>NC_133397.1:123805307-124500307 GCF_047511655.1 Castor canadensis
GCTGAATGTTTTGAAGAAGCTGCTTCTATGGTTCTGTTAGACAATCTCTGAAGGTATTTCACATTTGCTGTCAGAAGTTTTGCTCTTAGACGTTTCTTTCTTTGGGTTAAAGTATCATGATTTTCAGATGTAATTTTTTGAGATAAAAAATATCTGCAAGAAGACTTTCCCTTAACTTGGGCTTTGAATGCAGCGGGGTGTCAACTTGAGCCTAAGCTTTCTCACCTTCCAGGGTTCAGGCAAACTGGACATGTCTGGTGGCAGTTGACAGAATGTGTGCACTGGCTGAGCATGTCTGGGTGGAAAAAAAAGTCATCCAAAGGCAACGAAAGCCAGACCCCAGGCTTGGCTGAGCTGTAAAGCCTTAGACAGTGAAGAGGGATAATGAGTCTGAATGTGAATGTGGTTTTAGTCCTTTGACAGGCAAAGAGATTGAGTAAAAATGGAAAAATGTATTTCACTAGAAGTATAAATTGTGAAGTTTGAAAAGCACCTCTGAGAATTTCTGCCTTTAATGATTAACTCAAGTATGAGAGAGGCTTTGTCCCCATCTCAGAGGCACTGGTGTCCTGGGGTCAGGGGCCTCTAGCAGGTGGGAGTTTGGGATCTTGGAGTTTCCCTGGGGCTAGAAGTTTTGTGTTAAGAGGCTGAGGGAGTTTATGAAATTTACTCAGATCATAGATGAAAACTGTGTTTATCGGGAGTCATAGATTTAAAAATTAGATCATATTCTGTTCTCTAAGTGGTGAAAAGCTGAGATTTGTCATTTCAGCAGAGTCAATGTGAAGCAATGATTGAGTGAAAACCAGCTAGGGAAAAACAGCTCCCCACTCCCGTGTGGGTCAATTTTGGATAAAGAGTGAATTAATGAACAACGTGGGAAACATTTTGACAGAAAAAAACTATTTAAAAAACAAACAAATCCCTTGGGGAAGGGGAGGAGGAGGAGACATTGTGGGGGTGCACCTGACCAATGTTCAATGTAAGGCTATTCAGAAGTGTCACAATGACTCCCTCCCTGTACTATTCATGTATGCTAATAAAAATTTAAAAAATGAAAAACAAAACAAAAAACCCTCTCAAAATCTTGTGAGAAAAACTTTACCATACAGAAAATTAAGTAAATGAAAATACTTGGTAGATTCATATATCTTCATAGTGGTACTTTTGCTCTAAGAATTATTTGACTCCATTCTTTAATGGGTATAAGTTTATTCTTTTTAAAATAGAAGTTTTTAATTTTCAAAAACTGAGTCAGGTTTTAAAAGTTGGTTTCAGCTTCCTGTAAGCCTCTGTTCACGTCTCTGGCACTGTGTTGGGTGGCAGTAATTTGAAGAATGAGGTAAAATTCCTGGCTGACATTTATGAAGTTTAAACCAGGAATTACCTCAAAATACTCAGTGACTCAAATAATGTGACAACATAAAAATGCTAAGTTGGTTTAGTCCTCAAGATATTAATATTATTAAAATATCAGAGATTAAAACCCTAGGGTCTGTAATTTTTGGTGGCAAGGAGAATGACGATTGCTAAAAGAGATGGAGGGGGAAATGTGGACCCAGGTGTGTGTGAGAGTTTTGGATAGGACAAGGTTATGGTGGCTGGATGGCTGTAAGGAGTGACCCCTGGGGCACAGAGTGAGGGACAGGAAGGGTCTGAATAATGGAGGCTCCTTTAACACCCAGCTCAGAAACCTCCCTTAAAGACACATACACTCGGTTTCCTAGGAGACTCATGGGGCAACTTTTTATAATATCTTAAAAGCAAGTGCCCTGCTTAGAATCCCAAGCACATCCCCAAATATCTCACATGGTCCCGAATTGTAATGACTGCATTCTGAAAAAAACAGGGCACGTTTCAGGAGATTTGGGAACTGGAGTCTTTGCATTTTTCCTCTCTCCTCTCCAAACCAATTCAACAGAGACTGATGGGCATCACTGTGTTCCAGACACTGTGCTGGCCCCTGGGGATAAAAAGATAAAAAATAAATGAATGTTTTTAAAGAATGATTTAGATGGGTCCGTGGATGAGTGTGGTTTAGGTGGAGATAGTTGACAGCGTGAGGCTTAATTAAAGAGAAACTGTCAGATAAGGAAGAAGGGAAGAACAGTCTAGATAGCACTAAGGCCTCTTCAGGATATAGTAATTTAGAGTGACAATATAGGATGTGAAAGAATCCAGTGAGATTTATAATTATATAAGGTATAATTATAACTATTATTTTGTGAGTACTTTGTATATAAAACTAGGTTTTAAGGTCTTAAATGTTATGCTAAAAGACTTAAATAATTGTCATACTTTATAATAGGAGCAAATAGAGAATAACTTCCTGTGGTAGAATTGCAAAGTAATTCAAAAGACAGGAGCAATCTAATAATTACTTACTTAGTGTGAGGCACTGGGCTAAGTGTGGTAAGCATTACTATGAGGTCAGAGTTTATTGTACTAGTGCAAGGAGACACCATAAGGGATTTCATTAGATTTATAGTGATAAGGATAGAAAGGACCTGATAAAATTTAAATAGCCACCCAGAAAATATTTCAGAACTTTGATAATTTCATTCACTCATTCAACAAACATTTATTGCCAGGCTCTGGGCTAGATGCTAGAAGCCCAGTGGTGTGAGCTGACTATGAATCAAAGACCTATTCCAAGTGCTTTGGCAACAGGTAAACCTTACGTTGTGATTATTATGGATGAGGAATAAATTCTCTCCAAAGAGAATGGAATTACCTGTCCAAGTTCAGACAGCCAGCATGTAGGATTTGAACCATAGTTCATGGCCCCAGAATTGATATCCCTTAACTATCTATGCCACACCTCACAGTGTCTTGGCTTGGATAAGTGTCCCCACATATGCACATGCATATGTGTCCCCAGCCTGTAGCTCTATTAGAAGGTGGTGGACCTTCGAGAGGTGGGACCCAGTGGAAGGAAGTTATGTCACTGGGGGCATGTCCTTGAAGAGGATACGGGGACTCTGTCTCTTTTTTGCTTCCTGGCCTCTTTGAGGTGACCAGGTCTCCTCCACCATGAACTCTTGCCACAAGTTACTGTTGCCACCAACAGGGCCAAGTGACTATGGACTGAAATCTTTGAAACCATGACCCAAAATAAACTTTTCCCCTTATTAAGTTGATTCTTTTGGGTATTTTATTATAGTGATGGAAGCCAGGAAACCCTGAATATTGACATTGAGAAGTGAGGTCGTTGCTGTTTACTATACCCGGAATGATGTGAAAGAGACTTTGGTATTGGTTGTGGTTGGAGCTTGGAATAGTTTGGGAAAAAAGCTACGGAAAGGCTAGAATGCTTCAGGCAGATTTCAGTGGGCATTCTGATGAGGTCTCGGAAGATCAGAGTGCTGATAGAAATGCAGGAAGTAAAGGTCACTCTCATGTGGTTTCAGATTGGGGCTAGGACTGGATGTCATCCGTGCTACACCTTGGCAAAGCTCCTCGATGCATTTGTCTGTGCCTGGAGACTTTGCAGGAGGCTGAATTTTAAGGTGATGGACGAGCATATCTGGGGAGGAAATTTCAAGGCAGTCTGGTTCAGGCAGTGGCGTAGGTATCAGTGGCTGCTTTTAGTCCAATATTCTCTGGGAATCAGGAGCAAAGAGTAGTGGAAGAGGAAAGTTTTGTGTGTAGTTTGGCCAAATAAAGACAATGTTCAAAGGAAGGTGCAGTAACCAAAGCAGTTAGTGTGGTTGAAAGGGAGCATGCACTCTGCACTGGGGAGGTAGGAGCAATGCCTGAAGGCATGTGAGTTTCTCCCAGTAAGGCCATACAGGGGAGCTGTGAGTCCTCTGTGTAACCAGGATGCTGCTGTGGAGCATTACAGGTTCATGTTTGCCCTGCTGGTTTCAGTCTTGCTGTGGTGCAGTCCTTCCGGTCTATGTCCTTCCTTCTTTCTGTGATGGGAATGTTTACCCTGTGTTACTGTCTCTTAGAAAAGTCTGTAACTTATTTATTTATTTTGATTTTCAAAGGGGCTCACAGCTGAGTTTGCCTAGAGTCTGAGAGGAGACTTTGGACTTAGATTTTTGAGCAATGCTCACACTGTTAAGACTTTGAGCTCTCTTGGAGATGAATTGGATGCATTTTGCATTGGGAGACAAGAGTCTTTTGGGGTCAGGATAGAATTCTATGGCTTGAATAAGTGTTTCTCGAAGTCCAGTGTATTAAGGCTTGGTTCTCAACCCAAGGTGCTATTTGGAGATGGTGAAATCATTAGGAAGTGGGGTGCAGTGGCAGGAAGTGGGGTCCAGTGACAGGAAGTTAGGTCATTGGGGATGCACCCTTGAAGGGGATATTGGGACTCTGGCTCCTTCTTTTCCTCTCTGTTTTGCTTGCTGACTGCTGTGAGGTGAGCAGTGTCTGTGACATGTGCTCCCATCATGATTTGTTGCTTTGCTACAGGCCCCCCAAAAAGGGCCAACTGAAAGTGCTGTGAGTCAAATGAGACCTCTCCTCTGTTAAAGTTGATTATCTCAGGAATTTTGTTATAGTCACAGAAAGTGGACCAGCACACAGTTAGATAAAAACTTGTGTCCTCAACATGGTACTTTTTTTTAGTCTTTGTTTTATCGTTTTTACATTTACTCACATGTATGTATTGTTTGTGTCACCCACCCTGTGCTTCGGGGCAGAACCTGTTCCACCCTCTTGTTCTCTGATTTTGTTGAAGAGAAAACCTAGGAGATAATCAGAGGCACTTTTTAGTTGAGGGAAGAACACAGAAGCAAATAACTAAGATGCTCTGTGTGTAATTCTAGTATATGAAGTGCCTTGTGAGCATTTCAGTTTGGGACTATTATGATAAAATTCTATAAATATTTGCATATAGATTATTTTGTGAATGTAATCTTGTTTTGTGGACTCCTTGGGATTTTCTGGGGATAAATGTGTCCTCTAAAACTAGGAGCAGTTTTATTTTTTTCCTGTTGAATCTCTATTCTTTGTACCCCTTTTCCTCCATATTACTTTAGATAGAAAGTCCAGATCTCTGTCATTTAGTGTTATAGAAACATCACCACCTTACTCTTTACCTGGGAGGGCTTCTCTGTTTCTTGACTCATGATGTAAGTGGTTTTGCTCTGCCACATGTTCCCAGGATGGTATGGGAGCCCAAAGCAATGAGGCTTCCCGGTCTTGGACTAAACCCTCCAGCACCGTGAGACATTGCTTTGTAAGTTATCACCTCAGGTACTTTGTTATGGCACGTAATGCTGACCACATCTACTTTACTTGACATTCACTTGGATACGCCATTCTTTTGATTAATGTTTGTATGATATGTCTTTTAAATGTTTATTATAGGTTTTGCACTCAGGTAGGGCGTTATGCTTGCTAAGCAGGAACTCCATACCACTTGGTCCATGACCCTAGGCCTTCTTTTGCAGTAGTTAGTTTTTGGACAGGGTTGCTGTTTTTTGTCTAGGGATGATCCAGTCCATGACCCCCTGTCTGTGATTCCCTGTATCTGGAATGACAGGTGTGTGTCACCACGCCTAGATTATTTGTTGAGATGGAGTCTCAACTTCTTAACATTTTCCAGGGCTGACCTTGACCTACAATCTTCCTGATCACCACCTCCTGAGTAGCTGGGACTACAAGTGTGAGTCACCACACCCAGTCCTATCTTTTAAATTTTAACCTGCGTAATATGGTTTTATTTGAAGTGAGTTTCTTGTGGACAGTAACTAGTGGGATCATATACATTGCCCATCTTCTCTTCCAATCTTTGTCCTTTAACCAGTATATTTAGACCACTTACATTTAATATAATTATTAATTTGTTAAAACTTAAGTAAATCATTTTATTATTTTGTTTTCTCTTTGTTCCTTCTGTTTTCTACTTTCCTGTGGGTCACTTGAACATTTTCTGAATTCCATTTTATTATTTATTATTATTCTATTTGTTACTTCATTTTTGATTGTATCTTTTTTGTAGATATTTTCATGTCTTTTCTAGGCATTACACTACCTATACATGACTTATCACAGACTATTGGTGCTGTCATTTTGCCATTTGAGTGAAATATAAAAACCTTGCTTTCTTTTAAATCCCTTTCTTTCTCCAACTATAAAAAGATTGTCTTAAATATTTCTTCAATAGAGCTTTAGAACCAAACCAGACAATTTTATAATATTTTTTTTGCTTTCACTATCTAACACAATTTCAAAAGCTCAAGAGGAGAAGGAAAGGCCAGTGTATTCACCCTATTTTACTAACTATCTTCTTCCTTCAGAATGTTCCAAGTTACTTCTTTTATTTGTTTCTGTCTGTTTAGAGAACTTCCTGTAGTTAATTTTTCCAAGTTTTCATTTCTTAATGTCAAAATTTCTTAGTTTTCTTCATCATGATTTATCTTTTATTTCTGAAGTTTATTTTTCCAGGACATAGGATTATGGGTGATAATTCTTTACTTTTAGTACTTAAAAATTCTACTTTCATCTGGCTCCATGGTTTCTGATGAGAAATCAACTGTCATTCAAATTGTTTTTCTCCTATATGTGTGTCATTTGTCCCTCGTTTCAAAACTTTTGTCTTTAGCTTTTGCAAATTTGACTATGATGTGTCTTGGTGTGGGATTTCTTTGAGTTTACCATATTTCTTGCTTCCTGAGCTTGGTGATTCTGCAGGTTTACACCTATTGCCAAGTTTAGGAAATTTTTATCCATCATAGATCACTTTTTCATCCTTGTCCTTTATCTCTTCCTTCTAGAACTCAGATGACACGAACATTAGATCTTTTGTTGTAGCACAGTTGGGCCCTTATGTTATTTATTTACTTTATTTTCTCTGTTTTCAGATAGAAAAATTCTTTTTATTTTATATTTCAGTTCACGAGTTTTGTCCATTCCATTCTACTATTGGGCCCATACTTTGAGGGTTTTTGTTGTTTTTTAATTTGGATTATTGCATTTTTCTGTAAAAATTCATTTACTTCTTTATAGGTTCTCTTTCTTTGCTGACTTTCTAGTTTTCATTGGTTTTAAGTGTTTTTGTAATTGTTCATTTATATGCTGAGAGTCAGGGTGGTCACAGATGAGGAAAGTTGCAAAAAGAAAGTGACAATAGTTTGGATTAATCTATAGAATATTTGAAAATAGACTAAATAAAAGTTGAAGCTTACTCATGGCTAAGAATTATACATTTTTGATTGCAAAAATCTGCAGTCTTATTCCCGTTTTGTGCTCCCTCATCTCACTCCATGTCACCCCCCACCCCCATTTTCTCACTTTCAGAAAGGCAAAGATAGTGAGTGGTGACAGTTGATTAAAATCCAAGTCTCTGTTCTTTCCATTGGGAGATTAAGGAATTCTGGATGTAGGGCTTAAGAAGGTGATGCCTTTGGAGATGATCATTATAGAATTTAGGAGAAGGCAGAAGAAGAAATCAGTGATTTAAGCAAAAGGGAAGATGGGAAGAAGGGTACATTAGTTTTTTTGTTTTCTAACCTGTAATTTGTTAAATTTTCTGTGTTAGATTTCCTGCCATTATAATGATAATAAGACCAGTATTACAGGATTTTTGTAAGAAGAAAATGATATAATAGCTATAGGGCATTTAAGTTAGTTTATAAACACTTGTGTGTGGTTGGATTTAATACTATTTAGTGTCTGAACATGATTGGTCAACTTTTCCGTTTAACAAAAAGAAGCCAAATTAGAATCATATTAGCACCATGCTCTAACCAACTGAGCTAACCGGCCCGCTCCAAATTAGAATCATGGTACATAAATATTTTACATTAAGTGGAACTCTTTGAAAATGAAACTCAAAAATATATTTACATATGCACAAAATTCCTGGAAGAATAAACAGGCTGAGTGATGGTTCACTTTTGCAGGATGGGATGCAGTCATTGGTGGTATGTTTTTAGAACTGGGCAGATGGGTTGGAGGTTGGTTTTTCACTAGTATCATTTATATGCATATGAATCACACACACACACACACACACACACACACACACACACATTTGGTGGTATTGGGGGTTGAACCCAGGACCTTGCACTTGCTAGGCATGTCTCTACCACTTGAGCTACACCACCAGCCCTCATAATTTTTGAAGTTTGATCTCTGAATGTATTACTTAGCCAAATGTTTTTTAAAAGGGAAAAAATTGGCAATCATAAGAACTTACCAGTTCTCCTTCAGAAGTCATTAAGTAGAGGTTTGATGCCTATTAATGAAGGATGTTTTAAAGCAATGTTTCTGGGCTGGTAGAATGGCTCAAGCAGCAGAATGCCTGCTTAGCAAGTGTGAATCCTTGAGTTCAAACCCCAGTATTGCCCTCCCCCCCACAAAAAAAATTTAAAGCAATATTTCTTCTGCAGGTGAGATGTAGAATTTGATCACCTATAATGTCCCTCTGTGTTGTGAGTACTTGAAATGTAGGTGCTTTCTCTATTTTCTTGGACTTCATTCAGGAAATAGACACCAAGTACATGCTGTATGAGCCTATTTAGTGAAATCCAACAAACACTACTTATAATTTTCTGTTTTGCCTGTTTTTTATGTTCATTAGATTACTTTTTGTCAATTAAGAAGACTTTATATTAAAGGAGAGACTTTACTGATCCCAAATCACAACACTCACATTGAAAAAACTATAGTAACAGAGTGTAAGTGCCAGATGTGACCCCTCTATTGATGGATGCAGAGTAACCTGTTGACTCCCATTGACATCATCCAAAGGCCAAGGCTGTCTGTCAGTTCTCCTTTCCTGAAAGAGACAGGTTGCCCAACATCATCTGATAGCTTATGTGTGGCAAGACTCTGAATGGGGCTGCTAACCTTTCTTTGCTTGACTTTTGTCTTGATTTGCAAACTGTGCTTTGGATTTTAGTTCTCATGTTGCTGACCTCTTGTCATTTGCTACTCACATGAACTATGCCCTGTGCTTTGATGTGTGTTTGCGTGTTTGATATTTGCTTTTTCTCTGTTCAAAATTCTACTCTTTTCCACTTGGTCTCTGACAGCCTTTGAGAAATATTTTAACTTCCCAAAGAGAATACTTTTCTGAATCATTGTTATCATGGAGTTGCCTATACAGTTATAACAACATGAAATTTTATTCTCTGTATAACATGGCAATACCACATGACCTAAAAAGATCTGTTGTTATTGTCACCAAGTTAACCCAGTAGGGTGTGGAATCCTGTCACTCCTACAATGTAAAGAAATTTGTAGATTATTATTTGCTGTGTATTAGTTAATTAAATCCATTGAACTTGACAAAATAATACACAACTATCCAAAAGTATGTATATCAAGTAAGTTTTCCCTTCTATGAGTTAGTCTGGGAAATGAAACTTACTAAGAAAATATTGGAAAAGCTTTGCTAGTATGGAATTCATCTGACTAGGTAGCAAATGTCTCACCTTTCAGAAGTAAATGGATCTTTTCAGATACCTTTGGCACTAAATTGTATATCTGATACCTTTATTGTTAAGAGAGTTTAGCAATTTGTGGTCAGATTTCCCTCAACTTCAAAAGCACATGTTGCTGAACACAAGTGTGTTCACAGTGGTTTTATGATATATCAAATAGAATTCAGACATACCTCAGGTAATTGGCTTCCACATGGAACATCTTTCTATAGTGCCTGGGGAACGGAAAAACTTACTGGCAGCTCTTGAAAGAGATCCTTTGTGAAATTCAAATATATTTTGATATTAAAGGTTGGATCTTACAACTAAAAATTCCCCCAGGGACTGGCTTTATTCCCACTTGATTACTCAGTGCCACATCACTGAGTAAAAATTCCCCTGAGTTCAGCTACCTCTTGGTCACATTTATTTTGATAAGAATACTTGACTGAGGAGTGTATCAAATATTTGTTATGTCTTGTTCCTCAAAACTTAAAAGCAATAATTTAAAGGCTTATCTGGATTTTTTTTTTTTTTGGAAGAGACATAGCTTTTTAATAGTAGCAAGTTGGGTGTACCTGCTCCTAATAACATCAGTACCAGTGCAGACAGGGAAAATGAGGGCAAGGGAAAGCACCAAGTGAGGGCATCCTCAGTGTCCAGGGGTGCGTTTAAGGCAGAAGGGGAAGCCCTCCAGCATGTCTCCTAAATGGTGACATCCCTGGCATCGTAAATGTGAGAAGTGTGCCCCTTGGTAGCACAATCGGAGGTTCTAAGCAGAGGGAGGCAAGGTTGGTGGTGCTACAAGACAATTTGGCCATTCAAGTGCTATTAGTCCTAGTAATAAAGGGAGAGGAAGCACAATTTGATTTGGGTTTTTGTGGGTTTGCTTTTTCTGTTTTTTTTTTTTTGAGACAGGGTCTCACTATATAGCCCAAACAAATGTTTATTTGTTTATTTATTTTTGCCATACTAATGTTTGAATTCAGGAACTGGTGCTTGCTGGGCAGGCTTTCTACCACTTGAACCATACTCCAGCCCTTTTGTTTTGCTTTAGTTATTTTTCAGGTAGGGTCTCATGTTTTCTTTTTTGTCAGAGGCCAGCCTTGGTGGTGATCCTCCTACCTATGTCCCACATAGCTGGGACCATAGGTGTGAGCACCCATATTCAGCTTGTTCTGGCTTTTTAATAGGTTAATAATTGCTATATTGACGAGTACCAAAGATACCTAATTTGCAAAGAGTTATTTAAAGCCCAGAAGAGCATAATCACAAGATGAAACCATTGTTATCATCAAGAAAGTAAAACATGCTAATGTAATCGTCATGTATTTCAGTACTCAGCTCTTTGAGTTACAAATAGTGTTCTAAGGAGAATGTCTTTCAAAGCTTGTTTCTGAATTCAGGCAAATCATAAGTAGGCTAGTTATAAAATTTTTGGAGCATGAGATAATTCTTTTTGAAAAAAGACTTGCCTGACAATTCTGGAGTTCCTTGGGTTTTCTGCCTCATTTGCTTTCTGTTCTTTTTCAGGGACTTGAAAGCATGCTGAACCTTCTCACTGATGCTCCTGTGTCTCTCACCTGTCTTACATGTTTTCCATGCATTGTTTTGATTATGTTATTCTAATTTTGCTTCCAGTTCACCATGTGTCTTCTCATTTTAGATTCTAAATATCAGTTATCTTGTTTCCCACGTTCTAAGATTCTGTTTGGTTTTATCCTGAATTTTCTTTTTCTTTGTTAAAATTCTTAATTGTTAGGGTCCTTTTTTTGGTGGTCCTCCTCCAGTCCTTAGGGGAGTGGCTCAAGTTTTTTTTTTTTAACATATTAATAAATATGAGGAAGTTCTTTCATGCAGAGTTTAAGTCTGCAGCTCTAAACTTTTGTCTCCTATTTTTCTTGGTTTTCAATTATATTGCCTGGTTACTTTTGATTGTGCAAAACAAGGTATATGAAGAACTATAAAATAAATTAAAGCACAGGCTTTTGCCATCCTATGTGCATCAATTGTGTATTGTCTTTTATCAAAAGGCCAGGGAAGCCAATGTTCCCATAGTATTTTGTTCTATTTATAGAAATGAACATGACACAAATTTATAGAAATGAACATGTTCATTTATAGAAATGAACATGCTGCAAAAATTGAAGCATTTCTGGCTTATTCTCATTTCTAGGGCTCAGCCCTTGGGGTCTAATCCCAAACATGGGGTGTTTTACCAGAGCAAGTCTGTTCCTCCTCCTGCAAAGCTTTGAAAACTCCACCCAGCACCATAGCTTCTTTCCTGGAAGAGGCAGAAGGCTCCAGAAAATTGGTCCTAAGTGCCATTTGCTTACTTCTTTGGGTTCATGTATTTTCCATGATGAGTTTTACTCATAGACAATATCGGTGAATGAAAAAAATCTAGCATATATGTATGTATGTTTTGGCAGTGAAATCCTTTCTTCAAAGGAAATCTAACACAGAGGATAAAATTCAAATTATAGTTGTCCTTCAGTGTTGTGGGAAATTGGTTCCAGGGCTCCCCACAGATACCAGAATTTGCATATATTCAAGTCCCTTATATAAAATGGCATAGATTTGCATATAATCTACACAAATCCTCTTACACTTTAAATCATCTCTAGATGTACTTTGCCTAATACAATGTAAATGCTATGTAAATAGCTATTGTGTTGTATTTTTAAAAGAATGATGACAAGAATTCCTCCAAATATTTTTGCTCTATGGTTAGTTGAATCCATGGATGTGCTGCCTGGGAACATGGGGAACAACTGTAAATAAAAGCAGTTCTCCATTGGCTTTGTGTGTGTGTGTGTGTGTGTGTGTGTGTGTGTGTGTGTGTGTGGTGGGCCAGGTCAGGTGTCCTGCTAGATTTGCCCCACCTTTACCTTGGGTGGTTTGTGGGGCACAGGGGTAAGTTGTGGAAACAGCTGCAAAGCTCTGCAGAGCACCTTCCAGTATGAGGTGAGCTTCTCAGGACCAAGGCAAGATCAGTGAGGGAGGACTTCTCCTTTCAGGACATTCTTTGGAAGGAATTGTTTCCAAGTGTGCTGCTCTTGTTCTTTTTCTTGTACCTGTTTTTATTTCCAGAAACAACTCAGGTAAGGAGTGGTCACCAAAGACCTTGAAAAGAGGATATAATGTGCTTTGATCAAATTCAGCCCAGCTATTACTCTTTCTTATCCTTTCCTTCCCTTTATGCCTCCTCTACTTTCTCCTTCTCCTTCTCTTTCTCCTTCTCCTTCTCCTCCTCCTCCTCCTCCTCCTCCTCCTTCTTCTTCTTTTCTCTCTCTCTCTTTCTCTCTCCTACCCCCACAAGGCTGTTAGGTCTGAGCCTGTAAGAATGCGTGGGATTGCTTTATAATTGTCTCCTGACTCATTTTGTATCAAAAGGTTAATTATGAAATGCATTTTCATCCCTTCCTCTCAAAATTAGTTTTATTTGATGTACCTTAGTCTTAAGTTTCTGAATAAAGAAAAAGTCTCCATAAAAAGCCTCTTTTGGGCTGGCAGAGTGGCTCAAGTGGTAGAGTGCTTGCCTAGCAAGCATGAAGCCCTGAGTTCAACCCCCAGTACCACCAAAACCAACCAACCAATCAACCAATCAACCAGCCAACCAACTAACCCATAATCTCCTGACAAAGCAGTTGACTGACACTAACCCAGCCAAGTATCTCCTTAGCACACTGTAGTGTCACCTTGGCCTGACACTTATTAATTAATCTGAAGAATCTTGATCTTTACTTTTAAAAGTCTTCTAGGGAAAGAAAAGAGAGTATAAAGCTGGCTCCATATTAAGCACAGGTAGTTTTGCAAAGATGATACATTTTTTCTTTTACTAATGTAGTAGAGAAATTAGCCTACGTGTATTTGTCAAGCTCTATTCTCTCTCTGTAGCAGAGATTACCTATGGTGACCCTGGGAATGGAGTTTTAGATCTGTTGGTGCAAGAACAGTGTCTTATCTCCATGGCTTGGGTTTAGGAGAAGAGCCATGCTGAGGGGATTTTGACAAATTTAACTGGCTTTAAACTGGCAGGTTTTAAGAATTCTAAGTGTAAGACATTATTACTTACAAATACTTAGGAAATAACTGTCCAAAACTTTCCACTGGTATATTTTTTCACAAAGATTTATTTATAATTTTGAAAGATAAGCTAGAGTTGAGCAGCCTAATTGCCTCATTTTATAAATTATGAGGCTCATTAGTATGTTGAGGAAATACAAAATTGTCCCCATCCAAAAATAATTGGAGCTTGAAATGATCCCAAATTAAAAATTAGGTACAAGTTATGTTATATACGGTGGCTGACCTAGTAGTACTGTTTCATGATGTTGGTGAAGCCATCATGGAACAAGATTGTGATAATACAACATTTAAGATTACTTCTGACTCGATTTTCTAGCCAGTGACTCTAAAGGAATATAATGTAAGTGGACTACATATTACACAACTAGAAAGGTACTTGGTATACTAAAATGCTTTAAAATGTACTTTGGAATATAATCACAAGACTAGGTTAATCTTTTGTAAGTGAAAGAAACATTTGAGAAGCATCACTTATAACTACTACATTTGTAAGTTTAGAAGTTTTTTATTAGTCAATATCAAATAATGTTAAGTAAAAGCAGGGTGAGGAGGTAGCTAGTAGGGGAAGAAGGCAAGAGAACATTTGGAAGCAGAGATCTTCATTGTAGGCCTTTGGAAAGAAGGAAGGCATAGGCCACAAAGCAACTGATGTAGGCGGGCAAACTTTAAGAGATGGCAGAGAAAGACAGCAAGCAATGTCCCTTCCCTAGTAACACTGAGATAAAGGACTATGTCTGTCTGATGGGTCAGGTTTATTAGTCACTTCTTGTAGGTGTAAGCAAAATGAGTTTACATACAATGTACAATGAACAGTTAGTTCCCTTCCAGTCCCACAAACAGTCATTGTTGGTGACATCTCATTGTAGCAGTGTTTATACTTAGAGTTCGAAGGCACTTCATATATGTGCTATTTCCTTTTAGCCCGTATTCTCCCAGACAAGCCCACACTGCAACTTTATCTGTTCAGCCAACAGTGAGAATTCAACCAGAGTTGGTTAGTATTAGACTCAACATCTGAGGCTTCCCCAGCCCTATTAGTGCTGGATTTATAACTAGCAAGGCAGACTTTTGGGTCTTCCTAATCACTAACCCCCACAGCCTTTCTGACTTTGCTCATGCTTTCTGCCAATGTCTATGTTAAACCACAGAGTTGGAAAGGCTGAGGCTTGCCCTACTTCCTTGCAAAATCAGTTAATGTGTGATGATTGATCTGCACCCACATCTCCTCTCTTTCTTGTCTCACTGCCTTCCCTGGAAGGTTGTGAGAATGTCTATTCACAGGAAGAAATCCAAAGGCCCAGAGCTTTTTCAGGTATTTCCTGGTCATTCAATAACTGCAAAGACAATATGTTTCTGCATACTTCCTAACTACTTCTTTGTAGATGGCCAACTGTCATTAAGGAATAGAATGTGCCCGCCTTTCCTTCCTTCCTTCCTTCCTCCCTCCCTTCCTTTTTTCCTTTTCTTTAAAAATAATGTGTGTGTGTGTGTGTGTGTGTGTGTGCATTGTTGGGGATTGAACCCAGGGCATTGCACATGTTAGGCAAGTGCTCTACTATTGAACAATATCCTCAGCTGTATAGGAAGGAGTTTTTTGGAGGAGCCTGAGAAAGTGTGAAAAAACGAAATGAGCAAGGAGTTTGGATTTAGATGACTTAGAGCTGAGTTACAACTCCAGTGCTTTCAGACTGCTTGGCCTCATGCTTTGCCTAAGGACAGTACTGACGGCATCCTGGGAGTGCAGTGGGAATGATGGGTAGCAGAAGTGCTCTGAAGATCATGACTCAATCATTATTTGGATGTTTGATGTTGAGGAAGAGCGTTGTCAGAAATTTTAAGGGTTGTTAAAAGCAGTGATAACTCGAAGGTCAGATGAATTATTCCTCTAAAGCTGAGGCTGAAATTCCTGATAGAGTCCTCCAGAATTGTATAAAGAATCATTCTTCTGGGGCTCGTCTCAATGAATTGTTCTTTATTTGCCAACCCGATTTTTGTAAATATTTAACTTTCTCCACAGTCTGGAATGTACAAGTGTGATTTATTGTGTCTCATGTTTGGAAAGTGGCTTAGTATCTGCAAATAAAAGGTCGGAGTTGAAAGAGAATGCATGACACAATAATTTCTTTGTAAATTAGTAGGGAGAACAGGATGTAAAGAGAAAAAAGCAAGTGACTCTAAGAGTGACTTGTCCCTTGCAATACTAAGAGGTAGTGTTTAAAGTAACAATAACTTTTATTCATTTGATACTTACTATGTATAAGGCACTGTTTGAGTTAAATGCTTAATGTTTAAGTTTTGTGCTTTGCAGTACATTAATAGAGGATTCAAATTTATTTGTGTTGAGAATGTTGTTTACCAATCTTCATATGCTATAATGTCACCTATTCCAATCCCTCTTAATGAAAGATCCAAAGATCCTTGTGAAGAAAAAGCAAGGCCAGGTATTATTGTGTAGGCCTGTAATCTTGGCATGTGGGAGACAGAGACAGAAAAATCACTAGGCCAACCTGGGCTACACAGTGAGACCCTGTCAAAAGAAGGAGAAGGAGAACAGCAAGAGTAGGAGGAGAAGGAATAAAATAAGGAGGAGGAGGAGGGGATGAGGGAGAAGATGAAGAAAGAAAAGGAAGAGAAAAAGGAAGAGGAAGAAGAAGAGGAAGAAAAGAAGAAGAAGAAGAAGGAGAAAAGAAGGAGAAGAAGAAGAAAGAAGAAAGAAGGAAAAAGAAGAAGAAGAAGAAGAGGAGGAGGAGGAGGAGGAGGAGGAGGAGAAGGAGAAGGAGAAGGAGAAGGAGAAGAGAAGGAGAAGGAGAAGGAGAAGGAGAAGAGAAGGAGGAGAAGGAGAAGGAGAAGGAGAAGGAGAAGGAGAAATACATACAAAAGATGGACAGATAGGTAGAGACAGAAGGAGATCCAGAAAAACAGTGAGGGACTGAAGCAGATCATTTGTGGATACAGATCATTGTGGAAAACATGACTCATGATGTGTATTATAAACATTACTCACGATGTGCAACAGAAACACAACTCCATATTGTCTCCCTCAGCCCAACTTCAGATACTCAATGAAAGCCATTTGTCTCTTGCTGCTGAGTCAGATCGTGGGTAGCCTTCATAAATTTTCTGTTCACACTTAGCTATTAGCATATCCTACCTTCTCTTTTAAGAAACAAACCAAGCTTCAAAGAATAAGTCAGAGTTGCCAAGTATGACAAGTTAACACAAACTGAGCTTGATTCAATGTAGGTGTTTTCCTTTTACCGACTTAGGTCATCTTCTAGCTGGTAGACATGGTGGGAGTGACATGGCTAGTCTCTGTCTTCCTATGTTTTGTATTTTCTTTCTTTTCATCAATCTTTCCAGTTTTCCTTTCTTTTTTGGTGGCACTGGGGTTTGAACTCAGGGCCTTATGCTTACTGGCAGGTGGTCTACCATGTGAGTCACTCTGCCAGCCAGCCTTTCTATTTTTTTTTTTTTTAGCTTGTTTCTGATGCTGTTTGAGGTTTGGAAGGCCAGGAATAGAGGACAGAAAGGCCATAAATAGACTCTTCTGGGTTGGGTTCATTTCCATAGTGACCATCCAATGGGCATCTTTTGTGGGCTCTTTTGAGATTCTCTTCCCTGGAGACTTCTCACCTTTAGGTTGGTTGAGCTCGTGAGCTCCATCTCTATATTGCGTGGTCACTTTTAAGTACCTTCCATCATTCCAGCAATCAAGAGTTTCCTAGCTTCTTATTTAGAGAGTATTTTGCTCCTCCAGATGCATACAACCTGATACCATGCCAGCTCTTTCTACCAAGAGATCCATAGCTGACCCCCCAGAAGCATACAACACCTCATTCTTCAAACGCTGAAAGTCCATTCACTATGTTGGAGACAAATGAGGCAATTCTATCCAAGATGCTCCTCTGTCCTGGATAAATGGGAGGAAACCCCAAAGCAGGGCTCTCTCTGCAGGTATCTCATCTCAAACTCTTCTTTTTCCTTTTTTTCTCTCTGGTCCTCTTCCTCCCCACGGCCCCCCCCCCTTTTTTTTTTTTTTACTAAAAGTGAGTAAATGTCTTAGGAAATCATTTTCTTTAATATTTTGTAAGGACAAATTCTGCATGTAGTGGTGTGTCTCAGCCTGAGTTTGGCACCTGATGTAGAATGTCTGTGCCTTATCAGGACAGGAGAAATCCCCCTTTATGCCAGTAGCAACCTGCCTTGCACTTTCAGTAAGTGTGCTGAAGAAATGAATAAGCAACTTAAGTAATTCTGATGCCTTCATTATAATCTCAGGGCCTTGTATATTTCTTGTTATGTAGAAGTACCCAGTAAATGTTTGTTTACATGAGTGGCAGAAGTCATCCTTTTTAATCTGGTGTATGCATCCATATTCCAATGCTCTGTTCCTCTTCTGTGGCTTCTGCTAACTTTGACCTTGATTTCTTTCTTAGCTCTGATAGTCATGTATATTTTCCTTATGTCTGCTATTTCTTCTTTGAATAACTGCATATCTGAACTTAGGTATTACTCCAATTCACATTTGCTACAAGATCTGGTTTTGATATAGGCTTGCACTCTTTGATAATGACCCCTTGCCTATTATGTGTTAATTAATTTATCAAATAATTGTTGAGAACCTACCATAAGACAAGCATTAAGTAGGCCCTGGGAATACAAAGCTTAAAGAAATAGTCTTCATGTATTCACACAAATAACTGAACTAAGTGCAGACACTATATGCTTTATGAGGATTATCTCAGATCCTTCAAATAAGCCTACAAAAAGTGTCATCAGTGTCCTTTCTATTTTGTAGGCAAGAAAATTAAGCACAAGGAAACAAAATACACTGTCCAGACTCCCATATGCCTAAGATGGATCTAGCAGTCTAATTCCTATTCAGCCTGCTACATGACTTTATCTGCTTGGCTCCACCTGATATGTTGGATAACTTATCTTTTCCTCTGGGTAGTTAATAGGTTGGCAGTGGGGCTGGACCTAGGGCAGGTGATGTGAGTGGTGCCCCCAATGAAAAACATGGAGATGAAATATCATGTAATATAAAGAGCATTGGTTCAAATTATGGCTTCAATATTTGCTATCTCTGTGTGTATGTGTATTTTTCCAGCTTCCTTGAGGTAAAATTAACAAAAATTATATATGTTTGCAGTGTACAATACTGTGTTTTGATATATGTATGCATTGTGAAATAATTAAGTCAAGCTAATTAGCACATTCATCACTTACATGTTTACCATTTTTGATGAAAACATTCAAGGTCTACTCTTACAATTTTCAAGTACACATCATCATTATTATAATTATTAATTATATATTAATTAATTATTAGTCACCTTTTTACAGTATTTCTTCATAAATTACTCATATTGTTTAACTGAAACTTTGTACCCTTTGACTAACGTTTCACATTGTCATCCTCTCTACACACTCTGTGTCCTCTGTATGTCTTACATGTGTAACCTATAAAATAAGGACAATACTAATATTCACTCAGCGTTATAGAGAGAATGAAACAATGCACATAAACAAGATAGCAAAGCAATATGTATCATGGGCTTAACAGGCACCTACAGAATATTCCATCCAACAGCTACAGGATACAGAGATAGCAACGAAACTAGAGGATCATTAAAGAATACTTTGAAAACTTACATTACAATAAATTGGAAAACCTGGAAGAAATGGATAATTGAACTTAGTGGATATAGAAAACCCAAACAGATATACAATAAGAAATGAGATTGAAGCCATAATAAAAAGTCCCCCAACAAACAAAAACCCAGAACTGGATGGATTCACTTTTGAGTTCTACCAGACCTTTAAAAAAGAACTAACACTCTTCATGATAAAAAGCTCTGGAGAAACTAGGAATAGAAGGTTCATACATCACTATAATAAAGGCATCATATGATAAAACTATAGTCAACATTTTACTTCATGGGCAAAGACCAAAAACATTTTCTCTAAAATCAGGATTGAGACAAGGGTGCCCACTCTCTTGCTTCACTTCTTCGCCAGAGAAATAAGACAAGAGAAAGAAAGAAAAGGGATACAAATAGGAAAGGAAGAAGTCAACTTATCCCTATTTGCAGATGATAGGATCCTACACTTAAAAGACCTTAAAGATTCCACCAAAAATCTCTTAGATTTCATAAACGCTTTTGGCAAAGTAGCAGGATACAAACTCAACATACGAAAACCACTAGCTTTTCTCTACACCACAGTAAACGGATGACAAGGAAATCAGGAACACAGCTTCACTCGCAATAGCTTCAAGAATAGTAAAAATTCATAGGCATAAACCGCTTACTTTGTACAAATTAAAACATTTTAGGAAAAAGAAGTTAGCAAAATATATGACACTCAGCAATTTTCGATAATTTGTCACCTTTATTTGTTTGAAATAAATGTTTTTAAGATATGATATACTGAAAATACATCAAGTAACTTGATTTTCTTTCTGAGAAAGTCCCAGGATTACTCTTAATAAGACATCTAGAGGTAAGAAACATTTATTATTTCTAATTTACAGAATAGGAAACAGATGAATGAAACCTTTATTAAGGTTGCCTGAGTTTGGTTTCTAGAAAAAAAACCTTCCAGGAAGAAAGTTTTGTTATGCTTATTGTTATAGCCTAAGAACACTTGTGGGCCAGTTGTCTTTTTTTTTTTTTTTTTTGATGGCACTGGGGTTTGAACTCAGGGCCTCATGTTTGCTAGGTAGGCACTCTACCACTTGAGCCACTCAACCAGCCCCCAAGAACACTTGTGACATCCATGTTCTTTCTACTTCATCAGTGTCTTTAAAATGGCAAGACTGCTGCTGGGTGAGGGCTCCCCGTAGGGGAGGATGGTGGCCTCTAGAACCACATGTGAGTCGTGACTGGGATATATGGAGGTGCTCACGAGTGGACCTTAGGCTCTAAATGCCAGAAGGGTGTAGATGCCCTGCTCCTGTTTTTGTTATGAAGAACATCTGTCTCAGGCCTGCGTGCTCTATTTGGAATTGGGCTTGGCATTTTGGAATCCCCTCATAGTTTAGGATTTTTCTTTGGATAAACCAGGAGAAGATTATGTCATTGAAATGCATAGAATAGCATTAGAGGACACATAAAATATGCTAAAGCATTCATACAAAGTGAAATAAAGCCCAATTCTATATTGGGGGGGTTATATTAAATTCCAAAATGAAAACTCCATGGATTTCAACTTAAAATTACTTTTACAATTTTTGTTTTGACTTCAGAAAGAGAAAAAGTTAGGACAGAGCCTAACTTCTTAGGTCCTACTGTTCTACTCTGCTGATTATTATGAAAAGCTCATTGGGAGTAAATCCTCAGATATGAAAGTGTCCTCTGTCTCCTGTCAGTGACTGTTTGCTGTGCTTCCCAGAAAGCCCAGGGAGCATGGAGGAGAGTTTTCTGTTCAGCATCCCATGGATAGTGAAGAAGCAAAATTCAGTGGAGGGAGATATGTCTTTCCATTCACTCACACATCAGAAGGTAGTATAGACCAGAGGGCACCATATTACATACAGATCTGTATTCAAGCAAGTATCATTTTCCACATTTGCTAATAGAAACAATTTGGGACTCATTCATCACACTTGACAGCAGCTTCCAGGAACCTATAAGAGGTGACAATGAAAAACAAAGTTGAGAAACACTGTTATGGGTGGATTTTGGCAGCATGGTGACTTTTATGGAGCTAATTTGGGTAAAAATACAAACTCAAATTGGTCAGTATCATTCTGGAAACTGTATGTGTGGTAAATTATGCAGAAGTGCTTTTCCCTGACTCATGGAGAAAATGACTTCAAAGGTGATGAGATAAGCTTTTCTTTCCCCTTCATTTTTGTGCTTGGCGTTATAATTCACGGGATTGCAGAATCCTTCAGAACCCATTAGAGTCATTAAATAAGGGACACTCTCCAGTCTCACCATCCCATTAAGAATGACATCATGAATTTCTGAGCCAAAGACATGGATCTGTCCTTTTCATATTACAGAACAATTAGGCGGGAGAGTTAGGATTCAAGACCATTGCTCTTCTCCTAGGAGATGCACTCAGCTTCTTTTAATCATTTCATTAGGAAATATTTGTTAAAACATAAAAGGTATAATTAGTACAAATACTTGACCTAATGAGATGAAAGATTTAGCAGATTAGAAGATAGTTATAAGTCTAATAGGAAATGAAGGGCCAATATAGAATTTATGAGAATTTGCTTTAGAATAAATTCATATGTGGAAGAGCTAACTTTGGCAAAAAACAAACCAACCAAAACCAAGCACCTAGTCTTTTTTTTTTTTTTAAATAATGTCTGTCCTCTATGGGGTAATAATACTATGTTCAATACCAAACTTCACAAAACTAAACAGGGGTTCTCACAGAAAATAAATAGGAAATAAAGACAATTTACATTTACCTTGGAATAACAGAATCTACCGAAACTCAGTAGGAAAAAAAAACCCCAGTAAACAAAACCCAGTAATGGTAGCAAGTAGAAATGTGTGATAGAGCCTGTTACTGGTACCTACCTTCCCATCCATTAAAGACAGGCTTGGTCATGTGACTTGCTTTGGCCAATGGAGGTTAGTAGACACCATGTGGGCCTCACCCAGGCAGATTTGGTTCACAGTTTGCCACAGGCTGTTTCTCAGCTGTGATGCTCATAACATTCTAGAAGAAAGCAAATCTTTCAGGACAGTTCCCAGATGAGAAGAGGTGCAGGGGAACAGTCAATCCACCATGACAGGAGGCATGAGAAATGGACCTCTGCTCTGGTAAGCTAATGCAATTTTGCTTGTCCCCAGAGCCCTGCCTTATCTGATTACGACTGAAAGCTACACTGGCAAGATATCAATGTGTCAATGCAGTTTTGATGAGGTTGATTAATGAGAACTGTGGAGAATCCTTCCATCTACAGAAAACCAGCTGGACTGAGCTCAGTAGGAGAAGCAATGATTATGTTTTAATGGTCATTTAGTAGACAAGACTGTGCACTTACTGCTGGTTGTATTTTATGCACATGTATTTGTACATTTCTCTACTTCAGTTAGTAGACAGAGGAATGAAAGGAGGAAGGAGGTAATACAGATGCTTGCCTTGTCACTTTATTATTTTTCAAAGTGGATCATGCTAATTTTCTTCCCTTGGGAAGTGAGTGATTTCGGGGAAGGGAAAGTCTAGCCCAGTTCATTTGGGCTATTTTCTGTCATCTTCCATTATAGCTCCTAGTTCTCTAACTCACCACATCCATTCCTCCAGATGCGTCATGCTGCTTTTTGCTTTCCACCTATTTTAAATGTCAGCATGACAGCCATGTCTAATTGGCACATTTATTTATTTATTTGGATGCTGGGATTGAACCCAGGACCTGCTCTACTGACTGCTTGGATTTTAGTTTGTATTTGAGATGGATTCTGGCTAACTTTGCCTGGGATGGCCTTGAACTTGAAGTCCTCCTGTCTCTATCTCTCAAGTAGCTGGAATTACCAGCTGTGTGATGCCATGTCTGGCTAACAAGCACATCTTTAAAAAAAATTTTATTTTTCTGAATTTTAAAATTATTGTTGTGCTAGGTGGGGGTACATTGTAGCATTTATGAAGGTTCTTACAATGTATCAAATACATCATACTTGAATTCACCCCAGCACTACTCTCCCCCATCCCCTCTTTGATTCCTGGAGCAGTTTCAACAGGTATCATTGTTTTTGCATTTATATACATGTCAGCACGTCTTTAATATTATTTATTTGTAAAAGAGGGAGGACCCACCCAAGTGGAATGATGTGATTAATAACTAACATTTTAAAGAGTGGTACTGTCACCAGACCACTCTTATAAGAATTTCCCATTGATTTTCTCAATTAAATCCTTGCAACTCCATGAAATAATACTATTATGCCCATTTATCAGTGTGGGAAACAGAGGAGCAGACAGGTTCAGCAACTTACCCAAAGCCTTTCAGCCAGTGTGGCAGAGCCTGGATTTATGCAGCTAGAAAGTCAGAAATATGAGCCATAAGGCCAGTTTTTATCACTGGGTCTGCTAGTAGCCGTGGTACAAATTTGGACAGTTTCAGATCTCTGCACTTCAGCTTTTTTTTTTTTTTTTACATTTTGTTATACTTATTGATGAAACATCCAAATTATACATATTTGGAATATAATTACATTTTCTTTTTATCCCTATAGAATCCTGTTGACAATGAGTGCAAGTTAAGAACATGATAGAAATAGAAAAATATAAAGTGAAGTCCAGAAAGAAAAAAAAAAGGCTAAAAAGAAGAATGATGGGCTGGGGGCCTGGCTACAGTGGTAGAGCACCTGTCTAGCAAGCACAAAGCCTTGAGTTCAAACCCTAGTACTGCCAAAAAAAAAAAAAAGAAATAGTAAGAACAATGAAATAGAAACACTTAAAATGGTAGTCTTCCAAAATAAGTTACATACATAATATATGTGATATGCTGTATATAATAATGTGATCTATAGAAATACTGCAAATAGGTGTTTGCACACAAAGCAAAAACCTTGCCATTCCTATTACTGAAGTTAAGGCTAAGAATATAGGAAAATTTTCTAGATTTTCCAGAAATGCAAGTGTTATTAAGTATTGGCATGATGTTTTTCAGATAATGTTAGGTGTCCAATATTTATGTAAGCACGGTGATTGGTACTTTACATTGTACTAGAAACTCAGTGTTTATAGACCATAGAAAATTCAGGTTTTCAATGTTTGATTGGAATGTTGATTTCAATGTACTATAGCAGGACTTTGAGCAGATATAAATATCACGTTTGGATTACTAGAGACCAAGTTGAGGTGAATGAGTTTTAGATTCCTGTCACAACTCATAAAAAAATGCAGGCTTTGACTTCATTGAAAAAGTGAAAAAAATCAACCTTGGTTTTAGTCATTAATTTAAATGATCATTGAGGGCAGTCCTGCGATGACTGTGAAAGCACAGGTGTGCAGACAGAGAGCAGAAGCACCTGGCTTGCGGGCACACATGATTTACTGTAATTTGTTGCACGGGGGTTTGGCCTCAACTGTGCTAGCATTAGTATCATTCTTGGAGGCAATTCAAAGATTATATTCAATATTTTCAAAGTTGCAAAATACCCAAGCCTTGTATGCACATATGAATAATAAAACAATAAAAAAAAACCAAAAAAAAAAACCAAAAAAAACCCAAAAAGGAGACAGAGAGAAACACTGCTATTGTCAACAATGCCTCCTTCCATCCCACTTTTTACCCAGCTTGACAAACCAGAAAGACAAGGAACAAAAATGATTAAATAAACCTGGAATTATAAATCTTCAAAAAAAAAATAAATTTTTTTTTATTCATATGTGCATAGAATGTTTGGGTCATTTCTCCCCCAAAGTTGCAAAGTCTTAATGAAACACATAGCATATTTGACTTGACAGCTCTCTCTTACTTCCAAGACAGGAATGTCAACTAAATGCATCCAAGGAATTAGGTTTAATTTTTAAAAAACTTATTAATGTGTGTTAATTGTACAAATGGATTTCCTTGTTATATTTCCATACATACATACAACAAACCTTGATCAAATCCATCCTCTCTATTACTCTTTCTTATCCCTTGCTGGGGTTTGATCTCAGGGCTCTGTGCTTGCTAGGCAGGCACTGTATCACTTGAGCCACATACCTCCAGCCCGTTTTGGAGACAGGGTTTCCCTTTTTGTCAAGACCAGCTAGGACCCTGATCCTCCTATTTTAAGCTTCCCACCATCATCAGGATGACAGGGAAGCACCACCACATCCAGTGTTCTTCATAAACTTTTTTGCTTGGCCTGGCCTGGAACAGTGATCCTCCTGATCTCAGCTTCCCAAGTAGCTAGGATTACAGGTGTGACCCACCAGTGCCTGGCTTCTCACTCACTCCTTTTAAAACCATTTTTAAGGTTTCATTAATCTATTTTCATTCATGTGTATTAAGCACTTCCATTGTATTACTCCCTCCTTCACCTTCTCTTTTCTCTCTCCCCTCTCCTTGCTGATTTCAACCCCCCTCCCTCCAGCTTGTCCCTGTTTCACACTTATGTCATTCTTTGTTTTTAGAGTGGACCTCCGTTTGTGTTTCCAATAAGAACGGTTGACTCAGGAAGTCTTCCAGTTGTAAAACTGTAAACACACAGACCATTAAGTGAGCACATTTAAGTCATTTAATATGTGATGAGAAGAAGCTGCTGAGTATTGGAGAGTCCACGAGTTTTGGTCTTCCAAACTGCATGACCTCTGCTGAGTGTCTTAGCCTGTTTCCTCATGTGTCAATTGTTATTAATACCCATCTCAGAGACTTGTTACCATATTTAAGTGAGATTGCATACATTGAGGTTCCTTGCTAGTTGTGAAGAACAGTAAAAATATAAGAAATTATCATTTTGTAAAAGATACTAATTGTTCATTTTCTTATTTAGCCATCCATCCTATTCCCTTATTGGGTTCATTCACCCATCTCTTCAATGGATGCATTAAATGGTGAGAAACACGGTTCCTTCTCTTTAAGAAGCCCCAGGTCTAGGTGGGAGACAAACCACAAAAGAAAAACTACCAACCATGTGATGACTGCCTGCGGGAGGAGGCTTACAACACTTTCTCTGAGCCACTTACAAGTGCTCAGGTTTCACAGAGGAGGCAGTATTTAACATGAGAACCAAAGATGTAAATCGTGGGGGTGTATGTTGATATGTGAGGGTAATTGGGTGATATTCCAGGAAAAGAAATGCAACAGGCAAAAACACAGACCTGAGACAGAGAAAAGCATACTTGAAGACTTTCCAACAGGTCATGAAGCCTGGAATGCAAGCGTCAAGGTAGGGAGGGCAGAAGAGGGACAAGCAGGTAGGTGGAGCTCAAATATCAGATGTCTTCCCATAGTTACGAGCTTCTCCCATAGGACATAGTAATCTAGAGGGGAAGTTTATGGGGGGCATATATTCACACTCTAGCCATGCTGTGGAAGGGGGAACACAGGGAAAGAGATGAGAAGCAGTTTGATGGCCGTGCTCCTGGCTCTCCTGTTTACTGTTGGGGCTTCAGCAGTGACTTGGCCAACTGTGCTTCTGAAACTGTAACCAGGGGAGGGCCCAGGCGGGAGGAGAAAGGACTGTAGGGACAAGTGTCCATGCATTGGGCTGGGAGGTGGCTGTGATTTCCATACACACTCTGCACTTGTCATAGTTCTGCTCCAAGGCGACCCTCGGGGAAGGACCTGTGATGATGGGAGTATAATGGCAGGTGCATGAAGTAGATCTTGCTGTGATCACTACATAAGTCTCTTTCAAACCAATCCCAAGCAGGATGGACTTTAAGCTAGCAAAATTGTCGTGTGTGTGCTCTGCCTTTGTCCTATTCTTTGTGTCCTGGTAGAAGTGTTAGAAGGCAGGAAATCCAGAGACCTAAATAGTCCAAGAGTCCTTTAATTAATTTATAGCTCTCCCTGTCCATCAACTAGAATAAATAAAAACAGATACTCAAGGAAATCATATTTGTACATCTTCCACGTGTGAAAATTGACGTACATATCTTTCCACATTAGAATTCATACTTGGTTTTGATAACTGGGAGCCTGTGGCTTACACCTACAATCCTAGCTACTTGGGAGGCTGAGATCAGGAGGATAGCACTTCGAGAACCAGGCAAAAAGTTTGCAATACCCCATCTCAACCAATAGCTGTGCTCTGGCACATGGCTGTCATCCCAAGCTACATGGGAGGTTGAGATTGGGAGAATGGCAGTTCAGGATGATCTGGGCAAAAAGCGAGACCCTATCCCTAAAATAACCAGAGAAAAACAGACAGGAAGCGTGGTTCAAGAAGTAGAGTGCCTGTGTAACAAGAGCAAAGCCGAGTTCAAACTCTAGTACTGCTAAAATAATTCATACTTGTTTTCAAGATTTTTATTAATAAATACAGAATATCCTAAGAATGTCTTCTGTGCAACCAGGCTGTCTGGTGTCAAATGCTGGCTCAACCTTGTCAAGTTATTTTACTTTTCTCTGCCTCAGTTTCTTTGACTACAAAATGAAGAAATTTATAGTTTCTGTAAATTTAAAGGGTTTTGAAAGCCTCAATGAATACAAAAGGCTCAGAACAGGTCTGGACTTTAGTAAGAATCTACTAGACATTAATTTTTTTTTCATTTTTCTTTTATTATTCATATGTGCATACAAGGCTTGGTTCATTTCTCCCCCCTGCCCCCACCCCCTCCCTTACCACCCACTCCGCCCCCTCCCTCTCCCCCCCCAATACCCAGCAGAAACTATTTTGCCCTTATTTCTAATTTTGTTTTAGAGAGAGTATAAGCAATACTAGGAAGGAACAAGGGTTTTTGCTGGTTGAGATAAGGATAGCTATACAGGGAGTTGACTCACATTGATTTCCTGTGCGTGGGTGTTACCTTCTAGGTTAATTCTTTTTTATCTCACCTTTTCTCTAGTTCCTGGTCCCCTTTTCCTATTGGCCTCAGTTGCTTTTAAGGTATCTGCTTTAGTTTCTCTGCGTTAAGGGCAACAAATGCTAGCTAGTTTTTTAGGTGTCTTACCTATCCTCACCCCTCCCTCGTGTGCTCTCGCTCTTATCATGTGCTCAAAGTCCAGTCCCCTTAGACATTAGTTATTAATATTAATTTTCATGCTACTGAGGAAGCAACTTTGCCTGCTTAAATGTATGTCTGGCACAAGTGGAGAATTTGAATGGAAGGAAAGCAAGAGGCTTGTCCTTACTCAGCCCAAGGTTAGATACAGTCAGTACAGTGAGAGAACCTTAGAACTGCACGGCTGGTTGAACCCTTTTGACTCACCTTCCGAGGTGCAGCTTCTGCATCTTGGATGTTTGTAAACCACTCTTCTCCAGCAGAATCCTTCCTGGCATTGTCTATCCCTGTTCTCATCCTTCCCCTGGTGTCCCCTCACCCTGAGCCTGGCCCCTTAGATATACAGATGCTCCAACACAGACTTGCTTTCCAAGTGCTGGAGTCTCTGGGCCCTCAGACTGGCTAAACACAGTCTGTATTGCGGCCAGTGCCAATGCCTCCTGCACCAGAAATACTTAATAATTTCCTGCGGGTGATTTGAAATTGGCACCTGTGCAGAATGGCAGTAGTCAGTATCGTTAACCATGACTTTATTCTGGATTGCTGTTTTTAAACATAGGAACTGTTTCTTTTCTTTTAAAGAATGAATTGATATTGGAAATAGTTAGAATTCCCTTAATTTACAAAGTACAGCCCAGGAAAGCAATGGGAGAAATTGGCTGATAAACTTGACTTTAAAAAATGTATATGTGATTTTTTTTTTTTTTGTGGGACTGGGGTTTGAACTCAAGGCCTCATGCTTGCTGGGCAGGTGCTCTACCGCTTGAGCCAGTGGTGAAACACTTGCCTAGCCTGTACAAGGTCCTGGGTTCCATCCCCAGCACTGCAAAAAAGCAAAACGAAAACAGAAAAAAACACTTACAAGGCACAATGTCAAAATTCATAAGCAATATTAAAATGCCAATGAAAATCTGGGAACATTTTATGAATTGTAATAAAAGAATTTCTTTAATGTATAAACAGCACAAATCAATAAGGAACATACTGACAATAGAGAAAGGATGAAAAGAAGTAATTCAAGGCACAAATAATTAAATTCAATAAACATGACAAATTTTCAACTTCTTTAGAATCAAATATAAATAACAAAAAGATACTTTCTTTGTTCTATAAAATCAATAGTGATTAAAAAGATAATTTCAACAGGAGAGCATAAAATTTATTCTTTTGCATGATCTAAATGGTGTAATGCTTCAGAAATGGAATCTGACAGTAAAATAGGAAGGGATTAAAAACTCCTTATTCCCAAATACAGCGATTTCACTTCTAGAAATCTCCCCAAAGAACCTAGAGATGGTCATTCCAGTCTTGGTTATTATAGCAAATAAATCAACAAAAAACAAAATCAAAAGGAAAAACCTGGGAATAACTATTTCTGATGAATTAAAAATGGGGACTGATTAACTAAATTATGGCCCACTTGTAGGTAGAATCATTTAACACCATAATTTTTAATGCATTTTATTAACCATGTTTAGAAATAATTTCTTAACTTTTCTTCATGGGTTTTAAATCATTATTATTACTTTTTATTAGCATATAACAGTTGAACAGGGGATACATTGTGACATTTCCGTATGTGCTTACAATGTATCTTAGTAAAAGTCACCCCCTCAATCGTTCTCCTTCCTCTATTCTCCCCCTTCTCAGAATTTTTAGTGACATGAAATTGCATACTGTGCATATCATACTTCATTATATGTAATGGATTCATCATATTAAGCTGGCATTAACCATGTTTAGAAGGACTTTCAGCAATATAAGGACATGCACATATATATCTTAATATATGTGGGAAGACAATGCATCATTTTACCATAACAATCATAAACATATTGAGCCCATAACACATGATTACATCATAATAACATGAATATACTTTTAAAAGTATACCCACACATATGCAAACACTGTATACATATGGAGAAAAAGACTGGAGGAAAATAGAAAATAAGGGAAATCTCCAGGGCAGTTATTTCTGACTGATGGGGAGGAAAGGCTACAAGAAACATTTCTGTTTCTATTTTATATATGTTTTCTATTTTAATAGCATGAAGCATCCTGCTACAGGGGTGTGACCAATGTAGAATTTTTGCATCCTTTTCAACCTGAGCCCTCTACAATCCTGTGGGTAAGTGTAGGCAGATATTATTTCTCTATTTTGTAGATAAAGATGCTGAGGTTCAGAGAGATGTTTGGTTTAGCCGAGGTCACAAGTCTAATGAAAGGCAGAGCTGAAATTTGAACAGGAGTTATTTGACGCCATAGCTGGAGCTACTTTCACTAAACTAGTGTGACTGGTAGGTCACATGGCTGGACAGTCTGTAGCTACAAGGAGGCCAGGAAGGAGTGGGAAACTACACTTAGGATTTCTGAAAGTTCCCTATTTCCTTATAATAGGAAATGTCAATTCAAATTCCAGGTAGGAGTTACACACACAAGAAAGGTTCTATAGACTTTAGGAAATTATTTATTGTACAAAACATCTTAGTTCAGTGGCAAAATTGAACAGCCTTTTTTACAAGTCACTCCTAAGACCTCTGAAGGAAAGTAAGTGGCTATTTTCTCCTTGTTTGCAAAGAGAAACAAGCCCATAAACAAGGGAAGACAACTCTTCATGCTCACTGAAACAGTTGATAAGAGTGACGTGAATCATGTTCCTGCCTTCCCATGTCATGGGGTGACTTCATTTTCCTAGCACCCTGGACAGGATGCATTCCTGAGGAATGCGGGTGAGCCAGCAGATGCTCTGGCTGAGATGCCTACTTCTCTAACTTCGTTCCTCTCCTCCCGTCCCCTTTCATTTTCTTTCCTTCCCTTTTCCCTTCCCCTTTCCCCCCTTCCTTTCCCCTTTCCCTCTTCCCTCCCTTCCTCCTTCCCTTCCTCCCTCCATTCTTCCTTCCTTCCTTTGCTGGTCCTGGGGTCTGAATCAACCTGTGTTTCTAGGCAGACACTCTACCACTTGAGCCATGTCCTCAGCCCTTTTTTGCTTTACTTATTTTTCAGATATGAGCTCTTGCTTTTTGCTCCTTACTGGCCTTGGACTGTGATCCTCCTACCTATGCCTCCTGTGCATCTGGGATTACATGTGTGAACCATCATGTTGAGATGGGAGGCTTGCTAACTTTTTGCCTGAGCTGGCTCTCAACAGTGATTCTCCCAATCTTTGTCATCCCCTCAAGTAGAGGGGATTACAGGTGTGTGCCACCAATCCTAGTACCTAACTTCTGTCTTTTCATATACCATCTTAGGTTTCCAAATAAGAGTTTGAAGATTATTTGTCAGGAGTTTTGGTGTTAGAAAAAATGAGCATTGGTGTAATTTCATACTCATCAGGAAGCCATAACTTGTAACCTTTCCTCCCCTTGTATATTTGAAAAGGCTTTGCTGTTGAAAGTCCAGGAAGTCTCTAGGGGGGGGGGTGGTCAGTATCACCTGCATGCCAATTTTTTTAATCTCTCAGATTTATTTCATTTTATCAATAAATACCAATTTACATAATTTCCTTTTTCCTCTTAAGGAATTAACTACTTAATTCATGCTCTAAAAGCTTTCTCTTCAGTTTTCAAACTTTGTCTGGCTGGGGTGTTTTTCTTTCTGAATTTTCTACTTTTCTTCATTCACCAAATCACTTTACGTAGACAGACCTAGTATTCATTTATCTTCAGATGTTAAAGACTGTTTATTTATTTTATGCTTCATTCTACCTCTGTGTTATGACACATTGAAAAACACTTTATGCAAAGAAGATACAAGCAAATATTATAACTAATTTATTATGATTCATGCATATATAGAAAACTAACGTCACTATTTGGCAAACACTATAGACATTGTAAAAGAGGCTTTGTGAAGTTCTGACAGCCTTATCAACCTTAAAATCATAATCTAAGAAGCCCAGAGGTAGGCATGTTTGTGTCTGATTGCTTCTTTCCTAGCTCTCTTGGCCTTAAGCCTGGCTATTTAACTCCTGCATTTGGGCTCTGAACCAATGGGAAGGATTTGTTGGCTGAGTTAGACTACTGTACAACTACAAAGCAATGTGCTGGGTGACAAGATAGTAACTAAAATATCTACCCATAACCAAAAAAACAGACCAGTTTTGGTGTGTACCTCCAGAACATAGGTGTACAGCTCCAGGTTCCTTGAACAGTTCTGACTTTAATGGATGTATAATACACTTGGGGAAAGAAGCAAAACATACTTATTTAAAATTAAATAATAATATAAAACAAACGGTAATCCAGAAAATATGGAGCATGTGAAAAACATGGCCTAGAGCTGAACTTGATTCAAACTGGGGGGAGAAGTCGCTCTGTGTTGGAGTCACAAGAAAGACTACATGGAGAATTGATGAGCGCATCTACCTTCTAATGGGTGATCATGTCAGCCCTGGATTGTGACAGGCCAGGGTTTGGATTGTGGCTTTGTGATCCTGAGCAAGCATTTCACCAATTTGAGCTTTGATTGTCTTCTATTGAACTGGCTTAGTAAGATTAACGTTGTAGATGTGTTGAAAGAAGTAGGTAAAAGCACATATGAAAAGCACTCTGCTTCATTCTTGGTACCTGGTAAACACTGAGTAATGGTAGCTGCCATTAATTACTGTGGAGCTTGGGCAGTGGGAATGAGGATAGAAGGGGAGAGAGACAGGGCAGAAGGCCTGAGTACACAGCTATGCTCCAGAACACTGGGGGATGGAGTACAGTGAAAATTTTAGGGACTGAGGACATCATACCATTTGTCCTGAATGGAGGCATTTGGCTTCACATCTCAAACCACTTGACCGTTGCAGGTGGCTTGGTGTCTCCCGAGATGCATCCTTTGGGTGAGGTAAACATTCTTTATTTATTTAGTTTGTTGTGCCATCGTACATTGGAGTGTCTTAAACATCAAATTCTCTTTCAGCACATTTGTGAAGCAGGGAGAGATGTGGGAAAAATTCATAAGATAGACAAAGGGGTTGTGCAGCTGGGCCCAACTCCAGGGTTTCTTCTTCCCAGAGCCTCCCTGTGAAAGCTGCTGTGACCAATCTGGCATTTCTTATTAGGCATCTGTTCTGGGGGAGAGAAAAAGGAAGAGAACAGAGCACTGCCAGGGCTCAAACAAGGAGCTCTGAAGTCTTTGGCACATGAGTCATGGAAGCCATCTTACTTAACATATAAAGAATATGAATTTGTGATTTTGCAAACATTTATACATAATTTCCCCAATACCAAGGTGTCAACCATCAGGTGTTTTCCTGTATTTACAAAAAGGACCTGTGCCATTTCTAAGATGTTTGATTTTATATTTCACGTTAGACTGTCCTTTGACCTGCTAACAGCTGTTTCCCCTTGGTGCATGATTACATGAAAAGCGATGGTAAACAAATTATGACACAACTTAAACTTGGAGAACATTTGTAGTCACCGAAGTCACAAAGCTAAGGCCAAAAAGAATGCACTGGGTTTGCTCATTGCTTTGGGAGCAATGGAAAGAGAATGTTAACCAAAGGAAATTTGCTCAGGTATGATCACAGAGCTGAGGCTCTGGAGCTGGAAGGATGCTCAGCCACCATCTAGATGATGCTTTGTCTCTGTAGAAGAGAGCTGCACCAAGGGAATGTAAGTCAGTGATTTGCTAGCTTGCTTGCACATTGGCAAGGCTTCTGGAGATTTCCAAGTCACTGTTGCCTTGGCCCCTTTGCCAGAGTTTCTAATGTAATTGCTTTAGGTGTATTAGGACACCTGGAGTTTTAAAACCTCTCTGGGCGTTTCTTCCGTGCAGCCCAAGATCGAAAGTCACCTGGTAAAGTGAGATACGCAATACTACTTGTACGGATGCACCAATATGCTGTTAATGAGGAATAAATTGGTGGGACTGGGGTTTGAATTCAGAACTTGCCTCTTGCAAAGCAGGCACTCTACCACTTTAGTCTTATCTTCTTAATGAGCCAAAGATGTCAGGATTTACTGACTCCCCAGATGTTTCCTCAGGCCTCCAAACTTCTTTCTGCATTATTGCATTGCTCCTCTTCCTACTTGCTTTCCCTCTTAAGCCAATGCCTTGTAGTCTAGTGTCCCTAAACTATCAAAATAAGTATCAGAAAAGCAGTGAACAAAGGCATCATTTTAAAGTGCAGTTGACTAGTCTGTGATACCTTTCCGATGGTTTTTAGTGAGAAACAAAGGCTCTGACAGAACAAACCTTCAAGATACCCTTGAAATAACCATCCAAAGGCAGTATTTACCATCATTAAAGAGACAACTTGTTTTGTCCCTATCACGCAAACCAGGTGGGTCATCCAGAAGGTCTTCAAGGTCACTACATACCTGAAAAAAACGTGTGGACATGCAAGCCAATAGGGTACTTGGCATCTGAAAACAGAACAACCCCAATCTCAAAGACAAGGATTCTTTCTACTCAGTTGGAGTGTTTCTGCCCTACCCCCACCCCCTCTGTAAATAGAAGACAGGAAATTCAAGTCTTTTACCTGGAGCAGAACTGAAGTACACTTGGCTGTGCCTGGATAAAGTGGCCTCTGCGTGGGATATGAAACCTGGAAAACTGATTTCTGCTAGCCTCATATCTATTCCCTAACATAAGAACTCTGATTTGTGTCTCTACAATGTGTTGTTTGTAGGGTTTGGTTTTAGAACCCTTGCCTGGTCCCATCTTTTTATACGTTGTATTTAAATAATTAGGTGATTATGAATCCATATGTTTTCCAGACAGCCTTAAAGAAGATAGGAAGTCTAGACACTAATTGTTCAGTGATTGAAATTCCTACTGTTGCTATGGTGTAGATTTTTATCTTCTGGGATGATAGCATGCTGGTTTTTTTTTTCCTAGAGTAGTAGTATAGTTATTTGGACTTGGACTATTCTTTAATTACATTATAGTTAATAAGGTATGAGAAGAGAGAAGGGAAAGATATGGAAAACAAAACAAGGAATTGTGGGAATGTATTTCTGTATTTAAGAAAACAAGGAATTGTGGGAATGTAGATCTGTATTTAAGAACTTTATGCTTGACTTTATTTTAGGGCCATGACATGATTAAGAAGCTTGTACTAGACTTTCCTCCCCATGAAAACATATATAAAAATCTGAAAAAAAACCCAACGGTTATTTTGAGGAAATATGCAGTAGCCAGTGCCAGGCTTTGATCCCTATGACAAGGGAATCAGGAGCACCTGGTTTTCTCCCCACTGCAATTCCCAAACCATTCTGTAGGGAAGTAGAGCCCAAGCGGGAAACAGCAGTCTTGCTGTCAGAGGAAACAGAACTGGTGTTTGGAGTTACCATAGCGACTGGGGTAGGATATTAGGTAGGAGAGACTGAAGAGAAGGAGCTTAAAAAAATCTACATATAAATTCCCATTGACTCATGGTTGATCACAAACCTGTGCTTTCACTGAATGAGATTTCAGGAACTGTGGAGGAGAAAAGATTCAGGGAGGGATAGAGATAAGCAGAGATTTCAGAGTTTCCACATATGTTGATATTTTTGTCTAGCTAGCAAATACCTTGGGCTTGTTTTTGTTGTTGAAATGTCAGATCCTAGAAGTTAGGAGCATGCTTGAGGCAAGGGCTGGACTCCATGAGCAAGGAAAAAAAGTGAAATACAACCACACATACAAGGCTAAAATCAAATTGTGGAAGAATCAGGGTGATTTTCTGTAATTTAATTGTCTGTCAGATAAAAACATAACACTCTTTTAATCTAGACAACACACTCCACTGATGTGTCAGTTATAGTACCAAATATATAATTAAAATGTGTTAGACATGCAAACAAACAGGAAAAGTGACTAGTAATCAAGAGATAAAATAGTGAGTAAAGGAAGATGCAGAGATGACAGACATGAGAGTTATAATGGGGTTAAAAAGTAGCCATGATTAATATGCAAACATAAAGGAAAAGATGGCCAAATGGATAAAAACAAGGAATCTGTTCAAAAGAATCTAATAGAGAGTTTGGATTTGTCAAGTATAATATTTGAAATTTAGGTTTTTATAGCTGGAAAATGACTAAGCAGTCTGGATTCTCATGGTGATTGTACTTACCTACCACATAAATCAAAATGGTGACCAATAATGTTTTCATCTTAAGTGACTGGAGAGTCATGTGTGAAAGAGGAAATCCTTTTTCTGAATTAAGCTGACTTAACCAATCAGATGAGATGACTATGAAGCATGACCTTGAGATGACCCAGAAGTACATACTTAGTCTCCATTAATTTGCTAGTAACATCATGACAAAATAACACAAACTGAGTGGCTTAAAGAACAGAAGTGTATTGTCTTATGGTTCTGGAGGCCAGACATCTGATAGCAAGGCTTTCCCAGGGTAACTAGCTTCTAAGGGCTGTGAGGGAGAAACCTGTTCCATGCATCTGTCTAGTTTTGGGTGTTTGTTGGCAATTATTGAAACTCTTTGGCTCTGATTGATCACCCAGATCTCTGCCTTCATTCAGTTGGGAGGTGGTTTTCTGTGTGCATGTCTGCGTCCATTTCCTACCGCCCCCCCAACATTTATTGGAATTAAGTTTCTGTTGCATTCAACCCAAATAGTAGTTGGGCAGCTTGGGCTGTGGAGGCTTTAGCAGATTTGGAAGTAGTCAGAAGAAGAAACTTAGAAGTCCTAATAGATAAGCATGGTAGTCAGAAGAATGAAGAGCTGAGAGTCTACAATGAACTGGAGGAATGATGGTAGAATGAAAAGGATGACTGAGTTTTGGGTATAACTGTGCAGGATGGGTGGGCTTCAGAATGCAGGAATCAGATTGGATTGTAAATTAGGACACTCTAAAATCCATCTCCATATTTAACTTAGTCACACACAATTGTAATTGAATATTGTTTTCTACTGGAGTTTAACACCACTGAAATGACAGCATGCCTGGAAAGTGATGTTCAAATTCACATCCTGGTGCCAGAGCTGTTAGTGAGCATGTAGATTCTGTACCCCCAAAAGTAAATGCAAGGTTTCATAAAAAAAAATCCATGGACTTGTTTAAATTATTTGTGTATTAAAGAAATGAACCTTCTCTGCTGGGCACTATGGCTTATTTCCATAATCCCAACTACTTGGGGAGTGGAGATTGGGAGGCCAGCCCAGGCAAAATGTTAGGGAGACCCCATCAACTGAAAAACTGTGTGTGGTGGAGCACCATACATAACTATGTGGACACTTAAGTAGGAAGATTGTGTTCCAGGGTGGCACAGGCAAAAATTTGAGATCCTTCCTGAAAAATAACTAATATAAAAAGGTCTGGTGAGGTGGCTGAAGTGGTAGGAGTACCTGCCTAGCAAGTCTGAGGCCCTGAATTCAAAACTTCAGTACTGCCAAAAAATAATTAACCTCTCCAAAGAGATAAGTGGTGTCTGTCTTCTGTTTCTTGGTGGCAATCTCTAAACCCTTGTAATATCATGCCTGATAGGAGTACCTTTGCAGGACTTGGGGCTTCAGGCCATGCCAGACATCTGACAATGTGATTCATGGAGGAACTTTGAGTCACACAGATTCAACCTGACCACTGGAAGAGCTGGAGTCTGAGGTCAACCAGGTGGCCAATCAGCCACAGAACCCCAATAAAGTTAGGGGACACAGGTGTGGGTGAGTGTCTTTGCTTGGCAAAACCTGTGTGTATTGTCCTGCAGCATTGCTGAGAATGTAATGCTGTCAGTGAGTCCATGCGAACAGGATACCTGGACTGTTGGAACTGTCCTAAGACTCTTTCCCTGCTTGATTTTAATTTACATAACCTTGTCTGTATTCTAAGCCATAACTGTGAGTGTAACAGTTTCCAGTGAGTTCTCTGAGTCTTCCTAGTGAATTATACAACCTAAGAATGGTCTTGGGGACCCCAAACTTACAACAGGTGCCAGGATGGTCTGCTGGGCTGCCACCTAACTTCATACCCAAATAGTAAATTTATAAACTGTGTTTCTGTAATTACTACTACTTACAAGTTAATCTGTGAAGAACTGCTAATTTGAATAACTGGCACAAGGATGATGCTGATGGCTGTTTGTTAAAAGGAAGAAGAATTTGGTGTTTTAAATACCTGGCATGTCCTCTAAATGTTGAGGTATTCATTCATTCATTCAACAAATATTTCGTAAGCATCTTACTCTGTTCCTTAAGGACACAATTCTTTAACTGGGATAATTCCTAGATTTTAAGGAAGTATATATGATAACAATGACTAGCAAAGGAATATGATTCAATTCAAATAGGAATTAGTTTGCTAAGGAGAAAGACACAGCAGAATTGTGAGGCATATCTTATTGGGATGTTTAAAATCGGGATACTTGATTATAATGCTATAGTTTGGGTTGGGGGTGCCCCACCAAGCCCATTTTTAAAGGGTCAGTCCCCAGCTTGTAGTACTAGGGAGGTACCTTTAAGAAGTAGGGCCTTATGGGAGAAAGTTAGCAATTTGGGGCCATGCCCTTGGAGGAGCTACTGGAATCTTGGAGCCTTCTCATCTCTCTCTGCTTCCTGACTGCGATGAGGTGGACAGGCCTCCTTCTGCCATGCTGTACTGTGCTGCCACGAGCCAAAAGCAAGGAGGCCAAGCAACCATCAACTGAAACCTCTGGCACCATGAGCCAAACAAACCTTTCTTCCTGATAAGTTTATTGCCTTAGTTATTTTATTACAGCGACAGAAAGCTGACTGACACATCAAGTGAACATGGGCTAAATTTGTAACTGGTGATTTGGTTTTTTTTTGGTGGGACTGGGGTTTGAACTCAGGGCTTCACACTTGTGAAGCAGGCGCTCTACTGCTGGAGCCACACCTGCAGTCCATTTTGCTCTGGTTATTTTTGAGATGGGGGGGTCTCATGAACTATTTGCCCAGGCTGGCTTTGAACTGTGATCCTCCCAATCTCAGCCTCCCATGTAGCTAGGATTACAGGCATGGGCTACCAGCACCCAGCTTGGAACTGGTGATTTTCAGACCTACACATTATGATCACTGCAACCTTAAGCTATTTTTATTTTCCTGTCCATAGAGTGGGGATAGTGTCATCTACTTCATGAGACAATATATTAAAAGTACTTAAAGTCAGTTATATAATCAATATGTCATTAATAACAGTAATAATACCATTAATATAATATATTAATAATTATTGATACATCATTATATATTAGTATAATATATAATATTAATAACAGATTTTTTAATCAATCATTTCTTAAACTGAATGTGAGGGGTTATTGCTTCTTAACATTCTTTTTTTTTTTTTTTTAAATTCGTTTATTCATATGTTCCTTCATTGTTTGGGCCATTTCTCCCCCCTACCCCCTTCACCTTCTCCCTCTCCCCCACACCCCCTCTCGCTTCCAGGCAGATCCTGTTCTGCCCTTGTCTCTAATTTTGTTGAAGAGAAGACATAAGCAATAATAAGAAAGACAAAGCGTTTTTGCTAGTTGAGATAAGGACAGCTATACAGAGAGATTCCTAGTATTGCTTTCATGCACAAATGTGTTACAGCCCAAGTTGATTCATCTCTAACTGACCTTTACACTGGTTCCTGATCCCCTTCTCGTGTTAAACTCTGTCACTTTAAGGTTTCTGTATTATTTCCTCTGCAGTGGGGAAATCAAATACTATCATGTTTTGGGTTTCTTACCTATCCCCATACATTCTTATAGTGATTTTGGTGACTCCTTTGTTCCTTGGTCCCTGGATCTTTTATGACATAAAGGAGGCCCACCATGCAGGGCTAATTTGGAGCTGTCAATGTAGAAGCAAAGAGCAAATGAATGAGTTCGAGATGTATCTGGTAGCAGCAGTGACTTCAGTTACAGCTGCTTTTGCTGCCTTTGCTTTGTCAGTAAGACACCAGAGGCACTTGGTGTTGTATCTATGGGATACAAAACCCCAGAGAAAGCAAAATTGGCCTTGTTGATCTCATGGCTTTTAGGCAGGAGGAGGATTATGAAGCAGCTGCTGAGAATAAAATATTCATTAGTCTGTGACAACATTCAAATGTTTGGATGGTTTCTCATCTGGGGTAGCTCAAACTTTGCCCCAAAGACATTTAAATTGTGCAAATTATATTGAACTGGTAGGACTAGCATGAATTCCTGGTAAACTGGGTTTTTTTCCCTGAGATCTTCATTCTCATTAAAATGCATATTTAGGCGCTAGTCTACCCTATTAAATTTACAGGGTAAAAAGTAGAGATCATATAATATGAAAAGCTAAACTAACATTTTATAAAATTAAAATGCTTGTCCTTGAGAGCATGTAAAAAATAACGTCATCAAATGTGGTCCCCTCTGCAGACCCTTGCTTCAAGCAGGTTAGCTATTTGAGCTCAGCAAATTATTAATGTTCCAGAAATCCTCCCTTGCACTGGTATGACACCTTGTGCTCTCTTAATTCTCAAAGTTAATTCATTTGTAGGTTCTCAGGGTAGAGTGTATGATACTTATTTCCAGTGAGTTACTCAAACTCACAAGGCTAGCTAAAAGATTTAGTGTGAATTCATGGGCACCAAGCTCCAAAATGCAGAACCACACGGGAGGTCGTAGAAAATGCATGTGCCTTCAGTTTGTATCTCTGCCCCTCCTTATATCGGAAAGACAAAGGCCTCGTGTTTTCACTCATACACACAAAACCAAACATGACCACACACAAACTTGCCGGGATCACAAAGGTCCTTGACCCAAAAGGGTTCAGGGAAGGAATGAACAGACAAAACACATATGCAGAGGGCCAGCAGGCTGATGACCAACTGGCAAGTTTTTTTATTTTTCTCAGCAAGCTTTATACAAAAGAGGAAGAGACTTAAACATCAAAACCACTCTGTCCTCATTACAACCTTTCTGTTTCGGCCACCCTGTATTCTTACTGCCAGTGTCCTTGACTGAGTATAAACTTCTTTTCAGTCAAGGGAAAACATTTAGCGTTCCTTCCCACCATGATAGAGACCTTGTCGGAATGCTGCTAAGCTGCAATGACCTTGTCAGATTACGGCTTGTGGCTTCCAACACAAACTCATATGTTGAACATATCTGTAACAGTGGAACTACTCTGTGGAACTCGGGGAAGGAGGGAAAGGAAAAGAGAAAGAGTTAGCAATATCGTAAAACATAACATCTGTGAAGGTAGAGGATACAAGGATGTGCAGTGAAAGCTGTTGAACAATGGGGGATGGGAGGTAGAGGGGTAGGACGACTAATGGAAGGGGTCAAATGGACCCCCAGTGGGAACACATTGAGAAACCCCTTGAACATTGACTTAAATATTAATAACAAAAGACAGGACTGTAAAATTGGTACTGTGTGTCTGTGTGATTTGTGGGAGGGGGAGGGTGAATGAAGGAGATGAAAGTGAGGGAATATTGTTGACGGACTTCATATACTTATATGAAACAGAACAAAGAAACCTCTTGCAATTTAAATGGGGTGGGGAATGGGTCAAGGGGGAGAGACCACGGGGGTGATCTGAGCAATGTACAATATCAACCTATTCAGAGTTGTCACTCTGAATCCTCCCTGTACAATGAATATATCCTAATAAAAAATTTATACTAAAAAAAATGCACACATCTGGGTGACACACGGAAGTGCTGACTTACTGTGTCTGGTACAAGGACCAAAACCTACTGTTGAACAATGGGGGATGGGAGGTAGAGGGGTAGGATGACTAATGGAAGGGGTCATTAGTCATCCTGTGCCTGGTGATTCTGAAGTACGCGACTGCAGAGGGGTAATAGGTCGCTCTCTGATAGTGACAACTATTGGTCCTACACATTTTGTGCAATGTAGAGTTCATGCCATTTCTTGCAGCAGAGAAGAAACTGGAGCTGGTTTTCCTAAAAAGGAAAGGGTGTCTTCTTTTTCTCTGCCTGCTTGATGCTACTGTTAGAAGAGGTTTTTCAAGTTTGAAGTTGAAGCTAAGCTTTACTATTGGGAGCCTGGGAGTGGCTTCTATTTTTGCAATTCTTAGTGAATTAGGAAAGAATGCAAAACTAATTGAAGCAAATCAAAGCTCCAACCCTGAAATGTTCCCTTTTCTGGAAAATCCACTGATAACCTGCTAGAGCCACTGATTAAAATGCCACGGCCCCACCCGTTCCTGCTCTTTGTTTGGTCTCATTGACTCCGATCAACCTTTGCAAGTAGTTACCAGGAAACCACAACAGTCCAACTTCTCCAAAGGCCTGCCTCTCCTTCCCAGAAATACCTAAGAAAGCATCTCATGAGAGCAAGAATTGGCTCTGGATTCATTTGGGCGCCACTCTCTGGAGGACAGCAGTTGCTCTAGCAATTTGACACTCCTACTTTATGTTGAAATTGGAAACTGCCACTTTGCTTTATACTAACTAAAACTCAACTTTTGCCGTGAGTTTATGCTGTTTCTTTTTAACCTCAGGTATTGCTGGTTCTCATAGGAATTACTTTCTTTTTTGTAGTGTGGGTACCACATGGACAGTGTCAGAATTAAACTGTGTTCTACAACAAAACAAGCTAATGAAGCAGGTTTTATTTATGCCAGTAAAGAGTCAAAGCACAGATACATTTCCTATAAACTAACAAAGATGATATATTAGGGAATTTTCTTAGCAATTTCCTGAATTAAACGATTGTATTTCATTTTCTTATCAGGAAATCGAAGGGATTGTACTCGATTAGGGGCAAGAAAGCGTTCTAAAAATTATTTTGGGCTTCACAGTCTCCTTCCACAATTACTCAGTTCTGCTGTTGAAACACGAACTTAACCACAGACAATAAATAAATAAATAAATGAGTAGGCATTGCTCTGGTCTAACCGCTCTCTTTACTAAAACAGGGCTGTATATATCCTGCAGGGTATAGCTTGTCCACCCCAGAACTCAAAGGTCTTTTTTTTAATGCCTCAAAATTTTATAATTTTATTCCAGCAAACTATATAGCTGTCCCTTGTTTCTCCCTGGTTCAGATCTCTAATGTTGACCCATTTCTAGTTTTATTATTAGAAATTCTTGTTTCTCTATCATTAGAAGTAATAATGTTATTGAAAAAGTTTTGGCATGAACTTGATGACTATCTCTTGAATCGTATTTAATTGAATCTAAAAATATTTTAAAATGGCAGTGTTAATGGTGCAGGTGCAGTGTGTGATCAGAGGACTTCCAAATTCTTGTCCCACAGGGAAGAATCCGTGGCAGGACACACGGGTGTAAATGGGGTTTATTAAAAGTTTATTAAAAGTTAAGGAAGGCAAATACAAAGGGGAGCATGGTGAGGCCCAGGTGGAAGCTGGAAGCCAAGAGAATGTGTTTCTGCTCTTCAGGTTCTTTTAAAATCTATGACAATCTATGGGAAGGGGAGAACAAGGAGACTCAAAATCAATAATCAATGATCGGGAAGAAGCATGGGCGATTCCCAGCCAGGCGAGGGTGGTTCCTGAGCAAAAGCATGGTTAATCTAAGACATCATATTTTTCCTATGAGTCCCTAACTTAGCCTGCCTTAGAAGTATTTTCATGATCAGTATTTATAGATGAAGGAAATTGAGAGCAAGAGGAATACAGTGTGTGTGGAATAAATGGTTGTCTTATTTCTTTCCAGCTGCTATCACAAAATACCTTAGACTGGGTAATTTATGAACAATAGAAATATTTCTCTCACAGTTTTAGAGATAGAGAAATCCAAGATTAAGGTGCCAGCAGATTTGGTGTCTGGTGAGGGCTCTCGGCTTCAGAAATGACACCTCATATGGTAGAAGCAACTAGGCATCCTCAAATCTCTTTTGTATGGGGAAGGATCCCACTCAAGAGAGTGGAGCCCACCTCCTAATCTTACTATCTTCGGGGGTAAGTTTCAGCATGTGAATTTTGGTGAGGACACAAATACTCAGACCATGGCCGTGCTACAGTTGGTAATAAATCTGGTACAATGGCTTCAGGAGCCTCGTTTTTAAACACCATGCTCTCACCTGAGTTACATGAAGGTAAAATATTTTTGCATCCAAAAGAGTAAGCAGGTATGGGGAATGGGTAGAGAAAGAATAAGGAAAAGGGAAGAGAACAAGGAGAGGGCAGTCATGGACAAGTAGAGTTTTAAAATGTGCCATATCAAACATGTCTGAGCCTGAGGCAGATGAAAACTAGGATAAGGCCATTGGTTTTGAAAAGGTCAAAGGTACCTGATGACTCTCAGTGTAAATGGTTGGGCCCAGAAGCCAGATTGAAAGAGGAATAATAAGGGAAAGAAAATGTAGAACTGTCATTTTAGAAAATTGACCAATATAGTGGTTATAGTTCTTTCAAACCTTTCATTCTCTCTACATGGAAGGAAACACGATCAAAACCCTAAGACACACATACCCTTTCATCAGTCCATCGCTGCGCTGTGGGCAAGATTGTCAGGATTTAAAGATCAGGATTTAGTGCTACAGAGGATCAATGTTTCTGTGTGTGGCTGAAATTCATTACTCTTGATCTTGGTCATCAAGTGACAGGAATGGTGCTGGGGCTTCCTTCTTGGGGTTGGAAGCCTTGCTTCAGAATTGCTGAGCTCATTACACTTTTATTTTCAGAGCAAGATGAAATTAAGGGCCAGCCTGTTGGAAATCAATTCACTCTGTCAAGCAGATCTAAGAGAAAGGTTGGAGCAATTACTGTTTCTGTAAACATACATGGTTACTGAAGTAACAAGCAGAATTTTGTTGATTTTTTTGCTTTTCTTATAATGCAGGAGAAATGAATCAATTATGGCAGGGTTCAAAGATCTCTTTCTGCAGCTTGAAAAATAAAAAGAAAGTATGTTCATGTCAGTCCATGGCAGAGAAAGTAAAGTATCATTGGCTAAAGTTGTAAATTACGTATTTCTGCTACAGTCTTCCAAAGCGGGGTGGGGACTGGGAACACAGTACTTACTTTGAAGGGAACTGAAATGATGGCTTCCTTTTGCAAAACCCTTTAAGTTGAACAATTGTTTTAAAAACAGATTGTAATGATTCATTCTGCAGAACTTACAAAAACCCAGTATTTTAAAAGCATTGTTATATGGGGCACTTTAAGATTAAATATATAAATATCTTGGATGATGTCATATAGAACCTTGAGTGGAGGTGAAAGGTCTTTTATAACAATTATAGATGTTTAAAAATAGTACTTTGAAACACAGGAAACTGACTAATCTATGTTAACCTTAGTGATCTAGTGAGTAATAACATCTACTGATAATCAATCTCAGACCTCAATTAACCACAATACAAGGTTAGGTCTCTACAAAGAGCAATCGTTTTACTAGGCTGGCTGGGAAGTAGTAACGATATAATTTCATACATTAAAATTTTATATTTCCATTTTGATAATAATTTGTGACCTACTCAAAGAATTGATATGAGAAAAAAAGAGGTGGGGGCAGAAGATCGGAGCCGTTCGTTCCCCATGCTGTACAATTGAGGAGTGGTTAAAATGGTGTGTTAGGTAATTCAGTAGCAAGGACACATCAGAGGTTTTGTTCAGCTTTTGCATTTTTTGAAAGATCTGATACTTTTCATATACCCTTAGTTAATGTCTTGTATGTATATCTCTATCAACTGATCCTTAAAAAGGAATATAAACATTTCTATAATGTTTTATAAAGTCATAATTGTAGAGGAATGGGAGTATAATTATTGATTCATCCTTCTGATCCCTTTATTTATCTTTATGATATTTGTTTAATTCTGAATTCAAATGGCCTGTAGCTAGCTCTACTATCAACTCTAAGGACCAGTAATCCCTTCTCCTAGAGACGCAGGCTCAGTTTTTATTGCAGTGGATTTTCATAGCTCCTGATTAGATTTTCTTGATTTCCAACATGGGTTGAAGACCTTTTGTTCTAGGAAACACTGGCTTAATATGAACTGTCTGACACATCCCGACCACCCACAGAGCAGGCATCTAATAAATGGTTTTGAATTTATATTCTTTTGAGTAGAATATTTTTGACTTTAACATTAACTTTTCTCCACATTAAGTCTTATGTGACATAATTTTATTGACAACTAAGATTTCTATGCTACTTATTAGTTGTGTTTATCCATCACTGACTTGGAGATGTTGGCTCTAGAAGTGAGCAAATCACCCCATGTTTATTTAGGTGATTACTATTTTTTGGGTGCTTTGGAAAGAGATAAAAGCAAACTCTAAAGTGTATACTCAGGTCTATAGTCAGCTTTGGAATAAAAAAGTATTTCTGTTATCTTGTTCCAATTCTTAGGGTAACTGTTACTTTTTGAGGATCTCTTTATGACTTTTCTGAGTATTAGTTATGAAAACCTTAAAAATTTAAGTATGGCAGACTTATAATTATTACCTACTGACAATTTTCTCTAGAGTTTCACTTGTACTAAATGTATAAAATTGGTAATTACATGCATGGATATTTGATTAATTAAAAAACTGATTACAGAGTAATTTTTTATTTATTTTGAAAAACAGGAAATTATTTCAAGTGTTTGAATATGTTTAAACGTGTATCTTCTCAGGCTGTTGCTAGGATATTCTAGACATAATAATAATGATACTTGTGAAACCTTGTTTTTGATGTGGGAGCAATCAAACACATGATTACAAGAAGAAATAAAGTAATTAGAATCAGCTTGTATTCAACAAAACTTCCTATATTCCCAACTAACAGATATATAAAGGTTATAAGTCACGGGGTCCAAGTTTGTTTATTATTGGAAAATTTAGGCCTTCAATTTACTTTATGATGAGAATTTCATAGAAGGAAGCAGAACTTTACTTCTGGAAATATCACATGTTATAATTTCCTTTTTTCCCCCTCTCTGGTGAAGCAGGAGAAGATGAAGGAATAATTTCTCAAAATTAATATATGAATTTTCAAATCTCATTTTGTCTTTGAAATAAAATTGTTTGTCTCTCACTTTGTTATGGAGATGAAAGTTAAAAGGGGCAGTTTAAGATTACTGCCCCAATACTCAATTTAAGTATTACTTAAATACAGTTTAAGTATTACTGACACCAATACTCAATTTCTATCAACATTGCTAGGAATTAAGCATCTGTCCCTGAGTATAATTAATTTCTGAGCTGTTAGAATGTTGTTCTTTATTTAACACTTGTGATGGGTTGAATTGTGTCCCCTCCAAGTTCACAACTCCCAGTCCAAATGTGACTGTATTTGGAGACAGGGTCTTTAAGGCGATCAATAAGTTAAAATGAGGTTATTGGGTGAGTCCTAATCCAATATGACTGGTGACTGGAGTTTTCCTAAGAAGATATTGGAACACAAGTATTTGCAGAGGAAAAAAACCACTTGAAAACACAAAGAAGACAGTTATCTACGAGCTGGGACAGGTGCCTCAGAAGAAACCAACCACATGGACACCTTGATCTCAGACCTCTAGCCTCTAGGATTACAAGGAAATAATTTTCTGTTGCTTCCACAGAGTTTCAGTCTGTGGTAGTTTGACATTGTATCCTGAGAGACAATAAAATTAACACTACCACTGTAGAAATTCCAAGGTCAATCTTCTGTGTTTTAATGGGCTCTGTGAATCCAGGACCTGGCAGTTGTAAGCTTTATTGTGACCTTCTGTGTCACCTGGTTTGTTTCCTTGACTCCTTGTCAGGTAGATAGAGGGGAAAGTCTGGATGTTGAGAGCTTTGTGTGTCTCACATCATCTGAACTCTGAATTTATTCCCTCTATAGCTTTATGTGTTTGTATGAGAAATAAGTCATGGGTGAATTTGATCAAAGCACATCATACACATTTGTAAATATCATGATGAGACCCTTTTGTACAATTAATTTGTGCTAAAAAATTAAAAAAGAAAACCCCAAGTCTTATTGCCTGTGCATATTTGTGTGGGGACTGTGTGTTAGAGTGTTGTGCTGGTTAATAGAATCTGGAACCAAGTAGAGTCTAACAGCTCCAATCTTACCATGTGATCTTGGACAAGTTACACAAGTGGTCTGTAAAAGAGGGCCAGTCACAGTCCCTAGGCTCATAGGATTTTTGTGAGGATTAATTGACTAGAGCACTTAGAACTTTCAGTATTGTGCAGGGGATACCACTTCATAGGGTGATCATGAAAGTTAATTACATGAAACAATGGATTTGAAGTAACATACAAACTACCTGGAAAGTAGCAGGTACTAAAACTTGCTATCTCCTTTTCTGACCCCACTATCCTAAGAAGCTGACGATGGTATTAGGGTTCTCCTCTCAAACAAGGGACTCGGGGTGGGATGGGGGGTGGAGTGTGGAGCACTGCAAAGGGACTTAGATGTCAGCTAGCTAACTGCTCATGAACAGCTGCAGAACAGTGTGTCCAGACAGGTAGAGACTGGTAGGAGAAACCAGCTAATGGTAAGGACTTGGCAAAGGTCTTACCATTCTCATTCTTACAAACATGAACATGTTTTATTTTTTCACAGAATTATGGTCTTTTGGAAGTCTATGATTAAAGCCCTAAAATTCTTCTGGGTCCTTCCCTGCCCTTTGCATTTTCCGTATGGGTTTATGGGCTTCCACTTATTTTTCTGCCTTTCGTTACTAATCTGAGGCTTCTACCGCCAACCAAGGAGAAAGTGCATCAAATTCACTTTGTTCTTTGAATCCAGAATTAGCATACCCACTTTTGCCCAGTGATTGATTTGTTATGAATTTCTCTGCCAATAAAATTTCATTAGTCAATTTAATTTTCATTTTGATCTCTTTATAACCTTACATTGAAGATGAGTAAGGGGAGTATGCTAAGACTAGGGATTTTAAATACTTATGTAGTCCACACAAATTTCAGCCCTTTTTCAAGGGAAGGCAAAACTCTTGATAAGGCTGAGAGTAACTGCAAAAGAAAAGTGTGCAAGTTTTTCAGGAGACCAGATGGTGGCAGCATAGGATGTGTGACAAATACTATAGAAGCAGAAGTGGTTTAAAAACATGATACAAATATGTTGCAAAACTACCAATTATTGGTAGTTAATTATTTTATTGGTAACAATAAAAATAGGAAAACTGGCTAAAAGCATGCAATTCAGTACCAGAAATACCTGGATTTGACTCCATTTCACTGCTCATTGGTGAACTTGGGCAAACCAATGAACTCTAAGTCTCGTTCCCTCATTGTACAGTGGGAACGATAATAGTTATATAGGATCAAATGATGTCTGTGACAAACCACTCTTTCTCATAAGAACTCCCCTGCTCCTAACAAATTGAGAATTTTCTTATCAATTAAGTATTATAAGACCTTTACCCCCTGGCTTCTTTGTTATCTGCTTTTTACACTTTGTAGTGATTCCCTCTTTCCAGCCTACTGTTCTAATGGTTCAGCAGAGGTACCCTGCATATTCCTGCCTCTCCATTTCTGATTATCTCCCTTTTGATCACCTAATTCTCATCACCTGAAATGTTTTGCAATCTCCCTTTCATTTATCTAGATCTTACTTTTCCTTCCTGGGCCCAGGGTAAGGGCTACATTTTCTGGGAGACTTTTACCATCTGCAGGATCCCACAAGTTCTCCCTGGTGGATGTGGTTATTTTGGCCATTAGCATCTGCTGTCTACTTTGGAAACATATTGCTTCTTTTCCACAATGTCCAGGAGGAGCTCATTCACAGAGTTGGTATTTATTTGCATAATCTAGATCAGCTTTAGGCTTTGATAGCATCTGCACACTTTTGTGTAGCATCTTGCACAATTATGCAAGCTCAAGATACTCTGTCTCACAAATAAATGGAACTGGTGGATGGATATCCTCTACTTTGAACTGGGGGATATAACTATATCATGTATATGTTACTTTAAGTAGAGTATACAATGTAATACAGTAACATTAAGCATTTAAGAAAGAAGAAAAATAACTACCTAGCAGGTCTCTGCCTCTTAGAATCAAGATAAGCATGCATGCATATATGAACTCTAAATTATAAATTCCAGTGAAGTTTATTTTCAGAGAAGTATGGAATTTTTTCAACTTTTTTTTTTCCGGTGTAAAACTTAATACAAATTTTAGCACTACTGGTTACTCCCTTAGTGGGAGAACATCAGGTGCATGAAAAACACTGGATGTTTCAACTGGAACTTTAGCCTTACATCCTTATCCTAACCAGTTACTGGCAACAGTGTATTGTCAACATTTGCCTTTCATTAGAGAAAGTCACTGTCCAGAAGTACAGGGATCTCAAAGGTTCAGATGCTCCCAGGGGGGTGAAATGCACAGCCCTCCTTCCTCCCTTTTGCACTGGGGTTTGGAATCAGAGCTCTGCCCTTGAGAAGCAGTTATTGTACCTCTTGGGCCACGGTATGAACCCTTTCTACTCTGGCTATTTTTGAGATAGGGTCTCCTTTTTGCCCAGGCCCCCTAGTCTTTGGGATAACAGATGTGCACCATCACATCCAGCTTTTTTTTCTGTTGGAATTGGGGTCTCACAAACTTTTTTGCCTAGCCTGGCCTAGAACAACAATCCTGGTCTCAGCTATTCCAAATAGTCAGAATTACAGGTGTGGAGCAGTAGCACCCAGCTTGTGTTTTTTTTCCCCCCTAAACTTTTTTACTTCTTTTGGATTGAGGATTTTTTTTTAATGAATTGATAATTCACTTATAAGCTTTTTCATTAGCATATTACTTTTATAAAACAGTTTGCTCTAGGATTTACTATGTGTACTTAATTATACTCCATCATCAAATTATATAGCTTAACATAATGTAAGGATTCCCACAATTGTATATTCTCAATTCCTTTCTCTTATTCTTTGTGCTACATTAACTTGCATTTTGCTTTATACGTTCATAAACACACCATTCACTGCTATTCTTCTTTTTCATTGCAGAGGTGGCCAATCATGTAAAGAGTTATTTAAAATAGGAATAAGTGAATATTATACTTACCTTTATTTACCTCATTTCTGATTTTCTTCATTTATTTGTGTAGACTGAGCCTTTTGTCTGGCATTGTATTTATTTTTCTTGAAGACCTTTCTTTAACATTTCATTGCAGCAAGTCTACTTGTCAGTGAGCAATGATTTTTCTCTTTTTGTTTTTCTGAAAAAGTCTTTTCTTTTAGCTTTGATCTAGAATCCTTGGTTCCTAGTGTTTTTTTTTTATCCTTTCAGTGTGTTCAGGATGTTTTCAGTCCATTGCCTTCTGACTTGCATGGTTTCAACATAAAGTGTGATTCAGTTCTTATTTTTGTTCTTCTATGTGCAATTTTTTTCTCTGCACTTCTTCAAAATTTTCTGTTTGTTTTTGATTTTGAACAGTTTTTCTTTCTTTCTTTATTTTTTAAATTATATTATTGTTGTGCTGGTGGTACATTGTGACATTTACAAAAGTTCTTATAATATATCATAGTTGAATTCACCCCCTCCAGATTTTGAACAATTTCAACATAATGTATTCATGAACATGTATGTGTGTTATGTGTGTGTCTTTGGGTATTTCATTAGTTTTGCAAAATTCACAACCATTATTGTTTTAAATAGTTCTTTTCCTCTGTTCTGTATGTTAGACTGATGTTTCTCCACCCCATCCCTTGCCACCCTAATCTTGGATGTTTTGTTCTTTTTACTCAGTTGCCTTTTCTTTTTGTGTTCCAACTTGGGTAATTTCTACTGATCTCCTTTCCAGTTCACTGACTATTTCTTTAGCTGTGTTAAAGGCATTCTTCATCTGTTCTTGTACTTGTCATTAGTAGCATATCTTTTAAATTGTTTCTTATAGTTTCTATTTCTCAGCTGAAATTACCAAGTGAGCATGTGTGTTTTTACCTTTTCTATCAGAGTCTTTGGTGGTTTAAGCATAGTTATTTAAAATTCCTGGTTAGGTTACTGGATCATATCTGAATCTGGTTCTGTTGATTGCTTTGTACCTTTTAAAAAAAACTTTGGTGGGACTGGGGTTTGAACTCAGGGTCTCATGCTTGCTGGGCAGGTGCTCTACTGCTTGAGCCACTCTGCCAGCCCAATTGCTTTGTATCTGGGTAGTGCTTTATGTTACTGCTTCACTATGTATCTTGTAGGTTTTACATGCATGTCATTAATATTGTGTAGGAGTGTAGAAACTGAGGTAAATGGAACGTTGGAATAGAAGTATGGAATTATAAAACCTTTTACCTCAATAAACCTTTTCCATAGGATAGCATCAATGTAGTAAGAAATTGAGCTAGTTTTGGGTTTTGCTGTTGCTATGGTTACCATCTATGCATATTCAGGACATTTATGTATTTCTATTATTGAGTCTTCCCATCAAAGTCATCAACTATTAGCATAGCTACTCATTATCCTGTGTCCAATAGTATTAAATAATGGATCATGTTTCATAGTATGAAGTCTGTGCCAGCAATAGTCTAATACACTTAGTATATTCTTGTACATACCTTCTTCTACTGATAAAAGCAAAAATGAACTTTTCCAGAAAGGCAGGAGAAGAAATTTGGTTACATACCCTCACTTTCTGCTTTTTTTTTTTCAGGATTAATAAATTTATTATAAGAACCACATATGACAGAGTAGTGCACATATAAAAAGGGGAACTTCTCTTCACCAGAGGGCTGCTGGCTGTTGCCCTGTGTGGCAAGTGACCCACGGAGGCCATCCTGAAAGAAGCACACTCTCTGAGGGTGGCACAAAACAGGCTGTTCAGAGGATGCCTGGTCTCAACATCAGTGCCTGGCCAGTCACTCCTCACCCTCACAGCAGAGAAGCAGCACCCACTGTAGGTGCCAGGAACAGGTCCCCAGATGTTCCCACTCCCCCACAATGCTGAGTAGGAGGTCCTTCCTTCCAAACTGGAGCTGTGCCCTGGATCAAGGAGCATCCCTATGATGTATCCCACATGTCACAAGTGAACAGCCTGAACCCAACACTGGCCAGAGAGTTGCATGTTATAAGGGTTTCCTATGTCCTCCATGTTCTCCTAGGAAACTAGTACAATTTATTCTGACACACAGGATGCTCGGACAAGACCCTAAGTTCTCCCTCATGCTGCTGAGTGGACATGGGGCCTAGAGAGCTGCAAGGAGCACAGCCAGAGGAAAGTGGAGGAAGTTTCAGAGAGAACCTTCTCCCCTGTATAGGCAGGTCCACAGCCACCTGGCCCATACTGCACAAGTATGGGGAAATGTCTGGTAGGTCCCCAAGGCAGAAGATAAAAGCAGGAAAGCTAACTTAACCCCAGGTTCTCTAAGGAAGCCAACACCTAGAAACGTCCAATGCGAGGCGGGGTCCACAGCCCCACAAGGCTGCTGGTGGTCCTCACAGTTCCCAGCGAGGCGGCCGACAGGCAGGCCTGGTGGATGCTCTGTGCCCAGGTGTTCAGCAGGGCTGTGACCGAGTGCTTGTCAGGGAGCTGCAGCAGTCTGGAAGTCATGCCACGGTGCACCGACTGAAGGAAGGGGTTAGCATCATAGTGCCACTGCCGGTCGATCCACACTGGGCTCTGGGCAGGGTAGTCAGCAGGCACGCTGAGCTCCAGAGGCGGCACACTTGGAAGATCCTTGTCGTCCAGCTTGCAGATCAGGTGGACGGTGCCATTGTTACTGCAGTGAGAAGGGTCCAAGCTCACCAGGAACTTGGGGTCTAACCTGGCCACCTCCCCCTGGAGCACATTGGGGATGCTCTGCCGTTCATACCCTCACTTTCTGCTTTTTAAACACTCCCCAACAATACACAGTTACTTCTGTTATGAGCTCAAAGGAGATGTCTTTGATGCTTTCTTTTGATAAATCTAATTGCTCCTCCCTGTGAAGGTATTTTTAAAAAAGTCATTAAAATTTCCAAAGCTTACATGCCATTCCCCTTTTACCAGAGACCAGATAAATTCCAACTTTTCAAGAATCTATTTAATCTATTTCCTTGTGGTGAACTATTTTAAAGTCTCAGGTACAAGTCAGCAAGGCAGATGGAGATATGTGTCCTGTTCCAAGGTTGAGAACGAAGCATGTTGGGGACAGGGACTCTGAAACATACTTTTGCCATTTTCAGTGCCAAAGCCGAATAGAATGCAGTATGACCAACTGTGCTATGCCCTGTTGTGTTCTTGTATTCACAGGAGACACCAGAATGACACCATTCTACCTATAGTGCTCATTAGCCAAAGAAGAGTACTGTTACTTTTGAATTAGAAAAAAATCTGATCAAACAGTGGAAATGTTGGTGTTAGATGCTGTAGAGAAATCTTGATTTGGTGCTTTTTTTTTTTTTGGTTCATGTTCAAAATGTATGTTAAGTAGCTCTTCTTGTGAGAATTCACTATCAATTTCCTCATTTGATCACATTTCCTACCGTCTGTCTCATCAAAGACATCACTGCTGAGAGAGTTTTTATCTCTTTTCTCCTTAGAACTGTCTGAAAAATCATTCTAATTCCCCCAGAATTAATTTCTTCTGTGAAAGTTAGCAGTATGGACAACTATCCTTGTGCCCAACCCAAATGAGGTACTTGGGCTGAACTCTATTAGTGAGGAATGACGTCTTGTTTCATATCCACAAGGACATTCATGAAGCAGTTGTTTGTTTCGGGGTGGTGGATGGTCCAGGACAGTCCTCTTGATAGCATAGATGTCTTTCTACCTATTGTGTAAGAAATAAGCATAGCTAAAACCTGGGATGAAGAGATTCTATCAGATAATTACCCCACAAATGGATCTATCTATTCCTCATTTCCCTTCCTGTAAAAAATACTCAAACATTATTTTTAGTATATTACCCTGTATATTTAAATTTATCAGCTCATTCAAAGCTACTAATTTCTGGTACTCCATGCATTATCTCATGTAACAAGATCAAGAGAAAAAAAATAAGTCCGTTAATAGTGACTTAAGCAATAAGATTTCTTTCTTTCTTGAATTTGAGAAGCATGGAGGAAACACCATAAGGCTGACATGGCACTTCACAGTGTCATGGATGAATCCAAGCTTCTATCTTATCTCCTTACTACCTTGCTTCTACATAGTCTCCATGCACAAGTTCACCAAGCAATCCAATTGGTGATGATCCAGCTGGAAAACGGAAAAGGATAAAGCAAGTGGGGACAAACACCCCCACTCTGAGGAAATAGCCTCAAAGCTGTCATGTGTTACCTCTGCATTCTCACACGCGAGCTCTCAGTTAGACGGTCATACAGAAGTGCAAGAGAAGTTGGGAATTGTTGACATTCTGAGCTGCTGTGTGCCCAGATAAAATTTGGTGCTTCTAGCACTAAAGAAAAAAAAAATGGTTGTTTGATTGGCAAACAATTATTGGTCTGTGCCAAATACCACAATTCTAAGAAATAGATGACAATATCTATCAAATTCAAAGCTGAGCATCCCATTTTTTTCCATGATGATAATTAATAAATGTGGTTGCCTATCATTCACAATTCAAAGATAACTAAGAAAATTTAGTTGTACTATAAGTGTGCTAGAGCAGCCTATAGACCACAGGCATTTTAAAAAACATTTTTACTACACATATTGGTTACAGGGGGATTTCATTGTGACATTTCTTTCTTCTTTTTTTTTATTCATTTATTCACATGTGTGTACATTGTTTGGGTCATTTCTCCCCCATCCCCCAACCCCCTTCCCCCACCTCCCTCGCTTCCAGGCAGAACCTGTTCTGCCCCTATCTCTAATTTTGTTGAAGAGAAGACATAAGCATAATAAGAAAGACATAGCATTTTCGCTGGTTGAGTTAAGGATAGCTATACAGAGAGATTCCTAGCATTGCTTCCATGCACAAATGTGTTACAACCCAAGTTGATTCATCTCTACCTTATCTTTACACTGGTTCCTGATCCCCTTCTCATGTTAACCTCTGTTGCTTTAAGGTTTCATATTTTGGGTTTTCTGCCTATCCTCATACCTCCTGTATGTGTTCTCCCCTTGTCATGTGACCCAAATTCCTTCCCTTTCTATTTCATGGAACAGTTTAAGGAGGGTTGGTATTAGTTCTTCTTTAAATGTCTGATAGAATTCATCAGTGAATCCATCAGGTCCTGGACTTTTCTTTTTTGGGAGAATCTTAATTGCTGCTTCAATTTCATTTTGTGTTATAGTTTTACTTAGGTTCAATTTTGGATGGTCCTAAGTATCTAAAAATCTGTCCATTTCTTCAAGATTTTCAAATTTATTGGAATATAAGTTCTCAAAGCAGTGTCTGATGATTTCCTGGATTTCAGTGGTGTTTGTTGTTATCTCTCCTTTTGCATTTCTGATTTTACTGATTTGGGTTTTGTCTCTCCTCCTTTGAGTCAGGTTTGCTAGGGGTCTGTCAATCTTATTTATTTTTTCAAAGAACCAGCTTTTTGTTTCATTGATTGATTGTTTTTTTTTTTTGTTGTTGTTGTTTCTATTTCATTGATTTTGGCCCTTATTTTTATTATTTCTCTCCTTCTGCTTTTTTTGGGATTTGCTTGTTCTTGTTTTTCTAGGAGTTTGAGCTGTAGCATTAGATCATTGATTTGAGATCTTTCTGTCTTTTTAATATATGCACTTATGGCTATAAACTTTCTTCTTAGGACTGCCTTTGCTGTGTCCCACAGGTTCTGGTAGATCATGTTTTCGCTTTCATTAACTTCCAGGAACCTTTTATTTATTTATTTATTTTTTCATTTTTCTTTTATTATTCATATGTGCATACAAGGCTTGGTTCATTTCTCCCCCCTGCCCCCACCCCCTCCCTTACCACCCACTCCGCCCCCTCCCTCTCCCCTCCCCAATACCCAGCAGAAACTATTTTGCCCTTATTTCTAATTTTGTTGTAGAGAGAGTATAAGCAATAATAGGAAGGAACAAGGGTTTTTGCTGGTTGAGATAAGGATAGCTATACAGGGCATTGACTCACATTGATTCCAGGAACCTTTTAATTTCCTCTTTTATTTCATCAATGACCCATTGATCATTGAGCAGTGTATTGTTCAGCTTCCAATTGTTTGCATGCTTTTTATTGCTATTTTTGTTGTTGATTTCTAGTTTTAATGCATTGTGGTCAAATAGAATGCATGGGATTATTTCTATTCTTTTATATTTGCTGGGGCTTGCTTTATACCCTAAGATATGATCAATTTTGGAGACAGTTCCATGAGCTGCTGAGAAGAATGTGTAGTGTGCAGAAGTTGGATGAAATGTTCTGTAGACATCAGCTAGGTCCATTTGATCTATGGTGTGATTTAATTCTAGAATTTCCTTATTGATTTTTTGTTTGGATGACCTATCTATTGGTGATAGGGGGGTATTAAAGTCTCCTGCAACCACTGTATTGGAGTCTATATATGTTTTTAGGTCCTTCACAGTATGTTTGATGAAATTGGGTGCATTGATGTTGGGTGCATATAGGTTGATAATTGTTACTTCATTTTGGTATATTTCCCCTTTTATTAGTATGGAGTATCCTTATTTATCTCATTTGATCAATGTAAGTTTGAAGTTTACTTTGTCTGAGATAAGTATTTCTACACCTGCCTGTGGCTTGGTAAATATTCTTCTAGCCTTTCACTCTCAGCCAGTGCTTGTTTCTGTTGATGAGGCAGGTCTCCCATAGGCAGCAGATTATTGGATATTCCTTTTTATCCACTTTGCCAGTTGGTGTCTTTTGATGGGAGAATTAAGTCTGTTAATGTTCAGTGTTAGTATTGATCGGTATGTGGTGATCCCTGTCATGTAGTTGTTTTTGTTGCTTAAGGGTTTGATTGTGTGTAGCTGAATCAATGTTACTCTCTACTTTCTTGCCTTTTCTTCTTCTGTAGTTTGGTACTGCCTGCCCTTTCATGGTTTTGTTTGCTTTCATGTTCTGAGTGCAGAATTCTTTGGAGAATCTTTTGTAGTGGTGGCTTGGTGTCATATATTGTTTTGGTTTCTGCTTATCATGGAAGACTTTTATTGCTCCATCTATTTTGAATGATACTTTTGCTGGGTAGAGTATCCTAGGGTTCAAGTTATTTTCATTCAGTGCTTGGAAGATCTCACTCCATGCTCTTCTTGCTTTTAAGGTTTCCATTGAGAAATCTGCTCTGATTTTGATGAGTTTACCTTTGTATGTTATTTGTGTTTTCTTTCTTACAGCCTTCAATATTTTTTCTCTATTCTCTGTGCTTGCTGTTTTAATGATAACATGTCATAGGGTAGTTCTATTTTGGTCAATTCTGTTTGGTGTCTTGGAGGCTTCCTATACCTGAATGGGCATAGTTTTCTCTAGATTTGGGAAATTTTCTTTTATTATTTTGTTGAATATATTATAAATTCCTTTGCTTGCACCTCTTCTCCTTCTTCAATGCCCATGATTCTCAGGTTTGGTTTTTTGATGGAGTCAGTGAGTTCTTGCATAGTTCTTTCACAGGTCTTGAGTTGATTGACTAATAGCTCATCAGATTTTTCTTTAATTACCATTTCATTTTCAAGTTCTGAAATTCTGTCTTCTGTTTGTTCTATTCTGCTGGAATTGCCTTCCATTTTCTGTTTCATTCTTTTTTCTGAGGTTTTTCATATCATGGGTCACTTCCTGTTTAATATTGTCAATTTTCATCTTTAATTCATTTATCTATTTATGGTGTTCTCTGTTTCACGTTAGTATTTATTTAGGGCTCCTATGATTTCATTTATTTGTTTTTGTGTTTTCTCATATTCTTTATTTATGATGTCTTGGAATTTCTTGAGTGCCTCCTGTATGTTTTGGTTGACCATGTCAAGTAACATCTCTAGGAAATTCTCATTGAGTATTTGTAGGATTTCTTCTTTCAGGATGTTTTTATGGGCCTCATTAGGTTCCTTGGTATAGTTTATCTTTGTTTTGTTGGAGTCTTTATCTGGGTATCCATTTTCTTCATTTCCCTCTGAATCCTGTACTAATTTAATTTTGGGGGGAAGAATGGTTTCCATTCCTTTTTTGTCTTCCCATCATTCCACTTGGTACTGTTTCTGACCCTGGACTACATGTAATTTAGTATCAGTGAGTTACAATAGCAAAACTAACAAAACCAAGAAAGCAGGAGAAAAAAAAAAAAGAAAAAGAAAGAGAAAAAGAAAAGGAAAAAAAAGGAGAATCAAAGAATCAAAGGGAGAGATGGTGGACAATCAAACAGCGAACAAGATAGCCAAACTCTTAAAGAAAGGGGAAAAAAAAAAAGAAAGAAAAACATCTCCAGTTCAGGAACAGTAGAATTTCAGTCTTAGTTGTTCTGGTGTTACTCCTTTAGCATCCAGTCCTGTTTGTCTGTGTCTCCTAGGCAGGTTTGGAGCCAGTGTCTGGTGGTGTTGGAGCCCTCCTGTGGCAGGTGGTGGGCAGGCAGTGGCCTGGTGAGCCTGCTGGGTGGCTGCCTGGCTGGCCTAAGGGGCAGAGACCTGGTGGGCCAGTGGGCTGGTGGGTGGGCCAGCGGGCTGGTGGGTGGGCATGGTGGCCTGGCGGATGGTGGTCTGGTGGTGTGGTGGCCTGGTGGGTTGATGGGCAATGGCCTGGTGTGGCGGGGCCCAGCAGGCCTACAGGTCAGTGGCCTGGTGGAGTGGCAGCCCAGTGGGCCTCAGGGGCAAGGGCCTGGTGGGGTGGTGGGTGGTAGCCTGCTGGGCCTGCTAGATGGCAGCCTGGCGGGGCAGGGGCTTGGCAGGCCTGTGGGGCCGAGGCCTGGTGAGCTCGCAGGATGGAGGTCTGGTGTCGCAGCAGTCTGGTGGGATGCGGAATGGGGACCTGGCAGAGCGGCAGCTCAGCAGGTCTGTGGGGTGGAGGTCTGGTGGGCCTGCAGGGCAGAGGTCTGGTGGGCAGCAGCCCAGCTGTTCCTTTAGTAAATTGTGGGGTGGAGAAACCTTCCATGAGCTAGGGGTTCAGGGTGCCGAAGTTTGGCTTTCCCTCAGCTAATTGTGTCTCCAGAGTCTTAGCAAGGTCCCTGATTCAGGGAGCTCACGCAGTCTGTGTCTGTGTCCCAATTGCCATCTTGGATTTTGTCATTGTGACATTTCTATATATGCTTACAATGCATCTCGATTAGTTCACTCCCATCATCATTCTAGCTCATCCTGCCTCCCCTCTGCTTAAAACAATTTCAACATTTCTGTTTTCATGCAAGTATATAAAGTACATCAGTCATATTCATCCTCCTGTACCCTCTCCATTCACCCTCCCCCCGCCCTCCCAGTAGTACCCACTCTCTAATGGGATCTGTTTTAGATTCTGGCCCTTCATTCTAAGTGTGTATTCATTGTTTAAAGGGTCCTCACCATGGCATTTCACCTGTGAATATACTGTACATCCATCAGAATAACTCCTTTATGATCTCCCCCTTGCCCCCCCACTGCCTATCATTCAACAGTTTTCAGTGGTTTTGTTAAGTCATATTTTGACACAGATGTGATGTGCTTTGATATTTTTCACTATTATCACTTTCTTTTCTGCTCCCTCCTCTCCCTGGTCCTCTCAAACAGTTCCACTCTTACAAACATGATCATATGTGTTTGTATTTGGTTTTGAAATCAATTTCATCCTCACACCTCAATCTATAATTAAAATTAATTCATGGCCATTTTATACAAGCTCAGAATCTTTTCTTCATAAAAGCTAACATGAAGAATATGGAAGTTTCTGTGTATCGATACATCAATATGTTTCAGTAAATTCCATCATAGTTTCAGTGTATGTTTTCATACACATTAGATGGGTTTAGCTCTCATCTAACACTTACAGTCCCAGTATTACATGTGGTGTTCACATTCACTCCAATTCTAAGAGTTAAAAAAATCCAATAATCTGTAATAATTAAAAACATCAGCAAGAATTTCTCCACTCACATTAACATACTAAAGAAATATTTAATCAAGGACTGTGTTTATTAGAATTATGTTAATTCTACTCTGCATCTCCAGATTGAACCGTGTGACTCCAGAACTCTGTCTTCTTGATAGCAAAATATATGCCAATTTTACATGTAGTTACTCAAGAGAACTGGGTAACAATTAAATCTCATATTGTAGGGAAAATCATTTCTATATAAATACTAATTTTCATGTACTTAAGTATTCAGAGTAAAAAAAAATTCTCCTGACCTGCCTCACTCTTAAATTGCTACCCCATTTTTATGCTCTCCTGTAGAGGAAAACAAAAAGCTCTTGAAATGGTATTCTGTACTTTCTGTCTTCTCTCACTCTCTCTCATGCCCACTCCAAATAGATTTTGCCTCCATCTTTCCACTCAGTGATTTACTACAAGCCCAGGATCTTTTCCTCAGAAAAGTTAGCATGAAAAACACAGAAGTTACTGAGTACCAGTAAGTTACTATGTCTCAGTAAACTCTGTAACAGTTTCAGCACTCAGGTCTGTACATAGAACATGTATTAACCTTCATTTTATGCTTGTGCTCCCAGCTTTACATCCTCTACTCTTTACATTCACTCTAGTTCTAGGAGTTAAGAAATCCAATAATCTGTAAGAATTAAAAACACTAGTAAAAATTTCTCCACTCACATTAAATTGCTAAATGAAGCATTTAATTGAGGATTGCATTTGTATTGGTTGGGCTTCATGGTCAAGTTGGTTGGATTGGGAGATACCTAGGAGATCAGTGAAGCACACTCTGGGTACATCTGTGAGGGCGTTTCCAGAGATGACTGACACATGGGGCAGCAACTCAGGGGGAAAGACCCACCCAGACTGTGGGTGGCACCATTCAATAGAGTGGGGGTCTGGATGGACTAAAAGTGGAAAAAGGAGGAAGCTGGCCAGCATATGGAAACTCCATTCTTCCGGATCAAGTGTTACCTATTGTTGCTGCCTTCACCTGTGGGCATCATTCTCCAGCTTCTTCAGCCTTTCAATGTGGGTTATACCAGTGACTATAGAGATCTTCAAATGTGGCTTTGTTTCAGAGCCTCTGCACTTGTTGTCTGGAACACCCCCTGGTCTGTACTGCAACATCACCTTTTCATTGAGTCTTCCTTCACCCTTGGTTTAAAGTCACAATGTATGTGCTTTGGTTTTTCTTCCATTAATATAAATCATTCACCTTTAAAAAAAAAATTCAGAACACAGTTCCCCTCATCCCGTGAGCTGTCTTCTCACTGTCCTCTATTCTATTTTGTATTTTCTTCATAATAGCTATCACAACTTAACATAATACGTACTTATCTATTTTATTTCCTTCCTCTTCCATTTGAATTTTAGAGCAAGGATTTTTGCTTATTTTTTCTTCACGGCTGTTTCCCTAGTACCTAGACTAGTGTCTGACATATACTACACCTAACTATAAATATTTGTTAAATAGATGAATGAATGTGACTTCTGCATAACCTGTATCAGTTGATATAACTCAAATGTGGAAATGAAAATTTATTCCCACTTGAAGGAGGGAAAATTCATTTTGAAACAAATCTGTTCAAAAAGCATGTTAAAATGAGCCCTGAGTTTTCTTATCCAACCAAAATCTTGTATTTGAGCAGTCTTACTTCTGTGGCTTTCTTCTTGTCTTCAGCAGTTACCTTTAGAACCAACTGGGAAGGATCTTTTATACCTCTGAGTAAGAAAGGATAAAATCCTAAAAGTTTGTATAAGGAAAGTTACATTAGCTCTTCCAATTGAGTTAAAAATAAAACATCAACTCTCTAGAATTCATCAATGAGACCCGTGCTTTAAAATGTCTGCTTGATGACCCAGAGGCAAGAAAAAGCAACTGAAAATTATCTACTACAGAGAAATTGTTTCACTTAACCCAGTTTAGAGCAAATGGTCCTAATTGCCTCTTCAGATATGAGAAGGGCCCACTGGCCAGACAGTGGCTCCCAGGTGTAAATGGGCAAACTTGCAATCAGGTTTATGTTAGTTAAGTTCTCCATGGTGACGATATTTTGAGCAGTTCTCTATGGAGGATGTGTTCAAACAAAGAATGGGAAAGTAGTCTTTTTAGTCTTTATATTCTTTTTTGATTTTTTAAATTGTTTTCTGGTGGGGGTACATTGTGATACTTACAAAAATTCTCACAATGTATCAAATATACTTGATTTCACCCCTCCACCATTCTCCTTTGTCTCCCCTCCCCCATTATTATTTTTTTTTCTTTTATCATTTTTACATTTACCTTCATGTGTATACATTGTTTGGGCCACCTCCCCTCCTCCCCTGCCCCTCCCTGCTTCTGGGCAGAACCTGTTCTTCCCTCTTGTTCTCCAAGGTTGTTGAAGAGAAAACATAAAAGGTAATAAGAAAGATACAGCATTTCTGCAAGTTTGAGATAAACATGGCTACAAAGAGAGATTTCTAGCATTGCTTCCATGCACTTGTATATTACAACCCACATTGGTTCATCTCTACCAGACCTCTTCATGCTTCCTGGTCCCCTTCCCATAGTGGTCTCTGCCAGTTTAGGACTACTTTATTTGCTCCTCTACAGTGGGCACATCAAACACTTTCAAAGTTTAGGTTTCCTTCCCTTTCCCTATTCCTCCTGTGCACATTCTCCCCTCAATGTGTGACCCATGTCCAATAATATTGGTGCATTTGTTTTAGGTCTATAATCTGCATATGAGGGAGAACATGTGATTTTTGGCCTTTTGAGCCTGGCCAACTTCACTTAAGATGATGTTCTCTAGTTCCATCCATTTACTTGCGAATGACAAAATTTCATTCTTTTTTGTGGCTGAGTAAAATTTCATTGTGTATAAATACCACATCTTCTTAATCCATTCATCAGTAGTGGGGCATCTTGACTGTTTCCATAGCTTGGCTATTGTGAATAGTGCTGCAATAAACATGGGTGTGCAGGTGCCTTTGTAATAACCCAAGTCACATTCCTTTGGGTATATCCCCAGGAGTGGCATTGCTGGATCATATGGCAGATCTATGTTTAGTTTTTTAAGAAGCCTCCATATTGTTTTCCAAAGTGGTTGTACTAGCTTACATTCCCACCAGTAGTATGAGGGTGCTTTTTTCCCCGCATCCTTGCCAACGTTTGTTGTTGTTGTTGTTCTTGATGATAGCTATTCTAACAAGAGTATAGCCATTTTTACTATGTTGATTCTGCCAGTCAATGAGCATGGGAGATCGTTCCACCTTTTGTAGTCTTCCTCAATGTCTTTCTTCAAAAGTTTGTAGTTCTTGTAGAGGTCATTTACATCCTTTGTTAAGTTTATTCCTAGGTATTTAATTTTTTTGAGGTGCTTGTATTCTTTCTCAATTTGTTCGTTATTTGTGTATAGAAAAGCTACAGATTTTTGTAAAGTTGATTTTGTATCCTGCTACATTGCTGAAGCTGTTTATGGTGTCTAGGAGTTTTTAGGGTCTTTGATATATAAGATTATGTTGTCTGAAAATAGGGATACTTTGACTATTTTTTTACCTGTTTGTATTCCTTTTGTTGGTCTGGCTAGGAATTCCAGGTCTATGTTGAAGAGGACTTGGGAGAGTGGGCACCCTTGTCTCATTCCTGATTATAGGGGAAATGGTTTCAGTTTTTCCCCATTAAGTGTGATGTTGGCTATAGGTTTGTCATAGGTAGCCTTTATTATGTTGAGATACATTCCTTCTATTCCTAGTTTTCTTAGAGCTTTTATCATGCCCCATTCCTTTTCTTGATGGAAGCAAATGGCACATGTGAAAGTTGAGGGTGAGACCACAAAGGACATGCATAGGAAGTAGAAATTATTTTTCCATGACTACAACAGAAAGGATGAACAGAAAATATGTAATGCCAAAGGATGGTAATTGTTTAAAATTTAGGATCCTTAACTAGTCATTTTATTTTGATTCTATAAAATTTTGGGGGAAAGAAAAACATTAAGGATATCGCCAGAATGAGAAGGATTAAGTGAGTCTCCTGTCCCAACTCTCCTGCCAACTGTTTGAGTTCTTTGGTCATCCCATTTTCTGATCCATAAAACATGAGAATAACGGAAAAACTCCATTTAGGCTTGAAATAATCTATAAATCATTTATGAATAAAGTACAAGAATTTCTCCAAAATGTGGGATATAAGAAGTATCACATACCTTTTATTGTAGATAAAATTAAATCTGTTTATTTACTACACAAATAAATACAGACTAACTGCAATATGCCAGTCCTATACTCAACTCTGCAAATACTCTTGGAAAAGAAGGCAGACAAGTTCCTGCTCTGCTGAAACTTATCTTTACCACCAATTTTCCTAGATTGAAATCTAATAGCACTCATTTTTCATATAGCCACATCAGTCTTTTTACTTATTCCAGAATTCAGATTTACATGGTCCAAGAAAGTGAGAGCCATCTTTGTCTCTACCTGCGGCTACCATTGCTTTCTGTCTGGATGCATAAAATACTTTTGAAAGTATCTAGCTCACTAAAAACCTTCTGTACAACAAAGCAAACAATTAACAGAGTTAAGAGACAGCCTTGGAATTGCAGAAAATATTTAGAAGCTGTACATTCAATAAGGAGTTGATATCCAGAATCTACAAGGAACTTCAAAAACTCAATAGCAAAACAAATCTGATTAAAAACTGGGCCATAGACCTAAGTAGATATTTTTTAAAAGAAGACAGACAAATGGCTAACAAGTGAATGAAAAAAATGTTCAATGTTACTGACCATCAAGAAAATGCAAATGAAACTTCAGGAAGATGTCACTCACTCTAGTAACAATAGCTATTATCAGAAAGACTAAAGATAGCAAATGTTAGAGAGGATGTGGAAATAAGGAAGCACTTTCACACTGTTGGTAGAATATAGACTAGTGCAGTTGTTATGGAAGACGTGGGGTTCCTCAAAAAATTAAAAATAGAGCTATCATTTGATTGAGTAGACCTACTTCTTGGTTTATGTGTGCATGAAAGCATGCTAGGAGACATCTGGACTCTTATGCTTGTCGAAACACAGCAGCCACGAGATGAAAGCATCGTGAACATCCATCAACTAATGAATGGCTAAATAAAATGTGGTACATATACACAATGGAATACTACTTAGCCATAAAGAGAATTAAATCCTGCCATTTGTGACAGTGTGGATGAAACTAGAGAGCATGACGTTAAGTGAAATAAAGAGGCACAAAAAGACTAGTACTGCAAGATCTCATTCATATCTGGAATCCCATAGAAGTTGAGAGTAGAATGATGGTTACCAGAGGCTGGGGAGAGTAGGGTGGAGAGAAGGGTGAGGGGAAGTTGATCAGTGGGTGTTAAGTTGCAGCTAAAGAGGAGTAAGGAGCTCCCATGTGCCATTGCCCAGTACGATGACTACAGATAACAAAATTGTATTAAAAATTTAAAAAAGCTAGAAGAAAGGATTTTGAAATGATAAAGAAATGGTAAATGTCTGAGGAGCTAGACATGTTTAATCTGATTTAAACATCACACAATCTATATATGTATTAGGACATTGTGTGTTGCCCTTATAGTGTTTTCATGTACCAGTTAAAAATAAATTTAATTAAAAAAATTAAAAAGAAAAGAAAGCTTGTAGGTCTGCAGGTAGCACCTTTCCTGACATGCTCAATTTTAGTATAGATACATTTTCTAAGACTGTTGGCTTCCATTTCCCCAGGAACCCATGGAACTGTCTCTTCCATTTATAGTGCTATGAACAAGAGGATAGTGCTGATACTCCACCAAAGCCCACTTCCCTCCATCTCCCCAGGCCTGGGGATCAAGCTTCTACTGGCTTTGAATTAGTACATCACAGTACCCATCACGTCCCACTTTGGGCAATGTAGTTGTCATCCTCTTTAGGCCTGCGGCTACAAACCAGTGATCCAAGGATTGGATCTGGCTGGCAGACGGGTTACAATTAGCTATAGTCTGCAGCATTTATGTTTGATTCTCAGGAATAAATCTCAACATCTGTGCCATCTTTCTTTCACTGTTGGCTTTCTTACATTTGGATTAAGCATACGATCTCTAGAGTTAGATGGTCTAACTGTGATTCTGAGCTCCACCCTTACTATGTGGCTTGATTAACTTATGTCACCTTTTTGTGTTTCACTTTCCCCATCTGTATATTGCAAAAAATTCAAGACATCTATCTCCAAAGTTGTCAAGAGCAACCAAGTTAGTAAATATGTGACACTTGGAGGTATGCCTGAAACATGCTAATCTTTGTATATACATATCTGGTTCCCAGAGGCTTTTCACTGAGATCAATGAACGAGGTATGTCAACATTAAAAGTCTTACTTGGAATTTCTTCAAAGTAATTGTACCTCCACACACACTTTAAGAATATTTTTAGCCCTCACCAACAAAAAATGTTTATCTCCTTAGCACTGAGCAGAAAGATCTCTGTCTCTTTTTTTGGGTGTGTGTGTGTGTGGATAATTATCTTTCATTCCTTTGAATGAAATTGGCAATTTTTTTGGTTACCCTATTGAATTTTGACAGGTCAAAGGAATTTTTCCTAATTTCTAATTCTGAAGTCTGCACACATTTCTTCACTGTATTCCTCACTTAATGAATTTTACCAAGATTGTGTATCTCCAACCTTGAGAAATTGTCTAAGTTTTTCCTCATTTGCTTCCCAAGAGTAAATTGTATCTTTTCATTTCTTATCACTTTGAAACTGAAGGTAATCTGAGTTGCTTCTCCAAGTCTTGGGCTAACAAGTTAGCTGGCTTGTCAACCTTATATTTTCCATGGTGAGTCAAAAATTATTTTCACTTGGCGCGTGAAATAAGGCGGTTTCCACTTTACAGAGTCATTTCAAGTGTCTAGCCTTTGAACTGCTGCTGTTTTGAGATTCTTTCACCTGCTATATTTTGACACATGACCTTTACATTGCTTGAAAGTCTCACTTCTAATGGGAAAGATTTTATTTTAATGTACACATTGGCATGCTTCATAGGTTCATAAGTGCTTTTTCTTATGAGCAAAGAATGAAAATGAGTGATCCTTTGACAGCCTGTCAGCTAGAATTTTATTACATATGTCTGATCATGTCCCTTGGGTGGGAATGGCAGTAGGAGCAGCTGGGCTTTTATTTATTTTTAGGACATTTTGTACACATTTAAAAGGAACTGTGGTTAAGAATTTGGAAAGGGTGTGAGTAGAGACCAGGAGACCTAATTCAAAAGCTGCTCAAATGATCTGGTGGTAAAATGTGCACATCCATTCTTGCTTCTTATATTATCTCTTCTGTAAAGAAATCCCTGCCATTACCCAGGGAGGTAGGAAAAGCCCTTTACTAAAACTTTACTTTTAAGGCTTGCACTCTTCCTTGTATGCTGGGAAAAGGTGTGGAGACTTGAGAGGGAAAACTGAAAAGGTTAGGAAAAAATAAACTTATTTTTCATATTTAGAATTAATAGATTTAGTGAGGTGTACCAGAAAACATATTTGTCATGGTGGTGGTTGTAGTTGTTGAGCCAGGTCTAGAAACTAAGAAGAAAAGAAAAAAAAATTACAAATGCTCTAAGAATTGTTTTCAGTGTGCTATAGGACACAGCTTAATGTCATACTGCTGTAATACCTATAAGGTGTAGAAATGACAAATATGGCTTTATGCTAAAAGTCATTACAACTTAGACTGATAAGAAATGGTGCAGTTTCAGCTTCTCGTTGAAAATAGACATTGGGTATATTCAAAGACTTAGTGATTTTTCCACTTAGATTATTTGTAAGGATACCCACTCCTTTGTAAAAGCCAAGAGAACTTTAACTCTGGCTTTAGGTATTTCATTGAACTATGGGTCTTGACCTACAATGTCTTTCCTACAACATTCAGTACTTTTAGTAATGATAGCTCACATTTTATATTATTATTTACTTAATCTCATGTAAATTTGAAATGAAGAGACTCATATTTCCTATGGTATTTTGTTTGTATCATTTTTCAAGCAATGTCTTGAACAGAAAAAAATGTTAATCGAGTTAATGAGTTTAATTTAATAATTTACAGTAATTGGAGGATGATTGTCTTTTCTTTTTCTTTCTTTGCTCCTCCTCTTCCTCCTCCTCCTTTTTCTTCTTCTTCTTTTGGTGTACTGGGTTTGAACTCAGGGCTTGGCACCAGCCACTCCTCCAATTCATTTTTCTCTTATTATTTTGGAGATGGGGGTCTTACAAACCATTTGCCAGAGCTGGCCTCAAACCATGATCCTCCTAATTTTAGCACCCCAAGTAGATAGGATTGTAGGTATGAATCACCAGTGCCTGGCTGTTTTTCTTTAATTCTCAACTTTTAAGATCTCTAGTCAAGAGAAACTTCTGAGAACTCTGTTTCAATTAGATTTAGTTAGGCATGAGGGAGAAGAGAATTATTTAAAACCATCTGCTTTTTCTGCCCTTACTTATAAAAGTTATTCCGAGATTGAAACGGTGGCCATGAACAGATACCTTGTCAGTGGACACCAGTACTTGTGCACAGGGGACCTGCCTTCAGTGACAATGACATCAGCATTTGTCCTTTGAAAGCAAGCGGGTTGTTGTGTGGGCACATACTAGCTTTCTCCTCCAATGAGAAAAACATGCACCTCTACTGCTTTCACCTATATCTATATCTATCTATATTTCCATTTTTATATTTAAGAGAAAAGCCCTCCGATGCTTCTACACATTGTACACAGGAGCAGGGAGACTGGGGAGGTGCACGATGCTCTGGAGTGAGCTCTGCTTCTCAGCTGTGTTCATTACCTGTGCTGAAGTAAGTTAAGGACCTGGATGGTCTTTGGCATGGGGGTTGGGCTTGTAGTAGTCAAACAGGAACAACCTGCAGGTGGCTATTAGCTGAAAATGAATGCACAGTGCACCGCAGACATGCAAAACTCAATCCCATAATAGGATCATGGAATTTTTTTTTCATTCTCCACATGGTTTTATTCAGAGAAGAATTCTCTTTTCTTTGTTCCAAATAGGGGTGGTTGGGCTCTTGTGCAGTCCCGTGGAGGAGGAGGTGGAGACGTGGAAAGCTAGTGGTAGGGGAAAGGGGAGAGGCCCCAGGAGCTGGCATGTGGTGTTACTGAACACAGTAGAAGGTATTTTAAACATAGATCTTTAATGCTATTTTAGAACATTGCTTCCCTCTGTTCTAGCTGCTGAGAATAGGCGAAATGCTCTTAGAAAGATGCATACGGTATATTTATGGATGCTTCAGTCCTGGTTGCAAGTGGTATAAACAAGCAAGGCCCCCCCAAACATGTGCCCACAAAAGTGCCTCTTTGATTAGAGAGCTCCTTCTCTGGGAAGTGGGATGGGAGGTCCCTCTTCGTGTGCATTTAGCATCAGAAGCTTATGGTGGTAGCAACCTGCAGAGGTTCAGCTCAGTAATTTGCCATTTCTTTTATTCTCCTGAAATATGGATTTCTATTCGTGCTATCCTGGTTCCATTCCACCCTGTAATTTGCGCAGAGGAAAAGTATCAGAAATGCTTCTTGCATAACCGTCTCTATTGACATTTTGCAGAACAGAACAGATTGGACCTATTTTCTTTCTGCAATCAGTTTCGAGTGTTTGAACCTTCCTAGCAGCGGGGAGACAATATTTATTCTTAATCAGCAACGGATTTCATGAGTCTGACACCACGTAATGTATGTGACTGTTTATTAAAACACACCGCCTGAGTGATGAGGCAGAATTTCGGCAGAAAGGTGAGGTGCTCTGTGAGAAGGATGCTTTGGGATCCAGATTCTCCTCCGGAATATAATGAGATTGGTATCAGTACAGTTCAGGAGCCAGGGATTTCTGTTTTCAAGAAAATGAGTCAAGCCAGCAGGAGGAATGTTGGTGGAGTTTTAGGTAGTGGTGGTGATGGTGGAGGGAGGTGGAATTTGTGCAGCAGCAGAAGGGTTGGAGGGGACTTTAGGGTGTGGTTATTTGCGTGTGAATTTCACAGACTATCAAGTAAATATCAACCATTTTTACTTCGTTTTTTTTTTATTACTAAAGAGTCACAATGAAACTATGTACTATTAGAGTGCATAACAACTACCTTGGGAACTTATTAAAAATGCAGGTTCCTCTTTTCACACTACTGAATTTCTGGTTTAGAAGGTTTTTTTTTTTGTTTGTTTGTTTCTGCAAGACTAGGGTTTCAACTCAGGATCTCACACTTGCTAGGCAGTCTCTACCACTTGAGCCACAAGTCCATTTTGGTCTGGTTATTTTAGAGATAGGGTCTCATGAACTATTTGCTTGGGTGGCTTTGAACTAAGATCTTCCCTATCTCAGCCTCCCTGGTAGCTGGGATTATAGGCATGAGCGATTTGCACCTGGCTTGGTTTAGAAGGTTTAAGGTGGAGTGAAGGAACTTGCATTCTAATTTATCACCTTAGGAAATTCTGATACATGCAATTTAAGAAACCTTGTTTAATATTTCAAGTAGAGAATAGAAATAGAAATAGAAACTGGTGGCAAAAACGACTCTAAAATATTGTGTAATTTAACTGTAAGAGGTGGGAAGATAATTAACATGTGGCCTTGCTCACATCTCGTGGTGGGCAGGTGTCAGTGGAGACATGGATGGCTTTTGGTTAGGGTACCCAGGCTCTTTCCAGGTGGCCTCTTCCTTCAGCAGGCTAGCTTGGGCTCATCCACAGGATGTCAAGTGTGGTAAGAATAGGCCCCAGTGAACAAACACTTTAAAAAATTTTTATTTTTATTATCATATTATTGTTGCACTGGGGGTACATTGTGATGTTTACAAAAATGCTTACAATAAAAATTTTAGTTAAATTCACCCTCACCATCATTCTCCTTTATCTTCCCTCTCTGCATTAGGATAGTTTTGACAAGTCTCATTTTTCCATTTTCATACATGAGTACTTCATATTTCCACCATATTCACCCTCTTACTCTCTTTCCTCACTCCCAGACAGGAACTCTTTTACCTACCTGTCCTCCATTAGCAAAACCTTCTCAAGTCTTTGCATTGTTTGTTAATATCAGTCAGAGCCACTGAGTCAGTGTGGCAAGGTGCCACAGTGGAGCATGGGTCAATAAGCTCTCACTGGTCCCCTTTTCTCTCTCTCTCTCTCTCTCTCTCTCTTTTCTAGAACATCCTCCTTCTCTTTCTTCACCTAACTTATTTATCCATCAATATTGGCTGGGTGAAATACTCTGTGGATGTCTGTTAAGTCATTTGGTTTGGTGTGTCTATTAATTCTGATGTTTCTTTGGATGACCTATCTCTTGGTGTCAGTGGGCTATTGAAGTCCCCCACTATTGCTGTGTTGGGGGTCTATCTGTGATTTTAAGTCCAGTAATGTTTTTTTTTTTAAATGTAGTTGCATATACCTATGTTTGGCACATATATGTTAAGAAACATTATCTCCTCTTGATGGATTGGAATTGTTGAATTGTTCCCTTTATTAATGTGAAATGACTTTCATTGTCTCTTCTGATAAATTTTAGACTGAAATCTGCCTTGTCAGATATGACTGTAGCTACTCCTGCCTATTTTCAGGATCTGTCTGCTTGGAAGATCTTTTTTTCACTTTCACTCTAAACCAATTTTTTTTTTTCAGTGAGATGTGCTTTAATATCTGTGTTTCTTTTCTGATCCTACTGATTTGGCATTCTGAATGTCTCCTATACTTGGACATCCTTCCCTTTTCCAGATTGGAGAGGTTTCCAGCTACTAGATTATTGAATAACTTGTCTGTGCCTTTAGTTTGCATCTCTTCTCCTGTACCCATGACTTGCAGCTTTGGTCTTTTGATGGTGTCCCAAGGTCTTACATGGTCCATTCACATTTTCTTAGTAATTTTTCATGAACTTTGACTGATCTATCTAATTCCTCTACTCTGTCTTCCATTCCTAATACTCTATTTTCAACTCGCTCCACTCTGTTAGTCAAACTTTCAATTGTCTTATTTGGGATATTGAGCTATTTATTTCAAATTGATTATTTTCAGGATTTCTATATCTTGTATTGCCTTCTTTATGTCATTTATCTGTTTATTTGAATTCTCTTTAAGGTCAATTAGTTATTTATTTCTATCCTGTTTGAGTTCATTCACTAGCTTGTATATCTCCTCTTTGAGCTCCTTGATCATTGTTACTCTTATATTTTTAAAGTTAATAATTGATATTTCCTCTTCTTAACTATTGTTGAAGTCCTTAGTTATGAAGTTGGCTTTTGAGGGAGGGCTGTTGCCTTGTTGCTTCATGTTTCCACATTGACACTTATGTACCTGGGATGGTTTTTGGTTGGAGGTTCCAATCCCCTGTGCCTCCTTGGTTGGCTGTTCCACACAGGCAAGGAAGTTTAGCAGCTAAAGTTCTTACCGTTGATAAGCTGTAGCCTTGAAATTACAGCAATTTCTAAAGAAGATCAATTATTGTTACTGTTTCAGTAGTTTTAGATGTCTGTTGGAGCAGAAGTGAATATTCATGATCCTGGAAGCCTGAAGGTAGTAAGGGTAGTAATGGGAGGTAGCCCTCCTAACTCTAGTAACAGGCAGTATATAGGTTGATGTGGCAGAAAGGGGTGGTAGCTAATGGAGGGGATCAATGGAAAAAGCAGACTGAAGTAAGTAGAAGAGCTCTAGTTGATATTAATATGAGGGAGAGAGGGGAAGAAAAATGGCAAAAATTGAATAGGCAGACAAACAAAAAAATACAATCAATGTACAAAATAATCTGGTAATCTAATCACTGAAAGTGTTGGTAATGAAGGAAGATTCTGGGTGAGTAACAGAGAAAGGAGACAATGTGAGCTGGGGCAGTCTGGCTGTAGACAGGAGTAAGTGTAAATGAGGGAGGGTGATAGGAAATGGAAGGAAAAGAAGTAGTTTATGAATGAATACTGTAAGGTATATATTGTGACTCTCCTATGATAACTGCAGAGAAAGGAAAGCTAGGAAAGGCAGAATTAAAGAGAAAATGGGGGTGCAAGAATACAAAATCACTCAGTTCAAATGTATAGAAAAAGAAAACACAAACATATAAAAAATCTAGACATCCAAAAGTTAACCATGACAAAATAACTTAACGTAAAAATTCAGAATTATCTCATGCTCTTCTGAGCACTGTGCCAGTCTTTCAGTCCATTAGATGACAATCCAGTTGAATACCCACCTCTGGAATGGTGTCTGTCCAACTTGTGTTCCTTCTCCTGTGAGGGTGGGAAGGGAGGAGTATTTGGAGATCTAAATACAATTTCTGTTGAAGGCTTCTAGAGTTTGGGTCCTCAACTTGCCAGTCTCACACCATCCCCTCTTGTAGTTTTCCCATTTCTCAAGCTCCTCACTACTTACAGTCTGATGTTTAGGATGCAGACTTTTGTCAGGTGTCTTCTCTGCGCAGTCTTGGTAGTGGGATTGGAAGTGCAGCGTGGCAGCTCCTGGATGTTTCTCTACCACATCAGGGACCTTACATTGGGCCTGTTATTGGAGCCTGTACTGTTGTATACTGTTGTACCCATAGTCTCAGCAGCTGTTGCCACCATGTACTCTAGACAACTTTGATGTGGGACACGCTGTGTGCTGCCATTCAAGAGTCCTTTACAGGATGTCACTTATACTCACCTGGTCCCAGTGGCTTTTCTGTTGCAGGCATCATACTGGGGACCATCCCTGTTTGGGTTGGGTGCTGAACTTGGAGGCTTCTCCTGGAGATGCCAGCTGTGCTCTTTTTTCCCTCCTGGCTTTGCTTTGGCATTAATGAGTATGCTAGAGAGATGATTATTTCAAAAATGATTTACTGTCAGCATCAATCTTCTCCACAGTTCTTGGGGTGGAGGCTTGGGCTTCTTCTCCCCAACTCCAGGGGGAGATGGAGCAGTTTCCCGGTATTTTTCAGCTGTCTTGCCTCTCTTTTGTGGTTCTTAGCACTTTTCCTCTCCTTTGGTCTTTGTTATTTAGACTGTTATTCATGGGGTCTGATGGCAAAGCTTTTACTCCTCTGCCATCTTGCCTCCAATATCAGAAGGGATTTTATTAAGGATTTTGCATCTGTGTTCAAACATCTGGGAAATTGGTCTGCAGTTTTGTTTTTTGTTATCCTGTTCTTATCTGGTCTTGGTACCAGAGTAATAGAAGAATGAGTTTGACAGCATTCTTTCTCTTTCTATTTTATGGAATAGTTTGAGAACATTGGTGTTAGTTCTTTTGCAAAGGCCTGGTAGATTTCAGCAGTGAATCTGTCCATCCTGTGATTTTCTGTATTGGCAAACTCTTTATTAGTGCTCCAATCTCATTGCTCATTATGGATCTGTTAACATTCTTTTAAAAAGAATATCCTCTTGGTTCAATTTTGATGGGTCATGAGTGTCTAGAAATTTATCCATTACTTGTAGATTTGCCAACTTATTGAAATAAGTTTTCAAAATATTCTGTGATAATCCTCTGGATTTCAGTGGCAGCTATTCTAATATCCCCTGTCACACTTCTAAGTTTGCTAGTTTAGGTCTTCTTTCTCTTTGTTTTGGTTAATTTGGCCAAGGGCTTGTCAATCTTGTTTATTCTTTCAAAGAACTAACTCAGATTCATTGATCCTTTGCATTATTCTTTTATGATCCATTTTATTAATTTCTGCCTCTACATTTATCGTTTCTCCCCATTTACCAATTTTGGATTTAGCCATTCTTTTTCTAAGGCCTTGAGGTACATCATTAGGTTATTTAGTTGAGAGTTCTTTTCTTTTCTTTTTTTTAATGTAAGCACTCACCACTATCAACTTCCCTCTTGGAACTGCCTTTGTTGTATTACAAATATCTGGTAAGTTGAGTTCTTATTTTCATTTGATTCTGGGATTTAAAATCAGAATGATCCACTCACTGTTCAAATGAATATTGCTCAATCTCTGTGTTTCAATAGTTTCTCTTGTTACTGATTCCTAATCTCATCTCATTATGATCTGATAAGATACAAGTCCTTGTTTCTTTCTTTTTTTTTTGGTATTTGTTAAGACTTGTTTTATGGTTTAAAATGTGATCTATTTTGGAGAAAGTTCCATTGACTGCTGAGAAGAATGTGTATACCATAAGTATTGGGTATAATATTTTGTAAATATCTATTAAGTTCATTTGCCCTATGGTGCAGGCTAACTCAAGTTTCTTTGTTGATTTTTTTTTTTGGTCTGTATGATATATCTATCGATGAGAGTAGGATATTGAACTCACACACTATTATTGTATCTGGACCCATCTGTCTCTTTATTTCCAGTCATTTTTAAAATAAAATCAGGTACACCAGAGTTCAGTGCACGTGTATTTAGAACTATTATATCTTCTGATGGATGGTTCTCTTTATCAATATGTAGAAAGATATCCTTTCTGACTAGTTTTAGCTTCTTTATCCCTTTTGACTTGAAGTTTGCTTTGTCAACTGTGAGTATAGCTACCCCCTGCTTTGTTTCAGTTTCCATCTGCTTTGAATATAATTTTCTATCTTTCACTTTTGGACTGTGTGTGTCTTTGCTAGTGAGATGAGAGTCTTGTACACAGCAGTTAGATCTCATTTTTTAATGCAGTCAGCTAGTTTGCTAAATTGGAGAATTAGGCCATTTGTATTTGGGTTACTATTGTGAGATACGTACTAACTTTTCCCTTCTACTTCTTAGGGATTTGCTGGCTCACTGAGTTAGTAATGCCTGATTTCTTTCCATTTCTCATTTGTCTATCTATTCTATGAGATTTATTCTTTCCTCAGTTCTTGTGCTTGCATGTATCTTTTTTCTCCCTCTTCTCTGTGTAGTATTCCTTCAAGTATCTTCTGTAATGCTGGCGCAGTGATCATGAATTGTTTTAGTTTATGCTTATCTTGGAAGCTGTCTATTTTTCTCTTTACTTTCAAAGAATAACTTTGCTGGATATAGTATATTAGTCTTTTTTTTTTTGGGGGGGGTTGAACTCGGAGTCTACACTTTGAGCCACTCTGCCAGTCCTATATTTTTGTGATGAGGTTTTTTTTGTGATAGGATCTTGCAAACTATTTGTCTGGGCTGGCTTTGAACCATGATCCTCCTGATCTCTGCCTCCTGAGTAGCTGGGATCACAGGCATGAGCTACTGGGTTCTGGGTAGTATGGTGGTCTCGGTTGGCAGCTATTTAATTTTAGACCTGGAAATACATCAGTACATGTTCTCTTGACTGTTAGAGTTTCTGTTGAGAGGCTGGCTGTTATTCTGATAGGTTTGCCCTTGTAGTAACTTGTCTCAGCATTTTGAGATTCTACCCAGGAGTGAGCCACCTTGAGGGAGGGAGGCAGTTCTGGAGGCTGAGTAACCTGCTGGCTGCAGGCTTGGAGACCTTGGTCTCTACAGTACCTTACAGTCTCCTTACCACAAAGGGCGGGGCCACCGATCACTGTGTCCTCCAAAGCACAAGTTCCTGATGTTTAAATGTCACAGTGGGCCTATGACCAACCTTTTTCCACTCAGCTCCTACCTAGACACCATGACAAGATGTTCCAGGCTCCCTAACTTATGATTGTTCCTTCTTTTCAGGTATTTGGAGTAGCTTGGTCGCAAACAGTACACCTCCTCTCAAGATGATGCATGGATGTAGCACTACAAGATGTGTCACATGGGGAGTGATGAAATGGATTTCTTCTCCAATGCTGTCCTGTCATGCAGGAGTCACTGTCACAACAAATCTACCCACTGGATTTAAGGTTTGTGAGAACTGTGGCTTTCTCCTGTGTTTAGGGCTGCCAGTTTGTTGTCACCAGGGCTGCCTGGCTTATCTTTTGGTTGTGGTTTCAGCTTTCCCTCCCTCTTAGGGAGCTGGAGTTGGAGCTGCGGAATGTTTCCTATTTTCCTCTGCTTAGCCTTTCTGTTCCTCCATGCTTTTATCTGTCATGTCACCTCTTTCTTCATTGCTGATCCTCTTCCTCTCTTTTTCTATTTGGAATATGGTCTACCCCTTATTACCCCGACTCTTCTTCACAGAGTTGCATAGAGGAAGCTTCTAATCCTGCCCCAGAAACCAATAACCGTAAACGTTTTAATAGCACAGGGAGAAGAATATGTGTGTCAATTTACATTGATCCTTGTTCAAAGGTTCAGTGTTAATGACACTTTATGTCAGTGTATTTTGCTATATCCCAACCTCTTTAGAAGGAAAAATAAGCAGGTTATTCAGGGTAAAAAGGTTTAGGCCATGTTGAAGGATAGCAAGTCTATTTTTGAGTGGTCTCAGAGCAGTCCTACCCACACTGCTGCAGTTGTGGACTATTGCCACATGGAAATTTTTTGGTTGCCCACGATGGTAATGGTTGGCCAAGATCTGCTTTGTGGAGGCAAGTCATTCTAGAAGTAATGGGCAGCCTACTCAGGAAATAAAGTTTCAGGGCTTGTTTTCCTTGACTTGTACAATATCTGTGTCTGTCTGCATCCTGCACATGTTGTATCAAGGGAAGTTTCTACGGTGAGGTTCATAGTCACTCTGATAACTTTGGTACTGTAAGAAAAAAAAGATAAAAGAAAAAAGACAAAATAACAATGTACAGAAGCATTTCTTCTTACAACTTTTAGAAAAAGTTTCCAAGTCAAACAGTTCTTAAATAAAAATTAACTTTATTGTCCTTAAAGACTAAGTATTGTGTAATTTGAATAAACCTACTTGGAAATCTGTAGAGTGGTTTATATCCCTCTTCCTATATCCTTTACCTTATTAGATTTCTCAGTTTTCCTTTCTATGAAGTGGAGGTGTTCCTAATGTATGCTTCATAAGTAAAAACATGATTTTATACTCCACAAGTCTGCTGCAGAGCTAAGATGAGCTAATATATTTGGAAAAACTTTGTGTACTGCAGAGTACTCCTATCAAATATTTATACCAGACCTTGTGATAGACCCAAGAGACTAACATAAAAAGAGTCCTTGTTCTCTGATTGAGCTCACAACCTAGGGAGATGACAAATGAAGGTACAAACATCATACAGGATAAGCAAAACTGCAGTTCCACAGATGGTGTGGTAATTAATTCTGTCTAGAGGGTTCATGGATGAGACCTGGAAGGATAGGTAAGATTTCACCAGAGGGAGAAGATGTGAAGGGCACCACAGTCAGATATCTACTTACATTCACTAACAAGAGAGCCATTTCATTTTTAAACAATGACAAGTGATAGGAGGATACCCAGGGGCATGCAACAGAGCTATAACTCTTTCCTTTTTGGATTGAGAGAAGACAAGCTAAATTTAGAAAACAAAGAAGCACCAAGGTCAACTGAACCATGACAAGAAGTGAAAGTTTAACAAGGGAAACAACAATCTGTTGCTATGTACAAACCCTAAAAATTGAATGGAGTTGTTGAGGTCACCCCGTGAATCTCTTTTAATATCAGGCAAGTGAACATTGTCAGTTTAGAGGTTACAAGGCAAGTGGAAAGTGATGAACAGTGTGTTTGGGCAAAGACACCTTTTGCAAAACAACCTCAACAACAACTCATGAACTAGGCAGAAAAATGGGACACAAAAGCTCCCTTCTAAGTAGAGTTACATCATAGCTGTAAGAGCCATTACTACTTCATCCCTCCTCAGCCCTGTCACCAAGGGACTAGTGAGGGAGATGAATGCTCGGATTTAATTTTAATCATGGAAATCTGCACAAGATGAACACACACACACACAAACCCAAAGTATTTTAAAGGTTAAAACTCAGAATCTCAGAGAAAACACACATGGACAAGAGAACTCAAACACATAACACAAATTCATTTCCCACATTCAGAAATAGTAAGTTAAAGATCAGCTATATAGGCTGGATATAATTGTCATTCCTGTAATCCCACTACTCAGGAGGCTGAGGCAGGAGGATCATGAGTTCAAGACCAGCCTGGGCAACATAGCAAGACGAGACACTGCTTCAAAAAATAAAAAATAAAAAGGCCGGGGGTAGGGGCGATTTGGGATGTGGTATCTACCTAGCAAGCGTGAGGCTCTGAGTTCAACCCTAGTACTGCCAAAACCCCCCAAAAGATCAGACCTATAAGTTACTTGTAGAAGGATACCTTAGAAGTAAAAGAGATGCAATTTATGATTTTCACCAGGGCAATAGGTACAGATCTGGACTGTCCCAGGCAAAAATCAGATGTATGGTGACTCTACTCAGAGGAATCGTGCAGCTGGATTGTTGAATAGGATAAAGGCAGTACTTGTCCTCCTCTAAAGAGCTCCTGGCACTTCTTATCTTCAAACACCAGACATTTTGGTTTAAGCAGTATTGCTTATCTAGCTGGGATGGGTAGGAAGCACGGTAGAATTGTGTTAAGTGCATTGACTAGTTTCAAGTGCTGGTTGATTAAGTGTGTTACCTTGGGCAAAGAACATAAAGTTTCATCATCTGCAAACAGGGGATAAGAAGTGGTTATTGTGAAAATTGAACAAATTAATATGTGGAGAGTGCTCACCCCAGGTTCTGCTCACAGCATTATGTAAATATTTGTTATTTTTATAATTTCCCCATTTTATAGACTGCAAAACCAAACCACCACCACAACCTCTACCACCACCACCACCACCACCACCACCACCACCACCACCACCACCAAAGCAACAACAACAACTACAACAGAAAACCGAATTCTTTCCAAGGCCTGACCTGATGTGCAAGTTTACTAAGGACAAACATGCAGTGATCCAGGCACTGTACTACATTGAAAGCTTTGTTGTGTTTTTCAGGTCTTCTCTGGAAATAGGTAGAGGGGAGAAGGAGATCTGATTGGTTTGGTTTAAAGTCTTTGAGATGACCAATGCTGGGTCAGACCTGTACTGTACTTATTACTCATATCGATGTGTTTTGAAGGCAAATAAAGCCTGGAAAACTAGAACCAGCTAGAATAACCATAGCAAGGTCCATGTTTGTATGCTTGCCTGACAGACGGAAACCTCTCCATTGTTGTAAAAATAATTACAGCTAACATTTTTGAGCACTTGATAGATGGCAGTCCTACCATAATTATTTCACATGTATTAACTCATTTGCTTCTTACAGCAAATATTTGAGGTAAGCACTATCGTTACTTTTGGGGTTAACAGCGATGTTAGGACCAGCCATGTTAAGACCAGACCCCTTCTGCTCTTGCAGGTGGCTTACTGGAAACCAAGAAAGATAAGCTGTGGTTAGGTCACTCAACTGTCATTGGCACCCATCCAGAGATAAAGGGACACTCGTTTCCCAGCAACGGTATCCCTTAGAAACCTTCCTGGTACTTTTCCACTAGCCCCCTTTATCTAGCCCAAGCCTGTGTGTGGCAGTGGACTCTGACACTCTTGCTGGGCTCCCCATCCACAGGGCTCCTGCCTGAACAATAAAGCCTGTGCAGGGTCCTTGGCTGATTCCACTCCACATGCTCAACATCGACCCCAGTTTCTACAGGGACAGGGAAGACCTGGCCTCTCCATGGGCACTCATGGCACCTCAGTGTGTCAGTTTCCAGCCATTCTCGCCTTCGTGTTCCTATTTCTTCCTTCCCTCTCACCCTCCAGCCATTTGGCCCCTGGCTATGTAGGTTAGAGATGTCTACTTACTGCCCCAGGTTCATTTTTCCAGTTTTGCAAGTTTTCTCCAGGGGATGCCCTAGGAAAAACTCCTTAATCCAGGGCATGGGAAATACCTACTCTAAAATTCCCTCTGACTCACCCATGGGGTGTCTCCTACATAATCTCACAAAATTAGGCTTAAAGGGCAACTTAAAACAAAAAAAAATTCTTTCATTTTTGCACACAAATTTGGCCACAATATAGATTAGATAACGCCTCAAAATGGCTTGAATTTGGCACTTTTGATCCCAATATTCTCCAAGATCTTGACAATTTTATTGTGAGAAATGGAAAATGACAAGAGGCTCCTTACCCCCAGGCTTTCTTCTACCTCAGATCAAACTGCTGGGGTGTAGGTTTGACTCCAGCTCTCTGCTGTCACAACCTGAAAAGCCATAACAACAGCTCTTCCCAGGTTCACTCTCAGGCCCTAAATGGAGGCTGGAGTCTTTCTCCCCTGTTTCCTACTGTCTCTCCCTCCTTTTTCACTGCTATATCTCTCCTACCGTTCCTTTGATGGCTCCATCAGGGACCACTCCCCATCTCTGGACCCTCCACCCAATACTGATCTTCAATTTTGGTGAGTTTTCCCCTTCATCCGGGTTTCTCTCTAGGCCTACTGGGGATCACGGAAGCACTGGCCAGGCAAGAGACTCCCTCTGTCCACCAACGAGGTGGACTCACCTACTGTTTTCTGGAGATGCCTAGAAGATATAATGGTACACTGCCTCAAAGGCATATCATAGATTATCAGTAGGTAGTCCCTCTGATATGTCTGTCCTACTGGGGATTACTCACCACATTTTTCCACAAAATGGGCCAGAAGCCCCGAGGGACAGTTTGGTGGGATGGCTCCTCCAAAACCACCAGACCCTGGGTCTCACAGAAATCTTAAGCCTAAACTGAGTTTCTACTGTAACACAGTCTGACACTAATATAAATTGGACAATAATAACTATTGACAAAAACAGGACACTTTCAGTTTCCAAATTCACGGTCTCTCTGACTCTTCCATTTCTAACAATTACCATTTTATAGATGAGGATGCTCGTGTGGAGAGATTAGGGGTTTATTCACTTCTGCTTTTTACAATTGCCATACACACTGGGCATGTAGTATGTATTTATTGAATCAGATTTGTTTGTACGTTTGTCAGTATTTTCTAGCAGAACTCATGTGGTTGAATTTTGTAGCAAGAAGAAATTTCAGTCTATTTAGAGGAAAAACATTTATAGCTGTCTTGCCTCTATTCGTTCTTGGTAGTTTGATTTTTTTCAAGATTACAAGAGTTAGTAATTATGAACAACATTTCAAATAACCTTTTAAGTACCATCTTAGGTAAGGATAGAAATGTTAAATGACATTAAAATTCTAGAAATGAGTCCAAAAAATGAATACAGACTGTTGTAAATAAATCATTTCTATTGGGATTGGAAAGCATTACTGTGGTTATTTTTTTCCTCTAAAGCTTTGATTCTTAATTATGTTTATCTCAGGACAATATTGTGACTCCTTGACTTTTCCGAGCATGTACCAGCTGATGAGAGGAGGGAGGGATGTTGCTGGGCAGTTTTGTAAATGTCAGTGAATCCTCCCCAGAGTGGAAAATCCACACAGGAAAATCCTCTAGTGGACAGTATGTCTAGTGGTAAAATGCATGAAATACCAAGAGGAATGAAAGCAGTGGAAGACGGAGAGCAAAGGCATAAACAGCAGAGAAGTTGGCAGAAATAACAGAGTAGCCATTAGCTGCAATTGACCAGGGAGAAAAAAATGGCACTAAATTTTTATTCTCCTCAGAGGGCATTTTGCTATGGTACTTTGTACCGTAAATGATCAGTGGAAAAAGCAGGCACCACATTTTGATGTTCCAGGTCAGTTACAGACGACACTAATGGGAGAAATAGCAGTCCCAAGGATCTGCTGATAACAACATGTGTTTATTTGCTGTGTTTAAAATGTAAAGGGCCAGACTCAGAAATGAGTCATGGCCAGATTAAATGCTTCTCCAATACGAAAGTGTTGAAATGACTGATTCCCAGGTCTTCCTCACAGTGCCTCAGTTTTGTACCTGAAATTAGAGGTTGGCCATAACCTCGTCAAACTGATTTAAAGAAACAAGTCTTGAAAAAGACTTTTATTCTTCTCTTTAATTAAAGAATAAAAGATATTGCCCACAAGTTTCCCTCCATTCAGCAAACACCACTGAGTAGGGACCATGGGCAGGTAAACAGAGAGAGAAAAACATTAAAACACTTAAAAAAAAAACCATCCACAGATCACCCTATGAAACCCATTATTATAAATGGGTTTTACAACCCATTCCCTGGAACACATTTAGGAACACAGAGCGAAGGACCTGATCCAGACAGTGTGTGTTTAGAAAGGAAGGAGGGAGAAAGAAAGTCTCCCTGAAGAAGTTGCACATAAGGACACAGGAAGGATTCAGAAGAATTGGCCAGGTGGGGACAGTGATGGGAAGAGGCAAGTACACAGCCTCATCTTATGCTATTCTTTGTATCAACTCCTTTGGTGCTCTATGAAGTTAGGTGCAAAGAGACACCCGATTGATTATTTCTAGTGTGGATGAGTAGAAAGAATATAATAGAAATATAGAAATGCCCCCAAATAACAGTAGGGCTCTGGAAGGACACAATGTCTTTCTACTGAATCACTTCCTTGTCCATCTTGGCAAGAGGGGCTGAGGGACAGAATTATTCAGTGTAGGTGGGTGTGTTGTCTTCTTTTTGTCTTCGAAGGGGCCAGGCCAGGGAAGGAAGAGTCCATGAATTCAGAAGAGGTAGAAAGTGGCAATGAAGAATTATAGATTCTGGCCAGAGGAGTGTAGTTATGGGATAAGATCAGCCTTTCACTGGACATACAGGGTAACACATAAAATGCCTTCTAAGGATGGTATCCATAAAAATCTCAGATGGCAGACATAAAGTGACCCATCTCCCAGACATTCTAGGGGATTCTGCTCATAGAACAAGGTTTTAAATCTGTACAATTTAAGACTATGTGTTTGCCCATAATTTCAGATGCTTTTTTTTTTCTGATATGAGGGTTAAGAGACTCTAACAACTTTTTCTGTGCTTAATGTTGGATTCTGTAAATAGCTTCACAATGAGTCTGACATTAAAAGTAGAAATGAGTTAAAACCCATGCTTGAGAAAACCACACATACACCAAAACTGTGTGGGAGGTAGCACTCCCAAGGCTGGGAGAGCTGAGAGGAAGCTTTCAGGGCTCACGGCCCTGAGATCAACACACTGTGGATTCGCCTGGCATACATAATCACATTTTCCTCAGAGTGGAAGACATTAGATTCAAGTTTTTAAATCACATTAAGATTTAAAGAGTTGCTTCTTAATTATGGAAACTGCTGAATACTTTCCTGTAGTTTCAGAAAATAGGTTCCTTAAAAGACAAAGCAAAATGACAACCCCACCTCCAAATAAAACCAGGTTCCTAGTAGGATGATTTAATTCAGTGGTTAGCATAATGGTGGGATTCGTTAGGTATGGATTTGTTAAGCATTCATTTAGGAATTCAGATATGTGTGTGTGTTTGGGTGTTCAGGTGTGAGCCTAGATAGGAATATGGATTAAGTTACTTTATGTTCATGCAATTAGGTGGATTTACTAAGAAAATCCCACCAGAATAGTTCTCCTGTAAGAGTCATGTTCATATTGACAGTTCACTCTTTTTTTTTTTCTTTTATTATTCATATGTGCATACAAGGCTTGGTTCATTTCTCCCCCCTGCCCCCACCCCCTCCCTTACCACCCACTCCACCCCCTCCCTCTCCCTCCTCCCTCAATACCCAGCAGAAACTATTTTGCCCTTATTTCTAATTTTGTTGTAGAGAGAGTATAAGCAATAATAGGAAGGAACAAGGGTTTTTGCTGGTTGAGATAAGGATAGCTATACAGGGTATTGACTCACATTGATTTCCTGTGCGTGGGTGTTACCTTCTAGGTTAATTCTTTTTGATCTAACCTTTTCTCTAGTACCTGTTCCCCTTTTCCTATTGGCCTCAGTTGCTTTTAAGGTATCTGCTTTAGTTTCTCTGCGTTAAGGGCAACAAATGCTAGCTAATTTTTTAGGTGTCTTACCTATCCTCACCCTTCCCTTGTGTGCTCTCGCTTTTATCATGTGCTCATAGTCCAATCCCCTTGTTGTGTTTGCCCTTGATCTAATGTCCACATATGAGGGAGAACATACGATTTTTGGTCTTTTGGGCCAGGCTAACCTCACTCAGAATGATGTTCTCCAATTCCATCCATTTACCAGCGAATGATAACATTTCGTTCTTCTTTATGGCTGCATAAAATTCCATTGTGTATAGATACCACATTTTCTTAAACCATTTGTCAATGGTGGGGCATCTTGGCTGTTTCCATAACTTGGCTATTGTGAATAGTGCTGCAATAAACACGGGTGTGCAGGTGCCTCTGGAGTAACCTGTGTCACAGTCTTCTGGGTATATCCCCAAGAGTGGTATTGCTGGATCAAATGGTAGATCGATGTCTAGCTTTTTAAGTAGCCTCCAAACTTTTTTCCAGAGAGTTCACTCTTTTTTAAAAAAAATTATTTATTTATTCATATGTGCATACATTGCTTGGGCCATTTGTCCCCACTTCCTCCCACCCCGACAGTTTACTGTTAAGTGCAAAATTTAAGTAACCTAACACAATAATTCTTTCCACCAAATCTTGACTATTAATATGTAAACTATTATCTGGTGCTATCTTGACTTCCCAGGGTCAAAAACATCACTTCCTCAGGGAGCCTACACTATTTGAGTTCTACCAAATGTCAGCTGGGTGTTGAAGGGGGCCAGCAAAGATTAACAACTTTTTTGTTGTTAAATTTTATTAGGTCATAAAATAGCTAACCTTGATCGAGCGTTCTCTCTGTGCCAGGCAATGTCCTGGGTGTTGTCTGTTTTATCTCATTGACTCTTGAATACAACTCTTTGAACAGATGCTTTGTTTCTCTCTTTATTTTACAGATTAGAGAAAAAGGAAATTAAAAAGTTGACCAAAGCCATAAAAGCTTGTAACTATATCCAGGCTGGCAACTGATTTTTCTACAAATTTGTTACATGGGAAAGAGAAATCACTATTTTTTAGTCCTTTTATTTTTAAGACATACTTAAAAATATTAAAATTGTATCCAATCTTTTCTCTTAAAGTGTTGCTTTTTGTTTCTTTTTTTGTAAAACAGATTTTAGTGACACTAGAACACTACACTGCATTGATCAACCATTGTTGATCCTAGGATGCTACTTTTGCCTCCTTGCTGTGGTATTGCCAGTTTTATAAGCAAATGTTATCCCTTCTGTTTTGTTATCTTCCAGGGTGTGAAAACCACAATAGATTTTAAGAAATTCCTGTGAAGGTGTACAATATGCAGTCTATCTCAAATGTATTGACCATTAACTCTTTTCTCTTTTGGGAGAGCACTTTGTGCACTTTTTCCCAAAACACATTTTGAAATATGCTGCTTTGTATTTTCTATAAGCATACTACTCTTCCTTTTCATCTCTCCAATCACTGTCATCCGGATTTTGTCGTTAAGGCTTGAATCCAAACCTTAAATAATAAAACCAAATAATTTTGACTCCAGTGGCTTCCTCTCAGTACACATCTCACCACTTGCCTAGTAACTTTTCAGACAATTTCTGCCTCCTGTGGGCAGGTTCCATTTTTTGGGTTCTAGAGCACTGTTTCCCTCTGTCATCTTTATTAATCTGTCTTTATCTAATTTTTCTTTTTTTTTGGTAATGGGGTTTGAACTCGGGGCCTTGCACTTGGTAAGCAAGTGCTCTACCACTTGAGCCATGTGTCCAGTTTTACCTAATTCTTGAAGGTCAGTATCCTGACTCTCTTCTCTTCTGCCTCAGTGTGAAATTCCAGTTGCTTCATTTAAACTGTCACACTCATTCTTGCTTTGTTACAACTTCCCTGACTGCATCAGAAATAATTACTCTTTTCTCTGCCCACAGCCCTTTCTGTTTATGCTGCATTAAAGTGAATACCATGTTAGCTATGTCTGCTGTCTAACTAGCCTGACTTGTCAAGATGTAACAGGCTCTGCTGTGGTTTATCTTAGGAGATTATCAGAACAGAGTTTGTAGCTCACTCATGTGAGAGTCTGCTGCAGAGCTGGGCAGTTCGAAGGGCAACGGTCTGCCATTCCATCCAGATTTAGGAATCTAGCCAGCCTCACACTCGAGTCTGCACCTTCTCAATACAACGACTCTTCTGAGTTCTGTGGTAGAAGAGCGACTGGATGTTCAGTAGAGGCTTCTGTGCCTTAGGCTGGACTGACACAGGTGTGTGCTAGTCAGTCACATTTTAGTGACCTGAATTGATCACAGCTCCTTCCTTGCACAGCAGGAGTGGGAAGGTCAGGAAAGAACGGTGAGCTTCCGGTGACATCCCAAAAAGGTTTAGTGAATTGAATTCAATCTAGTTCAAGCTTGACTCATTTTATAGATGGAAAAGCCGAGGCTTCTCAAAAGGAAGTACCCTTTTTCAAATCACTCAAATACATACTGAGAAAATTAGAGCAGAGGTCTAAGACTATTTCTGTCTTTACTATACTTGGTATGCATGGAAAATTTGTTCTGAAAGAACTATATGATTTTGGTAGGGTAAGGCTTGTTCTAGTTAAGAATGTGAGTTCGTTTGCTTGCTTTAAGTTTTTATTCATGGTTAACAGAGCTATGCCTTGAAAATGTATCAGGAAAGGGATTAAAATAAAATGAGAAAGTAAGCACTGATTGTCAACGGGTTACTGGTAGCATCAGCAACTGTTTTCTAGTTACTAAACACCCCAAGGAAGTTTGACCAGTATTGTCTTCTTTGCTGGGTGGTCTTTATTGTATGCCTCTTGCATAGCTGAGATTCTAGAGGGGTACCACTAAGCCCAGTTTGCTCTTTGAGATAGGGTTTGGTAACATTTGGCCTGGACTGGTCTTGAACTGTGATCTTCTTATCTCTGCCTCCTAAGTAGATGGAATTACAAGTGTGAGACACTGAGCTCAGCTTTACTAACTTTTATGTAGTAGGTAGAGATTTTCTTAATGCTATATTGAGGTCTTTGGCAACTGTAATATCTTTTTTTTTAAAAATTCTATTTAGTTCAAAGCTTAGAAGTCTTACTTACTTTATATCTCAGAGTTCTCCATTGAGTGTCTCTCTTAAACCCTCTGTCTACATATAAAATTCCAGAGGAACATATAAACTTTAATGTAGTGTTTCTAAAATAAACTGATAATTTTCTTCCCTATATTCAAGGCTCCCCAGATGAATAAACAAACTGGTAGAGACTTTTGGGAGTGGCTTGTGGCTAATTTCTAGTCTATAGAATGTGAAATTATGAGTATCCCTTCCAAGTTTGGCCCATATCATCTTCTTGGTCTATGGAGAAACAAAGAAATTAGCCAATAACAACAGCAATAAAGAGAAAAGATCTCTTCTTCCTAGTTTCCATTTGACTGGGGAAGACTGTGCCAAGCTTGTTGAAAATGGCAGTGTATTTCCTTAATTACTATGGGGAACAAAAACCTATTCCCCTTCTAAGGTGTTCTGAGCATAGAAGTGGAGCTAGTTCCACACTGAGTCATTGTTTAGACTTTCACTACCACAGCATCCTATAATACAGAAACTTCATTCCTGACTGTAGGGGAAATGGTTTCAGTTTTTCCCCATTAAGTATGATGTTGATTTGTCATACTTAGGTTTGTCATTTATAGCCTTTACAATGTTGAGGTACTTTCCTTCTATTCCTAGTTTTCTTAGAGCTTTTATCATGAAGTGGTGTTGGATCTTATCAAAGGCTTTTTCTGCATTTATTGAGATGACCAAGTGGTTTATGTCTTTGCCTCTACTAATGTGCTGTATTACATTTATAGATCTGCATGTGTTGAACCATCCCTGCATCTCTGGGATGAAGCTGACTTGGTCATGGTGAATGGTCTTTCTGATGTGTTGCTGGATAGTTTTCCTGGGTATAGTAAAAGTTGGCTAGGGTTGAAGTTATTTTCATTCACTGCCCGAAATGGCTCACTCCAAGCCCTTCTCGCTTTTAAGGTTTCCATGGAGAAATCTGCTGTGATTTTGATGGGTTTACCTTTGTATGTTATTTGTTTTTTTCTCTCTTACAGCCTTCAGTATTCTTTCTCTGTTCTCTGTGCTAGCTGTTTTAATGATAATATGCTGTAGGGAGTTTCTATTTTGTTCAATTCTGTTTGGTGTTCTGGAGGCTTCTGGTACCTGAATGGGCAAAACTTTCTTGAGATTTGAGCAATTTTCTGTTATCATTTTATTGAATATATTATATATCCCTTTGGCTTGCACCTCTTCTTGAATGCCCATGTTCTCAGGTTTGGTCCTTTGATGGGGTCCCTGAGTTCTAGCATATTCCTTTCACAGCTCTTGAGTTATTTGACTAAGAGTTCTTCTGTTTTTTCTTTAATTTCTATTTTATCTTTAAGCTCTGAGATTTTTGTCTTCCACTTGTTCTAGTCTGCTGGAGTGGCTGTCCACTGTGGTTTTTGTTAGACTAAAGGAACTTTTTATTTCTAGGATTTCTGTTTGATTCTTTTTTCCATATCTTTGTTCAGCTCCTTTTTTATATTTGTGTTGCCATCTTTAATTCACATCTCTCTTTTTATAGTGTCCTTTGTTTCACTGTGGTGTTTGTTGAAGTCCTCTCTGAGTCCATTTAGTTATTTCTGTGTCTTCTCAAGTTTTTTATTGGTGGTGTCTTGGAATCTCTTGGGTGCATCTTGTACTTTCTGATTAACCATGTCTAGTACCTTCTCCATGAATTTCTCAGAGATTTCTTCTAAGATTTCCTCTTTGAGGGTTTTTTTGTGGGCATCACTGGGTTCTTTAATAACATTTATCATTGTTTTGTTGGGGTCAGGAACTAGGTATCCATTTTCTTCATTTTCCACTGAATCATCTATTGAATTATTTTTTTGAGGAGGTATTTTCCATCCCTTCTTCTTCCTGTTGCTCCACTTGGTGCTGTGCAGCTTTGTTCATAATAGGCTGGCTGGTGGTTTTAATTGCCTATTTTTTTCCCTTGATTTAATTTTTGTGTTGTGACTGACTTGGTTGTTAGCTAGGTTGATGTGCTCTGTCTGTCCCGGGCCTGTAACAAATTCACAGGTTCAACTCCAAACTAGTTGTTCACATATTATATAGAAAACCCCTTGGTGATAATATCTATCAACAGTGGGAGTTGGGAAGGCAATGGTTATTAGGGTAGATATAGAAATTTGGGTAATTAGTAAAGGTGGCACTAAAAAGGGGGGCAGGAAAAGGGGTGGGTAGGTGGGGGAAGAGGTGTGGATGTCACTGGGTTTTATGGTCCTTGTGTGTGTTTGGGTGAGATTCTGTTGTTGTAGTGGAGGGTGCTTGAGTTGGGGGGCTGGGGTTGTGTACAGTTGATATAGTAGGCCAATCAGCAGGTGGTGAGTGTGTGGGAGGGAGGGATAGTGTGGTGACAGGTTGGTGGCAGGTTAGAAGGGGGAGGTGCAGATGAGAGAGAGTGGATGAGAAGGAGTGAAAAGAGTAGTTGGGAGGGAGAACAATGGATTGTAGCACAGGAAAAGGAGGGAAAGTGAAGGAGGTAAAATAGGGATAAGAAAATAGTGATGGTGAAGTTAATAATACAGAAAAAAAAAAAAAAACCACAACAAAAAACACCAGGTATGGGAAGAACAAAAACTTTAGTCTTTTGGTAAAGGTTCTGGAGTTATTCCTTAGGTGTCCAATCCTGGTATTGGCACACAAGTAAGAGCTCTGATGTTGTCTCACCTGGTGACTGGCTTGTGACTAGTATTTGGTTCCTCGGTCCATAGGGTTAGTTGCAATTGGGAGGTGAGATAATATTGCTAGCTCATGCAAGGTGGTCAGAGCTGTTGTTTTCACCAGGTGGCAGCTACATTGCCCTCTGTTTGGTCAGCTCCTCCCCCAGCAAGGTGGGGCAATTCAGTTTTGAATACTTCTGTCTGTCCCATGAGATCAGCTCCAGGATCCACCACCTGCCCTGTTTTGGGAGGTTGGCCTGTTGCCCTACCCCAGGCTCAGCCTTTGTGCCTCTCCTGACTTCTGCTGAGTGCTAGCAGCAACTCTGGGAGGTTGGTTTATTACCCCACCCTTGCTTTCAACCTTTGTTGCTTTGCCTGTGTTCCTTTACTGAGAGTTTGGGTTTTTGCCCCACCCCTGTTCTCCCGGGCAGGTTCAGTGTTTCACACCTACCTCCACTGTCAGTGTTAGATTACAGTTCACTGTTGATGATTTTCAGTTTTGTTGGGGAGGGGAGCAGCATTCAGTCTGCCTAGTGGCTGCACTGATTGTTTCCAGGGGGTGGATAGGGGAGTAGCATGTGGTGCATGATGCTCACCTGTTTGTTCTGCAGATTCATGCAGGCAGCTTTGCAAATGGCCCTCAGGGAGAGATGGCTCAGTGTAGGGAGGCTTAGGGATCCATGGATTAGGGGTCCAGGATGTCGCAGAGTTTGATTCTGATTGATGTTCCATCTTCTGCTTGTTGGGAGAAAAAGAAGAAAAAAAAAAAGGCCAGGGGGCTTTTCCCAGGGCTGGACATGCTTTGCTGACTGCGTTGCATGGGATTTTCATGGCTGTTAGGTGCAATTAAAGGCTGACTTAAGGGTCAATCTTTGAATTTTATGTGATGGCAGCTATTTTGGCTAGAAGCAATCAGAATTACCCAAATATGGCTCCAATGAATCAAAGTGGTTTCTGGAGTCATGGAGTTTAGGATTTCTGAATCCCTGCCTTAACCACCATCTTTTTCTTTTGACTATCCCTTAAATGCTGGTGATTTTCTTGGTTCTATCCCCCAAATTCCTTTTTGTTTTTTTTAAACTCTCGATATACTGCTGATATTATCATTTACTCATGCAGTTTCAATTGTGACATATATATACATATGTCACTTATTCCTCAGTCTCTATTTGGTCTACACCATGCTCTTGAATTCCATTTAATTATTTCTACTTGACATTCTCAACATTGGACGCCACTCAAGCAACTAAACCTTAACATTTCTCCAAGTGAACTCATAATTCTCTCTCTCCTCCTCTGCCTCCTCCTTCTTCTTCAAACATTCCCCTCCCCACCCTGGAACTTCCCCATCTTAATAATTTGCCTATTTGTTCAAGTTGGAAATTGTGCACATTTTTGGATCTGTTCTTTCATTTGATCAAGTTTTAAGTCTTGTAAATAAGAAGTTCAGTTTCCAAAATATAATTTGACATGATAGGCTTTAGAAAATAATTTCCTATCATTTGCCATTATTGATGCCTTCTAAGTATTGGATGCTGATTGTACATTATTTTCCATTCTCAGAAAACAGAATACTTTATCATACTTAAAATGTCTTTTTTCTCCATTTTCTAGTTGAAAAAAATCTTTCACCACTCAGCTGCATTATCATTATCATTGCAAACCTTGCAAGGTTTTCCTTGAGGTCAGGTTGACTGTGTACTCACTCTTCTTCCTATGTTAGCATAGAACTTTTCATCATCTTTTAAATAAATATTTACCAGAAAATTTGTAAGTATTTGAATAATATTCATTTTCCTAGATTGTAGAGATCATTGAGAAAAGACAACATGTTTATTAATGAGAACTGGATATTTTCTAATTTGGGAATATGTTTGCTATATGGCCAGTACATTGGATGGCCATTAGCCAAATGATCAGATCCATCTAATTTACCACATTAGTAGGGAGGCATACAGCTGGACAGTGCAGCCTGCTCTCTGGCCATTAGCCCCTCACCCTTGGTTAAGGAAATGACCCCCCCAGGACAGTATTCTCTCCAAAAAAGAGCAAGGAAAATGGCTTCTTCAGAACCTTCAATTTCCATTTGTGCCCCTCCCCCAACAATTTCAATAAAAACTACACCATACCTTGGGAGACAGTAAAGCACACAGGTAGAAGTGGAAATTACCTCAGAAATTTCTGGATGCCCATGATGACATCATTTGGTCTTTTGCCTGGGGAAAAACAAGAAAGAAAACTCTGAAATGGTGGTCACAGGGCACCTGGATGACCTGGTAAGGGCCTGGAGATGATGTGTTGAGTGGCTGGACCTGCAGTGGAGTGTAGGTGGACATCAGCCATGTCCTGCCATTGCTCCACCCAGACCTGCTGACATTTATCTTTGTGTCTGGGACTTGGAAAATGGCAAACAGATGAAATCTATAGGTGCAGGACCTATGGGTGCCTGGATGTTGGCCTTTCTTCCTGATTCCTAGTGTCTGGCCACAGGAACTCATGTAAGAAAAGTGAACATTTGCAGTATGAAATGGAAAAATATTCTCTGGACACAACAAGAAAATTCATTCTTAGTATTGCAGGTGGTCTTGATGGGAATACCTGGCCCACCGAGCCATAAATAAAATCATCTCTATATTTGATATTGCAACTGGAAAACTTCTGCATACGCTGGCAGACCATGCTATGCCCACTGCTCTTTGACTTTCTCCCTGACCTCTCAGCACTTTGTTGCTGCTACAGGTGGTGATGACATCAAGATCTGTGATGCACAGCACGCCACCTTGCCTGGCTCACTGAGTGCTGGCTACACCTCCCAGTACTGAACGCTGCATTTTGATCTGATGATACTCATTTTGTCTCCAGTTCATCTGACAAAGTATAGCTGTTTGCGATGTCACACCTTCTTTGATCAACAGGATCAGGTTTGGGGAGTAAAATAGGAAGGAAATGACTCTAAAATTGTGTCTGTTGCTGATGACCAGGAAATTCACCTATATGTCCAATTTAAATGTCAGCAATTTTGGAGTTAATGCTGCAAAAAGAACATAGATTTATCATGACTTTCCTTATCTTTTTAGGTGTGTTTCAAAGAACTATAGCATGTATTGTACCAGAGACTTAAATTGTGTAGATGTAGTATACATTTTTCCTATTTTATTAGAAATGCTGTTCATACTTTTAAGATACAGTGTTCTTTTTTTTTTTTCCCATTTTATTTTATTTTATTTTTTTTTCATTTTTCTTTTATTATTCATATGTGCATACAAGGCTTGGTTTATTTCTCCCCCCTGCCCCACCCCCTCCCTTACCACCCACTCCACCCCCTCCCGCTCCCCCCTCAATACCCAGCAGAAACTATTTTGCCCTTATCTCTAATTTTGTTGTAGAGAGAGTATAAGCAATAATAGGAAGGAACAAGGGGTTTTGCTGGTTGAGATAAGGATAGCTATACAGGGTATTGACTCACATTGATTTCCTGTGCGTGGGTGTTACCTTCTAGGTTAATTCTTTTTGATCTAACCTTTTCTCTAGTTCCTGGTCCCCTTTTCCTATTGGCCTCAGTTGCTTTAAGGTATCTGCTTTAGTTTCTCTGCATTAAGGGTAACAAATGCTAGCTAGTTTTTTAGGTGTCTTACCTATCCTCACCCCTCCCTTGTGTGCTCTCGCTTTTATCATGTGCTCATAGTCCAATCCACTTGTTCTGTTTGCCCTTGATCTAATGTCCACATATGAGGGAGAACATACGATTTTTGGTCTTTTGAGCCAGGCTAACCTCACTCAGAATGATGTTCTCCAATTCCATCCATTTACCAGCGAATGATAACATTTCGTTCTTCTTCATGGCTGCATAAAATTCCATTGTGTATAGATACCACATTTTCTTAATCCATTCGTCAGTGCTGGGGCATCTTGGCTGTTTCCATAACTTGGCTATTGTGAATAGTGCCACAATAAACATGGATGTGCAGGTGCCTCTGGAGTAACAGTCTTTTGGGTATATCCCCAAGAGTGGTATTGCTGGATCAAATGGTAGATCGATGTCCAGCTTTTTAAGTAGCCTCCAAATTTTTTTCCAGAGTGGTTGTACTAGTCTACATTCCCACCAACAGTGTAAGAGGGTTCCTTTTTCCCCGCATCCTCGCCAACACCTGTTGTTGGTGGTGTTGCTGATGATGGCTATTCTAACAGGGGTGAGGTGGAATCTTAGTGTGGTTTTAATTTGCATTTCCTTTATTGCTAGAGATGGTGAGCATTTTTTCATGTGTTTTCTGGCCATTTGAATTTCTTCTTTTGAGAAAGTTCTGTTTAGTTCACCTGCCCATTTCTTTATTGGTTCATTAGTTTTGGGAGAATTTAGTTTTTTAAGTTCCCTGTATATTCTGGTTATCAGTCCTTTGTCTGATGTATAGTTGGCAAATATTTTCTCCCACTCTGTGGGTGTTCTCTTCAGTTTAGAGACCATTTCTTTTGATGAACAGAAGCTTTTTAGTTTTATGAGGTCCCATTTATCTATGCTATCTCTTAGTTGCTGTGCTGTGGGGTTTCATTGAGAAAGTTCTTACCTATACCTACTAACTCCAGAGTATTTCCTACTCTTTCTTGTATCAACTTAAGAGTTTGGGGTCTGATATTAAGATCCTTGATCCATTTTGAGTTAATCTTGGTATAGGGTGATATACATGGATCTAGTTTCAGTTTTTTGCAGACTGCTAACCAGTTTTCCCAGCAGTTTTTGTTGAAGAGGCTGCTATTTCTCCATCGTATATTTTTAGCTCCTTTGTCAAAGATAAGTTGCTTATAGTTGTGTGGCTTTATATCTGGATCCTCTATTCTGTTCCACTGGTCTTCATGTCTGTTTTTTTGCCAGTACCATGCTGTTTTTATTATTATTGCTTTGTAATATAGTTTGAAGTCAGGTATTGTGGTACCTCCTGCATTGTTCTTTTGACTGAGTATTGCCTTGGCTATTCGTGGCCTCTTGTGTTTCCATATAAATTTAACAGTAGATTTTTCAATCTCTTTAATGAATGTCATTGGAATTTTGATGGGAATTGCATTAAACATGTAGATTACTTTTGGGAGTATAGTCATTTTTACTATGTTGATTCTACCAATCCATGAGCATGGGAGATCTCTCCACTTTCTATAGTCTTCCTCAATCTCTTTCTTCAGAAGTGTATAGTTTTCCTTGTAGAGGTCTTTCACATCTTTTGTTAGGTTTACACCTAGGTATTTGATTTTTTTTGAGGCTATTGTAAATGGAATTGTTTTCATACATTCTTTTTCAGTTTGCTCATTGTTAGTGTATAGAAATGCTAATGATTTTTCTATGTTGATTTTATATCCTGCTACCTTGCTATAGCTATTGATGATGTCTAGAAGCTTCTGAGTAGAGTTTTTTGGGTCTTTAAGGTATAGGATCATGTCATCTGCAAATAGGGATATTTTGACAGTTTCTTTACCTATTTGCATTCCTTTTATTCCTTCTTCTTGCCTAATTGCTCTGGCTAGGAATTCCAGTACTATGTTGAATAGGAGTGGAGATAGTGGGCATCCTTGTCTGGTTCCTGATTTTAGAGGGAATGGTTTTAATTTTTCTCCATTAAGTATAATGCTGGCTGTAGGTTTGTCATATATAGCTTTTATAATGTTGAGGAACTTTCCTTCTATTCCTAGTTTTCTTAGAGCTTTTATCATGAAATGATGTTGGATCTTATCAAAGGCTTTTTCTGCATCTATTGAGATGATCAAGTGGTTTTTGTCTTTGCTTCTGTTAATGTGGTTTATTACGTTTATTGATTTTCGTATGTTGAACCACCCCTGCATCCCTGGGATGAAGCCTACCTGGTCGTGGTGAATAATCTTTTTGATGTGTTGCTGAATTCGATTTGCCATTATTTTGTTGAGGATTTTTGCATCAATGTTCATTAAGGAGATTGGCCTATAGTTCTCCTTTTTGGAGGTGTCTTTGCCTGGTTTTGGGATAAGTGTAATACTGGCTTCATAAAATGTGTTTGGCAGTTTTCCTTCCCTTTCTATTTCATGGAACAGTTTAAGGAGGGTTGGTATCAGTTCTTCTTTAAAGGTCTGATAGAATTCAGCAGAGAATCCATCAGGTCCTGGACTTTTCTTTTTGGGGAGACTCTTGATTGCTGCTTCAATTTCATTTTGTGTTATAGGTCTATTCAGGTGATTAATTTCCTCTTGGTTCAGTTTTGGATGATCATATGTATCTAGAAATCTGTCCATTTCTTTTAGATTTTCAAATTTATTTGAATATAGGTTCTCAAAGTAGTCTCTGATGATTTCCTGGACTTCCATGGTGTTTGTTGTTATCTCCCCTTTTGCATTCCTGATTCTACTAATTTGGGTTTTTTCTCTCCTCATTTTAGTCAGGTTTGCCAGGGGTCTATCGATCTTGTTTATTTTTTCAAAGAACCAACTTTTTGTTTCATTAATTCTTTGTATGGTTTTTTTGGTTTCTATTTCGTTGATTTCAGCTCTTATTTTTATTATTTCTCTCCTTCTATTTGTTTTGGGATTTGCTTGTTCTTGTTTTTCTAGGAGTTTGAGATGTATCATTAGGTCATTGATTTGGGATCTTTCAATCTTTTTAATATATGCACTCATGGCTATAAACTTTCCTCTCAAGACTGCCTTAGCTGTGTCCCATAGGTTCTGGTAGGTTGTGTTTTTATTTTCATTGACTTCTAGGAACTTTTTAATTTCCTCTTTTATTGCATCGATGATCCATTCTTCATTAAGTAATGAGTTATTTAGTTTCCAGCTGTTTGCATGTTTTTTGTCTTTACTTTTGTTGTTGAGTTCTACTTTTACTGCATTGTGGTCAGATAGTATGCATGGTATTATTTCTATTTTCTTATATTTGCTGAGGCTTGCTTTGTGCCCTAGGATATGATCTATTTTGGAGAAGGTTCCATGGGCTGCTGAGAAGAATGTATATTGTGTAGAGGTTGGATGAAATGTTCTGTAGACATCTACTAGGTCCACTTGATCTATTGCATATTTTAGATCTTGGATTTCTTTATTGAGTTTTTGTTTGGATGACCTATCTATTGATGATAATGGAGTGTTAAAGTCTCCCACAACCACTGTGTTGGCGTTTATATATGCTTTTAGGTCTTTCAGGGTATGTTTGATGAAATTGGGTGCGTTGACATTGGGTGCGTACAGATTGATGATTATTATTTCCTTTTGGTCTATTTCCCCTTTTATTAGTATGGAATGTCCTTCTTTATCTCGTTTGATCAATGTAGGTTTGAAGTCTACTTTGTCAGAGATAAGTATTGCTACTCCTGCTTGTTTTCGGGGGCCATTGGCTTGGTAAATCTTCTTCCAGCCTTTCATCCTAAGCATATGCTTATTTCTGTCGGTGAGATGAGTCTCTTGTAAGCAACAAATTGTTGGATCTTCTTTTTTAATCCATTTTGTCAAACGGTGTCTTTTGATGGGTGAATTAAGTCCATTAACATTAAGTGTTAGTACTGATAGGTATGTGGTGATTCCTGCCATTTAGTTATCTTAGTTGTTTGAAGGTTTGATTGTGTGTACCTAACTTGATGTTACTCTCTACTGTCTTGCTTTTTCTTATCCTGTTGTTTGGTGCTGCCTGCCTTTTCATGGTTAAGTTGGGTGTCACTTTCTGTGTGCAGGATCCCTTGCAGAATCTTTTGTAATGGTGGCTTTGTGGTCACATATTGTTTTAGTTTCTGCTTATCATGGAAGACTTTTATTGCTCCATCTATTTTGAATGATAGCTTTGCTGGGTAGAGTATCCTGGGGTTGAAGTTATTTTCATTCAGTGCCCGGAAGATCTCACCCCACGCTCTTCTTGCTTTTAATGTTTCTGTTGAGAAGTCTGCTGTGATTTTGATGGGTTTACCTTTGTATGTTACTTGTTTTTTCTCTCTCGCAGCCTTCAATATTCTTTCCTTAGTTTCTGAACTTGTTGTTTTAATGATGATATGTCGTGGAGTAGTTCTATTTTGATCTGGTCTGTTTGGTGTCCTGGAGGCCTCTTGCATTTGTATGGGAATATCTTTCTCTAGATTTGGGAAATTTTCCGTTATTATTTTGTTGAATATATTACGCATTCCCTTCGCTTGCACCTCTTCTCCTTCTTCGATGCCCATGATTCTCAAGTTTGGTCTTTTGATGGAGTCGGTGAGTTCTTGCATTTTCTTTTCACAGGTCTTGAGTTGTTTAATTAGTAGTTCTTCAGTTTTTCCTTTAATTACCATTTCATCTTCAAGTTCTGAGATTCTGTCTTCTGTTTGTTCTATTCTGCTGGATTGGCCTTCCGTTTTGTTTTGCAGTTCTGTTTCGTTCTTTTTTCTGAGGTTTTCCATATCCTGGCTGTTTTCTTCTTTATTGTTGTCTATTTTTGTCCTGAGTTCATTTATCCATTTATTCATTGTGTTCTCTCTTTCATTTTGGTGTTTATACAGTGCTTCTATGGTTTCCTTTATTTCTTCTTTTGCTTTTTCAAATTCTCTATTTTTATTGTCTTGGAATTTCTTGAGTGTCTCCTGTACATTTTGGTTGACCCTATCCAGTATCATCTCTATAAAATTCTCATTGAGTACTTGTAGTATGTCTTCTTTTAAATTATTCTTGTAGGCTTCATTGGGTCCTTTGGCATAGTTTATCTTCATTTTGTTGGAGTCTGGCTCTGAGTTTCTGTTCTCTTCATTCCCCTCTGGTTCCTGTACTAATTTTTTGCTGTGGGGAAACTGGTTTCCTTGTTTTTTCTGTCTTCCTGTCATTGTCCTTGGTGTTGTTACTGTCCCTGTACTGTGTGTAATTAAGGATTTTCTAGCTTGTAATAATAACAATGGTAATATTGAGAATGGAAGAGTGAGCTGAGATGGAAAGCAAGAAGTTAAAGAAAAGGGGAAAACAAATATACAGACAAGAGGGAGAAAGCAGAACAAGGTATCAGACAAGAGAGTTTCAAAGGTATAAACAGGGAGTGTTAGTGTACTAATCGACAGTAAGCTGAACAGACAATAGAGAGACAGAGAGAGGATTGAAAATCAAAGATAAAAAAAATAAAAAATAAGTATATGAAAGTAATGTCTATTTATAAAAATGAATTAAAATAAAATGGAAAATAGAAAATTAAAAAAAACAAAAAAAACAAAAAAACCAAAAAACTTCCAAGTTTATATGCAATGCAATTTCAGTCTTAATAATTTGGATGTCCGTCTCAATCTCCAGTCCTGGAGTTGGTGCCTCAGATGTTGTTCTGTAGTTGTCTCATCAAAGGGGATGCATAAAGTAGAACAAAACTACACTCACACACACACAGAAGAAAAAAAAAAAGCCCCACCAAGTGTCCCCAGTTCAAATGCAATACAGTTTCAGGAAGTTTTTCGGCTTGCAGGTGTAATTCGGTTGTTCTCTCATCAAAGGTAGGGAGAAAAAGAAAAAAAAAGCGTCTGGAGGCAGTTCTGAGAGTGGTATCTGCAACTTTGGCTCGCCTGCCTGCTGCTCTCAGCCTGTAGCTGGCGGCGTTATTTATGCAGATCTCTGGGGTGAGCTTAGCACTCACCTGGCCCTGCAGGCTTTGTTTGTTCAGAGTTCTCCTGTGCGGGGGAGGGGGGCCTCTGCTACAGGCTTTTCCCTTTCCAAGCACTGGGAAAGGCGACACTGCCCCGCGTTGTCAGGCCTGCGTGTTCATTTACAGTTCACGTGGGAAGTGGGTCTTCCCTCCTCTCACAAGCGTCCCCGCTCCTGGTTGCTGGCGCACCCCGCTCCCGCCAGAGCCTCTCCGGCCCGCCCGGCTCGTTTATTTACAGTCCCGGGAAGGATTCCCTTCCCCCAATCTTCAGCGCTCAGGGCGCCCCACCCTCTTTCCAGCGTGTCTTAACTGTTCTTATTGCTTAGTACTCAGTTTCTCTTTTTTTCCCGGGTGGAGGTCAGTCTGTCCAGGGGGCTATGCTGCTCTGGCCCAGGCTTGTCTGTGGGGGAACCGCGGTACCGCGAAGCTCAACTGGTCCGCGTCTTCCCAAGCCGTATGGGCGCCGGCCACTGGCGGCCCGGGGGCCTCCTCGGTTCTCCGTTTAACGTGAAGTGGAGATTCTCTGCGCCGGCTGGAGATGTGGAGGAGTCAAAGTTATGCCTTTTCTCGGTGATTATGCCTGCAAAGTGTGTCTCCAGCGTCTCTCCAAGATTTCACTATAGGAGGGTCGCTTTCTGCTTCCTACCTCTAGCCGCCATCTTGGAATTCAAGATACAGTGTTCTTAATGCAAACAAACACACACACACACAAAAAAAAAAAGAAAAGAAAAGAAAAGAAAAAGAAAACCCATTAGGATGTGTGAATTTGGTACCCGGTGATGAAATATGATTTTATAAATATTAATTTTTAAGGTTGATAAATCACCTGAGAACCTGGTGAAAAAACCCATAGATACTAATGGTTAGGAAAATAGATCATTGTTAATTTAAAAAACCCTCAAAGGACAAGCTGCTTCCCAGGCCTTTCTTTTCTTTCTTTATCATTTTATGTGTAACAGGACTGCTTGTCTACCTCTGAAATATTTTCAGTTGTCTTTGAATGTCATTTTCTATTTCAGTAAACTTTAACTGTTTTCCTCATTCTTTTGCCATTTCCCAAATGGCATACCAGTTCCCTTTTTATATCTCTAACATTTAAAATTGAAGATTAAATTAAACTTTAATTAAGGTTAAACTTCAAATTTAAATTCATTAAAATAAATCAGAATTTAAAATTAAATTAAGATTCAATTAAATAAGATGCTTAAATGAAATAAAATTAGAATGAAAATTTACATCCATCCAAAAGAATCAGAATTTGTGAAAACTACCACATCTCACATGAAATTAGAAATATGATTTCTACCAAGGAAAACTCAGGGTGTCTTGACTTTATTTATAGTAATTTGCAAAATGATGCTCCATAAATGCACAAAATAATGAAGAAATGACCACAAGGGACCAAATGAAAAAGATATGAAAGAAGGGAAAAGTAAATTGGTTGAAATTGAGAACAGATGAATGTAAAAGGTTGGCTCAATACAAAATGACATCTTAAAAAGAAACACTAGTCTGTATAAAAAGATAATTCTCATAAGAAAAGTCAAATTTTATTTATTACATATGAGATATGTCATTCAAATTATCACATTGAAACATTCCTCTTAAAATCTGTAAGATTATTCTTGCCAATTCTGTGTATTTGATGGGTTGGTTTTCAGGGAACTAACCATTTGGTAAACTTGTTTGTATTGTTTTGTACTTGCTTGCCACCTGAAACATCCCTAATACTCTATTCCTCCTCTTTCTGTTAAGTTGGTGCTCTGGAAGTCCCCTTAAGTAACACCTGTTCTTTTTTTTATAACCAAGGTATCTTAAGCTTCTCTGGTTGGACTTTTTCTTTTCCTAGACCTGGGGCATATCCACATCTGGATGTCTCAGGAACTTCAAAGTCAGTGTTTCCAAGATCAAGTGTAGAGACATACTCCCTACATCTCCCTCACTCCATTCCTCTAACCTGATCTTGTATTTAGGATGTGCCCCATCCTTCATCCAACGTCATCAGCTGGAAACCAAGGACTCATCCTTTTTCTCTTTCCCTTCATCTATGAACTCAAACCATCACTGGTGTTTCTACACTTTTCCCACTTTACCTTCCTCACTGGTCTCCAAGGCCAGCGTCTAGTCCAAGCCGTCATTACTATTTGTTGAAACTGTTGCAATGACCTATTCCACTACCTGCTACACAAGCATTTAGTAAGCACTCAGTGAATGTATGACAATTTAATAAAATTAGTTTATCACTCTCCTTAGTCCCTTTTTCTTCAGATTTATTATTTATTTATTTATTTGTGGGGTTTCAAGTCAGGGACTCAGGCTTGCTAGGCAAGTGCTTTACCACTTGAGTCACGCCCCCAACCCTCTCGCTTTCAGTTTATTTTTCAAATAGGGCCTCACATTTTGCCTGGTGCTGTCTTCATACTGTGATTCATAGAGCTATGCTTCCCAGGTAGCTGGGATTACAGGCATGTACCACCAAGCCTGGCCCCCTTCAGATTTGTTTTAAAAATACTTAATATATTTGTAAAATGTATAGATTTAAAAAAATCAAACTTCTTTAAGATCTTTCAGTAACTTTCTGTTCTCTTGAAGACTTAAATTCATTATACGACCCAAGGCTCTGGCCCTGCACACCTTTCCTTGGGACACTGTCTCCTCTCTGGCTTTTTCAAGTCCTAGAATATGCAGTGCCACATTCTTCCCAGCACTCTTTGAGTAGGAAATGCATTTTCTTTCTTTCTTTCTTTTTAATAGATTTTGTTTTTAAAAGCAGTTTTTCATTCATTGCAAAATTAAGAGGAAAGCTAAGTCTTCCCATTTTTTCTCTCTCTTTTGTATCCTTCTTGCTTGGTCCATTTCTTTTATTATTGACTCAGAGCCAATATACCTTCAAAGACCACTTTGAGTTTATAGTGTCTTTCTGTGATTATTTGAAGCTTATCTCTTCTTCCTCACAAGGTATAAACTCCACGAGGGCAAGGCTTGTGTATATTATTGCTTGTCATTTTCTTCCCAAGATCTAACCCAGTGCCTGGTGTACAGATCTTTAGTAAATATTCCACATTGTGGTGAATGACATATCATAAATCACCACTACAAGATTTCAAAGACCAAAATCAAAAAGTAATCATATTTTGCTATTAGTTTCTATCTCAGATTAAGTTAGCATTTTACATTTACAACCATTCTTGTTCAGAAGCTCTTAAAAAATTGACCATAGCTATCAACAATGCAAGGCTATTCAAAATTGTTACAATGACTCTCCCCTATACAATGACTATATCCCAATAAAAATGAAAAAACTATCAATAGATGTTATGCACATGCTGACAGGAATAAAATTATTTTTAATGTTAAATATAACAATTATCTTCTGTTTTTACTTTTTAAAGAAAGTCTGTTCTTAAATCTGTTGTCCTAAAAATTCACTTACGTTTTCTGAGAAGCACATGCTACCACGAGGGGGCAGAGGTACACAAATATTCAATTCTTTTGACTCCAGTTTCTCTGAGAGCATTTTCTAATGGAATAAATTTAAGCCATTATTTTTTTCCTCGAGTTTCTCTCTTCATTTGCTATTCAGTTTAAAATACATAAATACTATTACCCTTTTAAAAATGATATCCTTTAAAAAGATGAACAGTCTGTACTAATTGTAAGCATAAAATAATATCTTTTTTAGTCCATTAAGTTCTAAGTGATATGAGACGGTGCAGAGATTTGTTCACCGAAAATCTTTTAGCTGGGTTTCATTTTAGCTCAATCACATACACACATACATTATATTATGTGTTGGTGGAAGGAAAAAGAGAATTTTTTTTTGGAATAAACATTTGAGGTGCTATTAAGCTATTTACATCATAGAAATGAGAAATTGAACTTTTTTGGGAGGGCGTCAGGGTTTTTTAAAAGTATACTTTATTGTTCCACCTTTTTGTGCACTAAATACATATTCAGCTTCACTTTGAATAAAAACACATCCTAAAATGTATGTGGCTTTCTTGATATAGTCCTTACAAATAATTTGGGTAGGAACTTATGTTACTGATCTAATTACATTGACTGATCTTGTTTTATTGATTTTTTTTGAAGTTTAGTTATCTATAAATAAGAACCTATCAATGTCAAGAGTTGTGTTTCAGGGCTCAAGTGGCAGAGCACTTGCCTACAGTTGAATTTTATTAAGTTCAATGATAATGATAATAAGACATTTGTGTGAGAACAGATGCATTGGTTAGGGAAGATATGAAAAACCAACAGCAGAAAAAAAGAAATGCTGATTCAGATTGGGAACCACCAAAGATTAGAAACCGCTGGGGGAGGTTCAGATGCAAATTATCTAAATCTCAATGTTGGAAATTCAAGATGATTCATAGTTGTGGTCCAAACTTCCATGCTGGCTCTTCTCACATCTCCACCCATCCTTCATTCATTCATCCAGACCATTTGCTTTTCTTGGAGAAAGTTAAGCTTTTCCATGCTGTTACGTCTTTGTCTTTGCTTGCTTTCTTATTTTGGAAAAATACCTTTCTATATCACCACCATTTGTCCCTAGGTAATGTAAATAAGTGGTACATACCTGACATTACCTAATCTTTAAGATTCCTGGAAGATGTCCCTAACATATCACACGATTACCCCAACCCACTAAAACTAGTCTAAATATTGTTCTCAGAAGAGCTCAGATACCAATACCCAATAAATTATAGTTAGTTTATGAGATGTTTACCATCTTGGTGACTTGGACAATATAGTAGCTTGTTTAGTAAAATCAGGGTTAGGTAGCTTCAGAGAATGTAATTTTGTCTTGAATATGAAGATGCTAGAGGGACAGAATGTTCCCTTTTCCAAATATGTCCATTAAAGAATAAACAATTTAGTTTGAAGGTGAAAAATAAAGCAAATTAAAACATTTTGAGGGCTGGTGGAGTGGCTCAAGTGGTAGAGCGTCTGCCTAACAAGTGTGAGGCCCTGAGTTCAAACCCCAGTACTGCTAAAAGGAAAATTAAAAAAAAAAGTTAACTAAAACATTTTGCATTACATTCATATTAGCCAAGCTGAATTAAAATATCCACCCATAAACAACATAGAAGAGAAAAGGTTATTTTTTTGAACCAGGAACTCAATAGTATTTTCTGACTGAATTAATGAGCAGAAAACAGTAGCAAATGTTGTATTTTATGCCACATCATTTTCTCCATTTGTACTCTGAGCTAGTGTCTGCTCTGGGAGAAGTGTTCCCAGAGAAGTAAAAGGGGAAGTTATCTTTGAAGGGCAATCTGTGACCTTTTGAAAAGTAGCAACTGCAGGATAGCAGAAGTAAAAGCAGGGAAAACTGTGAGTGCCTTTTCTAGTCTGTTTCATCTTTGAATCAATGAAGAATCTTGTACTTTACAGAGTTTGGAACAGATGGAGATTTATCATCTGTCAATATGGATACCATTAAATTGGACCTTAAATATTAGGCATTAGTGCTTCTGTGAGATCCAATCTTTGGGAAGATTTAGTTCAAATCTTAAATTTTCAAGGAGAGATAATTCAAAATCTTCCAAGGATATTTAATGTGATTACAATTTTGAAAGGTCAGTTAAGTCCCAGTTTAATTAGTCTTTTATGCTGGGATCCTAAACTAAGACTAGAAAACTCAAAACTGAAAATCTTGTTATTCATGTGACTACAAAAATATAAATGAATTTAAGTCTAAAAAGCAAATGGCCTCTGGGACCTCATTTTTTTTAAAGTACATTAAGAGAAAAGTAATTAAAAGCTTCAAAGCTAACTAATGGGATACATTAGTAAATTCCTTAGCTATCTCTGTAATAGAATTTTTGCCACGGCAGTGTCTTCTATTTGTGTTGTCTAGTATAGTAGCCACTTGCCACCAGCAACTGTGACCAGTCCAAGTCAGGAACCGAAATTCTAATTCTATTTAAAGTAAGTAATTCAATTTTGTATTTGGCTACATGTGCTTAGTGGCTTGGAGATTAGAGTACAGGTCTAGAAGAATAAATGTTTCATTAAAGTGCTAAAGTTTTTGAGACGAGGTATTGATGGTTTTCAGACTGAAACCAGAAGAACAACTGAAGGATTGTAGCATGGGGGTTTTAAGAGTCAGTAAGTGGAGCACAAGCTATGGGTGAGACCCCACGTAAGCCACTTTCACACTTGCCACCTCAGTCAGTGCTCATCTCAACTCTGCAAGTGAATGCTTTATCAAATTTTATAGGCAAGGAGTCAAATGTTAAACTGTCCTCAGTGGAAGTAAGGAGTAAAATTTATACCCATATGGTTTCAAAAGCTACAGTGTAATTTTGAGTAAGCAGAAGAAAATACCAGGATGTGATGATGATTGTGTGTTCTGTGAGGTGAGATCAAGGCTGGAATGAATGTAATAGTCACATATTGGTCTGAAAATGTCTACATTCCTCATCGCTAATGCTAGAGTTGTCTTTGGATGATGTCACAGGTGTGGAGGCAAAGATAGGGGTCAGGCGGTCTGAGTTGGGTAGGAGAAGGACGATGAGGCTGAGGACCAGGCAAGCATGGACAGAGAGCACTGAAGGTCTGGGATGAAGATCTGCTGTTTCCATTAGAGGTGCTGACTTCCAACAGCGTTCTCAGCTCTGATTTTTTTTTTCTTTTTTCATTTTTCTTTTATTATTCATATGTGCATACAAGGCTTGGTTCATTTCTCCCCCCTGCCCCCACCCCTCAGCTCTGATTTTATGGTTGAATACTTTGATGTTATTTGTCTTTCCAATAATGCTGTATGACCTGATTTTATTCTCATTAGCTTATGTGACGTGGATTTCACATGGTGTGAGTCGGGGGCAATTGCAGGCTGCAATTCTATGTATGAACAGCTTCAGTAACACTAGAAAGTAGTGTCTCACTCTCCCTGTAGTGAGGAGAGTACAGACATGTGTCTAGGGATTGACTATGTCATTAGATCTGCTGTCTCTGGGCACATACATTTTCCTAAACACCTAAATAACCCTATTTCCTGGATCTTTAGAATAAAAAAAAAATTGCAGCACTTTTTCCTGGTTAACCTTGAGTTGGCACTGCAAAAGAATGATTCTGTCTCCAGCAATTTTATACAACTGCCAAAGTACTACATTTGATAAATGATGTCATATGGCGCTAGTATCCAGATTCTTTTTTCTGATGTTACCCCCTGGTGTTTCAGTTACATGATGAAAGTACTTTCCTTCTTGTATTTAGCTTAAAAAAGAATGATTCTGCATTAGCTTGATTATCAAATGAAGGAGTCACTTAAAGAAGGCTGATGAGCTTGGTTTAGAACTAGATTTTCCCAACAATTAAAATGAATTGGCTTTTTTTCTTTCTTTCTCTTCCTTCCTTCCTTCCTTCCTTCCTTCCTTCCTTCCTTCCTTCCTTCCTTCCTTCCTTCCTTCCTTCCTTTCTTTCTTCTTCATCAGCCTCTCGAGTGCTGGGATTATTGGCATGAACCACCATGCCTGGCTTTGGATTTTTTAAAACTAGAAATTCAGTTAACCTAGAAGGTAACACACACGCACAGGAAATTAATGTGAGTCAATGCCCTGTATAGCTATCCTTATTTCAACCAGCAAAAACCCTTGTTCCTTCCTATTATTGCTTATACTCTCTCTACAACAAAATTAGAAATAAGGGCAAAATAGTTTCTGCTGGGTATTGAGGGGGTGGGGGGAGAGGGAGGGGGCGGAGTGGGTGGTAAGGGAGGGGGTGGGGGCAGGGGGGAAAATGACCGAAGCCTTGTATGCACATATGAATAATAAAATAAAAAAAAAGATTAAAAAAAACCCTAGAAATTCAGGATCAGAATTTTTTGATAAAGACTCCAATTCTGTGATGAGGTAATCTGATCAACCCTGTGTAGGGTTGAGGCTGAGGCTCAGGTAGTGGGGCTATGGATGGTCGGGGGTATCCATGAGAGCCAAATATGAATGTAAGGAGGGGCTCCTTTTTCAGATTACCAGTCCATTGAAATTGTGGGCTGGTTGACAGCATGCTGGCAAGAAATGGAATATGGGAAAAAATGGGATTTCTGAACATGCAGGTGAATCTTAGGGGGGAAGCAGGAGAGGAGCTGGATGAGGAACACAGAGTCAGAAACAAGAAAGTCACAAGGTGGTTAGGGAGAAAATTGCTTGAACTGAAGCCCTCTTACATTTGAGCAAATGTGCTTCCTGGAGTTGGGGCTTGTTTTGAACAGAACCAGTCCCATAGGAAAGGTATTTTGCCAAAGTCCACATTGACATAGGTGCTGGGAGATAAAAATACATTTTATAAAATATAAATTTTCATAGCTGGGAGATGATTTTTGCAGTCCCATTTGCAGGAAATGATTTTTCTTTACTTCATATTGTTAAGTGTCAACCATGTATTTGACAATATGTGGCCTTAGAGGGTTGAATAAAATTTTTGCAAGCATGCATAACTACTGAACGTCTCCTGGAAAAATAGAAGAAATTCAGATGAAGATCCTTCTAATTAGAGAGATCCCCTCCTTCTCCTCCTCTACCTCCTCCTCTTCCTCTTCCTCCTCCTTCTTCCTCTTCCTCCTCTTAACTCTTATTTTATAAAGGAAGGCAATAAATCTATCTATTTTCTAAAACTCATCTCAGTTTGGAAAGGCGAAGTAGAAATGTTTTTCTACTTGAGAGGAAAGTTATCTAAGCACCATAGTATGTGGTTCCATTAGCTGATTTGAACTCTTATTCTGCTTCACGTGTAGTAAAAGGTCTCATACAGTTCTGTTCTGTCTCCAGATCATTCTCACTCTCTGCTCACTTTATAGAGGAAGACAAGACTGTTATTAGTCTAGGGAAAGGACATACTAGGTTTTGTGTGTTCCAGGGAGAATATTCACTTTTTCTCTTATCTTATGAAGATGATAGTGGTAGTGTACAGCTGACCATGGAGGTGGAACAGGCTGCTCTTCTGTTGGCTATAACATGCAGCTCCCATTTCTCTTTCTATCTCCTCTCTGTGTACACATCACAGAGCAAACAATCAACACTGCAAACACATACAAAACACATGATAGGGCTGTGAGTTATTCCAATCTATTCTTTCATAAGTGTGTATGTTGGTCACATCCAATGGGTAAGTGCTACCCACATGAATTATCTCTCAATAGTCACTTATATTTTCTTTCCTGCTGGATTTTTCTGTGTTTTCTTAGTTCCAGAAACTTTTGTGTCTTGCTTAAAGGTATTTTCAGAATAAGGTAAGACCTCTTTGAAAGCGACTCTTCTGCTTTTACGCACAACAGCAAGTGGAGAAATGGGGAGAGAGGAATATCTTTGGGTCACTGAGAAAGGATGGAGACTCCTCACCCTGGGTTGGGGCAAAGGAATCTGCATCTGTAAGTGGAGCAACCCTGCCCCTCCCCTTCTTCGGCAAGACCTCTGTACAGTGGCAAGACTTGATGTGCTTCCAGGGAGGTTGGTCCCAAGCCATTGATTTCCCACTCCGGAAAAGATTCTCAGACCTCAGGCATGGCACAGAGCCTTTGGTGGCCATGTGAGACAATGTGAGGTTGGAAAGTGGACTTCTCTGACATGATGGGAGGGAACTGAGGACAGCATAGGTCTTGTAGTGCAGTGCTTTGGGACAGAATAAGATACTTCACTCAATTTTTTTTGACACTAAGGAAGGGGAAGGCAAACCTCATGACAACTGGGATTAGAACTCTCTCCAGATGAGTAGGCTTTGGATTTAAATGCATTAAGTAGGGATTGGATTTAAATTAAGGTAAAGAAACAAAACAATGCTTTATTCTTGCACATCTAGGTGTGTGGTTTAAGGTGTTCTACCTGCTAACATTTTTGCAAGGAGCACAAATATTAAACACATAATTACTGTCGTAACTTGATCCATGAAGTCAGAATTCAAGGTACTTTGGAAACATAGAACTGTGAGGCCTAATTGGGAGGGTGTTTATTGGTAGGCTAGATTAAGGAGGAAATTGTGTACACACATTGAGTAATGACATTTTAGCTGTCATCTACAGGGTGAATGAGTTCACTTGGCTAAGGGGGCATAGGAGGAATGGAGAGCAGTCCTCTCAGTAAATGATATATGGAAGTGTTCTGAGATGGAAAGGGGCTTGGACCAACCAGTGTGGCCAAGACATTCAGGTTGAGGGAAGAACAGCTGGAACAGAGGGCAATGAGGAAGCAGGGTTCAGGTTGAGCCAAGCCCAGCAGACTGTGTTGAGCAGTAATCATAAAGGAATGTGGAAAACCAGTCAAAGATTTGGAATTTTCTAAGGTTAACTATGGTTGCAGATTGGAGAATAAATTAAGCAATAACAAAAAGAAATTGTAGCACCAATTGGCAAGTTTTATAAATATAATTGGTTGGACTAGCTTACAGTTGGAAAGATGACAAGAGATTTGTAAAGAAGATATTTTTAGCCACAGAATCAACAGAACCTGATGACTAGTGCTGTGACAGGGGGCAAGAGACAGAGGACTAATGAGTGAGCACTAATGCTTGGTAAGGTTCTGGATTGAGCAAAAAGATAGAGAAAGGCTGGCAGAGTGGCTCAAGTAGTAGAGTACCTGCCTAGCAAGCAGTGAGGTCCTGAGTTTGACCCAGTACAGCAAAAAAAAAAAAAAAAAAAAAAGATGAAATTATTAAATTAAGGAACATTGGATGAAGAACACATTTTGGGTTTGGTTTTGAGCACAATGAGTTTGATATATTTTGGAGATATTTTAAAGTTTTTAAATGTATAACAGCTAGCTTATTGAACATGATGACACTTCATTCTTAGATTAAAGTGATTATGAGTAGTGTATTACTAACAAATTAAAGGTAGGTGATTTTACTTCATTAGATACATTAAAAATAATTTAAAAAGAAACAAGTATACATGAGCAATTACTGGCATTTTTAACAAAGTTAACAACCTTGTCTAAGAAACTAGCCAAGATGGATTTTTGACAGTAATAAAATTTATTCTGATTTCTAAGTAATAAGAAGAAGTTGATGAAAGAAATGTTCTGAACTGACTAACACAACACTCTGTAACTGACTGACATCAACTGATAAGACACCAAGGTCTCCCTCACTTTTAGATGTATTTGGATCATAAATTATTAACAAAAATGATGAACAACTCATCAAACTACTACAAAGACAGCTCAGTCTGCACACCTCCACAAGTGATGACTGTGCCAAGTGCATCCTCCTGCAGGACTATGAACCCAATGGGTAGTGTGTGGTCAGAAAGGTCTTCAGGTCTTTGAACTGTAATGATAGTGATTGGCATCTTTGCCCTCTACCTTTCAGGAGCTATCACTGTGTGACATTTGGTTTCTGGCATAAGCTTTTTCATAAAGTTTGTCACTCATTGAAGAATTATAGTTTCTCTCCAGCCTTCTTTCTTTCATGCAGAGGATCAATGGTAGAGGCTGACAATTCATAAAATCATAGCTCTCCCTTAATGGAAAAGGAAATTAAAATAGATTAGTTGAGCTACTTTGCAAAACAAGTGGGCAACCAATAAGAGACTACTGGCAATTTATCAGTATAAACGTGTTCAAATTTGTTCAGTGGTTACTGAACATCATTGTCAACAGCTAAGCACAGAGGCTTTGAGAGTCTGTGAGATGTGTTTTCTTGAACTTTTCCTTATAACACTTGTCTTACTCTATCTTGTAATATAGTTTCTTCTTCTTTAATGATAAATTTAAATTTCAAATAGAAGAGAGGAAAGAGTTAAAGAAAGGGTTTCTATGCGCCTATCCCAGCTGGCAACATTTTGGCAGAATCTGATAGCAAGGCTGGTTGCAATAGTTGAGAGGCATTTGGCTGGGGAGATATTACTAGAGAGAAGAAGCCTATTGTTCCTAGCAATATGGTCTTCCTTGAGGTCTTGGGTTTGGGAACTCTTTTTGTCCATATAGCACCAGTGGAGAAAGATGCCTGCAGTTGGTAGTAATGGGTACTGAGTACAGGCAGTGAAGGTGGTGCAAATCTGTCTGACTACAAAGGATGTAATAGACTTTATGAGCCAGGAGGTGGTGGAGAGGGTAGACTTCTCAGTAAACAGTAGTAGGAATATGTAGGAAAACAGTGTGCTGGTCTCAACAGGAGAGTTAAGGTTAGAGAAGTGGTTGGGCTGTATCTACTCAATGAGTTTGTGAGGATGAAATGAGACAATACACAAAGGGTGTTTGGCCTGCAGTATACACAGATTGAGTGTTATCACTCAATAGGCCAGGGTGTTATCATCATAGGCCAGGCATGTTAGCAAAGCTAGAAATGATATACGGCCAATAAGGTAATTTAGATTATGATGGCATGGAGAAAGTCATCACATTCATTATGTCAGGTATTTTGCTAGGTACTTTATATATTTTCTCCCTGTAATATAAGTTATTACATCAAATATATGCAGAATTAGCAGTATCACTTGCTACAGAATGTTGTGTTTGGGTCTTGAGTGTCTCCAAAGGCCGTGTGCTAAAATCTTGGTTCCAAGTCTTTGATATTGTTGGGAGGTGGTGCAAACTTTAGAGGTGGGGCCCAGAGGAAAGAATTTAGGTCGCTCCATGGGATTACTGGAACCAGGCCCCTCCTCTCTCACGCTTTAGTTTCCAGGTGTCTTGAGATGAGCAGTTATGCTCTACCATGTTCCTCCTACCATGATGCTGTGGGTCACCAGAGGCCCCCAAAATGGGGATAGGTAGGTGACTTTGAACTGAAACCTCTGGAACTGTGAGCCAAAATAGATTGCTCTTCCTTTTAAGTTGTTTAGTATTTTGACATAGCTATAGAAAAGTAATGCACAGAGGGAGAAATTCAGACATAGAGATGTTAAAAAATTTTTTTCTAAGGACACATCGCTTGTCAATGTCAGAGGCAGATTTAGAAGTCTGTCTGATTACATGCTTCTTCACAGGGTTAGTGTTTTGGACTACCAGGAGAACCGTGTCGGAGGAAGGTGGGTTAGCAAGGAGGTTTGAACTTTGGAACCCAAAGAGAGAGGAATATAAAATTGTAAGCACAAGAGGTGTCTATTCAGTATCCTCCCCAACACAGGGCATGATCTCCACGGTCCATTCTGTACTGTACCAGTGGCTTTATTTGGATGGCCTTAACTACTGGACTGTGCACATCTGAGGAACGTAGAGATGAGTTTCCCTCTACTCCTAGTGCCTGGCACATAGCATATCTTGTCAAATGAATTAATTAATTGAACCAAAACTAGAATGCAAGTAATGGCACATAAAGGTATGGAAGCTGGTAGTAAAATGCAAGTAGATTTGGTTACAGCACAGCAGAGATCTTGCTTTTTTTTTAAGCAAAGTAGCTTGTATTATAATGATTTGTTTGGGTTAAGCAGTTAAACAGTATATTTTATCCATTAACTCAAAGGTGGATTCATTCTTGTTTATCTTTGTAATTCTCAGAGCAATGCCTTCACAAAGTAGAAATTCATAATTTAAAAACTGATTTCTAAAAGTAAGTTAATGGTTTAAAACAATACACGATCATTCTCTCTTTTGGTAGGAATTAATGCTTTCAAGGTTATTGAAATTTGGTGCACTAGCATCTTTGAATCTTAACATATGAAATGTGTTTGTAGTTTCAAAATTTAGGTTCATATCTAAACAAGATCCAGGGTCTGCATGAAATGTGAAAAATGGGAAAATTTCTACACTTATTCTAGGAGGAACCTTTTGCATGATGTAGAAACAGTCTAAAGTGTAATATTTTAATTTTTAAGTCTCAAGTTTAAAAATTACAACGGTATACCCCTCCTTGTAAATGAGCAAAACTAGCTGCCCGGTATTTTTTTGATGACCTCAATTAGTTCAGATGTGAGCATGCAAATTGACACAAGAAAGGAATGCTTTCTCTTGTCAGACATTTGGTGGGCACTTTGCATAACAGTGCTGGGAGATGGTATGACAATGGTGAGACTCTGGGGTTTTATTTGCTGGAAAAAAATACTAATAGGGTCAAACAATTTGAAAGTCCAATGAGATGAAGTCGAGCAGGAGCAGACAGGGAAGATGGGTGGAGGAAACTGGGAAGTTCATATCAACCTCCATCTAATTTAGGATTTGGATAAAAAAAAAAAAAGCAAAGAAGCTCAAACTTGCTTAAATCAGGCTGCCATCTGTGGTTCCGATGTGGCATTTGGAACAGTCAAAACACATGCTGGCAAATTACCAAGACAAAGAGAAACTCTGGAATCTCGGCACAGGATTTTCCTTCTGTGGCTAAAAGGCTGAGTTGCTTTGGAAACATTTGGATTCCAATTCTGCCTCATTTGTGCTGTGAAGCATCACTTTTCAAACATAGAAACTGCATTCTGTATTAGACAGGACCTTTGTGGATTAATCAGACATCATTTCCTAGGCTTGTCCAGGAGTTCCATCATTAAGAAATAGAAATACTGGTAGATATTGATTATCTAACAAAAGGAAGAACAAGGGAAATTAAAAATCTTGTGGCTTATTATTTAATGAGCTCTCAGGTGTTCTTGTTAGCCCCAGTTTCCATGGAAATTATTTAATGCTGAGAGGGAATTCAAAGTACTAAGAGAGACTGTTTTCAGAGCACTTAAATAGGGAAGCAAAGCAAAAAAGGGTCTGTATGTTTGAGTAAGACAGTGTTCTGTGTTATACACACACCTGTACCTATGTAAGCATCTAGGAAGCTGGCTTGATGACAAAAGATAACATGACTACTCCTCCCCCCCCCCTTTTTTTTGTGGTGCTGGGGATCGAACCCAAAACCTTGAACATGGTAGGCAAGTGCTCTGACATGAAGCTATATCCTTAGTCCTGATTATTCTTTCAATCTTAAATTATCACTTTCCTTTACATGCACTATTCTAGTATGACTCGATGTGACCAGAAATTCTGGAAAATGTCTTTTTCTAGACATCAAAGGGAAATTGTGTGATGCAGAAATATCCTAGCATAATGTTATTTTCTGTGAACTCCTTAGACATAAAAGGAGTTTCCATTCAATTCAATGTAAGGGAATTTTAAAAACACCCTTTTGGACCAGCCTCCTGGCAGAAGCATGGCTTTGAGTGTAACAGATCCCAAGAAAAGTATGCCTATTGTATGGTTGTCTGCAACTCTCAAACTGCTTAAAGCTTCCCTGTTTTTCTGCATCCAAGGTCACTGGCATTTAATGTCCATCTCTTAGTGGTAACAGTGCTGAGCCTCATAGTGAGGAAGAAGAACTTGGACCTCACAGTTCCATGCTGGCTTTGTCTCTCATTAGTTATGAGGTTGCTGGCAAGTCATCGAACAGCTCCATACCTGTGTCTTGTCATCCATAGAACAAGAATATCACCAGCTACCACACAAAGTTGTACAGACTAAATAATCCATTCAGCAATGCTAGTTTCCTTCATCCTTTCCCATCAGAGAGCTAACTATCCCTTTACCAGAAACACTGTCACAATCTGAAGGCCTTTTTAGACATTGGGCCTAAAGGGAATCATCTCCTTTCTCTTTTGTCTCTGGTAGTAACAGCATCCTGAATTTCCTCAGGGGAAAATCACCTATTGATAACACTTGAGATGGACCCAGGCCAAAGAATATCACACCCATACTCTAGACACAGTGCTTAGTTCAAGTGACAAGTGACCAACTGGGATGCAGGCACATGGAAAAGTGCAAGCATCAGAGAACCATCCCCACCTGGGAACCCTGACCATGAAGACCACAGAGGAAAGTGGAGCTGAAACATGCATATTGCTGACTTTTAAAAAGCAAATTTGAACTTATTTAAAAGCTATTCTGATTGAGAGAATTTTGACTAACAAGGAAGTATATCAACTTTGGGTTGAGGGTAAGGCTTAAACTTGGATCAGATAATTTTTTACTTGCAAACCTATTTTTTTTAGATGTTCTATGTATTGAATTATTTCTTTAATGCATTTAAAGCAAAACAGTCGAGACAATTAGTTTTTGTATTGGAGCTACAACCCAAGAGCCTTGCATTCTGAAAAAAGAAGCCTCACAGAGAATTATCAGAAGCATGTACAAGATATTGTTTGTCAGAAGTCAACACCATAGCTGTCTAGGTATAAGGAAGAGCGTATTGACTGAATAATTCCAGCTTGGATTTGTTGAGTGATTCTGCAGTGCGTAGTAGAGACAGCCCTCACCGATTGGAAGGTGTGGGGTGGGCGAGGCAAAGGGGGCACACCACCATTGAATGTGGATGACAAATGAATAGAAGTTATCATCTCAGTGGTCTTATAAAGCAGATTCATGATTGGAAAAACAGATAAATTTATTCTTCTGAGATAGACAGTGATTCTGTGAGGCCTAGAGAAAGCTTGGGAAACACCCTTGAGCTTTGATGCACAGAAGGCACAGGTTTGAGAAAAGAACCTTGTGACTCATGGGGTCGTGAATGTGGCTTAAGTTCTTTAAACACTTTCTCCAATCTATCACCAGGATGTTCCTGAGCTTTCTAGATGTCTGCATTCCTTCCGTGGATATTCCTCATTTACTTTGTCAGTTCCTTTTTTCCTCTTTAATCCCTAATTGCTGAAGGTGCCCTGGAGCTGGGTTCTTTTTAATCTGCTTTCTGTCCTGGGGAATTTCATTCAGCTTAGATGCCTGTAAACTGAAAACACCCCAGTTTATATCTCCAGGAGGGATTTTCCACTGGAACTTGGGCCTCCTGTATCATCTCCTCTCAGATGTCTCATAGGTGTCGTGAACTTGCTGTGTCTACAGGTGCTGGTATTTCCTCCAAACTTGTTTTTCCTGAAACATGCTCACTGGCTAACATTATCTTAATTCTTTTAGCTTCTCAGTTCAAAAGGTTTGTTTCTCGCCTGGATCATATCAGTTCTTCAAAATGTATCTGGAATTTGACCACTTGTCACGACATTCTGGTCTAATCCATGATAATAAATTATATTCATAAATTTATGAATTATAAAATAAATAATAAATAAATAAACTATAAATTTCATGCTGGTCTAAACCTTCACCCTTACTGACCTGTAATACTAAGATGGCTTCCTGTCACTGGGGTTCTGCCCCTGTGCTTCAACATTCACACAGACAGAATGTTCTGGTATATGGTAGCTCTTGTTCCTTTTCTGCTCAAAACTCTCTGGAGGTTCCCAACTCGGAATGAAGTCTGGTGTCCTTGACCTTACATCATCTGACCCAGTGACCCCTTGAACATCATGTCCTTCAAAGGTGCTAGGTTGTTCCCTCTACTTCAGCCATGCTAGCCTTCTCTCTGGCCCTCTAATATGACCGCCATGTTTCTTCCACAGGACCTTTGGATGGTCTGTTCTTGCTGTCTGGAAGATTCCACCTTCAGAAGAAACTCCTTTCCTAATATCACCGTTTAACTAAAAGCTAGCTCCAGGGAGACCTTCCCTTGCCTCTCTAAAATTTAATCACTGAATATAATACTTCATGTCCTGTTTCATTGATTTATGTTCTTTTTAGAGAAACTATTTTGAAAAATTTAAGTAAGTTTTATTTGAGATATAATTCCCATGCCATAAAATTCACTGTTTTAAAAATATATAATTCAGTGGGTTTTTTCGTGTGTATTCACAAGGCTATTCATCCATCATTACTGTTTCATTTCAGAACTTTTGAATTGTTTTTTATTAGCATACATTCATAGTAGAAGGGGGTTTCATTGTGATAACTCCATAGATACACAGATCTTCCCTTAACCCTGTTCCCTCTTCCCTCCTCCACCTCTTTAAAAGATAACAAATATAACTCTGCATCAGGTTACAAATTCCTCTTTTTCTATTTTTTGTGGTACTGGTGTTTGAACTCAAGGCCTAAGGCTTGTTAGGCAAATAGTCTACCACCTAAGCAATGCCTTTAACCTGACTATTTTTTTTTTCTTTTTTTTTTTGGTGGGACTGGGGTTTAAACTCAGGGTTTCATGCTTGCAAGGCAGGCACTTTACTGCTTGAACCATACTTCCAATCCATACTAATTTTTTTTCTTTTATTATTCATATGTGCATACAAGGCTTGGGTCATTTCTCCCCCCTGCCACCACCCCCTCCCTTACCACCCACTCCACCCCCTCTCTCTCCCCCCCACCCCCTCAATACCCAGCAGAAACTATTTTGCCCTTATTTCTAATTTTGTTGTAGAGAGAGTATAAGCTATAATAGGAAGGAACAAGGGTTTTTGCTGGTTGAGATAAGGATAGCTATACAGGGAGTTGACTCACATTGATTTCCTGTGCGTGTGTGTTACCTTCTAGATTAATTCTTTTTGATCTAACCTTTTCTCTAGTTCCTAGTCCCCTTTTCCTATTGGCCTCAGTTGCTTTTAAGGTATCTGCTTTAGTTTCTCTGCGTTAAGGACAACAAATGCTAGCTAGTTTTTTAGGTGTCTTACCTATCCTCACCCCTCCCTTGTGTGCTCTCGCTTTTATCATGTGCTCAAAGTCCAGTCCCATTGTTGTGTTTGCCCTTGATCTAATGTCCACATATGAGGGAGAACATACGATTTTTGGTCTTTTGGACCAGACTAACTTCACTCAGAATGATGTTCTCCAATTCCATCCATTTACCAGCAAATGATAACATTTCGTTCTTCTTCATGGCTGCATAGAATTCCATTGTGCATAGATACCACATTTTCTTAATCCATTCGTCAGTGCTGGGGCATCTTGGCTGTTTCCATAACTTGGCTATTGTGAATAGTGCCGCAATAAACATGGGTGTGCAGGTGCCTCTGGAGTAACCTTGTCACAGTCTTTTGGGTATATCCCCAAGAGTGCTATTGCTGGATCAAATGGTAGATCAATGTCTAGCTTTTTAAGTAGCCTCCAAATTTTTTTCCAGAGTGGTTGTACTAGTTTACATTCCCGCCAACAGTATAAGAGGGTTCCTTTTTCCCCGCATCCTCGCTAACACCTGTCGTTGGTGGTGTTGCTGATGATGGCTATTCTAACAGGGGTGAGGTGGAATCTTAGCGTGGTTTTAATTTGCATTTCCTTTACTGCTAGAGATGGTGAGCATTTTTTCATGTGTTTTTTGGCCATTTGAATTTCTTCTTTTGAGAAAGTTCTGTTTAGTTCACTTGCCCATTTCTTTATTGGTTCATTAGTTTTGGGAGAATTTAGTTTTTTAAGTTCCCTATATATTCTGGTTATCAGTCCTTTGTCTGATGTATAGCTGGCAAATATTTTCTCCCACCGTACTAATTTTTAATTCCAAAAGAATCCCAGGTCTCAGCTGGACATTGGAGAAACAAGATCCCTGGTAACCAGCTTTCCAGGAGATGTACTTAGTGGTTAAGATGCGTGAGCATCCCCTCTTGAGTCGGCAATGCATAAACGCCCCGTCCACTGCTGGGGACTCTGCAACCCATGAACCAGGCCCCTGCTGCTTAGAGGGTTGGCTGCTGCCTCAGTGCTCTGGGGATGCTGTACAAAACTACTTGCAGACTGAGCAGCTTAAGCAATACAAATTCATTACCTCAATTTCTAGAGACTAGAAGTCTGTGATTAAGGTGGGCAGGACTGATTTTCTCTGTGAGCTCTGACCAGAAATATGCTGTATGCCCTTCTCTTAGCTTCTGGCAGATTGCTGGCCATCTTTGACTGACTTGTAGACGCACTGCTCTGACTCTCTTCATCTTCACATGGCATTTTCCCTGTGTGTGCCTCCAAGTAGCCCCTTTTTATAATGATATGAGTCCTATTGCTTTAGGGACCCACTCTACTCTAGTATGACCTCATCTTGACTAATTAAGAATGCAAATAAGTTTCCAAATAAGGTCGTGTTTTTAGATACTAGGGGTTACAACTTCAACATGGGAATTCAACTCATAACAGCTGTTGCCTTCAGGGATGTCTGAGGGCAGAAGGACATAAGAATGTGACAAAGCAGGAACAGCAGAAGTAGCTACAGGGAACAGGGAGATTCACATAGCATAAGGAAGAACTTTTACCCTGGCTTACTTCAGGAGGAGGGAGGGCCCATGTGAGCAGAGGGCAGACACCAAATGACCATCTTGGCCAGAATTTTGTAGCATGTTTATCCCAGGAACTGGCCTCTGAAATTCATTTTAAGCTCAGTGACTCTGAACTTGCTTATGAGCCTAGCTGTTCTGCAGTGCCTTGGTTCATGGCCATTGGCACATTGGTCATTACATAGGTTCAGCTTCCCTTTGTGTCATTGACCTTGACACCTTTGCTTCTCTGGGTGACCTGCCCACTTCCCAAGAACTAAGTGGCCCAAGCTGAGTGCTCCTGGATATTTTGCAAATTGGATCAGATGCAGGATTTTAAACTGTGAGAAGATGCTGCAAAGCAGACTTCGGATGTGGATTCTTATTTGGGGAGGGAGTGGCTCTTACCTGAATCTATCTTTGTGTAACATGGACAGTTTTTTTTAAGGGGCTTGGAAAGCTGTGAGAGACCCCAGCACATAGACCGTGAGTGCTTGGGACACAGCTGCCAGGAGATGGGGATGAGTACACCAGGCTCAGCAGGCTCTGCTGCTTGGGGAACTTCATCCCCTCTCAGTTCTTAGGAGCAAATGCATAGGAAAAGGGAAAGGGCTCAGCACTTCAAAAACTGATGCGTGACCTTACAGATTCCTGCAGATTCTCTGAGCCTGGCAAAGGCAGAGAAGGAAGGAAAGACTGTTCACAATTAACACAATTATCACAGTGCACCATTTTCTTCAAAGAAGATGATATTAATTCAGCTGTTAATTAATTCAATCATTAATGAATTTAGTCACCAAAGAAACATTTTGGAAGTGTTTGAAATATGCCAGATACTAGAGTATATATGTATTCAATTTCTGAAGACTCCATTTTTAACTGCTCAAAGGGAAAAAAGTTGAAGCAAAATGAAAGCCTCTAACTCACATGGATGGCCCTGTTATCTTCTCAGACCAGGGACAGGTCCACTTTCTAGAGTATTCTCTCTCTATAACAGGTGGATTGTTAAGGCACAAATGAGTAGGACGATTTTTGTTCTCATACTATTTGAACAGAATGGAAACAATTTTATGTAAATTTAAATCATTCAGCCTACACATGACAAACTATGAGACGCTGAACAAGAATTTTTTCATCTTCTTTTCATAGGAAACTGGAGTATTTTATTTGTTATTTGTTGATATACATCCCAGTCCATATTGATTTGCAGTAACATGAGAAAATGCTTGAAATATACTTAATGGTATGGAATTAATAGGCAAAAAATAGATAAGAAAACAAATTGAATTGGAGTTTACATTAATGAAATAGTCAGGTTATATGGGTGAGTGCAATTGTTAAGGATGAATAATAATTTTGGCACTGAGTTGTTTGGGAGCTGAAGTGAAAGGGTATCTTCCCATAATTTCATATCTATAGGAACCTAAGGATATCTGTCAAAAACTCAAGTGAAAGCAAGTCACCTACAGAATAATTAATCTATTTTTTCTTTTTTTGCTGAGGAGTAAATACACATTTTCTCTCAATTTGTACAAGTTTCCAGGGCCATTAAATATATGATAAAAGTTGAGGCTCTGAAAATTAAATTGCAAGCATTATTCTTAACTATTAAGCTATATATGTTAAACTAACTATTTGCAATGGAGACACAGTCATTTTAGCTCTTAAATAACATGTTTTTTTATTGATTTTTAGTTATAACGTGAGCAAATATTCTAGTGATCCGAAATGAAACCCCTCATTATTTCATATTACTCAGTCACATTTATAGTTCTCATGGTTGTGATGGTTAATTTTAGGTGTCAACTTGACTGGATTCAGAAATGCCTAGACAGTTGGTAAGGCATTATTTTAGGGAGTGTCTGTGAAGATGTTTCTGGAAGAGATTGTGGTGTGTCAGTGTGCTCAGTGGGAAAGACCCATCTTCACTACCAGTAGGCATCACACAGTTAGTTAGATATCCAGATGGAACAAAAACACAGAGGAAAGATGAGGTCATTCTTTGTAGAAGCCAGGACAACCTCTGCTGCCATTGAACATCACAGCTCCTGGTTCTTTGACCTTGGGACTGGGACTTGTATCAGTGGATCCCTGGGGTCTCAAACATTCAGCATTGGCCTGAGATACCATAATCATTCCTGGTTCTGAGGTTTTTGGACTAACCTATGGTATTGGCATCCTAAGGTCTCTGGCTTGCAGGTGGCCTGTTGTAGGACTTTTTAACATCCATGACTATGTAAGCCAGTTCCCCTAATAAATCCCTACTCTTACGTGTTTTTGTACAGATGCTCCTTGACGTAATTACAATGGGGTTCTAATTCCTCCAAACTCATCAAATTTGAGATATCATGCATTTGAAAAATACATTTAATACACCTAACCTACTCAACCTCAGAGCCTAGCAACACAGTGTACTTGGAGTATTTGTCATTTACCCTTGTGACATGTGGCTGACTCTGCTTGGCACCTCAAGAGAGGATCCCATAGCCTATCATTAGCCCAGAAAAAGATCAAAATTCATCCTTGAAGCTATCATTGCTGATCAATGCATATCACTTTTGAACCATTGTAAAATTGAAGAATCTTAGGTCAACCATTAAAAGTTAGGTACCATGTGTATGTATATCCTACCTGTTCTTTCTCTCTGAAGAACCCTGATCAATATCAGTATTCTTACCAGGAGTGGGAACTGTCAGACTTTCCAGTAATAGTGCTAATTCTTCAGGTGTGCAGAGAGACGAGCTGTGAAGCCAGGGCTCCCTCCACCTGGAATTCAAAGGACCCTGCCATGGAGGTGACTCCTTAGGCACTAGAACTAGAGGTACTAGTGTGCAATGCAAGTCTGGGAGTGTTGCAGATACTCCAGCTGTGAGAGTTGCTTCATAAGCTGAGCTCAGCAAAACTATAAGAGCTGTTGTTAGACTGAAAAAATTTAGAGAGAGGGATGGATAAGGGGATGGTTCAACATCAGCAAAAGTTTATTCAGGGGAAGAAACCTACAGAGGGCATCTCCAGTAGACTCTAGAGCCTGCTGACACTTACAGACTGGGGGATTTATAGGAAAGGAACGAGCTGGTCAAGGGTGGAGGAATTTTTTCACTGTGGCTTGTCCATTGTCCATTGCTAGAGGTAGTTGAGGAACTAGGTCTTGTGTTCTGGCACAGATCCTGAGAAAGAGGATATTTCCTTTGGGGGGCCCATCTGTCCTGGAGGCAAAGAACTCTAGGGTCAAGTAGAGTTTAAGATGGGGTAAGTGATATCAAGTTGAGGCCCAATAGCCGTGATGGCTGAGGCCCCAGTACGTTCAGAAAGCGGGACATGGAATCGAAGGAGGTCTTCTCAGGCCTCAGGTTTTAGTGTTCTTTCCACTGGTTTTGGAAGTCCTGGGGATCTGTTTTCCCTTTCTTATTGCTGTTTTGAAGTGGGAATCCTATTGCAATGCCACCATTTTATCTTGGAAGCATTGCAATTTGTTTTGACTTCGTGGGCTCACAAGTGTAGAGTTTGCTCCAGGATAAATTGTGCCTTCAGTGTCACCATATCTGAATTAAACGAGACCTTGTTCTTTGAAGTTTTGAATTGCTTCTGAAAGGAGTTAACACCTTTGGGGTATTGGGTTGGAATGCATATATTTTATATATGAGAAGGATGAGTTTTGGAGGACCAAAGGTGGAGTGCTATAAATAGAATGTGCTGACACTCATGTTGAAATGTAACTACCATTACAATTATAAGGTGGGAAATTTCAGAGGTGATCAGGCCATGGAGGCTCCTCCCTAACTGGTAGGACTGGTGCTGTCACAAACACCTACTTCAGCTCCCCGTTTTCACTCTTTCCCCTTCTTGCCTGCCACTACCTGAGGATGCAGCAAGAAGGTTCCTGACAAACGCCAGAGCCTTGATCTTCAGCTTCCATCCTCCAGAACTGTGAGCCAATAAATCTGTTCATTGCGCATTAGCTCATCTCAGCTCTTCCAATAAAGCAGCACAAAACTAAGACAATGTATTAGGTAGATCAAATAGTTTGAGCAAGCAGAAGTGGTCAAGACTTCTTTCTATAAACAGTCTTTACCATTTGAGTATACAAAGAAAAAAAAAAACAGAAAAAGACACAAAGTTGAAAGTCTAAATATAAAGGTTTTTCCTTGAATTACTGTTTTTTAAAAATATTTTTATTACAAATATTAGTTGTACAGGGGCTTTCATTGTGCCATTTCCTTATATACTTACAAGTGCCTTAATTAGATTCACCCCTCTATCATTCTCCTTCATCCCTCTCCTCCTACTTAGTTTAAACAGGTTTTATTCTATTTTTATGGAAGTATACCATATTCACTGTCTTTCACCCTCTCTGCCCACCCTTCCCTCTCCTGCTGGTACCCACCCCTGAAAAGAACCTGCTTTACATTCCTGTCCTTCATTTTTGATGTGCATATCAATAGTTGAAAGGGGTTTCACTGTGGTATTTACATACACTGTAATTTAATCACATTAATATATCCTCTTTTTTCTCTATCCTCCTGCTCGTTATTCAACAGTTTTCAGTGTGCATCAATATACAGTCTTCCCACACAGACACAGTGTGTGTCAATATTACTTACTCTCTGCCATTCTCTTTTCACCTTCTGCCTTTCACTAGAGTCCTTCAAACAGGCCCACTGTCATAAACATGTCATATCTCTATATATGTATATATGGACATGTATGTATCTATGTACATATTTATCTTTAAAGTCTACCTTCCACATGTAAAACATGCAACCTTTGTCTTTCTGAATCTGACTTACTTTACTTCACATAATGGCTTCCAGTTCCATCCATTTACCTGTAAAGCACGTAATTTCATGCTTCTTTATGGCTGAATAATACCCCATTGTATCACATTTTTTTAATCCATTCATCAGTTGGGGGGCATCTGGGCTGTTTCCATATTTTGGCTATTGTGAATAAATTACTGTTATAATAAGAGGCATATTTTCTTTTTCAGAGATGGAATTTTTTTCTCCAACAGCCTATACTTTAGATTTTCATTACATTTGATTATTATACTTTTTTATAATCTTTGTCAATAAGCCATGTCCACATGGGGAACACTATATTAAAGCTGTCTTCACATGTGTTTTTAAAATTATCTTTTTAGGTAGAAAAAATATTTTGGAAACAACACTTGAACATAAAAATGAAAGCAGAATATTTTTGTGGCAAATACACACATCTTCAGGTTCACGATAGATTTTAGACCTAATTGCAGACTTGCATGCCCATAAAACTTTGTTATTCTCAACAACCACCATTTCTTTGTTTGAACCATTCTTTGTTTAGTATCTTCAAATTAAATGAACTCTGCTATTAGTGCCAGAACTGATGAAGAAAGAAGAGAGAAAGAGGTGAGTTTTTGTGCAACTCAGTACTAAATTTTTATTGAAAGCATCAGCCTTCAGTTTGTGTTTAGCTGGTTTTTTTTCATGGAAGCTACTGTGGGTTGAACGTCTCTCTAAAAGATAGTTCAAGTCCTAACTAACCTCCATATCTGTGAACTGGATTTTATTTGGAGAAAACAAGGTCTGTGTAAATGTAATTGAGTTAAGATGAGGTCATACTGAATTAGGGTTGACCCTAACCCATGACTGGTGTCTTTATAAGAGGAGGGGCATTTGGACACTGTGTGTGTGCACACACACATGAAGGATGTCATATGATGACACAGGCAGAGATTGGACTGATGAATCACCAATCCAAGGAATGCTAAGGATTAATAGCAACCCCCAAAACCAACCAACCAACAAACAACCAATTAGGAACAGGCTCCTCTTCCCCAGGGTCGTCAGAGGAGCCTGGTCTTGCTGCTGACATCTTGATATCTGACTTCTAATCTCCCAAACTGTGAGAAAATAAACTTCTATTGTTTTAAAACACCCAGTCTGTACTCTATTATGGTAGCCCAAAGGAACTGATATAGGGTCTCTTTTTCTTTCTTTCTTTCTTTTTTTTTTTTTTATGTGCGGGGTGGGGCACATTGTGGCATTTACAAAATAGCAAACATATCATACTTGAATTCACCCTTCCACTGCTCTCCTAAATCCCCTTTCCTCATTCCTGGAACAGTTTCAATAGGTATCATTTTTGCATTTACACACATGTGTATACATTATTTGCACCTTATTCACCCTTCTACCCCTTTCTCCACCACCTCCCCCCTCCTACTGGTGCCAACAGCTCTCCTCCAAACATGGCAAGACCTCTCTGCCTTCATGTGTAATGATTTTGTAGAAGAAAAAAGAAAAAAGAAAAAAATGACATTTTTGTTTGTTTATGATAAAGGTAGCTACACAGATGTATTATAACCAAAATTAGATCATCCCCTCTATTTTTCTCCTTTCTTCCTTAGTCCCCTTATTATGGTGATTTAAATAGGTCTAAAATTCTTTTTAATTCTTATATAGAAAGTACATCAACCACATTCACCTTCTGAACTTCCTTCTTTTACTGTCTCTTTCCCATTAGTGACCTCCCCATAGTGTGACCTGTTTTTCATAATATTGCTGTATTTGTATTGGGTCTATATTCCAAATATGAGAGGAAACATGCAGCCTTTGGCTTTCTGAACCTGGCTATCTTCACTTAAGATGATGTTCTCCAGTTCTATCCATTTATCTGCAAATGACAAAAATTTCATTCTTCTTTGTGGCGGAAAAATACTCCATTATATATAAATACCATATTTTCTTAATCCATTCATTGGTAGTGGGGCATCTTGTCTGTTCCATAGCTTAGCTATTGTGAATAGTGCTGCAATAAATATGGATGTACAGGTGCCTTTGTTGCAATTTGACTCACATTTCTTCAGGTATATCCCTAGGAGTGGAGTTTGCTGGATCATATAGCAATTCTATTTTTAGTTTTTTGAGGAGCCTTTGTACTGTTTTCTATAGTGATTGTACTAATTTACACCCCCACGAGCAGTGTATGGGGTTTATAGGAACTCTTGATGTTTTGAGTGTCTTTGTTGTCTTTGAACTCTGAGCATCTTTCTTACTTTCTTTAGTCTTTGACCATGTTTTTGAGAACCATTTTCCTTACTGTGTTTTTTTAAGCCAAGCTTTCAGCAATTTTAGCAGGAATATCTTCAGATACCTTATCTACCATGTTGCTAATGACAGTGGCAATGTATAGAAACAACTTCTGAGAATCTACCATACATTGCACAAAATAAAGTCTACACCCTATCTCAGGCCATCTCTTATTCCACCTCTATACATTCTCTATTACTATTCTAAAGCCTATTTTCCACACAGCACCTACGGTGATTTGCAAATGTCAGTTTGATATAATGTCATTCCCCTGCTGAAAACCCCCAACAGCTGCTCTTCACATGTTGAATGAGATTCAAACTTTGACTTTAGCATTTGAGGTCCTACATAAATGGACTCTGTCCATCATTCTCCTCTCACTCTTGCAATTCCCTGATCCTGTCACACTGGCCTGCAGCCTTTTCTCAAACATCCCAAGCTTGTTCTCCCCGTCACTGCTCTTACCCTTGCTGTTTTGTCTGGTTATTTCTGATTATCCAAGAATCTACTCTGATGCTGCCTCCTCAGAGAGATGGTTTTGATCAGTTTGTCTTGACTATCTGCCCTCCCTCATCACCTTCTAATCTTCAACCCTATTGAATTTCTCTGCATAATGGATAGCATTCACTATCATATGTATTTATTTAATTGTTTTAATGTGACTTTATTACTAGATTATAAGATTATGAGAATAAATACAATTACTCCCCTTAGTACAGCACTTAGCAGATGTTAACCACTTGGCTGGATTATACATATAACAAAATCTCCAATTTTAGGAGAATTTTAGATTTACAGAAAAAGTGTATAGATAGTACAGATACCTCCCCCACAAACTTAATATCTCTTCATATTACATTTTATATTTATATTGTACAGATTAAACAAATGTTAAAATTAATGAAGCAACATTGACACATTATTACTAACTAAAGTCTATGTTTTGTGGAGATCATGTTAGTTTTTACACAATCTGTTTCTGTGCCAGGGTTGCATCCAGGATACCACATTCCACTTAGTTCTCCTGGGTCCTGGATTCTCTTGGCTGTGGATATTTCTCAGATTTTCCGTGTTTTTTAATGACCTTGATAGTTTGAAGAGTGGCTACATACAAGGTCTCCCTACTGGAATTTGATGTTTTCCTCATGATTAGACACCTATTGTGGGTTTTGGGAAGAAAGGTCACAGAGGCAACACTCCATTTTCATCTCATCTTATAAAGGATACATTTTATATATGTGACTTATTGTTCATGTGAGCTGAAGTCATCTGACTGAAGTAGCGTTTATCAGGTTTCTTGGCTGTGATATTCTTTTTCCACCTTTCCGTTTCTTTCTCCCACATGGACTTGTCTTTGAAAGGAAGTCAATATGTGAAGCCTACACTCAAGGAGTGGGGACTTATACTCTACCTCTATCTGCTCCTTCAGAGCAGGGTGGAGGATCTTCATAAACTATTTGGGATTCTGCAGGGGATATCCATCTCTTCTTTCCCATATTTATTTAATCAATCATTTATATCAGTTTCAACTCATGGATATTTACTCTAAATATCAGTTTGTAATCTAATACAGTTGTGATTGGTTCACTACTCAAAATTTTTAGCTTTGATCATGGGGCACTCTTTCAGTTGACTCCTGTGTTCCTGTGACCCACCCTGTCAAGGTGTGAGTGTTTCACAATTTAGTGCTAGTTGACACTGTAAGATGTTCTGGTTATCTCTGTATGTTTCCATCCACAATCCTAGACACAGTCATTTCTCAAAGGAGCCTGATTCTTTTTGTTAGAATAGAATTAAAACCCAAGGTCTGAATGCTAGTGTTGTTGCTTCTAAGCCCTCTCAGCAGATGGGAGGATGATATATGTGTACAACAAAGTCTATGTGTACACGTGCAGAAATATTTCTCTGTATTATCTGATCTATGTTAAGCCATCATGAGTACTGAAGTCTTCAACTCTGATAAATCATCCTAGATTCTCCCTCTTGCTTTATGTCTCAACTGGCTTGGCTCACAATCCTTATATTTGTGTTTTCTGTGTAGCTCCGATGACAGGCACCCACTACTGCACCTGGCCATTGGTTGAGATGGTGTCTCATGAATGTTTTTTGCCTTGGCTGGTCTGGAACCTTGAAGCTTCTGGTCTCCACCTCTTCAGTTGCTAGGATCACAGGCTTGAGACACCAGGACCAGCTCCTCTTGCTGATTTCTAGACTCTTACTCTAGCAGTGAGAAAACTGAGCTCTACTATGCACCTATTTAACTATTTAATTCCAGCATGCAGGTATAGCTGTAGCAGACTCACTGATTAATACTCCTGTGTGGGAAAAAGTTATCAACCAGAGTACAGTTCTTCAGCACAGTTTCTTTTGTCACTAATCTCACAGATTCATTTCCAAAGACACTTTGGTCAACAACTTACTCCAGTCCCTACTCCCTTCACTGATGCTATTTCATACATTTGTAATACAGCTAGGTTTTCTCATTATATTCTGCATTTCATTCTGTAAACCCCCAACCTCCTAAATAATTTTGCACACATTCATGGTCATTCTGTTCTACAACATTCTGTGAAGTGTTTAGGGTCATGTGTCCACCACCATTAGAGTGTCATACAGAATAGTTTCATGCTCTAAGAATTCCACTATGACACAACTACTTAGAAGCTCTTTTGTTTGTTTGCTTTCTTGCGATGCTGGGGATTGAACCCAGGGCCTTGCACATGCTAGGCAAGCTCTCTACTTCTGAGCTACACCCACAGAAGCTCCGCCTGCTTAGTCCTTCCTCTCTCCTGTCCTCCTTGCTTGCTTCCTTCCTTTCATAGTCATGGCAACTACTTCTGTTTTTATGCTTTCTATAGATTTCTAAAAATGAATTCAGCTTCATGTTAACATGAAAGTATTTGTATGGACATGAGTTTTCAAATAAATTGGGAAAATACCTAGGAGGGCAATTGCCAGGTATTATTGTAAGATTATGTTTAATAAGAAACTGAAAAGCGGTTCCCCAAAGAGACAGTACTATTCTGCACCCTTACTTACCAGCAACAAATGACCATTCCTGCTGCACTGCGTCTTTGACAGTAATTGGTTATTAGCCAACTTAATAGGTGTGTAGAGGTGTGCATGGTTTCTGAGTAGCATTCAATGTAATTCCTATAGATCAGCCATTTTCCTCTAAGGTTTTCCCTTTATTTTTGATTTTATGCAGTTTGCATATCTTATGTCTAGAAGTGGTATCTTTTTTTTTTTTTTACTTTTGTTTATTTGTTGCTTTGGTATTTATACTGTTTAGTGTGCCTGGAACTTCCTAAATCTGTGGTTCATTGTCTGTCATTAATTTTGGAAAGATCTCAGTCATTATTATCTTACGTATTTCTTTTGTTTCCTCCCTCCCTCCCTCCATGCCTCCCTCTTTTCTTCCTCTTTCCTTGCCTCCCTCCATCCCTGTCTCCCTCCCTCCCTCCCTCCATCCCTGTCTTCCTCCCTCCCTTCTCCTTCTGATAGTCCAACTATTCCTTTGTTATACTTTTGAAATTACTGATAGTTCTTAGATATTATCTTCTGTGTTCTTTATTTTTCTCTTTTAAAAAAATCTTATTTTACCTTTACATTTCAGGCTGGTGTCTGTTGATACTTCAAGTTTTGTTTGAGCTCACTTCTTATTCCTATCTAGTAATGTGCCCACGAAGAGCATTTTTCATTTCTGTTACAATTTTATGGAACAAAATTCTAGCATTTTCTTTTGATTCTTTCTTTAGTTTCTATCTCTCTTTACATTATCCATGCATTTCTTATCTTACTCTTTTAATAGTTTTTTAGTGTACTGTACAGCATTGCTAAGTAGGCACAGAGTTATGCATCTGTTATTGAAATGTTTACTTTTGTCATTAGATCCCTTAATGTGTTAATCATAGTTATTTTAAGTTCCCTATCTGGCTAATCTCTAAATTTGTGTCATTTTTGAATCTGGTTCCGATGCTTGCAGTGCTTTTTCAATATTTTGCTGAAGATGGAATGATGTTCCAAGTGGTAGAGAGTGAGGTAAACAGATTTCACTCTCACTAGCATGAGGTTTTATATGAATCAGGCCAGGAGTTGGGATATGCTTAGCATTTGCTGTAGTCTGTTGGTGCCAAGGACTTAAATTCCTCTCTTGTCCTTGTTTTTGTTTCTCTTGCCAACTCTGGGTTTCCCTAAGCACCTCTTCTAAGGGAAAGTCTTAGTCTTGAAACACTTTCTTTTGTCTTCTACTGTTATTTTGCTAGGCCCTGTTAGTGTCCTTTTGAAGTCCAGGGAGGGGATATTCTATAATCCTGTGATTAAATTTCACTCTTTTGGTGGAATGGAATTCCTGGGATGTGACTTTAGCAAGTATTTCTTAGCTTTTTACTCCTCTCAGGTGAAGTAGTAATGCTAGAGGGACTGGAGTGGAAGAAGTGCCTGTCTTCAAGTGGACAAATATATTTGTAGGCTAGGTACAGGGGCTCATGCCTGTAATACAAATGTCTTGGGACACAGAGATTGGGAGAATAGTGGTTCAAGGTCAGTGTGGGCAAAAAATTAGCAAAATTTTCTCGCAACAAAAAGCTTGATGTGGTACATGTCTGTGATGCCAGCCACAAGGGAGGCCACAGGTACGATTATGGTCTGAGGCTGGCCTGGACAAAAATGTAAGACACTACCTGAAAAATAACCAAAAACTGACTAAAGCAAAAAGTTTCTGGGGACTTGACTCAAGTGGTAGAGTTTCTGCTTAGCAAGTACGAGACCCTGAGCTTTAACCCTGGTACCACCAAATATACGCATTATATATGTATAGATATATGTTAATAAGTAAATGATTATTTCTTCATAACATTAAATTCTCACTAAAAATAATGAAATATTAGGAGCTATTTTCAATCTTTTTTCAGTGATTCTTAACAAAGGGTAGAAGGGAGAGGATTTTACTCAAGGTTTGTTTTGCCTGGTATTAATTCCTGTTCATTGGCTGAGAAGCTTTGATTAAAAAAAAAAAAGATTAAAGGAATTTTACGTAGATCTTAATATTGCCTTAGATCATATTTGATAATAGGATATATCAATTGATATGCACCAAACCACATAACTAATCTGTGGTGCAGTAAGACTCCAATCCAGGCTTTTGAGTTCCAGCTAGGATGACCAGTCATGCTGATTTGAAGGGATCCAGGGCTGTGTGTCCTCTGCAACTGGTGGGAAAACCTACTGTGCTTAAACTGGGATGGCCCCAGGCAAACCTGGAAGTATTAGTTATCACAGAAAATGAAAAAACACTTTCTTAAAAACAAGTAAAAAGGCTAATAAAAAAAAAGGCTATTGTAAGATGAAGAATTTTAGCCTTTGTACTTACTATCTTTGTGCTTCTTGCCCAGAGAATTGCAGGAAGATCAGCTTGCTGGCAAGCAGTTCATATATACTTCATTACTTATATCGGAGTCATCTGAGATTTCTATCTCTCTGACTAAGCTAAACAACAAAACAAGCTGAAGCTTCTCTTTTCATGGGAACAGTGCAAGTACCACGTCTATTTGCCAATGGGCATCCTACGCCTGGGTGAGAGTTCCATGGCAGCTCTGAGTAAATCTTTCTCTACATCAGATTTTAACATCAGAATCTTGAGTGGGAGGAAACAGGATGAGTCTAGAGGGAAAAGGATCTCGGCACAGCCAGCCTTGGAAGCAGCTCATGCTGTCTCTACCATCAGCTCTGTTGCTTTCCTTAACATTGTAGTCAATCAAGGTCACCAAATCAAAGTCCCTACCAAAAAGTAGATATTCCAAGAGAGATCTGGGAGCAGTCTTAAGAGCAGAGTTGCTGGGGATTCTAAAATAGGTGTTGTGATCTGGGACACAATCATTCCTGCCCCCCTGCATCTGTGTGACCCTACAATTGAGATTAACGTCTCAATTACAATATTCTAGTATCAGTTACTGTGACTATCATGTCGCTTATGATTCCCATTGCAGGACTGAGGGATAGTGTTTTCTAGGTAGTATCCTCTTCAAAAGAACTAATGTTTTTCCCCTGGCCCACCACAGATTGCTTAGGACTGTCTGTACAAAGACTGACACAACCTGTCAATGGTGGACCACAGCTTGAAATTCACCACCTCTTTGAGCTGGGGGTCAGATCTGGTTGGAGATGGATCTGTCACTCAGACACTGTTTTGTATGTGGTCTGCTGAAATGGCAGTGTATGCTTGAAATTGTTCTTGTACCCTCTTCATCACATGTGAGACTTGTGTCAGCCTACACCTGGGTAGGTGCTACAGTGGGTGAGCTGCTGTGGAGAGCAGCATGAAGAAAGAGGAAGTGGAGTTCTGGAGGTGACTAAAGTTCAGTGATGGGGGCATCAATCCAAGAGTGATAAAGGAGAATCAGACCTGTGGATAGAGGCAGAATGAGGGCTAGAGGATCAAAGAAGGAATGGAAATAGGACGAGTGGAACTGGAAAATGAAAGATAACCAGGGGGAATTGTGGAGGGGTTGGAAAGCAGGCATGCACTGTAGCATCTATCCTGGGATGGCTCAGGCTCAAGGGGTTTCTTAGATTTAATTAAAGAGATGTAATGGAACCATCTCCAACCTGAGCTAACAGACCAGCTTGTTGCTGTATCCTGCACATCCCTGACACGTCGTCATGCTGTGTTGTAATAGCAAACTTCCCCCAGCAATTATAAAATTATGACTTGCATATTGTCTTTGAAATCTGTCGATTCATTGACTCCTGTTTCAGTTAGATAGAGTTCTGTTATTGGCCTTTATCTAGGTTTATTTTGAGCATTTAGGGAATAGCTATTTAGGTGAGTTTTCTTTCTCTAAGGTTAGATCTTGGGAAATTATTTAGTGACCATACAACTGACAGAAAGGAATATGCAAAAATGATAATTTTTTTGTCTCAGAAGGATTGACATTGCTGTAGGCAGTATGATTTGTGTTTAACTTTTGAAGCTATAAATAACTAGGTAAGGCATGGCTATCAGGGTTTGGAGGATGTTTATTGATGGGAAAATTCCTTTGCCGCATAACTGCGTATCCAGCACTACCTCGACTTAGCTGGAAATTTCACAGAGGTGTCCCTTGGGTGTGTGTTTTTTGGGGACATGGCTTGGCTGGAAGATTTTTCCCTGTGAGCTTCCATTTCAAGCACCACAACATCTACCACTTTGGAGAGAATATTTTGAGTGTGAAGTCGCTGTTATTTTGAAAAAATGCCTCTGGGAGTCTCTGCTTCACCAGGAGAAGGAATATCTGGTATGGCACCTTCATTTATTGTTCAGAACTTTGCTGAAAAAGTACAAAAGCATAGCTGTTCAAGGTTGTCTTTTTCAGAAATCCATAGCATTAAAAAAAAAATCAGACACAATTAGTGTGGGTTAGCCCTTGGAGGGCCAGCAGAAATCTAAGCTGTCATAGGCAGGTATTTAGGTCTTTTTAACTGACCTGGGAGATATGGCAAACATGATTGTGGTGTGAATGTTTTTGGGGTGACAATCACATCAGATCATCTTTGAGAACAGAGGCTTGGGCTCAAAATCTTGCTTTCGCTCCCCTTATTTTTATCTATTTTATGTATGATATATGATTATCTATTTTATAAACAATGTACATAGCTATTAAGAAAAAGAAACTTTGAACTTGTTTAAACATTTCACCTATCTGTATATACACACATATACATATGTAGATGAAATGTTTCAGTGAGTTCAACATGTCTTTTGAAATCATTGTATGTGTATACACAGATTTATATTACCTCATAAACTAGAATTAATGAAAGGATCTAACCAGTGAGTCTGGCATCTCTTCAAAGACCACACATACCAGTGGGCACTTTCGTGGCCTTTGCTTTGTGCTTGATGCTAGTCTAAGCACGCCGCATGTGTTTACTCATCTAATTTTTATGACAATCACATGAAAAAGGAACCCTTATTATTCCATTTTACAGATGAGGGCATCGACGTTTGGGGACATAGACAAGATGCAAGTTTGCACATAGCATTAGAGCTGAGACCGCAACCCTGGAGTCTTGCTCTGTAGCCCATTTAGACAGTGCTAGAGGAACAACGTTGTCCGTTTAATCACAACAGACTCAGGTCTGTTTGCATATACCATCTCTGCATTTTCTGTGCACATCAAAGCTGTCCTGCCAAACTTGGGCAGGCCATTTCTGTTGAAATCCTTACCAGTAGGAATTATTAAACAAACGGCATGAGGAAGATGACATTTGTTGACTGGATGTGCTTGGGGTTTTAATGTCACCAGTTTTGTTTGGTTCTCCTTGACTTCTTGATCTTGTGGATAGGTTTTGCTAACTCTTTTTGCAATTATTTCCTCAATGACTCTGATTATCTCTTGTCCTTGTTAATCACCTTCTAGTATGCACGGTCTTCTGAGTGCTGGCAGTGGCTGGTGCAAGGGCAAAATGCACGACTGCCCTTCTGAATTAGAATTTCCCAACCCCTGGACTGTCTGTATCGTCCCTCCTGTCAACTGCTTTGTCGCCTCTGCAAAGGTTTAGTGTTATTCTCCACTGCACATTCTGTCTTTTGCCTGAAAAACATTTCTGGCCTTCTCCAGCCCTCCCAACTTTCTCAAACTTTAAGATCTCTCTAGTTTGTCCTTTCTGCCTGTCTTCTGTGATTATTTAATCCCCTTTCTAGTCTCTTTCACCTCTTCTTTGTGTGGTCTCCATCCTCATTTCTGAGCATCATTTTCAGACTCTAACCTTACTTCTCTATGCATTATACTTAAGAACTAACCTTTTACCTTTTCTTTGATCAAAGTAATGCTTAATGCTTTTCATTGCATTCACTAAAGTGAACTCGGGAGCATTAATATTTATAATCCTCTTCTAAGATCCTCCTCTGACCGCTTGCTTCAAAATGGCCAGCCCATGATATTGGAAGCTCTCTTGGTATAATAAAAAAAATAGCTAACATTATCTGTGCTATATGATTATCTTAAAATTCTTTGATTATCTTATTATTGTACTGGGGGTACATTGTGACGTTTATGAAAGTGCTTATAATATATCTTAATTAAATTCACCCCCCCCATCGTTCTCCTCTTAGACTATCTTACATACTCTACACCCAGTCTGTGGAGTAGGTAATAATATCATATTCAGTTTACAGATGAGAGAGATAAAGATGAAAAGGCAAAGAAACTTTCTCAAGGTCACACGGCTAGTAAGTGGTGGAGCTGGGTTCTGAATATGGTCAAAGTGATTCTATGTTTTTAACCCTATAAAAGACAGAAATTGTCTCTGTCATCTGATTGCAATAAACACTATAGTCTCTGTGTTACATCCGTGAGTTGATCAGAATTGCCCAGGACAGAATTTTTGCTTCCAAAACACAAGTAGGACTTTGAAGGCTTGCATTTCCCTCTATAGTTTATGTGAGATGTCATAACTTGGACCTGTTCATGGAGGTGGCAGGCTCCATACCTTACTTACACTGTTTATCCCCTCCCTGTGGAGAACATGCTTCTTATGGCAACTAGAGCACTTGCAGCTGTTTACTCACCAGTTCTGATTAAAGTGATAGAAGTGATTAAAGTGATATTCTACAGTGTACAGATGGCTGGTCAAGTCTCTTTATGTTATCTTTTGATGGAGGATGGTAGAATTGATGCAGTCCTGCAGCAGTATTGCTATTATTTGTCCTTATTAAATGAATGAAAGGTGCTTCCTGATGGATATTGACTAGAACACATTCACCAATACGCTAGGCACAATGTGACGTGTCTGGGGCTGCACTGAAATACTCTGGTAGAGATTCCAGATCTGAAATAGCAGTGTAACGGGGGAAGCTCTGGTTATAGTTGTGCTAGCTCACTGTCAACCACCAAGACTTATCTGATTTCTGCAGAGTCCGGACTCCTGAATTAAATGGGAACATTTACTCTAGCACTTCAGAATCCTTCAAGTCTTTGACACTGGCAATAAAAAAATCAAAATTTTAAGCATTCACTACCTCAGTCAGCTAGATAGCTTGTAATGTCAAACACTCAGAGAGCCTCTATATTTGCATTGAAAATTTCTTAAATATTTAATTAATATTTTAAAATCAAGCCAAATATATTAAATTTGGCCCTTCATTTAACAAATCATTTTTGCATACCTACTAAAGCTTGGTGAAGGAAGTCAGAAATAGACATTACTTAAAAGTAAGAAATGAGTCATCTTGAAAATACATACAAGAAGACATAAACAAAGATTAGACCAATGAAAATAGGGTGAAGACAAGTGAAAAGCTTTAAAAAGTAGTGGAAGGGGGATGGCCTTGATAAGAAAATACAATGCTCCTTCTGACACTATATGTGAGCCATAACCCACAGGATCCCTGTTGGTAGCAATGTCCCGGCAGTGATTAGAGTGGGAAGGTAGGCTCTTAACGCTGCAGAGGAGAAAGATGCAGGGGAGTGTGGTAATACTGCTTTCTGAACTCGTAGGGCACTAGGCATGGAGGTGCAGCCCCCCTGGAAGATTCTGGGTGAGGAAAGAATAACTTTTGTGTTGAGCCTGCTGAAGAAGCTAGGATATTGGGGAATTTGGTAACTAGAATTTCTTTGTCCTGAAAAGGGTTGTCAATATGACATTACTCTAACCTTTGTGGACTTGGTGCAAAGAAATAGAAGGCATTTTTGGCGGCAAGTTCTTGAGAAGTCAAGGAAAGCTTATTGCTGCACACTTTTCTGTAGTAGGTGGATTATAACCCCCTGCTCTTTGTGACATACTACAAATTGTGTGTGTCACTTAATTCTTAATTAAGCATTCTCACTTAATTCTGACTTGTTCAATACTAATGCATAATATTAATTTTGAAATGGGGATGGTTGAGATGGTGTTTAAATGATAGCATATTGGTTAAAAATGCAGCTTTTACATAATATAAATATGTCCTTTGTTACTGTTTTTCTTTTTTAAAGTAGTTTTTTTTGACGTTTTAGCAAGGATTTATTTTAGTATGGCAGGAGAAAGTACAGAGAAATGGGAGAAAAAGGAAGAAGCATATTCCTGCTCCTCACTCAGGAAATGGGAACACAAATGCTAAAGTAATTTTTAGATGGCTATATTAAGTAATAGTAATGGAAATTAAGTATATCACCCACAGCCACCATAAACAGATTGCTTAATATTCTTCCAGTTCTTATTAATATGGATACATCATTTTTACATAATTATAATCAAACCAGATATAATTTTGTTTTCTTTTTTCTTGTTAACATAAGAACGTTTTCCCACACAGCTATTTATTTTTTAAATTAGCATTTTAATGGCTGAATATTACTTCGTATAATTAGTGTAGGCAAATGTGTCTAACCATTTCCACACTATCGAGCGTTTAGGTTGCTTCTAATTTTTACGTGCATAAATAATGAATAATAAGCAAATGGAATTTGGAGTCTAGGTGACCTGAGTTTGAATCCTGACTTTGCTGTTTACAAGGCCTTCTCACAAATCTCTCTTTTTTTTTTGCTGTGCTGGGTGGGGGTACATTGTGGCATTTATAAAAGTGCTTACAATGTATCAACTATATCATACTTGAATTCACCCCCTCCACCATTCTCCTTTACTCCCCCGCCCCCACTCCTGGAATAGTTTCAACAGGTATCATTTTTCTATTTACATACCTGTGTACACAGTATTTGCACTACATTCACCCATCTACACCCTTTCCCCACTTCCTCTTCCCTGCCACTGGTACTCACCCCCGCTCCAGACAGTACCTTCCCACCCTTCAATTTTGTATAAGAAAAAAGAAGAAATAAAAATGACATTTTTGGCTTGTTTAAGTTAGCCACACAAGGAGTTTTCTTGTGACATTTTCATGACAAATGTCTCTTATGTTAGAAACTATACCTGGTTCTGGGTACACAGTGGAGTACAAGAAAGATATGGTCCTCTCTTTGCACAGATAGGTTAGTATAGTCCAAAGTGATAGACGTATAATCTAAAGTGATAACAATATCTCTTCCCATGATTCTGTGAGGTGTAAAAGAAATACACTCTGAGCACAGTGCCTGACACATAGGCAGTGTCCAGTGTTCTATGATTAGTATTATTCTTGCTGTGGCACTCTCATTACTTTGTTCTTTATGCTTTTAACTTTCCCCAAAGCTCCTAGTTTTCCAAGATTATATACTACTGATTGCTTTTATTAAGAGTAAGTTAACATTTTTTGAAGCTGGCCTAAGGGCTAGTATTTTTAAGAGAGGTCACTATTAGTGGACTACTGTCTGTGACTGTCAGCTCCTGCCAGGCACTGGAGGGGGAACAAGAGGGGATGACCTCTGTCCTAATGGGTCCACGGGAGACTTATTTGTGCAGGAAAACAAATGATGGTCTCTTTTGTTTTTAATGTAACTCTACCTGATCAATTTTCAATGTTTGTATTCACAAAATGAAAGTTCCTTGACTTTATGCAGGAAAATTCTAAAATCTGTTCTACCAGAACATGACACTTCTAGTAAAACCAATCTATCTACTTTTTCAAGTTTACTAAAGTCTGCATGACGGAATTATCGTCTTAATCAGGATGGCTCCTTTGGAACACTTCGCCTGGTTAACTCTTAAATTATGACTCTCTGTGCTACTATTTATAGCTCACAAAAATTCAGGCTATTAATGTAGCCAAGCTGGCATTTAAATAGGAAAACTTGGTTACAGTATCAGTTTTGTTAATTAGCTTTGCTGGAATCTCTTCATATGGAGCTCTATGTAAGAGATTATTTATACCATCCTGTATAATTCATTTTTCACATAACTCTAATAACTTTTTCAAACTAAATCTGAACAGTGATATCTATATGGCTTTGTAGAGATGAGTAAACAGTGAGTGGTTTGTGCCCTAAGGCATGGGCTGCCCAGAGAAGCTGATTCTTGAGTCCTTTGAGGAAAATGATTTCTCTCACCATTCCTCCTTTACCTCTTAGCCACTGGCTGTTTTGCTCCTATTTAAAATGTTATAACTTACTAAGCTTATATGTATATGTATATATGTATATGTATATGTAAAACACCCATGAAATACACATACACACACACACACACATATAAAACTCTATGAATCCATCTTATTAGTCAGAAATCTGAATATTTCCATCATCCTCAGATTTTTTTCCTGGTATCCTTTCGTAATCCCGCCTTCCTGTCCTCCCCCTCTCCTTTAGGGAACTATTGATCTGCATTTTGTCTCTCCAGATTAATGTTTTTGTCTCTAGAATTTTATACAAGTGGAATTATACAGGTACTTTTATGGCTAGGCGTCTTTCACTCTGCATAATTATTTTGAGATGCACCCATATCCTGTGTGTGTCTTAAAAGCCTTTTGTTTTGATGGCTGAGATTTAGAGTGTTGTATCGAAATTTGTTTATCCATTTGCCCATCTATGGAGATTTGGGTTGTTTCCAGCTTCTGATTACTGCACATAAGTTTGCTCTGAATATCATGTATACTTTTATTCTCTTTAAATCTCTAGGAGAGGGGTGGTTAGGTGTTTGATAGGTGTATGTTTAAATTTTATAAAAGTTTCCACACTGTTTTCTAAAAGGTTGTTTTTTTTACATTCTCACCAGCACTGCAGAATCCCAACTGCTGCACAGGCTTTCCAATGCTTGATTCTGATAATCTTTGTAATTTTAGTCATTTGAGAGAGTGCAGTGCAAGGGTCAGCAAACCATGGCCCACAGGTCAAATTTGTCCAATCATTGACTTTGCTTGTTTGGATGCTGGGGATTAAACCCAGCATCTTGTGCATGCTAAGCCCAGCTCTATCCTTGAGATATAGCCCCGAGTCTCCTGCCATTTGTTTTTGCAATAAAGTTTTATTGGAACATAAGGATGCCGCTTTGCTTACACACTTGATTATAATTTTCTGCATAGTTCTAAACACTTTGTCCCTGAAGTAGCACTGCTATTCCAAGCGGGAACCAAAGTTTTGATTTATTGGTTCAATAGAGCTGTATTCCTTCTGAAAACTCTAAAGCAAAACACCTGTTTCTTGTTTTTTCTGCCTTCTAGAGGCCACCTGTATGCTTTGCTTCTTGGTCCTCTGTCATACTCAGAGTCAGCAATCGCATCACTATGACTTCTCTTATCACCACATTTCCATCTATTCTTCTTCTTCTTCTTCTTCTTCTTCTTCTTCTTCTTCTTCTTCTTCTTCTTCTTCTTCTTCTTCTTCTTCTTCTTCTTCTTCTTCTTCTTCTTCTCCTCCTCCTCCTCCTCCTCCTCCTCCTCCTCCTCCTCCTCCTCCTCCTCCTCCTCCTCCTCCTCCTCCTCTTCCTCCTTTCTCTTCCTTCTTCTTTGCTTTCCTTCCTCTTCCCATTCCTCTTCCCCTTCCCCTCCCCCCAACTCCTTCTTCTGTGGTGGTGGGGGGCAGTACTGGTGTTTGAACTGAGGGCTTTGTGCTTGCTAGGCAGATCCTTTACTGCTTGAGCCATGCCGCCAAACTTGTTCTGGTTATTTTGAAGACAGCGTTTCACTTTTTTCCCAGGCTGGCCTGGACCCATGATTCTCCAGACGTCAGCCTCTCAAGTAGCTAGGATTACAGGCGTGAGTCACCGGCTCCCAGCTATATCTTCATCTTTGACTTCGACCTTCCTGACTTCTTTTTATAATGACATTTGTGATTACATTGAGTCCTCAAAATATAACACACCACAGTGTCCTTTTTTTTAGATCCTTAAGTTAATCACATATGCAAAGTTCGTTTTCACCATGTAAGGAAACATATCCACAGGTTCTGAGGATTGGGATGTGGCCATAATTGGAGTGACATTATTTGGCCTACCATATCTCCAAATCTGTACTTCCCCATCTCAGTAGATAGAAATTCCCTTTGTCCCCTTTATTGAACACAATCCTTGGAATAATCCATGATATTTTTCCTTCTTCCATATTCTACTTCCAACCCACAAGCAAATTCTAGTGGCTCTATGTAGAATTCAGAATCCAGCTACCGTCTCCACTTGTATGGACACCATCCTAGTCCAAAGTGTCCTCATCTCTCTTTGGGCAATTCCTGAAGCCCTGTAACTGGTCTCCCAGCTTTCATTCTCGATCCTTTATGTAGAGTCTCAACCCAGCACCCAGAGTGACTTTTTGTAAGTAAATCGCTTATGTAATTCAATTTTTGGAAATTCTCGAATTGCTTTCTATCTTCCCAGAAACAAAAGGAAAATCCTTACTTTGCCTATGTGCTTTTGCTTGTTGTACTGATTTCCTACCACTCTTTCCCTCACCATACTGGCTTTCTTACTTGAATATACCAAGGAAGACATAGTATCTGCAGTGAATTGGTACCAGGACTCTTGGAGATGCTATAATCATGGATGTTCAAGTTCCTTATATAAAATGACCTAGTGATTGTGTGTAACTACACTTTTCCCTATACTTTACTTTTTTTATTGTTGTGGTGGGTGGAGGTACATTGTGGCATTTTCTAAAGTTCTTACAATGTATCAAATATATTATATTTGAATTCACCCCCTCCATTGCTCTCATTCCTGGAACAGTTTAAATAATCTCTAACCTACTTATAATTCCCAGTTAAATGTAAGTGCTGTGTAAATTATTGTTCCCTATCCTTTATGGAATAACAACAAGGAAAAAAGTCTGTGTATATTCAGTAAGACACATTTTCCCTCCGATATTTTGATCCATGGTTGCTTGAATCCACGGATGCAGAATCTATGGGTACAGAGAGACAACTGGACTTGTTTTCTTCACCTGGAAAGCACTGTCCGCTTCTGGATGCTCCCTGCTCCCTCACTTTCTTTGGTTTAATTTTATCAGTTTTTCTTCTTGAGTGTCCTAGGTGAAATAGAGCCTCTGGTCTAAGTCCTTTTACTATGCTTTGTCATTCTTGACGCACTTTTCACTTTTGATTTGTTGTTTATTTATTTGCTTCATAGCTCTTGCTTCTCTTGAGGATGTGAGCTCTTAGCAATCACAGTCTTTGTCTATTTTTCTTCTTGCTTCAAATAACTTATGTGTCTGACACATACAAAATGCCTACTAAAATACTTGCTGAAAATTAAGTGAATGAAGTTGCAAACTGCTTTTCAGTCAAGGCTTTATTTTTTAGATTTTTCCATATTTTTCTCAAATTTATTTTAACTGCGGTGTATTATTCTATTATATTAAGTACACTGGATTTGTTATTCTCTTTTGGTAGATATTTGAGTTCTTTCTAGTTTCTCACTTACAGAAGCAACAGTGAAATATCTATAACAATATATATTTCTGATTTTTATTTTTGGCTGTACTGGGGTTTGAGCCCAGGGCCTCCCACTTGCTAAGTAAGTGCTCTACCACCTGAGCCACTCCGCTAACCTTCTCCACCATCAGTGGAATAACTTCTTTTTTAAATTTTTATTGTTTTATTAGTCATATGTGCATACAAGGCTTGGGTCATTTCTCCCCCCTGCCCCCACCCCCTCCCTTACCACCCACTCCACCCCCTCCCTCTCCCCCCACCAATACCCAGCAGAAACTATTTTGCCCTTATTTCTAATTTTGTTGTAGAGAGAGTATAAGCCATAATAGGAAGGAACAAGGGTTTTTGCTGGTTGAGATAAGGATAGCTATACAGAGCATTGACTCACATTGATTTCCTGTGCGTGGGTGTTACCTTCTAGGTTAATTCTTTTTGATCTAACCTTCTCTCTAGTTCCTGCTCCCCTTTTCCTATTGGCCTCAGTTGCTTTTAAGGTATCTGCTTTAGTTTCTCTGCGTTAAGGGCACCAAATGCTAGCTAATTTTTTAGGTGTCTTACCTATCCTCACCCCTCCCTTGTGTGCTCTCACTTTTATCATGTGCTCAAAGTCCAATCCCATTGTTGTGTTTGCCCTTGATCTAATGTCCACATATGAGGGAGAACATATGATTTTTGGTCTTTTGGGCCAGGCTAACCTCACTCAGAATGATGTTCTCCAATTCCATTCATTTACCAGCGAATGATAACATTTTGTTCTTCTTCATGGCTGCACAAAATTCCATTGTGTATAAATACCACATTTTCTTAATCCATTCATCAGTAGTGGGGCATCTTGGCTGTTTCCATAGCTTGGCTATTGTGAATAGTGCCACAATAAACATGGATGTGCAGGTGCCTCTGGAGTAACCTGTGTCACAGTCTTTTGGGTATATCCCCAAGAGTAGTATTGCTGGATCAAATGGTAGATCGATGTCTAGCTTTTTAAGTAGCCTCCAAATTTTTTTCCAGAGTGGTTGTACTAGTCTACATTCCCACCAACAGTGTGAGAGGGTTCCTTTTTCCCCACATCCTCGCCAACACCTGTTGTTGGTGGTGTTGCTAATGATGGCTATTGTAACAGGGGTGAGGTGGAATCTTAGCGTGGTTTTAATTTGCATTTCCTTTATTGCTAGAGATGGTGAGCATTTTTTCATGTGTTTTCTGGCCATTTGAATTTCTTCTTTTGAGAAAGTTCTGTTTAGTTCACGTGCCCATTTCTTTATTGGTTCATTAGTTTTGGGAGAATTTAGTTTTTTAAGTTCCCTGTATATTCTGGTTATCAGTCCTTTGTCTGATGTGTAGCTGGCAAATATTTTCTCCCACTCTGTGGGTGTTCTCTTCAGTTTAGAGACCATTTCCTTTGATGAACAGAAGCTTTTTAGTTTTATGAGGTCCCATTTATCTATGCTATCTCTTAGTTGCTGTGCTGCTGGGGTTTCGTGGAGAAAGTTCTTACCTATACCTATTAACTCCAGAGTATTTCCTACTCTTTCTTGTATCAACTTTAGAGTTTGGGATCTGATATTAAGATCCTTGATCCATTTTGAGTTAATGTTGGTGCAGGGTGATATACATGGATCTAGTTTCAGTTTTTTGCAGACTGCTAACCAGTTTTCCCAGCAGTTTTTGTTGAAGAGGCTGCTATTTCTCCATCATATATTTTTAGCTCCTTTGTCAAAGACAAGTTGGTTATAGTTGTGTAGCTTCCTATCTGGGTCCTCTATTCTGTTCCACTGGTCTTCATGTCTGTTTTTGTGCCAGTACCATGCTGTTTTATATTGCTTTGTAATATAGTTTGAAGTCAGGTATTGTGATACCTCCAGCATTGTTCTTTTGACTGAGTATTGCCTTGGCTATTCGTGGCCTCTTGTGTTTCCATATAAGTTTCATGGTAGATTTTTCAATCTCTTTAATGAATGTCATTGGAATTTTGATGGGAATTGCATTAAACATGTAGATTACTTTTGGAGGTATAGACATTTTTACTATGTTGATTCTACCAATCCATGAGCATGGGAGATCTCTCCACTTTCTATAGTCTTCCTCAATCTCTTTCTTCAGAAGTGTATCGTTTTCCTTGTAGAGGTCTTTCACATCTTTTGTTAGGTTTACACCTAGGTATTTGATTTTTTTTGAGGCTATTGTAAATGGAATTGTTTTCATACATTCTTTTTCAGTTTGCTCATTATTAGTGTATAGAAATGCTAATGATTTTTCTATGTTGATTTTATATCCTGCTACTTTGCTGTAGCTATTGATGGTTCTAGGAGCTTCTGAGTAGAGGTTTTTGGGTCTTTAAGGTATAGGATCATGTCATCTGCAAATAGGGTATTTTGACAGTTTCTTTACCTATTTGTATTCCTTTTATTCCTTCTTCTTGCCTAATTGCTCTGGCTAGGAATTCCAGTACTATGTTGAATAGGAGTGGAGATAGTGGGCATCCTTGTCTGGTTCCTGATTTTAGAGGGAATGGTTTCAGTTTTTCTCCGTTAAGTATAATGCTGGCTGTAGGTTTGTCATATATAGCTTTTATAATGTTGAGGTACTTTCCTTCTATTCCTAGTTTTCTTAGAGATTTTATCATGAAATGGTGTTGAATGTTATCAAAGGCTTTTTCTGCATCTATTGAGATGATCAAGTGGTTTTTGTCTTTGCTTCTGTTAATGTGGCTTATTACGTTTATTGATTTTCATATGTTGAACCACCCCTGCATTCCTGGGATGAAGCCTACTTTGCTTGGTCGTGGTGAATAATCTTTTTGATGTGTTGTTGAATTTGGTTCGCCATTATTTTATTGAGGATTTTTGCATCAATGTTTATTAAGGATATTGGCCTATAGTTCTCCTTTTTGGAGGTGTCTTTGCCTGGTTTTGGGATAAGTGTAATACTGTCTTCATAAAATGTGGGAGTGTTAGTGTACTAATTGACAGTAAGCTGAACAGACATTAGAGAGACAGAGAGAGGATTGAAAATCAAAAATAAAAAAATAAAGATAAGAATAAAAATAAAAATAAGTAAATGAAAGAAATATCTATATATAAAAATGAATTAAAATAAGATGAAAAATAGAAAATTAAAAAAAAAAACAAAAAACCAAAAAACCTCCAAGTTCAAATGCAATGAAGTTTCAGTCTTAATAATTTTGGTGTCTGTCTCAGTCTCCAATCCTGGAGATGGTGCCTCAGATGTTGTTCTGTAGTTGTCTCATCAAATGGGACGCATAAAGTAGAACAAAACTACACACACACACACACACACAAACACGCAAAAGAAAAAAAAAAAACCCCACCAAGTGTCCCAAGTTCAAATGCAATACAGTTTCAGTAAGTTTTTCAGCATGCAGTTGTAATTCGGTTGTTCTTTCATCAAAGGTAGGGAGAAAAAGAAAAAAACGAGTCTGGAGACAGTTCTGAGAATGGAATCTGCAATTGTGGCTTGCCTGCCCACTGCTGTCAGCCTGCTGTTAATGGCGGCTTTATTTATGCAGATCTCTGGGGTGAGCTTAGCACTCACCTGGCCCTGCAGGCTTTGTTTGCTCAGAGTTCTCCTGTGCGGGAGCCTCTGCTATAAGCTTTCCCCTTTCCAAGCACACTGGGAAAGGTGACACTGCTCTTGCATTCTCAGGCCTGCGTGTTTATTTACGGTTCATGTGGGAGGTGGGTCTTCCCCCCTCTCCTGTGAAGTTTTCCTCCCACCGTCACTTTCACAAGCTTTCCTGCTCCTGATTATTGGGTGGTGCTGCTGCTCCTGCCAGCTGCCATGTTTGTTTACAGTTCACGTGGGAAGTGGGTCTTCCATCTTCTCCTGTGGAGTTTTCCTCCCTCTGCCACTCTCACCAGCTTCCCCGCTCCTGGTTGCTGGGCGCGCTCCCACTCCCACCAGAGCCTCTCCAGCCCGCCCGGCTTGTTTATTTACAGTCCCAGGAAGGATTCCCTTCCCCCAATCTTTGGCGCTCAGGGCACCCCACCCTCTTTCCCATGTGTCTTTATTGTTCTTATTGCTTATTACTCAGTTTCTCTTTTTCCCCCAGGTGGAGGTCAGTCTGTCCAGGGGGCTATGCTGCTCTGGCCCAGGCTTGTCTGTGGGAGTACTGCGGTACCACGAAGCTCACCTGGTCCACGTCTTCCCAAGCCGTCTGGGCGCAGACAACTGGTGGCTGGGGGCCCTCCTGGTTTCTCCATTTAACGTGAAGTAGAGATTCTCTGCGCTGGCTGGAGGTGTGGAGGGGTCAAAGTTATGCCTCTTCTCAGTGATTATGCCTGCAAAGTGTGTCTCCAGTGTCTCTCCAAGATTTCACTATAGGAGGCTCGCTTTCTGCTTCCTCCCTCTAGCTGCCATCTTGGAATTGGTCCCCACCAGAAGATTTGAAGAGAGTGAAAAGACCCAGATGGAGTAGGATGTTCAGAGCACTGTTCCACAGAGGCCATGCTGTAACACCACCACGCATCACTTGGTTTAACTCACACTACCACTGCCCAGACTGGATCCATCACACAAACCAGGTGTCCTCAGGGACTGGTCGCTTTAGGAGAAAACTTCTTCTGTGTTATTATTTCTTGATACACAGAGAAAAAAAAATACATGTATAGTGCATACTGACTTTGCCATGTGCTTATTTCTTCATATTAGTATTTTCCAGTACATCACATACACAAAAATCAATGTGAGTGGTTCCCTCTGGAAGGCACAATGTACTTGATAAGTTTGTTGGGCACTGTGATTAGTTCATTTTATACAGTCTTATTTTCTTCTTGCCATATTCCTTCAATCTAGACATTTTGAGATAGTACTTCATTCACAAATCTTGTTGCTTAGAGTTATGCAGCTGGATATTTGTTATTTCGTGATGATACAAGGAAGCATAAATCATAATTGAAACTTTTTGTTGGAATTGACAGAAAGTTTTCTCTTCACAGCTCCATCACTGACTGTAGAGCTAGCTGTCCCAGACATGATTGTTGACTAAATAAATCGAACTACACTCTCTTTCACATGACCTCATTTCTTCCTGCTTTGCAGATGGCTCTATAGAGGGCCTGGGGGTCCAGTCTGAGTCTTCATGTTTCACCACCCCTGTCAGCTCATTGCTGTGGAATGGAATAACATTGTTGAACAGGTGTTGTTTGGTTGGTTAGGAGAGAACGGGAAAATAAGATGCAGCCACCATGTTCTGTGATGCTATGAGGACAGGAAGTATTTTTTTAAACTAGGAAATTATGAATCCCTCTTTCAATGTCCTTCAGAGATATTAGCAGAGCAATTATCCACTGGAACTCAAAAGAGCCCTGTGAAAGTTGAGCACAATGTGGTCCCTGTAGACAGCCCTAGCTTTAAAAAACACTGAATGTCTGAAATGAGAAAGCTAACATCCCACATGAAATTGCCTGTCTGCAAAATGCACATTAATCTTAGCTAAACTGAGGCTTTCTGGGATAAAAACAAAAATATTCTGCACCCTCAATACAACATGAGAAATTTTCTTGATATCCTGGTAACTAGGTGTATATGCATACCTCTATCTCAATAAAGACATTTACAGCAGATCTAGTCCTATCTTTTTTTTTTATGGTTTGACAGTTTACAAATGCCTTCTTTTTTTTATTATTCATATGTGTATACAATGTTTGGGTCATTTCTCCTCCCTCCCCCCCATTCCCCTTCCCCCAACCCCCTCATACCCAGCAGAAACTATTTTGCCGGAACCTATGGGACACAGCTAAGGCAGTCTTGAGAGGAAAGTTTATAGCCATGAGAACATATATTAAAAAGATTGAAAGATCCCAAATCAATGGCCTAATGATACATCTCAAACTCCTAGAAAAACAAGAACAAGCAAATCCCAAAACAAATAGAAGGAGAGAAATAATAAAAATAAAAGCTGAAATCAATGAAATAGAAACCAAAAAAACCATACAAAGAATTAATGAAACAAAAAGTTGGTTCTTTGAAAAAATAAACAAGATCGATAGACCCCTGGCAAACCTGATTAAAATGAGGAGAGAAAAAACCCAAATTAGTAGAATCAGGAATGCAAAAGGGGAGATAACAACAAACACCATGGAAGTCCAGGAAATCATCAGAGACTACTTTGAGAACCTATATTCAAAAAAATTTGAAAATCTAAAAGAAATGGACAGATTTCTAGATACATATAATTATCCAAAACTGAACCAAGAGGAAATTAATCACCTGAATAGACCTATAACACAAAATGAAATTGAAGCAGCAATCAAGAGTCTCCCCAAAAAGAAAAGTCCAGGACCTGATGGATTCTCTGCTGAATTCTATCAGACCTTTAAAGAAGAACTGATACCAACCCTCCTTAAACTGTTCCATGAAATAGAAAGGGAAGGAAAACTGCCAAACACATTTTATGAAGCCAGTATTCCACTTATCCCAAAACCAGGCAAAGACACCTCCAAAAAGGAGAACTATAGGCCAATCTCCTTAATGAACACTGATGCAAAAATCCTCAAAAAAATAATGGCAAACCGAATTCAACAACACATCAAAAAGATTATTCACCACGACCAAGTAGGCTTCATCCCAGGGATGCAGGGGTGGTTCAACATACGAAATCAATAAATGTAATAAACCACATTAACAGAAGCAAAGACAAAAACCACTTGATCATCTCAATAGAAGCAGAAAAAGCCTTTGATAAGATCCAACATCATTTCATGATAAAAGCTCTAAGAAAACTAGGAATAGAAGGAAAGTACCTCAACATCATAAAAGCTATCTATGACAAACCTACAGCCAGCATTATACTTAACAGAGAAAAATTAAAACCATTCCCTCTAAAATCAGGAACCAGACAAGGATGCCCACTATCTCCACTCCTATTCAACATAGTACTGGAATTCCTAGCCAGAGCAATTAGGCAAGAAGAAGGAATAAAAGGAATACGAATAGGTAAAGAAACTGTCAAAATATCCCTATTTGCAGATGACATGATCCTATACCTTAAAGACCCAAAAAACTCTACTCAGAAGCTTCTAGACATCATCAATAGCTATAGCAATGTAACAGGATATAAAATCAACATAGAAAAATCATTAGCATTTCTATACACTAACAAAGAGCAAACGGAAAAAGAATGTATGAAAACAATTCCATTTACAATAGCCTCAAAAAAAATCAAATACCTAGGTGTAAACCTAACAAAAGATGTGAAAGACCTCTACAAGGAAAACGATATACTTCTGAAGGAAGAGATTGAGGAAGACTATAGAAAGTGGAGAGATCTCCCATGCTCATGGATTGGTAAAATCAACATAGTAAAAATGTCGATACTCCCCAAAGTAATCTACATGTTTAATGCAATTCCCATCAAAATTCCAATGACATTCATTAAAGAGATAGAAAAATCTACTGTTAAATTTATATGGAAACACAAGAAGTCACGAATAGCCAAGGCAATACTCAGTCAAAAGAACAATGCAGGAGGTATCACAATACCTGACTTCAAACTATATTACAAAGCAATAACAATAAAAACAGCATGGTACTGGCACAAAAACAGACATGAGGACCAGTGGAACAGAATAGAGGACCCAGATATGAAGCCACACAACTATAACCAACTTGTCTTGACAAAGGTGCTAAAAATATACGATGGAGAAATAGCAGCCTCTTCAACAAAAACTGCTGGGAAAACTGGTTAGCAGTCTGCAAAAAACTGAAACTAGATCCATTTTATCACCCTATACCAAGATTAACTCAAAATGGATCAAGGATCTTAATATCAGACCCCAAACTCTTAAGTTGATACAAGAAAGAGTAGGAAATACTCTGGAGTTAGTAGGTATAGGTAAGAACTTTCTCAATGAAACCCCAGCAGCACAGCAACTAAGAGATAGCATAGATTAATGGGACCTCATAAAACTAAAAAGCTTCTGTTCATCAAAAGAAATGGTCTCTAAACTGAAGAGAACACCCACAGAGTGGGAGAAAATATTTGCCAACTATACATCAGACAAAGGACTGATAACCAGAATATACAGGGAACTTAAAAAACTAAATTCTCCCAAAACTAATGAACCAATAAAGAAATGGGCAAGTGAACTAAACAGAACTTTCTCAAAAGAAGAAATTCAAATGGCCAGAAAACACATGAAAAAATGCTCACCATCTCTAGCAATAAAGGAAATGCAAATTAAAACCATGCTAAGATTCCACCTCACCCCTGTTAGAATAGCCATCATCAGCAACACCACCACCAACAGGTGTTGGCGAGGATGCGGGGAAAAAGGAACCCTCTTACACTGTTGGTGGGAATGTAGACTAGTACAACCACTCTGGAAAAAAATTTGGAGGCTACTTAAAAAGCTGGACATCGATCTACCATTTGATCCAGCAATACCACTCTTGGGGATATACCCAAATGACTGTTACTCCAGAGGCACCTGCACATCCATGTTTATTGCGGCACTATTCACAATAGCTAAGTTATGGAAAACAGCCAAGATGCCCCAGCACTGACGAATGGATTAAGAAAATGTGGTATCTATACACAATGGAATTTTATGCAGCCATGAAGAAGAACGAAATGTTATCATTCGCTGATAAATGGATGGAATTGGAGAACATCATTCTGAGTGAGGTTAGCCTGGCTCAAAAGACCAAAAATCGTATGTTCTCCATCATATGTGGACATTAGGTCAAGGGCAAACACAACAAGGGGATTGGCAAAAAAAAAAAAAGTTAAAATCCAGAAATAACTATCAAAGCATGGCAAAGAGAAATAGTTGAAGGCATGGCTGTTCAAACTTTTGCTGAAACCCTTGGTCAAAAGATCACAGTGTTCAGTTATAAGACGAGGTTAACAGTGTGCCTGAGAAATCTCAAGTTTAAAGGTTCTGAATGGTGTCATCCCTTGGCCATGTCAGTAGAAGCAAAAAAAAAAAAAAAAGCGAAGGGATTTTTCTCAGAAAATTCTCTAGATGAGCCTTTTGTCTAATTGAGTGAATCCCATGCAATCCATGCAAAAGTAATAATGTGTTAGAGGAAATTATCTCAGCAGAAATACTGCCAGCTTGGACTGAGAGGGACAGAAGGAGTAAGATACAAAAGAAAGCTGATAAATCTTCCCAACTACTCAGCTGCAAACACAACCTACATTTCATGTGCTTTTGCAAATGTTCTATGTTTTGTTTTCCACCATATGGTTTATTTTGGTACATACTCCTTGTGTACTTGAGAAGAATGTGTATTCTGCAGAGACTGAGTGAAGTTTTTTACATGTCAACGGGATCACTTTTGTCCATAGTCTTGTTCAGATCGTTTCTAGCTCTACTGATTTTTATTCTGCTTAGTTTATCATTCTTCTAAGAGGTTGGTTAAATCCAAATAACTTTGGATGTCTAAATTTCTTCTTTTATTTCTTTGGTTCTGTGTATTTTTCATGTATGTTATTAGAAGCATACATGCACAGAATTGCTGTAGCTTTCTGTTGAATTGAATTCTTTATCATTGTGGGATATCCTCTTTTTAATTAAAAATTTTTATTAACATGTATTAGTTGTACAAATGAATGGGTGTCACTGTGACTTTTCCATGCACATATCATGCATTGGTCACCTGCACTCTCCCTCTGCCCTCTCTTACTCTCCTGTCTTCTCCCCAAACATTTCTCTTTATTTTCAGTGATACTCCTGGACTTAAATCTTTTTCTCATATTAGCTTGCTCTGTCACAAATCTTTTAGTTAGTTTTATGTGATGGGTATGTGTAGTGTCCTTTTAGTTTGGTGTTATCCATGTCTTCATTTTTTAAGCAAGTCTTTTGTAAGTATACACACACACACACACACACACACACACTCACAAACATGGCTTTTGAAAATATTTTCCTGCTTAATATATAAAATGACAGGTTTCTCAGAAAAAGCCACTCTACTGAGTCTACTGTCTTTTTCCCCTTTTTTTTCCAGTACTTGCTTTGAACCCAGGCCTATGCATGCTAGGTAAGCTCTCCCACTTGAGCCACATCCCCAGTTCTCTACTGAGTCTCAAAAAATCTTATAATCTCAGCCACTCTGGGAAGTATAGATGGGAAGGAAGGAAACAGGAGGAGGGTAGAGGTGGGAAGGGAAAGATGAGAAGTGAAGGGAAGATGGAAAGAGAGGGTGCCAGTATTCTTCATACAATTTCGTTCTGGTGACTATGAATACCTTGGTCTTCTGTAGGAACAGATGAATAGTAGTTGTTTTGTTTGTGCAAAATTTCACATTGTAACTTTTCCAAGAAAAGCTCCTACTCTCCCACAGCCTAGAAGCCTAGAAGTTCAAGCAGGTTCTGTCCTCTGGTATTAAGGGCTGCTTCAAGGTTGGGGGTCTGACTGGAGCTGGACCAAGCAGAGCTTTGTCTGGAATCTTCAGGTTCAAAGGAATGAGATTCCAGTTTCCTTCAGTAATAGAGATCATAGATTCTTGCACTGATGGATGCTAATGCAGTCTGCCATGGAAGAAGCTTGTTCATGTTGGACACAAATGAAACCAACAAACAGAAACAGGGTCACGAGGGGACTCCCTGCCCACCCTTTGGTTAACCGAATCAATAAATTCATCCTTTGCCTAAGCTGGAGTTGTGCAACTCACAGTCGAGAGTTCTGATGATTAAGCATTTCTTGCTGCTTTCCTGAGGACTGAAAGTTTCAAGGTAGAATTATTTTTTAATCACTCTGACTCAATTTAAAGTTCTTTATGTATTTCAAAGACCTTTCCATATTTCACATTTCAATAGAAGCAGCTTGGTGAATTGGGAAGAATACAGTGAAGATGTTTGAAGACCCAAGAGATGAATTCTCCTCTTTGAGCCTCTTATTTTTCACTTGTAAACTGGGGCAAACCATTGGCTATCACATTATATGTGGCAAGGATTAATTGAATCAATGCAGCTCAAGAAATTCCAGAAAGTTCTAGATTGTTAAGGAAAGGTAAGGCAAGTATTACCACAATCTGCTAAGAAAGAAAGGTAGTTCCCATGAACTCACTACATCCTCTGTGGACAGTGCTATGTGCCTTGCTAGAGCCTGACTCAGTTGCACACTGTGGACTTGTCTATGTGTCTCCAAAGCTCTTGTGGACTTTCAGTGCCTGTGAATAGGAGCAGACCAGAAATGAGAGAGAGGTTGGCATCCCCAGAGGCAGCTATCAAGCAGTGAGGGTGTGGGAAGATAGAAAAATGCCCTGTCTTTAGACAAATCTGAGGCGTGTTCCCCATGGCTTCTCAGAGGGTCACCAGTGAGTCTTTAATCCTAAGTGTCCTAGGTGGTAACCACTTCATTGCCTTTCCCTCTTTCCGTGTCATTCTCCCTAATTCCTTACACCTGCCTCCTCTGCTCTCCCAAGTAACTTCTTGCACTCAAGATGACATTGTCTCAGATTTCACTTTCAGAGGACCCCAACCAGAATAAGACAGTAATTTTTTTAAATGTAGTGCTGGGGATTGAACCCAGGGCCTTGTAGGTAGTAGGCAAGTGCTCTACCACTAAACTATATCTCCACCCCCTATTTCCTGAGTTAGCAAAACAAAACAAAACAAAACAAAAACCAAAAACCACTCACAGTGCTTAGCATCATCAATCCTGAAGACTCATTGGTTTCCCAAAATATGACCTGAACCTTGGGATTTAATTTTGATGAACCATGGTTTACATTAACCTAGAGTGATTAAAAATTTCCATCTTGTTTTGAAATAAAGATTAACACATAGCAATGTGCATGCAAACAGACCCATATAAATGTTCTCACAGAGTCTGTGGGAAGGGTTTCCAGATCATTCTTGTTTGTACTGTTTGTGGTTTGATCCTAGTATGGTGTTGTAGAAATTGAAGTTTCTGTTCACACCAAACGAATTTATAAATTAACCAAATACATGGATAGCCAAGAGAGGAACTATATTTACGAGCGAGTTTATAAATAAAATGATATTTCTAATAAACATATTTATACTAGAATTAAAGAAAGGCCCATATCTCATTTTTAATGAGTCAGCAGTTTTTTTCCACAAAGCCTGAAATTATCCACTGCCTCTCTCACCATCTTGCTTTCCAATTGACCATTAAGTATTTCATGAAATTGAATCAATTTTTCTTATATTTGGGATGTTTCTTCCATAATGCAGTTCTGATCACGCTGTCAAAGAAGTTAATATATCTTCCAAGAAGAAAATAATTATGTGCAATGCAAACATGATTGCCATTGTTAGTTGAAAAAGTCCCTTTTTAAAATTGATAATGAATACTTTCCCCCTTACATTTCCTGTTCATGTTTGACCTTTCCTCCTTACTAGTACTAGGCATTTGTGTGGAGAAAATGTAGAACAAAATAATAGAAAAAAAGAAAAAGGGAAAAGACTCTTTGTTTTTTTTTTGAGGACAATGTTTAAATGTATTTATAAATAAGATGACCTTTTTAATCTTTATTAAATAATAGTGCAATACTATGAAGTATATTTATAGTAGAATTAAATATGGAAGGAAATTCAAATCTCATTATAAAGAACCTTTAAAAAATTAAGTTCTAAACTTAAATGTGACATCCACTTTCTTTTCTTAGAGAGACAAAAGTTGCTTATAATGTTGATGAAAGAGGTAGAAAATATGAAAAGAATTACCCTCATGCTCATATTGAGGAGAGACTCCCTGGGAAAGAAAGAGAAAAAAGTCAGAGGGAAAGTGGTGAGTGCAGATGTAAGTGGTCCAAGGTGAAAGGTCTTTCTCATTTCCATGACTGAGCCCTATAGAGGCAGGACAGTGAAACCAAGACCATGCCCTGTGGCCTGTGAGTGTCTAAAATGGGAATAGGTACCTTCTTTCCAAGCAAAACTCGGAAACTGTGCTGGCTAACTGGCACTTTCGAGCACGCAGGACTTAACACAGACTAGGTAGGATTTCCACACCCTGTGGCATGAGAAATCAGTAATTCCTTTGCACCTACCAGGAGCACAGAAGGAATGGAGGCTGTTTCTAGTTTTGATGGGGTCTTGCTGACCAGAACCAAGCAAAGCTAGTGCCATAGGCAAGGATGAGAGGCTAAGGTCCACACATAATGCTGGACATTTCTGTGGATTTTGGAGTCCTTTGCTAACCAAAGGCCAGATATCTCCCAATACCTTGGCACTATGTAGGCTCCCTGAGCTTATATGCAACTCAGAGGGAAAGTGGAGGGACCACTTAATTGGCTGAGATGAAGTTTTCACCTCTTTGGAAAGGTCAGGATGCAAAGTAGAATCTATGTTTAGTGATAAGAAATGAGAGATATTTCAGTTACATTTGAATGTACATAGATATAAGAAGTACACACTAATACTGTTTTAATAGAAATCTTTCTTTGTTAATTATATATTTTGTTCTTCTAGATTAAAAAGATATGCTCCTTAAAAAGAGCATTAATGTGACTTTTCATTTTATTTAGCCAGTGTCAAACCAGAAAAAAACCCAAAATAACAAGAGAAGGTTTCAAAGAAACTGGAAGCTGCTTGCTTTTGTTTGACTCTTGTCTCCTGTAGCTTTGAACAATCTGTAATAAGAAAACTGTTTTTGTATACTTAAGCCTGAAACTCACATGTCTCCATATTACCTCAGTGTTACTGAAAGCTTTGGGTCTGATTCTTACGTGTCCTGATGTAGAAAGACAGTTTCATTTCTCCCAGCTCTCATGTACCATTTGACAGCCTCCTACTCAGAAAGAGCTGGCAAACGGGTTGAGCACTGACTGGGCTCCAGAAAGAGAATTATTACATGGAAATATTCATACAACAGGAAAGGGAAAATGAAACGGACTTCAGCACAACATGAATGATTGACTTCAGAAATGACTGTCTTCATTTAAGGTTATATAGTTGAGATCCTTCTTATTTAAATTCCTGTAAATTTTCTTTAAAGAGCTGAATTTTCTTTCATTAAGAAAATTAGAATAATCTTTTCAATCTCACTCCTCTGTATGCATAGTATTACTTAAATGATGAGAATTACGCTTAAGAAATGTCAGCCTTGATTTTATCCGCCCCCCCATTTCAACTTATATAAATTGCCCATTCAGGTTCTCTAATGAAAATCAGTTGCATTGAAGGTGAAGATTAATGGCCTCCCTGTATCCATGCCCTTTGCAAATGACTTTGCAGATTCTTCCACCAGTGGGAACGTCTGTTTCCTTAACCCCTGAACCTGGCCTAGCCACTGATTTGCTTTGTTCAACAGCATGAGGCAGAAGAGACGGGTGCTAACTTCTGAGCTTAGACTTCAGGATGTTTTGTGCACTTCCGCTTTTCTCTTCAACGTATGCGTTATACTACTTTCACATGAATAAGATGCGGGCAATGTGTAGAGAATGAACGGTCACGGGAGGGAAACCCCATTCATTATCCGAGCTGAAGCCACCCTAAAGCCAAGTGCCCCTCAGCTCTGTGAGGCAGTTCAGCCAAGCTCAGCAGAGTTGCTGACCTGACCTGCAGTTTGACTCAGATTCACGAGGGCAGAGCAAGATTGTAGTACCCAAGGGCTTATTGCTTTAAGCCACTCAGTTTTGGGGGTTGTATGATGGATTGCACTGGTAACTGGTACATCTAACGATGAATTAGTTTCTTTGAACATTTCGTTTTCTGTTATGATTTCTTAAAGGTCCTTGGATATTTGGGCACAGGTTTATAATGCTTCATAGCAACCCTTGAGATTTTTCGTGTGAACTTAGTGTTTGGGGCATTACTTGCAGTATTTTTACATAGCTGACATATGTAGCATCTGTATCAGTCAGTTTGGGTAACCATAACAAAATGCCATAAGCTGGGAAGTTTAAATGACAGAACTTCTCTCTCAGAGATCTGGGGGTTGGGAAGTTCATGGTTAAGGTGCAGGGCAATTTGTTTCTTGTGAGCACTATATTCCTGATGGAGAGAGGAAAAGGAGAGGAAGAGCGATATAGAGAGAGGGAAGTGCTCCGATGTCTTTTCTTATAAGGACATTAATCCTACTGGATCAGGATCCCACTATTATGACCACACTTAATTGCTTCCTCATTCCAAGTACAGTCTCACTGGGAATTATAGCTTCAATACACACATTTAGAAGGACACAATTCAGTTCATAACAACATTTACAGTTCCTCTCCTCAGCATTATGTATTTACATCTAGATTCTCCTAAGGGGGGAAAAAAACCAGATCTGATATTTTAACAACCATCCCGGTAACAGTTCACTGCATTTAGAGTCAGTGGGTTCCAGTTTGTTGGAGTTGAGCACTTTTGATTCAACTCAACCCTTAGAGTATGAATGAATGATTGATACAGTATCAAATTTCATTGCTTGAGGACAAAATGGTCAAATCATTCATTCTTCTCATTTTGTTGATTTTAAATATTATGATTTCCAAAACTATATCAACAGTAATATCATCTGAGTCTCTGGAGGTTGGCTCTTCTTAACAACATTTGAAAGTTTCTTAAATTAGATAACTGATTATATAAAGCACACTGTTCCCATAGCAGCCTCAAGATAACATTCAGGACTACATAAACATCTTCCGACATAGGAAGAAAGCACATGCAGGGAATCTCTTTTAAGATAACCAAAACTATGCTAATTTTTGGTTGATATAACCAATGTTTATATTAGTATAGATGCTGACTTGTCTTATCCTTCTTCCTGTATGGCTTTAGTCACTTTTCTCAGAGTACATTGTGCTATTTCCTGCCAACTTACTTTTCTGCCACTATTGAAATAATTTAATTGATTTGTTTATTCTCTGAATTAGTCATTTGTAAGCTTCTACAATGTATTAGGTACAATCCTAAATTCTGAGCATAGTGGTCACCCAATAAGAAAAAAGATTTCTGGGAATCTGGTATCTAGTGGGTAAGATGACAACATACAAGTGAACATAGAAGACATGGTTTAGAGTCACAATCTGCTATGAGCAAAACAAATCAAGAGCAACGTAGAGGAAGCAGAGGGATCTAAGATAGAAGATTTGAGCAGAGGTATGCATGGTGACTCATGTCTGTAATCCCTGTACTTGGGAGGCTGAGACATGATTGTTAGTTCAAGACCAGCCTGGACTTGGTAGTAAAACCCCCTATCTCAGGAAAAAAAACTCAAAACCTTCCAAAAATGCTTTGAATGGAGTCATACACATATCTGGTAGAGAGAAATTCCAGGCAAAGGAATCAACAAATGTTAAAGCCCTGAAATGGTAGCAACTTTGTTTTCAAACTTTTAGCTCAAGTAGTATTCCCTATTCCTTTAATCATTTTGCTTAGGTTTTTGTTCTGTTTTGTTTTGAAGTGAGGCTGAAAATGCAGCAAGAATTCTTTATATAAAGAGACTGAATATGTTCTACCTGAAGAGTTCTAAGATTAGATTTAAGATTAGACTTAAGCCTGGCTTTGCCAGACCCATCCATTGTCTCAGAGCTGACGTGGAGCTGGGATTTAAAGTCTACTGGCCACTCCTTGCTCCTCTTGTCATCATCAACACCTAAGATGCTTTAGGAATGATAATAAAAGATGAAGACATCTCATAGTTAGGTAAACTGTGGTCCTTACTTTCAAAATTTTGGTTTTCCTCTCTGTGATTTGCTGTTATAATGTGTAATGTAAATGTATAATGCTGTTATACTGCAAAGGACAAAGGTTCTGGAGTCAGATTATAAGAGTTTGTACTCTGGTGGTGCCATTTACTAAATTTAGATGTCAGGTGTTTTATACTTGTTTATAAAATTTCCTGGTTACAAAATGGGCATTCATTCATCTCACAAGTATTTACTGGTCATAACTAGGTGCTAGGTAACTGTTATAAGTGACTTGGAATCCAAAAGCTAAAGAACTAGATTAAGTTAAGATAATACCCAGCTCAAGGGACTGTCAACAGACTTGTGATGCCTGGAGTGCCTGGAGCACAGTCACAGGTACTTGTAAACCTGGTGCTTAGTAACTATAATGCCCTAATGAAGGATACTTTAATTAAATTTGTTTATTTTATGGAGCAGAAAGCAACCTGTGTTATGGATGAAAACAAAGGATGTCAATGAAATTATGGATAATCAAATCAAAATAGATTAATGAAGAGAAATGAAAATGTCTAGATGTCTGAGGTTTACTCTTAACTTTTAAAGGTTTCATTGTGCAGGCCATGCCACCGCTCTTTGTTCATACTCTTCTCTTCTTCTTTTAAAAAAACATTTTATTTGTACATGGTAATTGTACAGGGAGCTTCACTGTGACATTTCCATACATGTGGAAAACACACACATACACACACACACACACACACACACACACACACACGTGCACACATATATATCTATATTATGTCCTGATCTGGTTCAGCCCCTCCTACCCCATTCTCCTTCTTAAAGTTACCTTAACAGCTTTAAAGTTCCATATTCATACATGCATAGAAAGTACATAGCCACCTCCTTTACTCTCTTCATTTACCTCCCTCTCCTCCTTGTGCCCTCCCCTTTACTTGTCCTGTTTTACATGTCTGTCCTTCATTGTTTAAGTGTTGGTTCTTTGTTCAGTGGGGATTTTTGCCTTGGTATTTTACCTGTAAATATATTGTGCTTTAATCAGTCTGACCGCATCCACTACTCTTCCTTACTCTTTTCCTCTACACTGTGTTGTTCAACAGTTTATAGTGCATTTCATTCTGTCTTGTTCCTACACAGAAGTGATGTATTTCAATATTATTCACTTTATCATTCTGTTCTTCTTTCCCTCTTTCCTTAGTTTGCTCTAACAGTACCACTTTTAGAAACATGTTTTGTGTGTATTTGTATTCCACCCACCCCCTAATTTTATTTAGGTATCATTGTTTGTCTAAATCAAAACAACTACACTTACCAACATTCCTTGTAGTCAAGAAGGGCAGTGAGGTGAAATTAGAATTTATTGGGCAAGGCTTTTGAGAATGGTCATTAAAAGGGGGAGGACTCAGTTTGCACATGGTTTTTATCCTCCCATGTTTGCCCTTTCCCTTCTCTAGCAAAGAGGTCAACACAATGGAGGGTGGAAAGCAGGCATGCTATGATAATGAGGTAGCCCTACAGACAGAAGCAAACAGAAAGATGGAGGAAGAGAATGCTAGAACGTCTGCCTTTTTGTGGCTTTGGAGAGTCGCCAAAACAACCTTAGGTATGTTACTCGGAACCTCTGGTTATGTATGCAAAAATATGCCCAAAATTGTTTAAGTTACACTTAGATTTTTGGGAGGATGAGGCATCATTTCTGTTACTCATAGTATACATTCTCTAACCAATATAAGGCTTCTTGAAACCACTGTCAAGAATTCAGTGCTGAATTTGTGTTTTTAGGTGTTTTGGCAGTTATCCATATGATAAGTCCTCTTTTTTAGCACATAAAATGTGTGGCTTTGTTTCTGTCCCAGAACTCAGTCTTGTCACCCTTATAGACATTTTCCCCTCATCAATTATATATACTCCAAACTAAATTAAGTTGAATCCACAGGTGTAAGCTGTGTGTGTTGGTGTGTGTGTGGGGTGCTTTTCCACTTCTGGTGCAGTGGGAAAGCCTTCTTCCCAGGTGTGCACAGTGTATGGAAAAATACTAGGTGAGTGCTCTAGACATTGATGATGTCTGTCACACTAAAAACAGCTTTCAGCCACTGCTTTAGCAGCATCCCTGTGTCATTTAGGTATAGAATTGTGGCTTTTTCACACCTCTGCCTTTGTCATTGTCAAGAAATTTTGTTTACAAAACCAGAAAATAAATTACCATAAATGAGTAAATGGGAACCAACCTAGATTAATTTCTTTTCTGTATTTGTATATTTCTTATAGTATTCAAAATTATCTTTTTATTTATAGCTCATTGAAAATTCTCTCAGCTGATTTTCTTCAAAGGCTTGCTCTCCTCACCTGTGTTTCTTAATTTCATTCCTGAAATGTAGCTTGAAACATGTATATGACCAAAATCCACTTTTAAAAATACATTTGGTTAGAAATAAAATGTTGAGGGGAAAAGCTAGACATCACTTGCACAGGCATATTTTAAGTTTGGGTTTAATTTAGAGCATCACAGATCAGAAATATACCATGTTGTTCAAATTGCCTGGTAGTCTATAGATACACTGTGCAGTCACCATCAGTCCTGGAGAGGATTAGTCAGAAATCACGAGGCTGCCTCATATCCTCAATTCGCTCAGCTTTCCTGGCTCAGTGAGCCACCCTTCCTTTCCTCCTTTGACTTGGGCACAAGAGTGATGTCCCTAAGGCATTTCTTTCTTTCTTTGTTTTTCCCCATAACACTTTCATTTTATTTATTTATTTTTTTTGGGAGAATGATCTTTTTTAAAATTCATTTATTCACATGTGCATACATTGTTTGGGTCGTTTCTCTCCCCTGTCCCCCCACCCCCACCCTCCCCCACCTCGCTTCCAGGCAGAACCTGTTCTGCCCTTATCTCTAATTTTGTTGAAGAGAAAACATAAGGAATAATAAGAAAGACATAGCATTTTTGCTAGCTGAGATAGGATAGCTGTACAGAAATACTCCTAGCATTGCTTTCATGTACAAATGTGTTACAACCCAGGTTGATTCATCTCTAACTGATCTTTACACTGGTTCCTGATCCCCTTCTCATGTTAACCTCTGTCACTTTAAGGTTTCTGTATAAGCTCCTCTGGAGTGGGGACATGAAACGCTTTCATGATTTGGGTTTTCTACCTATTCCTATATCTCCCATATGTGCTCTCCCCTTGTCATGTGATCCAAGTCCAACCACATTGCTGCATTTGCCCTAGATCTTATCACTCCCAGGGTTTCCTTGAGTAGAAGCTTGGGATTCCTTCGAAGGAGTTGCAGGAAAAACTGAAATTAGTTATGGACAGAGAATCAGTATTTACTCCATTTTTTCCAAGATAGCTGAAAAATTGTTTATGATGCTTCAAATTTTCCCTTGGGCTAATCAGTACATTTCCTTTCAGTTCTGATGGCAATGTATATACTGTGCTATGAATGTCTGACTTATCCTATCTAATTACTCGTGGCTGTCTATTTAAGCAAAGTGTCATAGTAGAAATAGCATAGTTCTGGAGACAAAAGACTGAGTTCTGACAGTTCTTCACCAATGTGACCTCAGATAAGTAGCGTAAGTCCCGGGAGTGTGTTCCTCACCTGTGGAGCGGAGTTAACAGGCCTATCTATCTTACAGGATCGTTGTGAGGTGATGATTGGTGTTATGGAGAGATAGAGGAGGACATCTACACACGATACAGCACTATAAACTCATAAATTACAAGGTCTTTCTACTGCATAAGAATTTACCCTGGAAGCAATTTTACTTCCACCCAAGTACTATAAACACCACTCATCCTTGCCAGGTCAGGGTAGACCTCAACCTAACCTTACCACCTCTCAGTCATGAGGTTTGTGATACTGATGAAGAGTTACACTGCTAAGTTCAAATCCTGACTTTTTTGTTTCAATAATTGTGACATCTTGGATTATTTATCAGTCTTTCTAAGCCTTGGTTTTCTAGTCTGTAGAATCAGGATAGGGTTGATTCAGAAATTTATAAGACAAGCCCTGTAAAGTGTTTATGATGGTGTATGATATACAGCAAATAATGAATATTAGCTATTATGGATTCACTGTCATGAGCACAAACAGATTGTGTGATTCTTGGAAGAGGATGGATGACCTTTTGCTTTTCGTCCCTATAAAACTCTGACAGTGCCATGAGGCCCAATGTGCCCTCTCTGTAGTTCACGCCAGCACCGGACAATGGGTCGAGGTCTTTTTTTCTTTGCCATTTAGCTTGAGGTCATTATAATTTCAGTTTAACTTCTTGACCTTCTCATTTCACATTCTGACATAAATGATACTGTGACTTCATTTTCTGTCCATTGTCTGACATGTTACACTTTTGATGTGTGTATTTATTTCTAGGAACAATCTTACAAAGGAGAAATTATAAAACTATACTTAACCACACATTTATCTATCCTTAATATTGGAAGAGGATAAAAAGATACAAAACTGTTCAATATATGCTCATTGTACTCTTTGAATTATGACATAGACTAATGCAAGCATTGTCTTTAAGGTCTTAGACACTATAATTAACAGCGCTATTTTCTGTAATACAACTAAAATAGTTGTTAGATCATAAACTCAGCACTTAAAATTAGGGCAAAGGCTGGTGTAGTGGCTTAAGTGGTAGGGTGCTTGCCTAGCAAGTGTGAGGTCCTGAGTTCAAATCCCAGTACTGCCAAAAAAAAAGACAGAATATTAGATTAAGAGGACAAAGATGGAGACTCAGTCTGTGTGTCTGAGGATTTCTGAACATACTTGTTAAAGGCCATTGCTTATTTTGTGTGTCTCTGTAAATAAGGACCCGATGTGGATAGAAAATTAAAGACCAGAAGGATTTGGGGAGGTGAAAGTAAACGAGGACATAAATATATGTCATTGATACTCTTGCTTTTGCATGGGCTTGGGACAGGTTGACTTACAGCAAGCAGGCCATGTCTATATGACTTAATTTTGCTTATATGCATGTAGCCTGCCTGGATGTGTAATCCATTAGTGTGTACCACAGGCAGTGGCCTGAAGGTATTCCATCCAATACCTCTGTGGATCAGCTAAGAGCTAGCTATGATTCCAACTATGTTGGGGCAGCCTATGGACTCTCCTGTCTTTAGCCTTTCTCTGTTCATTTTTGCGCTATTTATTTAAACTTGAAACATACCCCAGACTCATGTAAGCGATGAAAAAGAGAAGCCCCTTTCCTCTGTGCTTCCAGGCATCGTCTTAATTATTTTTGGAGTTCCCATTTCCTCATTCCCTACTCCCTTGTTTCCCTCTGCTCTGTTCCCCTGTGCTCTGTTCCAGCACTTGCCCTCTAGTAAGGTTGCTCCCCCACAAGGTCTTTAGAGACTTTTTGTATGGCCAATGCAAAAGGCAGTGTTCTTATATCTTCACATCCAACTTCCTGTGGCATTTGATACAACTCCTTGAAATTTGTGACACTATTTGTTGGTAGGGTCCTTTTCTTCCATCTGCCTCTCTAATGTTGATACACTATGCAAGTTAAGTCTTTAGTCCTTTTTCTTTATTTTAGAAATATTTCTCCATGCCAGTGATTCCTACTATTAATCTTTAATGTCTCTCTCCTGGGTTCAAAGATCGCATCTCTTATTAGCTATTAAATTGGTCTCTCTGCTTATCTCATATCTAACTTAAATATACGAGGGCCTAAAATGGAAATCCTTTCTCTCTAAATTTGCATCTTCTCAGGTTTAAAAAATATTACTTAGTAATAATAATGCTTTTCATCCAGAAATCCATTAAAATTCTGAGTATTGTTCTTAAATTTCCATCTGATCAACTACTCTTCTTATTTCCACACATAGCCAGTCTTGCTCCCCTTCCATCTCTCTGTGCTGGGTGTCCACCAAATCTCCCCTAAGTTCAATGATTTTCTAGGAGGACTGGCAGGACTCAGTTAAGCTTAAAAGTACTGAAAGATACAAAGCAGAAACAGCAAAGGAAGATGGTACAGCACACAAAGTTCAGAGGAAACTGGTCCAAGCTTTCAGTAGTCCTCTCTCCATGGGGACACATGGGACATAATTTTTTCAGCATTGAGTTATGATAGAGGCTCAGTAGAGACTCAGTGCCCAAGGTTTTTACTGGTGGCTGGTCATGTAGGGAGGCAGGTGTTCAGCACAGTCACCATTATTTGCATAAACAGTTTAGGCAGAGGTATTCTAATAAGTTAGGCATACTGGGAGCCTTCCTGAAGTCCAGTTCCTAGGCAATGAGCCAAAGATCAACTTTGTAAGCAGGTTTCAAATGTTTTGAGACTATTATTAATTTTTCTTCTACACACAATCATTTGCATTGAGTGTCTTTCTAAAAATGATCAGTCCTCTGATTAAATTATTTTTGTCTCTATGAACCACACTATAAAATCTAACCTCCCATTCAATGATGTATCCTGATGGTCTATAAAAGGCTTAGCGTATGGTAAGCACTCAATTCATTTTATAATGCACTGAAAAAGCATACAAAATCCTCATAACTTTGTGATGTTCCACATTTCCAAGCCATTCATCATGCCTCCCCCAAAGCATAGTCTATATTTTAGACATGCCAAACTCTTCCCTTTCCTGTTTTCTCACAATGTTCCTATCTTTACAATGGAAATTTCTTCTTTCAAGACTATTCTTGCCTCTGTTAGCCACCTGGAACAGTGAAGGTTCAGCTGAAAGGAGAATGCCAACTTTCTCATCCCTTCTGCTGTACTCCAGGAAGAGTTAGGTTTGCCGCCTGCAATTGTCTGTCCATGATATCGCTTTCACTATGTTAGAACATTTAAGAACACATGCAATGAATATGAAGGTGTGCTCTTTATTTGGAAGGCCAATTAATCACCCAGACAGATTGCCACAGGGTGGGCATTTGTATTGGTGTGACATCACCATAGTACAGAATCAGACTCCTAGCCTCATGTGCTGAGAAACCAACTTCAGCCATGTCTCGGATAATAAGACTGGTTGGACATAAAGGTGTTAAATCATGCCAAGGGACTGCACAGAGCCCATTCTGTCAATTTAAAATGAGAAACATCTGTGATGCCAACTTGACATTCACGTTTGTCCGATAAGTACCTTCACTCCCTACAGATCAGCTGTAATGAAAGCCAAATTGCCTGCATAATGTCTGATAAGCATGGAATCAGAGCAGTCTGATTATCTACATTATATAATTTTAGACTTTTATGACCTCAGGCTCCAGTAACTGGACATAGAGTCTCAGAAGCAGGGATGGACCTTCAAGCAAGGTGGATAATCCAGTGAGCCTGATGAAACTCTGGGTAGTGTTTGGACAAGAACTATCAACCTTTGGCTCTTTTTCTCTGTCTATGACTTTGTTTTCCTCTATATATTTAAATAGTTGACCTACCTCTTTTCTAAGTGGCATATTTTTTCTGAGTTTGATGTGACAGTCTGCATTTTACTGGTCTGGAGACCAGTCTATTTCTTTAGGTAGAATATGTAAGTACCTGTTCTGTCTGTTGATTTCTGAGGGAAAAATTCTTTGCATTTATTTCCTTATTTAAAAAAAATAAGGAGATGAGGACACAGGCATTGTACCTGTGTTTATTTTACTTGTTTCACTTGTGCAGAAGACTGTAACCTCCTAACAATCAGAGACTGTGACTCATGAATTGTGAGTGGTAATAACTATCCCAGAGTTGAATCACAGAATAATACACTGCATAAGTGAATGTAAGTTGACAATTTTCTTTAGTAGTAAAGTGTTCATTTTCATGGATATCTTGAAATACCTTTAAGTAAAAGTATTAGTTTGATATCTATTGTGATTTTAACATTTTGGAAATAACAATTTTGGTTTTCTGCAATTTAATTTCCCTTTTAGGCAGTAATATTCAATAAATTAATAATGCATTGGGATAGAGAAAAAGAAACAGTTAAAAGTTGTGGTTTATAATTTATTATATTAAATACTCATGTTAAATTATATAATGAATGGTGATTAATACTATTTAGCTTATTAACAGTATAGGAAAGTTGAGTTAGAAATAGCCAAATATGTGTGCAAGAAATCAATGGGACCCTAATTTTTTTTAATTCACTGAGGTTTTTATTTTATTTTTAAAAAATTATTCATTTATTCACATGTGCATACATTGTTTGGGTCATTTCTCCACCCTGCCCACCCCCCTCAGTTCCAGGTAGGTCCTGTTCTGCCACCCTAGTTTTGAATTATCTTGATTAACAGGTGTTTGAAGGCCAGGGCTAGCTTTTTGATAAAGGAGACAGATCTAATATTCAGAATAAAAACCATCATGTTTATAATGGTGAGTTTATGCTTAGATATTCCGTTTGTATTTTGCAACCAGTTTACCCTACAGTTTAGGCTAGAATTTAGAGGTTGTCAGGTGTTTATGAGGTTCCCATGAAACATCAGTGTTGCAGTTGCAACACTACTGTGGATAAAGAAACTTTATATATGACAAACTTGTTATCTGTTTTACCATCCTTGAACAAATGGACTGTGTAAAAATGTTAGTGGCCAGCTAAAACATCTTCCTGAACTGGAGCATGGTAAGAGAAACACCCGATGGTTTGCAAGATCAAGTGAATGTCTATTAAAGTTTAATACACCTGAAAGTAAAGGGGCATTGCCAATGGACAGATTGCTGAGATATTTTGGAAAAGATAAGGAAATGGGGATGGGGGATGATAAGTGTGTTTAATAAACTTTAATAACTTTTTCTTTTTTCTGAGCCTGATTACATAGTGCTGGGACTGAATTCCATTTATGAGTATTGAAGGAGTTGCTGAGCAGGACACTATGATAAAAATTTAAATTCCAACAGTTTAAATGTGTAGGGAATGGTGGGATGGGTATTTATTTCTTACTTTCTAAATTGGGAGTAATGGTTTCTACTTTTTTTTTAACCTAGTAGACAAAACAGTTGTATAGACATGTATTTTCCGACCCTATTTAATATTAGTAGAAATGGATGAAGGATGAAACATTTACCAGAAGTATATATATTGCTTTCTGTGTTAGGCATCATTTGTCTGACTGAACTTATGGTCTGTGGCAGAGGGTCTGGATTAAAAGTGAAAAATGGAAAGAAAGGGAAGTAATTGCCAATAGAAGGCGAGTCAATAAAAAGATAATACTAAAAGGAAAAGATAACAGTGCCTTGTTACTTTGAGAGATGCTGAAAGCAAGAAAGATGTTAAGAAAGATATCTCTTAGCTATATTTCCTCATGTACACAGGATATGCTACATAACTTTCAGATATTAATGCAAATTAAAATGTGAGACTGATTAAGAATTTCAAGTCTGCCAGGCTGCACAGATTTCTGCCCACCGAGGCTGGCCTTGAATCCCATTGGATGAGGCTATTGGTTTGTTCATCCAACATGGAGTCAGCTATGAGAAGCACCCTGAAGGCATTTAGTCAGGCCTGTGAATGAGCAGTCAGAATAATTCTAACACTGCTTTATCATTTACTTCCCATTTTACAGGTTATTTGCAATACAGAGAACTACCTGAGAAAGTAGTGTGTGGGAAGTTATTGTCCCCTGGATACACAGAACCAGGGACACTATGACTATAACCCAAGTGACAATCTGTTGAAAAAGGAGCCTGGAACCAATGCACACAAGGCATCATACTTTGTCATGCTCTCTCATATCTGTAGACATGATTAGTAAGTGGTGACTAATGGTCAAAGTAAACAATACCTGAAAAATGGAAGTTAACGTTGGCTATAGGTGACAATGGGCACATGTAACATGAGTTGAGGGTAACAACTCACCAGGTGACACCATGCTGGGGAAATCAACACTTTGAAGTCACATATGCTAAGTCCTCAATGACAATCAGGTTTGGTAGGGAAAAAACCAACATTGGGCAGAAACAAACATTCTAGAAGAGAATCTGAAGGAATTGGTAGAGGTCCATGTTGTAGGACAAGTCACAATGTTCCTTTAATGAAGACAGACATACTGGGAGAAAAGATTTACTTGCCATTTTGAGTGATTTGAAGTAATGCTATTTCAGAAGGAAGAAAAAATTTGGCAGTTGGCCTTGAGAGATGAAACAAAAGTTAGAAAAATGGATAACATGCCATAGACAGAGATGGGAGAAAGCACGCATGTTGACCCATACAGGCAATTATGCATGAGTTTCTAGACAGAAGCAGAGGGAGCTCAAGGAACATGGTGCAATATTTGGTTGCAGAGGTCAAGGAATAAATGTATGGGAGATGTATGGTCTTCCTGGTAAATAGGAATTTGTAAGGGGAGAATATAGTTTACATGGGTGGCTCTCAAACTGCTAAGGCCCCATAAACAAACAAAAGAAATTACTTCATATGATTATGGAGGCTGGTGAATCCCAAGACCTGCAGTCAGCAGTCTGAGAAAACTGATGGTGCTGTTCCATATTGGATGGCAGAAGGTTCAAGACCCAGGAAGAGCTGATGTTTCACTTTGAGTTCAAAGGCAGGAGGATTCCTTCTTACTTTTGGCTAGGTCAGTCTTTTTCTTTATTCAGGCCTTCAGTTTATTGGATGAGGCCCATTCGCAGCCAGCTACATCATTACAGGCACACCCAGAATCATGTTAGGAGATGTTTGGTCATCTGATGGCTTAGTCAAGCTGACATGTAGAATTGACCACCACACCAGATTGCACCAATACAGCAGTGAGTTGGAAATGGAAACTATGTAACATGAGGTGTGTTTTACCAGTGGGGGAAAAATAAGCATTCAGAGACAGAGGCCACTACACCCAAGCCAGTATAGCATTGTAATATGAAATAGGGCCTATGTCTCTGCCCTTGAAAGATGCTAGACTACAGAATTAACTGAACTTTAGCCTATGATTTACTCTCTAGAAATGATAATATCTGTACAAAGACTGATTTTGTTGAGAACACCGAGAAAACACTACTGCAGTTCTGATTAATTTTGTGAGATGCTAGAATAACACATAGTATGACAGCTTTAGTGTAATACTGGTAAAATTAGTAAGGTTAATTTGATTTAAGTGAACATAAGATAAACTGACAATAGGTGTTCAAATTATTAATAGAAGAAACCAAAACTCCTACAAATTGTTCTTCTGATAAAAACTGTTTAGCTAGAGGAAGAATAGTATTGCTAAATCATTAAATCAGCCTATATTGATACTTTTAATAAAGTTCATATTTAAGAGTAATAACAGATGTCACCCCTTGGCCAAACCTGAATGAAGTGTTCAAGAAAGTGATTCATGTAGACTTGTGTGGGGTCTGAAAAATAGCAGGGAGCAAAATAATAGCTTTTCAGCATTGGTTTTAGAAAATGTACAGATCAGTTGATGGTTTGTGCCTGGTTTCAGTTATGTTTTTTGGTTTCTACCATTGGTATTGATGAGCTGTGGCTGGGATATTAAAAGCCTTTCCTCAGATAGGGCTGTGTCTCCATGGAGACCAAGATGTCTCAGATAATTGTGGGGATCTATGATCCAGAGACAAATTGAACTCTGACTGATGCAGGACCCTGGGCTACAACTGGAAGTGTCAGACCTCTGTGATGTTGTACTCTCTTTTTTCTTCATATACCACATTCATAACCTTTGAAAAGTCTTCTGTGACTACACTCTGTGGAGTATAGTGTGAATAATTCTCCTGATTAAAGCAAGGTATAATTGCTGCTACAGGCATATTGTTTTTTGGAGACACGTAAGAGTAAGTTGCAGAGTTTATCTGTAAATATTCTAGTATGTATTTACAAAAATAAGCAATTCTTCTACATAACCACTTAGTCAATTAAAATTAAGAGATCAACATTAATATAATCTTATTAATATCCCACTATATAAATTATAGACTTTATTAAAACTTGGCTTTATACTAACTTTACTCAGACTTTACACAATCATTTTCTGTCTAAACAAAGAAAATCTAAGGCCGTGTGTTATCACGTATCTTTTTATTTGTTTTGGAGTAAGGCATTGCTATATAGCCCAGGTTAGACTTGGACTCACTCTGTAACCCAACTGGCCTCAAATTTGTGATTCTGCTACCTCCACCTCTCACATTCTGGGATTATAGTGGGCACCACCACACCAGACTTATCATATATCTTAAATATCCTTTAATTTGGAAATCCCCAAGTCTTTGTCTCTCATGACATTCATATTTTCTAAGAGTAGGGTCAGTTATTCAGTAGAATGTTTCTTAATTTGTGTTTGATTTTTGTGGATTAAATTCAGTTTATGTATTTTGGGTGAGTATATGATAAATCTTGGTATTGAATTCTCAGTGCATTATGTCAAGGACACATTATATTCAATGTCTTTTTACTGGGGAGATTAACTTTGATAATTTGGGTGAGGTGGTGCCAGTTTTTTCCCCTGTAAAGTTGTTACCTTATTCTTTGTAATTAATATGTATCCTATGATTAGACATTTTGCCACTATGTAGATATTCTGTTATCCCTTTACATTTTATCCTCTAGCTTTAAGATCCATGAGTAGTCCTTGTTTGAATTAGATGTCCGTGAGTTTTGCCCTATGGTGATCTTTCTATTTACATAAATCTGAACACATTTGTAAGTTTGGTTTCTTCTGGAAGAAAGAGCCCCACTCCTACCTTTTGTTCTATCAATGTGGACAGATGGGTTCTACTTTATAAGATAGTATCGTTATTTATTTTGATGTCACATTAGATTTAGCCAGGGACAATTGCTTTTAAAATGGCCTTTGTGATGTTTTGAAATATCCCCACCATTTTTGAACACTTACAGATTTTTTGATACAAGAAGACACTCCTGGCTTATCTCCTACTTTCCTTGCGTCAACCCCATGATCAACCATTTCTCCAAGGAGTCGTGGTTCCCTTCAGTGGAGGATGGCACATATTTAGAAATCAAGTTCCAGGTCCTGTGTTTGATAACTGCAACTGGTTGTCTTTCCTTCTTGACCTTCTAAACAGACAAAGCTAGGAAACAGAATACTTTTATGAATATGTATCTAAAACTTTACTCCCACCACCATCTTTTTTTTTTATATTTTATTTTATTTTTTTTCATTTTTCTTTTATTATTCATATGTGCATACAAGGCTTGGTTCATTTCTCCCCCCTGCCCCCACCCCCTCCCTTACCACCCACTCCGCCCCCTCCCTCTCCCCCCACTTCAATACCCAGCAGAAACTATTTTGCCCTTATTTCTAATTTTGTTGTAGAGAGAGTATAAGCAATAATAGGAAGGAACAAGGGTTTTTGCTGGTTGAGGTAAGGATAGCTATACAGGGCATTGACTCACATTGATTTCCTGTGCGTGGGTGTTACCCTCTAGGTTAATTCTTTTTGATCTAACCTTTTCTCTAGTACCTGTTCCCCTTTTCCTATTGGCCTCAGTTGCTTTAAGGTATCTGCTTTAGTTTCTCTGCGTTAAGGGCAACAAATGCTAGCTAGCTTTTTAGGTGTCTTACCTATCCTCACCCCTTCCTTGTGTGCTCTCGCTTTTATCATGTGCTCAAAGTCCAATCCCATTGTTGTGTTTGCCCTTGATCTAATGTCCACATATGAGGGAGAACATACGATTTTTGGTCTTTTGGGCCAGGCTAACCTCACTCAGAATGATGTTCTCCAATTCCATCCATTTACCAGCGAATGATAACATTTCGTTCTTCTTTATGGCTGCATAAAATTCCATTGTGTATAGATACCACATTTTCTTAATCCATTTGTCAGTGGTGGGGCATCTTGGCTGTTTCCATAACTTGGCTATTGTGAATAGTGCCGCAATAAACATGGGTGTGCAGGTGCCTCTGGAGTAACCTGTGTCACAGTCTTTTGGGTATATCCCCAAGAGTGGTATTGCTGGATCAAATGGTAGATCGATGCCTAGCTTTTTAAGTAGCCTCCAAATTTTTTTCCAGAGTGGTTGTACTAGTCTACATTCCCACCAACAGTGTAAGAGGGTTCCTTTTTCCCTGCATCCTCACCAACACCTGTTGTTCCCACCACCATCTTAATTCTCTTTTCTAGATGATGCTTATTACCTTCTATATAGTATAGTCATTATTATTTATACTTTTTGTTAATATCAGGTATGTTAACATCTTTGTCTTTTTTATATTTGAATAAAAGATACTCAATATTGGGATTTTTATCTGCTTTCTTTTATATGCATCTCAAGCAACAAGAATGGTGGTGTTGTTCATCAGCGACATGTGAGTGAAGGAATTAACAAACTCCTGGGAAAACAAAAACCTGTGCAAGAAAGAAATAAAATTATATTACATAGTCCCACTGTGAATAGTGTTTTGTGGTGATAAACTGTGTTAAACTAATGCTGAATTTGAAACAAATAAAATTATGATATTGTGTTGTGAAGATGGGGGAAAGATGTGTGAGATGAAAGAATGATAAAGCTCTGTTTTTCAGCTGTTAATAGATAATGTCTAAAATGGAAGGATAAAAAATACCTATATATACTTTTAAGTAAATATAGCTCACTATATAGTTCACTATACCGTTGATCATTGAAAATAAATGAGTAAAAAGAAAAGAAAAAAAAAGAAAAGAAGCAGGTAGACAAGTTGGGGTTGCTTCAATCAACTGGAGTGGGTACATTTCAAGAATAAATAGGACAGAACACTTGCCTATAAATTAGGTGCCTTTGGTTTAAGGCACCTTGATATATTGTCTAACCATCATCTCTCTTCACATGCAAGTGTATACCTCTGATAACAATAAGATAAAAATTCTCTTGAGAAGAATCACATACATGAATGACTATAAGAAAATATACTAGCTATCCATTTTGGAGGCATTGACTACAATACATCCTTTCTTTAAGACAGGTCAGGAAAAGCTGTGGTGATGAATATTTTCAATGCTAAATTGCACACTGGCATGAAACAATTTGTTTACATTATAAAACTTTGTGTCTTGTTTACTATAAGTGCTGTTGTAAAGAATGCTGCTCATTTGTAAAATTGCACAAAAAAGTACAATATATTTTTATTTTTTCTCCCAAGGGAGTGCTTTGCTTTACTACATGAATACTGAAAATCAAAGAGCTGATGGTCTGTTTCACTCTAAGGTGTTAGAAAATTCAGGGATGCATTTCTTGCTCACCCGTAGCAAAGCACTGGTCTCTTAGTATGTATCCTGTTTACTATTTTTTTTTCCTCCTGGACTTCATTGATTCATTTTCTTTCCAACTTTTCTCCTTTCCTGGCTTCATCACATCTTTGATCATAAATCGCATTGAATTTTGTAAGTTTTCTTAAGTCTGTTTTGAAACAAGGAAAACGCATCAATAAGTAAATAATAACTAATTGCATATATTTTTATTCACTAAAATAAAGAATTATTCCTGAGGTATTTATGTTCTCTAAAGAAAAAGATGACTATTTGTTTATTTAAAACTTCTTTACTTTTCTCAATTAAGTTAACATTTCTCTTAATCTTACTTTTAGATACATTTTCAGGAAGAAATTTAAGATAATCTAAAGTCAATGTACTTAATTTTGACTTGATAGAACAATAGGTTTTGGGTTAGAATTGCTTATGTTTTTTTCTTATCCCAAATTCTGTGATTAGCTATTCATTTTATTCCTATTTTCTTCCCTTGTTGTGTTAGAAAATCCTTTCTTGGGGATGAAACACACAAACACACTTGCTCACACTCATGCTCATCACATATTTTTAGTGTCATCGCTGTGGTATGTAATGTGCTCATCTCTGGGAAAATGAAAAAATGAAAAAAATGAAAAAATCTAATTCCTTCAGCAAATGACTGCAAAAATTTTCCCCACATATAAGATGGAAATGATAAATGCACCTGTTATACAGAAAATTGTTCTGAGTGTTGAATGTAGTGATTTCTCACAAAGCCCTGGCCACATTCTCATGAGGTGTTTTCTGTGGCCTCCATATTTAAGAAGCTTTGACTAGCATAAAAAGTAAAGCACTTTGTGTATAGCGCTTTTAAATGTAAGAAAGCATTGTTAAATTAAATGTTACTGGTGTTGCATTGTGATATCAGTCATTCAATGGTTTTTGAACTTGGTTCTATTTTGAAACATAGTAGGTATTTTTTCAATCATTTTTTAAAAACTACATATAGGTCTTAACATTTATCTCCACTAAATTTCACACATATCCTATTGTTCAAGTTTAATAGTTGACTGAAATATCCAATGCTTTAGTCTCATTTCCCAGCTTTGTGTGTTTTGTAAATGTTATAAATGTACCTATTTCCAAGCCACTGATAATTCTTTTGGTGTATATGACCACCATCTTTCCCCAAGTTATCACCAAAGAACTATTTAATCAATTATTTTGGACAATTTACTTTTGATTCTTATTTTTATTCAGTGCAGTCTTTCTGTTTTTTATTTATTTATGTTCCTCAGACTCAGAAGCAAAGGACTGGTAGAAAACCTATTTTGAGCCCTTTGTGATAATAGGGAGGTAATCTCCCACTGGGCTTAGCTTGCCAGCTGTCTGACTGAAGCTGGCCATTTTAATATCTGAACCAATAGTAGATTTACAGCCACAAACCATAGTGGCTTCATGTAGTCTAATTGCCTACATTTACTCAGGGGATCTGTAGCAATTGTGGGGGAAAAGCCCCCACAGAATCATAATAATCCAATTTTCACTTATTGTGAAATTAGGCTTTTTGTATCAGGAGTGACAGTCTTCCTCAAAACTGTGTTACATTCATTAAGAAAGGTAATTCTGGAATTAAGAAACAATTCACGTTCAGATGGAGGCTATTGATTTTCCTAGTACCATGAAATGAATAAACTTGTATTCATGAGCATGAAGCTTTGGAAACTGGTTCCCATACCCCTACTTACACAAATATTTTGCCCCAAATCTGCCTCTTTAGCCTTACATGGACCCTTTGCTCTGTTTAATGTCACTCACAATCACTCATTTCTGAATCTTTGTTGTTTCTCCTCTGCCTGTCTAAAATCTACTCCTTAAGCCCTTGCTACCTACCAACACAAACCCTACCCAATTTTCTCTATGTAAATCTCTTCCAAAATGATCTTATTTTGTTCTTGCTTCCACTTCACACTGTTTTTGATACATATTTTATCATATGGGTTGTATCAAGCATGTAAATGTTCACTTCTTGAATCATACTCGTTAATCCAGTGTTAATAATGGACCTTATAACATATCTGAAATAGTATTTTGGTATTCAATTTTAAAATATTTTAAACTGACATATAATAATTGTACATATTTATGTGCAATGACCAAGTCAGGGTAAATAGCTTATTCATCATCTTAAACATTTATCATTTCTTTTGGGGTAAGATTATTCAAAATCCTCTTTTTTTTGAAGTTAAATTACATTGTTATTAACTATACTCACTCTCCTGTGCACCATAGGGTATTCCTCTTACCTAATTGTAATTTTATACCCATTGACTAAACTTTCCCTGTAAAAACTCCCTCTCACTCTTTGTTTATGAAATCTTTCATATTTTATTAAAAATAACTTCTCTGAAATTATGTAACCATTGTGAGGTTTCTTAGAATATCATATTCAGATGGTTTGGCATTTGGCCAAGATAAAAAATAACCAAATGACTGTCACAGAGATGATAATTGGTGAGTATTTGGAATTTTAAAAGCACGCAGGTTTGCATTTTTTTCTGCAATTTTATCTTTTCTCTGAGAACTGTTCCTTCTTTTCCATAATTAACAGTGGCTGGTTTTCCACCTGCATACTTCCTCTCTGTCGTATTTTGTTCCCCCGATTAAGATGCTTTTTTCCTTAGCTGCTTCATATGTATTTCTGGGTTCTAAGAATAGATAACAATGTCATTATTATGTATTGGAAGTATAAAAATGGGCCAAACCTTAATTCAGCAAATTCCTGTCTAGGAATAAAGTCAACTCTGCTATAATACAATTGTTGTCTTCCCAAGAAACCTTGCATTATTAATAATCACAGTGTGTACACAACTGATTGCTAGGAATGAGGTTAGAACCTAGATAGTTTCAGAATCACAATTACTACGTTCTTTTTCCTGTAGGAATTTTGGCAGATATTTTCAAACTATGAATAATTTATATTTGTAATATGAAAATTAAGGATTAATCAATAAAACCAAAAATTATGTACAAATTCTGAGTAAGCCCCGTGTGCTTTAGATGACGAAGATCAATGAACTTCTAATGAGTTACCATCATCCAAAATAATTTTTATAACTCATTGCTATGATAAAGATAAGATTAAAATGAGGTGCTTAGAAATGCATTGCTATTTATAATATTCACAACTGACAATGTTTTTTAATCACAAGTAAAGGGTAAAAAGCAAACTCAGGGAAACTAGCATATTCATCACTTAATGCTTTTAAAAAAAATCTCACTCATAATGCTAGTTCTGGGGTCCAAGCCTCTTAAATTAGTAACAATTCATATATTAATACTCAAGTTTAACATGTTAGGTCAGCTTTATACCTTGGTGATAAAATAACTGAAAGATGCAATGAAACAGAGGAAAGGTTAATTTGGCTCATGGTTTCAGAGGTCTCAGTTGGCCCTGTTGCTTTTGGACTATGGCACAATGGATAATGGTGGGAGTGTGTGGCAGTGGAGGAAGCCTGTTAACCTCAGGTCAGCTGGGGAGCAGAGAAAGGGAGAGGGGAGGGTCCAGGGTTCCAATATCCCCTACAAGGGCATACATCCAATAACCTCACTTCCTTTCACTATACCCCACCTTTTTAAAAAAATTTATTTTATTCATATGTGCATACAATGTTTGGGTCATTTCTCCCCTCTTCCCCCTGCCTCCTTCCTTACCCTCCCTTATCCCCCCACCCCCTCCCTTACCCCCCTTAACCCCTTGCTACCAGGCAGAAACTATTTTGCCCTTATCTCTAATTTTGTTGAAGAGAGAGTATAAGCAATAATAGAAAGGAACGAGGGTTTTTGCTAGTTGAGATAAGGATAGCTATACAGGGAGTTGACTTGCATTGCTTTCCTGTGCATGTGTGTTACCTTCTAAGTTAATTCTTCTCAAACTAACCTTTTCTCTAGCTCCTGGTTCCCGTCTCCTATTGGTCTCAGTGGCTTTAAAGTATCTGCATTAGTTTCTCTGTGTTGAGGGCAACAAATGCTAGCTAGTTTTTTGAGTGTCTTACCTACCCTCATACCTCCCTTGTGTGTTCTTGCTTTATCATGTGATCAAAGTCTAATCCCCTTATTGTGTTTGTCCTTGATCTAATGTCCACATATGAGGGAGAACATACAATTTTTGGTCTTTTGGCCAGGCTAACCTCACTCAGAATAATGTTCTCCAGTTCCATCCATTTACCTGTGAATGATAACATTTCATTCTTCTTCATGGCTGTATAAAATTCCATTGTGTATAAATACCACATTTTCTTAATCCATTCGTCAGTAGTGGGGCATCTTGGCTGTTTCCATAACTTGGCTATTGTGAATAGCACTGCAATAAACACTGGTGTGCAGGTGCCTCTGGAGTAACCTGTGCCACAGTATTTTGGGTATATCCCCAAGAGTGAAATTGCTGGATCATATGACAGATCAGTGTTTATATTTTTAAGTAACTTCCAAATTTTTTTCCAGAGTGGTTGTATTAGTTTACATTCCCACCAGCAGTGTAAGAGGGTTCCTTTTTCCCTGCATCCTCGCCAACACCTGTTGTTAGTGTATACCCCATCTTTTAAAAGGTTTCATCACCTCTCAATAGAATCAAATGTTGGTAACTAAGCTAATTCATGGGCTTTTGGGGGAACACTTCTAAACTATTACAGTGATTATAAAAATTATATTGACTTTTGAGCCCCCTCCTACTTTCAATGTTCCACACTCCCTAGCCAGAGCCTCCTTGGCTTCTTTTTTTCCCTCCCCTCTTCTTCCCTTCCTCCTTCCAGCTGCCTCCATTTCTTTAATGGGTGCTTAACTGGGCCTGGTGGGCAGCAGAGAAGTTTTCTAAGTGACTTCACCAAATGTCCAGTGATAGGCAGAGGTCCGATGATAAGAGCCCCAGCACTAGCAGTGGCAAGTCAGATGCAGACCAGTGGACCCCACTGCTCCAGACCCCCAAGAGCAGGAGGAGAGGAAGCCTTCTGCCACCCAGCAGAAAAAAAATACCAAACTCTAGTGAAACCACTGCTAAAGTTATCCATTAGTGCTAAAAGAATTCAGAAGGAGCTAGCTGAAATAACCCTGGCTCCTCCTCCTAATTGCAGTGCTGGGCCTAAAGGAGAAAACATCTGTAAATGGAGATACACTATACTTAGTCTACCAGGTTCTGTGTATGAAGGTGCTGTGCTTTTTCTGGATATCACAATTTCATCAGATTATCCATTTAAGCCACCAAAGGTTACTTTCTGCACCAGAATTTATCACTACAACATCAACAGTCAGGGAGTCATCTGCCTGAACATCCTTAAAGACAACTGGAGTCCTGCTTTGAGTATTTCAAAGGTTTTTCTATTTGTTCCCTTTTGGCAGATTGCAATCCTGCGAATCCTCTGGTTGGAAGCATCGCCACTCAGTATTTGACCAACAGAGCAGAACGTGACAGGATAGACAGACAGTGGACCAAGAGATCTGCAACATAATTCACATAATTTGTATGCAGTGTGAAGGAGCAGAAGGCATCTTCTCACTGTGCTGCAAATCTTTATAGCCTTTACAATATGGACTTCTGTGTGTTATGTTATACTGATTCTACTCTCTGCTTTATCCTTTGGAGACTGGGAAACTCCTCCAAAAAGGTAAATGCTGTCAAGAATAGAACTTTGTAGCTGTAAAGTAGTTATGTTTAAAATGCCTATTTGCAAGTCTTGCTTCTTTGGGATATCAAAATGTAGTTTGTGATGTACTAAAGATACTGGTCCTGAAGTCTACCAAATATTATAGGGCATTTTAGCTTAATTCATTATCTGTATGAAGTTAAACTAAGATTGAAATTCTATGGTTCCTGAACCTGGTGTTTTTCTTTGTTTGTCTGTTTTTTTTCCTGCTGATTTCTTTGTTTTGTTTGTTTGCTTATTGTGGGTTTTCTATTTTAATTTTTATTCCTATTATCTTCTTTTTTCTTTCTATGCTATTGACTTTACTGTCATCATCTTCTCATCCCTACTCTCACCCTCCTCACTCTCTCTCCTTCTCCTGTGCTAAAATCCTTTGCTCCCCTCCCCAACAACTCATTCTGCCCCTTCTCACCCACTCTTTTCCATCAGTCCTCACCTTCCCCTCCCATTCTCCCCCAGCCTGTCACCAGACTATCCCTCCCTCCTACACACTCATCACCCACTGACCAACCTACTATGCCAACTTTACACAACCCCTAATTCTTGCAATCCCTGACACAAGCACCTTCTACTACAACAGAAATACACCCAAACACACACAAGGACTACAAAAATCTGCAGCCCCTGCACTGCTTCCCCCACTTACTCACTCCACTTCCCACCTCCCCCTTTAGTGCCACTCTATCCAGCTCCCCAAATTTCTATAGCTAGCCTTACAAACGTTAACCTCCCCCCCCCAACTCCCACTGCTTATAGCTATTACCACCAAGGTATCTTCTATATAACATATAAACTACCAGTCAGATATTAAACCTGTGAATTAGTTATTACTAAATTACACCCATACCAGGGACAGAAATAACACACCAACTTAGTTAAAAACCTAAGACAGACACAAAACAAAAATTAAATCAAGGGAAAGAAAATAGGTGACTGAAAACACCAACTAGCTTATCAAGAACATAATTGCACAGTACCATGTGGAGCAATGGGAAGAAGAAGAAGGGATAGAAACCATTCTCCCCCCCAAAATAATTTAATACAAGATTCAGAGGGAAATGAAGAAAATGGATACACAGTTCCAGACTCCAACAAAACAAAGACAAATGACACCAAAGAACCCAATGATGTCCACAAAAACCACCTCAAAGAAGAAATCCTTCAAGTAATCACTGAGAATTTCATGGAGATGTTATTAGACATGGTCAACCAAAACGTACAAGAGGCACTCAAGAAATTTCAAGACACCAAAAATAAAGAATATGAGAAGACATACAAACAAATAAATGAACTCATAGAAGCGCCAAATAAACACCAAAGTGAAACAGAGAACACTATAAGTAGAGAGATAAATGAATTAAAGATAAAAATAGAAAATATTAAAGAGGAAGTGACCCATGATATGGAAAACCTCCGAAAAAAAGAATCAAACAGAAACACAAAACACAGTGGAAAGCCACTCCAGCAGACTAGAACAAATGAAAGATAGAACCTCAGAACTTGAAGATAAAATAGAAATTAAAGGAAAAACTGAAGAACTATTAGTCAAACAACTCAAGACCTGTGCAAGGAATATGCAAGAACTTACCAACTCCATTAAAAGACCAAACCTGAGAATCATAGGCATTGAAGAAGGAGAAGAGGTTCAAGCAAAAGGGATTCATAATATATTTAATAAAATAATAAGAGAAAATTTCCCATACGTAGAGAAAGTTATGTCCATTCAGGAACAAAAAGCCTTCAGGACACCAAACAGACTTGACCAAAATAGAACTTCCCCATGACACATTATCATTAAAACAACAAGCACAGAGAATAGAGAAAGAATATTGAAGGCTGTAAGAGAGAAAGAAACAAATAACATATAAATGTAAACCCATAAAAATCACAGCAGATTTCTCCATGGAAACTGTAAATGCAAGAAGGGCATGGAGTGAGGTATTCCAGGCAGTGAATGAAAATAACTTCAACCCTAGGAAACTCTACCCAGCAAAATGGAGCAATAAAAGCCTTCCATGATAAGCCGAAACTAAAACAATATATGACCACCAAGCTACCACTATGAAAGATTCTTCAAGGAATTCTGCACAAAAAAAATGAAAGCAAACAAAACCACGAGAGGACAGGCAACATCAAACCACAGGAGAAGAAAAGACAAGGAATCAGAGAGTAACATTAATTCAGCTGCACATAATCAAACCCTCGAACAACAAAATCAACTAAATGACAGGAATCACCACATACCTATCAATATTAACACTGAAAGTTAATGGACTCAACTCCCTCATCAAAAGACACAGTTTGGAAAACTGGATTAAAAAGGAAGATACAACAATCTGTTGTTTACAGGAGACCCAGCTCATTGACAGAAATGAGCACTGGCTTAGGGTGAAAGGCTGGAAGATTTATCAAGTCAATGGCCCCTGAAAACAAGCAGGAGTAGCAATACTTATCTCAGACAAAGTAGATTTCAAACTTACATTGAAGAAATTAGATAAAGAAGGACACTCCATACTAATAAAAGAGGAAATACACCAAAAGGAAATAACAATTATCAACCTATATGTACCCAATGTTAATGCACCCAATTTCATCAAACATACTTTAAAGGACTTAAAAGCATATATAGACTCCAATATAGTGGTTGGCAGAGATTTTAATACTCCCCTATTACCAATAGATAGGTCATCCAAACAAAAAATCAATAAAGAAATTCTAGAACTAAATCACACCATAGATCAAATGGACTTAGCTAATGTCTACAGAATATTTCATCCAACTTCTGCACAATATACATTCTTCTCAGTAGCCCATGGAACTTTCTCCAAAATTGATCATATCTTAGGGCACAAAGCAAGCCTCAGCAAATATAAGAAAATAGAAATAATCCCATGCACTCTATCTGATCACAATGCATTAAAACTAGAACTCAACAACAAAAATAAAGATAAAAAACATGCAAACAGCTGGAAACTGAATAACTCATTGCTTAATGAACAATGGGTCATTGATGAAATAAAAGAGGAAATTAAAAGGTTCCTAGAAGTCAATGAAAATGAAAACACAACCTACCGGGACCTATGGGACACAGCAAAAGCAGTCCTGAGAGGAAAGTTTATAGCCATGAGTGCATACATTAAAAGGATAGAAATATCTCAAATAAATGACCTAATGCTGCATCTCAAACTCCTAGAAAAACAAGAACAAGCAAAACTCAAAACAAGAATAAGGAGAGAAATAATAAAAATATGGGCTGAAATTAATGAAGAGACCAAAAAAAAAATACAAAAAATCAATGAAACAAAGCTGGTTCTTTGAAAAAAAATAAACAAGATCGACAATCCCCTGCAAACCTGACTAAAATGAGGAGAGAAAAACCCCAAATCAGTAAAATCAGAAATGCAAAAGGTGAAATAACAACAAACATCATGGAAATCCAGGAAATCATCACAGACTACTTTGAGAACTTATATTCCAATAAATTTGAAAATCTTGAAGAAATGGACAAATTTCTAGATATTTATGACCATCCAAAATTAAACCAAGAGGATATTAACCACCTAAATTGATCTATAACATGAAATGAAATTGAAGCAGCAATAAAAAGTCTCCCAAAAAAGAAAAGTCCAGGACCTGATGGATTCTTTGCTGAACTCTATCAGACCTTTAAAGAAGAACTGATACCAACCCTCCTTAAAATGTTCCACGAAATAGAAAGGGAAGGAATACTGCCTAACTCATTCTATGAAGCCAATATTACACTTATTCCAAAACCAGACAAAGACACCTCCAAAAAGGAGAACTATAGGCCAATTTCCTTAATGAATATCTGTGCAAAAATCCTCAATAAAATAATGGCAAACTGAATCCAACAACATATCAGAAAGATCATCCACCATGACCAAGTCGGCTTCATCCCAGGGATGCAGGAGTGGTTCAACATAAGCAAAAAATAAATGTAATACAACACATCAATAGAAGTAAAGACAAAAACCACTTGATCATCTTGATAGATGCAGAAAAAGCCTTTGATAAGATTCAACACCACTTCATGATAAAAGCTCCAAGAAAACTAGGAATAGAAGGAATATACCTCAACATTATAAAGGCTATATATGACCAACCTACAGTCAACATCATACTTAATGGTGAAAAACTGAAACCATTTCCCCTAAAATCAGGAATGAAACAAGGGTGTCTGCTATCCCCACTCCTAATCAACATAGTCTTGGAATTCCTAGCCAGAGCAATAAGGCAAGAAGAAGAAATAAAAGGAATACAAATAGGTAAAGAAACTGTCAAAATATCCCTATTTGCAGACAACATGATCCTATACCTCTAAGCCCCCAAAAAACTCTACCCCCAAACTTCTAGACACCATGAATATCTTCAGCAATGTGGCAGGATACAAAATCAACTTACAAAAATCATTAGCTTTTCTATACACCAATAATGAACAAATTGAGAAAGAATATATGGAAACAATTCCATTTACAATAGCCTCAAAAAAAAATTAAATACCTCAGAGTAAACTTAACAAAGGATGTGAATGACCTCTACAAGGAGAACCACCATCCCCTGAAGAAAAAGATTGAGGAAGATTACAGAAGGTAGAGAGATCTTCCATGTTAATGGATAGGTAGAATCAACACAGTAAAAATGGCTATACTACCAAAAGCAATCTACATGTTTAATGCAATTCCCATTAAAATCCCAGTGACATTCATCACAGAGACTGAAAATCTACAAACACAAGAGACTGTGAATAGCCAAGGCAATACTCGGCAAAAAGAGCCATGCCGGAGGTATCACAATACCTGACTTCAAACTATATTACAAAGCAATAGCAATAAAAACATCATGGTACTGGCACAAAAGCAGACATGAAGACCAGTGGAAGAGAATAGAGGACCCGAATACGAATCCACACAGCTATGCCCACCTTATTTTTGACAAAGGTGCCAAAAACATATGATGGAAAATGACCTCTTTAACAAATGTTGCTGGGAAAAGTGGTTATCTGTCTGCAAGAAACTGAAACTAGATCCATGTTTATCACCCTATACGAGTATCAACTCAAAACGGATCAAGGACCTTAGTATCAAACCCTGAACTCTGAAGTTAGTACAGGAAAGATCAGGGAATACTCTGGAAGTAATAGGTATAGGCAAGGACTTCCTCAACAGAACCCCAGCAGCTCAGCAGCTAAGAGAAAGGGTGGATAAAACATAAAATGAAAAAGCTTCTGTAAAAGAAAAGAAATGATCTCTAAACTGAAGAGACCACCCACAGAATGGGAGAAAATATTGGCCAGCTATACATCAGACAAAGGATTGATAACCAGAATATACAGGGAGCTCAAAAAACTAAACCCCTCCAAAATCAATGAACCAATAAAGAAATGGGCAACTGAACTCAACAGAAATTTTTCTTTTATTTATTTATTTATTTTAATTTTAATTTTTTTATTATTCAAATGTGCATACAATGCTTGGGTCATTTCTCCCCCCTGCCCCCACCCCTCCCTTACCACCTACCCTACTCTCTCCTTCTCCCCCCTCACTCCCTCGATACCAGGCAGAAACTATTTTGCCCTTATCTCTAATTTTGTTGAAGAGAGAGTATAAGCAATAATAGGAAGGAACAAGGGTTTTTGCTAGTTGAGATAAGGATAGCTATACAGGGAGTTGAAACAACAGAACTTTTTCAAAGGAAGAAATCCAAAGGCCAAAAACACATGAAAAAAGGGTCACCATCCCTGACCATAAAGGAAATGCAAAACAAAACCACACTAAGATTCCACCTTCCCCCTGTTAGAATAGCCATCATCAAAAACACTACCACCAACAAATGTTGGCAAGGATGTGGGGAAAAAGGAACCATCATACACTGCTGGTGGGAATGCAAACTAGTGCAACCACTCTGGAAAACAATATGGAGGCTTCTTAAAAAACTAAACATAGATCTGACATATGATCCAGCAATCCCACTCCTGGGGATATACCCAAAGGAATGTGACTCAAGTTACTCCAGAGGCACCTGCACACCCATGTTTATTGCAGCACTATTCACAATAGCCAAGTTATGGAAACAGCCAAGATGCCCCGCCACTGACAAATGGATCAAGAAAATGTGGTATTTATACACAATGGAATTTTATTCAGCCACAAGGAAGAATGAAATCTTGTCATTTGCAAATAAATGGATGGAACTGGAGAACATCTTAAGTGAAGTTAGCCAGGCTCTGAAGGCCAAAAATCATATGTTCTCCCTCATATGTGATAATAGACCCAAAACAAATGAAAAAATATTATTAGACATGGGTCACATGCTAAGAGGAGAACACTCACAGGAGGAATAGGGAAAGGTAGGAAACCCAAAAGTTGAAAGTGTTTGATGTGCCCACTGTAATAAAAAATCATATTAAAATGACATTCTGGTATAAGAACAGGACAAATGTTACATAGATCCATTTATAAGAAGAGCCATGGCAGCATTTTTATAATATGAAAAAATAGAGAAAACCAAAAGTTTTAGGAAATGGAGACTGGATACTTTTCATTTTGATCAACTCCTATAAGGAATGAATATACGTATAATAAATAAATTCATGGCATCTTATTAACTGAAAAAATAATTCCAGTTTTCAAAATATTTATTTATTTCCCACTGAAAATGTCTGGAAAAATGGATAACAACATATTAAGACTAATCATTTCAGTTGTTGGAATTATGGTACCTTACCATTTTGCATGCTTCAGTTTTGTTTTCCAGAATAAATATAGATTACTTGGCTAAAAATTTAAATAGTTCTGTTTTGTTATGATTGTTATAATTATTAGGTAATTGTGAAAGAACTCATGCCCCTACAGCACTGCAGAAATTGCAATAAAACTTTTGGAAAGTGTGAATAATACACACACTTGCTGTTCTATCTTAATGATCCAGCAAAACAATATTTTAGAAAATCTTTTATGGATAGAATGTTGTAGCATTAACAAATAAATATTTAACAGAATGCTTTTAAGTTTAACTACATTCTATTTGTTATTTGGATAATTGAAAAATATTATGTAGCTAGAAAAATATATGATTTATACTCTCACAGTTGAATGGCCAACCTATGAAAATAAGGGCAATAAAAATAGTGGTCTGGTGGTTTTTTATGTAAGAATCAACTTGTAAAAAGCAATTCAACATTCCTTTATTTAGTTTTTGGTGTTATAGCTTGATGTGTGCTAGGGGTGTGTACACAGCAAGGCATGGTATGTTGTATGAGCATCTCACTATCTAACAAGAAAGAAACACAAAAAAATTCTCAGTGAGATTTTAAATAAAATCTCAAAAAAAGATTTTACAAAAATCACAACAGAAGAACAGAGGCAGTGGTGATGAGTTCATCGTGGGTTGGGATGATTTCATTGAGATGGCAAATTAAAATTACTCCTTAAAGAATGAGCAAAGTTACTAGGGGAAGATTGACGACAAGAACAGCAAGAGGCAAAGAACAGGCAAAGTGTCACATGTGTCACAGGGATTACTCAGAGGTGTGGGTATTTGTGTGTGTGGGAAGATCAAAGAATGTGTATGACAGGATGTGAGGGGAGTTGACAAGTTAGTCAGTGAAATATTTAGATATGAAAGCACAAAAGGTAAAAGGCTAAACAATATGAAAGCAGCAAGTTGCAATTCTGAAGATAGACATAGATGGTTTCTGCCATTTAAAATGTGTACCAGGAACGTAGGGGAAAAGATGGTGGGTTAGAAGCTTCCTCCAAGTTATTCTCTGAATGAGAAGAGTCAGGGTAACAATTGGGGAGACTATGTTACAAAGAGAGAAAGAGAGGAAGAGCACAGGGAATCATGCAAGAAGTGACAGGACAATTTAAAGTTATAGAGAATCAGAAAGGTGACACAGAGAAAAGTAGGAAGCAGTGTGTGGTTCCAACCATGGCTCCCCACAGGGAAAGGGAAACCCAAAGCCACAATCCTGGTGACAACGGACTGACAGACCTAGTTGGAGGATACACCCATGCTTCCCATAAGCTTGAAAGCCAATGGGGGGATATTGTGTGGCAGGCCACTCATCATTGGAGAAGAAGCCCACTTTGTTGCTCACTATATCTTGGAGAGGCCATCTTGAAAGGGGACCTATTGTTCAGACTGAATTATTGTGAGTACTGCAAAAAGGGACAATTGCAGCTCGGAGAGCCTGGGGACAATCTGCTACAGTGTCTGGTGGAAGACAGCCATGAGAGGTGTCATAAAGAGGTCAGATGGTATGACGTGAACCCACTGAGAAAATGAAGGAGTGGGAACTCAGGCAGGGAAAGGCAGTGTTCTGTGGGGCCGCACTCTGTGGCAAGGAGCAATCCCCTTTGCCTGAAGATCACTGTGGAAACAGAACTGTGACCCCGGGATGGTGAATTGCTCAGCTTCCTGAACCTGCTTTCTGGCTGCCTGTGGTTTGTTGTGGGTAGGACTGAGCTCTGAGCCCAGGTCCTCTGGATCACTTCATTTCCTAGCTTTCTCTGTCTCATGGGTGCTTAACTGATGGACAAGGTCTGAGTGAGCTGAGATAAGCAAGCAGAGTGCTGGGCAACTTGTCCTGGGTTCTCCCCCTCCAGTGCAGGACTCAGTGGTCTGTTTGCTTCCCCCACTCTCTGCTGTATTTGTAGGGGGACATCCCTAATCCTACATGCTTGCTACCTCTGTGGCAAAAACTGGGGTGCTTGTGGAACAAGTGGGAACCTGCCTGGTGGAGAAGCTACAAAGCTTTTTGGGGCCAGAAGCAGAATCTTCCAATACACAAAGAAGGAAAGATTTTAAAGTGAATGCAGCCATGAAATGGACAACTGACCACTAGGATGGTTATCCAAATTATATATCTATCTCAAAAGGGTTGGTGAGACTGTGTAGAAACCAAAGTCCTCATACATGGCCATGATGTAAGGCTGTGCAGCCAACGTGGAAAGTAGTCTGGCAGCTCCTCAAGTGGTTAATGGCATGACCCCATGATTTCAGTTCTAGGACAAGAGAAATGAAAACATATGCCCACAAAGTAATGTAAAATCCCTCTGAGTGATCAGTATCACTAAAGTGACTGTCTTATTCATCATTACAGAATATAAGCACCTGTGACAGTGCCTTGAGGGCACACACTTAAAACAATAAGTAAAGAGAAAGAAATAAAAGGGATACAAATAGAACATGAAGAAGTCAACATATCCCAATTTGCAGATGATAGGATCCTATAAAGACTCTAAAGACTCCACCAAAAATTCTTAGATCTGATTAAACACTTTCACCAAGTAACAGCATACAAAACCAACATGCAAAAATCAGTAGTAGTTTTTCTATATAGCAACAATGAACAGGCTGTGAGAAATCAGGAAAACAACCCCATTCACAGTTACCTAAAAAATTCAATACCTTATAATAAACCTAGCAAAGGAGGTGAAGGACCTCTACAATGAAAAATATGAGCCCTTGAAGAAAGAAATTGAAGAAGACACTAGAACGGGAAAGACCTTCCATGTTCCTGGATGGGCAGAATTAATTTTGTGAAAATGGCTATACTGTGGAAAGCAATCTACGGATTCCATGAAGTCCACATAAAATGACAATGTCCATTTTCACAGAATCAAAAAAAAAAAAGGCAACTATGACACAATATTAACAGGTCTGTATTAAAGGGAATAAATGATAAAAAGTGAAAAGATCTTTTCTTTGCTCTTGACAATGGTTTTTGGGGTAGGGGCTAAGGAGAAGATGTTTGACTTTGAATAAATACACCTTTATTAATTACTATATGTGATATAGCAAACAGGTGTGCCTTTTGTAATATGAATAGAAAGAAAAGCCTTAAAAACAAAGTTTAATACTCCCAGTGAGTCACCAGACCTCAGCTGTTCTTAAGCTTTCATACTCACGAGGATCTTTCCAAGAGTCACAACTAGCATCTCTCTTAAGACTGAAATTGACAATGTAGAAAATAGTTTTCAAAGTCGCTAAATGAATGAAAAGTACCTAACTTGGTGTGCAGCGTACGTTAAACCTTCAATGAAGGCAGGCTACTAGTGGCAACAGCATCTGTAGCTATTGAAGAGATTTCCCCTATATTTATAGTTCTTATCTTTGGAAACTATTGTAAATACCAATACTTGGGTGTGGGGATGGAGACATAAAATCTTATGCCTGCCATATTCCATACTGGATCCAGCCAAGCAGTTTGAGACATTCTTATAAATTCTATCTGATCTCATTTGCCCACTTTTTGTTGGCTGCAGTTAGCCTCTATTAGTAAACCTTCTATTAGTTCTGGGAGGAAACTGAATGGACTATCCACTTGTTCTATGGAAAGGGAAATGGGCCTTGAGAAGCAAACACTAGCATACAAAACCCAGTACTTTTTCTATGCATTAGTAACAAAACCACTGACAAAAGAAGTCATGAAAACAATCCTATTCACAATAGCCTCAAAAATGTAAGTGTAAACTTAACCAAAGATGTTAAAGACCTCTACATGAAAACTATAAACCACTGAGGAAAAAAAATTTGGAGGCACTAAAAAATGGAAAGACCTCCCATGTTCATGAATTGGCAGAGTAAGTATTGTTAAAGTAGCCATACTGCCAAAAGTGGTACACAAATTCAATAGACTCTCTACCAAAATTTAATGATATTCTTCATGAAAATAGAAGAAGAAAAGAATCCTACAATGGAAGCACGAAAGATCCAGAATAGCCAAAGTAATCCTGAGCAAAAGGAGCAACGCTGGAGGTACCACAATACCTGACTTCAAACTATACTACAGAGCCACAGTGATAAAAACAACATGGTACTGGCACAAAACCAGAATGCACACCAATGGAATAGAATAGAAAATCCAGAAATTAGTCCAAGAAAGTACTGACATTTGATTATTGACAAAGGTGTCAAGAACATCCATTGGATAAAAGACAGCCTGTTTAACATGTGGTGCTGGAAAAACTGGATATCTACATGTAAAAGACTGAACCTCTGAGCCTGTCTCTCACTCTACAAAATTCAACTGATAGTGGATCAAAGACCTTAATGTAAGACCTAAATCTTTGGGACTACTAGAGGTAAACATTGGGGAAACACTTCAAGGTATAGGCATATGCAAGAATTTTCTGAAAAAGATTCCAGTAGCTCAGAAAATAATGGCAAGAAATGACAAATGGGATTGCATCAAATTAAAAATTTGCAATACTCTTGTGCATGGAAGCAACTCTAGGAATCTCTCTGTATGGCTATCCTTATCTCAACTAGCAAAAACTCTTTGTCCTTCTTATTATTGCTTATGTCTTCTCTTCAACAAAATTGGAGAAAAGGGCAGAACAGGAACTGAGGGGGGTGAGGGGGGAGAAGGAGGGGGAGGGGGCAGAGGGGGAGAAATGATCCAAACAATGTACGCATATATGAATATATAAATAAAGAGAGAAAAAAAAGCTTCTGCCCAGCAAGAGACAATCAGTAGAGTGAAGAGCCAGACCACAGAATGGGAGAAAATCTTTTGCCAGCTGTTTATCCAACAGGTGATTCATATCCAGAATAGAAAAAGAATTCAAAAATTGAACACCCAAATAACAAATAATCCAGTCAATGAATGGGCAGATAAACTGGATAGACATGTTTCAAACGAAGATGTAAAAGTGGCCAATAAATCCATGAAAAATTTTCAACATCCTCAGTCATCAGGGGAATGCAAGTCAAATCTACATGAGATTCCACCTCACCCCAGTCAGAATGGCTACCATCAAGAAAACAAACAACAGGGCTGGAGGAGTGGCTAAAGTGGCAGAGTGCCTGCCTAGCAAGCAAGAGCCCCTGAGTTCAAACACCAGTACCACCAGTTAAAAAAAAAAAAAGCCTGACCAAAGAAAACAAACAACAGACACTGATGAGAATCAGATGTGGAGAAGGGACTCTTATTCATTTGCTGGTGTGAATGTAAAGTAGTGCAGCCACTACAGAAAGTATAAATGTTTCTCAAAAAATAAAAAGTATAACTCCCGTATGATACAGCCATCCCGCTTCTGGTTATATACCCCAAAGAATCAAAATCAACTTACTACAAAGATGCCTGTGTACCCATATTTATTGTAGCACTACTCACAGTAGCCAAATTATGGAAACAGTCCAGGTATCCATCAACAGATGAATGGTTGAAGAAAATATGTGTACATACAGCTCTGTTTTTGTCTATATATATGTATATGCATATTTACATAATGTAATTTTACTCAGCTATTAAGAAGAATGAAATTATGTTGCTTCCTAGAAAATGGATAGAGCTAGTTATCATCATGTTTGATAAGTATCACGTTTTCTCTCATTTGCAGTAGTAAGACTAAAACAGAAAAACAAAACAAAGCAGAAAACAAGATCATGGATGTAAAAGGGGGACTCTTGGGGAGGTATAAAAGGGGAAGAGAACAGGCAGAGTAAGGAGGGAGAATGGTATTCATGTGTGGACATGTCATGATGAATCTCTTTACTATGTATGACTTAACATACATCAGTAAAAATAATAAAATCTGTGTCAGAAAGAAAATCTGCATCTCTTCAATTTGTATTGCGAGCCTTCTAGCTATTGTTTTATTTAGGTATCATCTGTACCCCAAGAGGCTGATAACTCTCAAATTACGTGTGAGGAAGTAGAAGCTACAGAAATTGCTCCAGGTCATAGATGAATAAAGTGCAGCATGAGATTTAATTCAGATTATGCCAACTCCCAAACAGGATTTTTCCATTATACCCACCCTGTCTTTCTGAAATATTCCTGTGATTCCCATATTCCAGCAGATAGTGGAAAACATCCTCACTGTCCTTGCACCACCCCTACCACAATTACTCCCAAATAGCTCAGCACATTCCTTGGTTAAAAACAAATGAAGAGAAATAAAATATGCAAGAGAAAACTTTCTAGGCTGCACTGTACTATTTAGCATCCCTTATGGAATTGTGTCTATGATGATGGAGATTTACTCCTTTGAAAGCCTTGTTGCTTCCCTATTGTGTACCATGCACAGGAAGGTATTTATCCTCCTTTCCATAGGACTGATTTGGTATTCAATTTGGTTGTGATGTCACAGGTGTTTTAGACTGTGAGGTCATGTTCCACTGGGATAGTCTGATAAACTCTCTCTGTTGCCTGTCTGAGTGAGAATTTGCCAACCAAATAAGCTCATTCATCTGAGATGGCCTTGCAGTTGAAAAGATGAGACACACAAATGCATTAATGCATTACCTCTTGAGTTTGTCTGGTTTCCTTTTGCTTCTGTGCTCCATGAGCCCTCAAAATGTAGTATGTCTTATGGAGAGAACTTTGGCATCTGGCAAGACAATAAGATCCTGCTTCTTCACTCCACAACATTAACATATCACACAGCCTGTTTTGATGGTCCCAACTAAAATTCTTATTTCCCTCTCATCATACTGGTTGGGATTTCACTGCGTTAGTTTTCTTCTGTAGTAGTGTTCTCTCCAGTCCTCTTCCACACTGACAGACTGTTCTTTTTAGGTAAAAATCTGATCAAATTTCTGCAAACCAAACCCATTCTTCAATACTCAAGCCATGCATGTTTCACTTCCCATATAGGGTGTACATTTCTGGTCTAGCTAAAACCTATAGGAAGATTAAATTTGAGCAACACCTTTGTTGAAAGATTAAATTTTTATTATTGGGCACATTAAAGTTTTAACTAGCTTATCTGAGATAGTGATTCATGAATCAGGCACCATCAGATCATGAGTGCTCCACTGGGGACAGGGAAGGGAGGACAGAGGAAATGTAGGTGTTTGCAGAAGCAAGACAAAGAAGATGTATTTGATTGGTTAAAGTGGAGATTCACTAGTTAGAAGTTATTTGGTGGTTTCTGATTGGTTGAGTTTCAGTTTTCTTTCTCTGTTTATATTGGTTTTCAGTTTGCTTATGTAGGCACCTAAGGTATTGGTATCTTAGCCTAGTAGCCTTGAAATTGAATTTTTAAAGTCAGTTTTCACACTGTATCTATGAATGATATTTGCTGCTCTGTTTGCCTCCTGTTTCTGTTTCTAGCTGCTGCTAGAGTTCAGGGACTGTGTCTTATTCATTATTTTAGTATCGTCTCATGGAAGGGTGTTCAATCATATGCACCAGGAAAACATTAGTTGAAAATATTAAATGAGTTTCTTAAATATGGAAAGGGTTATTAAATATAAAATGAAGGAATGAGAGCTGTGAAGCCTCAAACAAGAGGTGAGGGCGGAGGAGTCAGAGAGGCAACATGTCCAGCCTGCATAGCACCTGATAAGGCTAATGAAAATGGCCAGGATTTCTTCAACATGATGTGTCAAAAGCAGCTGATGACACAGCCTTTCCTGTTCATGCACAGTGCTCGTTACTAATGTAAATTTATGGGGTCATCAGCCACCAAGTAAAGGCTACTACATGGTGATAAAGAAAATGTGACAGGATAGGACCTCAGAAAAAAGCATAATTAATTGAGAAAAGGATATGTTTATAATCCTTACTTACCCTAGTGTTTTGTGGAAAGATCATCCTATTATACAGGTAACAAAAAAAAAAAAAAAAGAAATCCAGTTTTCTCAAGATAGCCGAGGGCCAAAATCACCTTTCTTTTTAGGCTGTGCAGGAGTAGCAGGTAATGATTATCCAATTTATAAAATTCTCTGAATTAGAAAAGAAAAGATTCTTCCCTCCAGAGGAGCATCTAAGAGAAAAATTTTAGTTTTTTTCTACTCAAAATTTGGCCCCTTAAAAATAGTAGAGAGAATGGCAGGGGTAATCTAATAATTTATTGATAGCCCCTCCTTATTTGTGGTTTTACTTCCTGTGGTTTCAGTTATCCATGGTCAACTATGGTCCAGCAGTATTAAATGGAAAACTCCAGAAATAAAAATTTGGCATGTTTTAAGCCGTGCACTGCTCTGAGTAGTGTGGTGAGATCTTGCACCATCCTGCTGTCTTCCCTGGAATGTGAATCATCCCTCTACCCAGTGTATCCACACTGTCTGTTACCCACCCACTGGTCACTGGGTAGCTCTCTTGGTTGTCAGATCAATTGTTGCGGTATTGTGTTGTGTTTAAGTAGCCCTTACTTAGATACTATGTTTCAATGCCTGTATCATTCCCCTCACCTTATCTCATGACACAGGCATTGTACTAGTTCACGTCCTCACAGGAGGCGTGAATGCAGAACAATAAAACATTTTGAGGGATACTGCATTCACATAACTTTCAGAAGAGTATATTGTTAAAATTGTTCTATTACTAGTTATTATAGTTAATCTCTTACTGTGTTTAACTTAAACTTTATCATAGGTATGCATATATAGGGAAAAACAGTATATTTAGGGTCCAGTATTATTTTCAGTTTTAGGCATCCACTCCTTTGTGGATAATGGAGACTGATTGTAATACAAATAGGAGATACAATTTCCATCTTAATAATCTTAAAAGTTATTTCAACTAATTATAAAAGTGTACTTCCCTACCAATGTGATAGCATATCTGTCTATCTATATCTATCTATCATCTATCTGTCATCTATCTATCCATCATCTATCTACCTATGATTGTATGTATGTATCTATCATCAACCTATTATGTACTTACCATTTATCTGTCTATCTATCTATCTACTAAAGGCCATAATAAGTGAGCAAAAGGTTAATGGTAAAGGAAAGCTTAGTATAGTCCAAAAATTTCCACAAATTTATATCTGGGTAATATTTTATATTGAAAGAAAACTATGTCTTCAGTCTTAGGATAGCCCAGCATCCCTAAAAAATAGAGCACTGCATGATGTTTGATGTTTGATGAGTGATACTTATTTGAAGGTTTTCTTTAAACATAACTTGAATAATTTCTAAGTTAGAGAAAATATTTCATGTTGTTAGCACCCCTTCAATCTTTGGTTAACTTTTAGAATAGAACAAAGAGAGTTATTTATAACTTGAAATTAATATGGACACTAGGAAGAGGACTTCATCTTAAGGCAGTAGAGGTGACTGAGCAGGAGGAGCCTGAGGACCTGAACCAAGTGGACCCTTAGGTTCACATATAGAACCATCCTGAAAGTAATAGGATTCAAATCATATCAGGCACATGAAGGAGTGTTTCTTGATAGGAAAAACCTGTTATTTCCAAAAACATGTTAGAACATCAATTTCTTAGCTTTGCTTAGTTTTCCAAGAAATCACAGTTTGCTTATTCCTTTCCTTAGAAATGAAGACCCCCAATTCCAGCTGCTGAACGGACTTTTCTTCTATGACCCAACACATAAAACTAATACTTTAGTTCCTCTGTCTTAGAAAGGACATGATCCACTCAGTTCTTAGGAAAGAAATCCATGACTTGACCTGTATTTTCCATGTCATTTAGCACCGCCTAAAGACCCACTACACATCTCTTAAATATTTGCTCTTCCTCCTTCCATCACATGACCCATTTATTGCCCAGGAAAGACCACAGAAATGGGCTTCTTACAGAAGCCTGTGTATCTTTGGATCCTCTCCAGTTCCTGGTGCACACTGCAGCCAGAGCTATCTTTCTGAAATGCAAACTAGATTTTGTCATTCTCCAGCTTAAAACCTTTCACTGATTTCAGTTATTTTAAGATGAAAAAATAAATGATCAAACATAGATGACCAGGTCTTGAGTGGGCTGGTCACCTCTTCCTCCAACCCTCCCAGGGCCCTTCTTCATCATCATGACCTTCCTTCAGTTCTGCACACTTACTGATGCCCCCTCTCTCCTCTGACTGGACTTTTGCAGTTGTTCTGTCTGGAAAACTCTTCTGTTTCCTTGTCACCAAATAAACTGGCATTCTTCCTTCAAATTTCACCTTAGCCATCCATAACCATGACCTCTTGCCATCTCTCATGGCAGCACACAGCTCTCTTTTACTGTACCAGTCATAATTACAGTTTTTGATTGGGTTAATTACTAACCAGTCCTCTTTACTGGGCTGTAAGCTCTTTGAAGGAAGGGACCATGTCTTGTTTTGTTCACTGACATGTCTCTAGAATTTGGAAAATACTCTGAATGTCAATCTTACTGAATGGTAATGAGTATATTAGCATTTATTAATGTTAGAGATAATAAATTTTTTGACTAATAATTGATATTTAAAGAGAGTCTTGTAGTTTTTTTAAAACACAGTTGTGTTAAAAGTTATTTATCTTAAATGCTGTCATTGATCATATATGGTAGTGTCAATATACCTGCATTCTTAGAAACAACTGAGTAGATGTTACACATTTGGATTACTATGAAGTCATGGAAAGTTTAAATTATGGTTTTATCTACCTCAAGTTATTATGCATTTTTCATTTTCTGAGAATTGAAAGATATTTCTCAGACATATCAATCTCTGGGGTCCCTGGACTCATTAGAGGCAACTGATACCACATACTCTTTGAGATTTACAATCAGCCCTGTTTTACTTTGCTATTTATTCCCTATGTAAATTTGGGTAAAACTTCACTTCCCTGAGCATTGGTTATATTATCTGTAAAATATGTCATATAATGTTTATCTCATAGGGTTTTCATAGAGGTTGCTGAATTTAATGTATTTAGTTGCAAGTCTTTCTATTTACGATATAGTAAATCAAAGAGCTTCATTGTTCTGGCTCTCTGGACCTTCCTCCAAGGCACCTGCATGTTTAGAAAGACAAGCTAATTGGATTCTCTGTGTGTTCCATAAAAATGGAGAATGTGGTTTAAAATGGAACTGCAGCTAGACATGGTGGCACATGCCCAGCTACTCAGGAGGTGGAGGTAGGAGGAAAGCAGTTAGAGGTCAGCCCAGGCAAAAGTGTAAGACCCTAACTGAAAAATAAACTAAGGCAAAAAGTTTGGGGGTATGGCTCAAGGGCTTGCCTAGCAAGTTTGAGTCTCTGAGTTCAACCCCCAGAACCACAACAAACAAACAGCATGCCCTCCTCCCAAAACCTGAACTGTAACTGAAAAGAGCTAGGAAAAAAGGATGGCAGGAAGATACAGTGTGCCAATCAATCACTTTGGGGCACCCAGATTAATGCCTTCTAAATGGGCAGAAAGAAAGTGGGCAGTGATGCAGCAGTTTGATTTCAGATTGCTTTTAATTTGCTTAAGTTAGTCATAAAAACCCTCTGGGGAAAATCTGTTGCATTTATCTGCTTTTCTGAGGGAAGGTTGTATTCAGTTGCTTTCACTGTGCTCTTTTCACATTACCTAGTTTAAAAGAAAAAGATAAGGTGGGTACTGCAAATACAGTAATCAAGTTAACTCATACTTTAATTTAAAATTATAAGCATGGCTAATGACTGTGTAAGGGTTGTGTGAGATAGTGAGGAGACTGGGAAAATCTTGCCTTATTTTTATTAACAAATCATACAGTGAAAAAGTATCATCAATTATTTGGCTACACTTACCTTCAGGGAAGACTGTGTCTGGATTTCCTCTGCAGAAAGATAGCCTAGCTCATTGCTTCTAAAATAATGAATGTTAAAATCGCTTTTGTTGATCAGAGCCTGGTGAGCGTTATTCCTTTTTGTGTTCCTTTTCCTTCAGAGACAACCATTATTATTGTTTTTTCCAGTACCAGGGTTTGAACCCAGGGTTCATGCTTAACCAGTCAGGCACTGTACCACTTGATACATGTACCCAACTCTTTTTGCTTTAGTTATTTTTTTGGATAGGATTTTACTTTTTGGTCTGGGGCCAGCCTCAGACTGTAATTCTCCTAATCTTTGCTTCATGAGTAGCTGGGATTACAGCTGCGAGCCACTGTTACCTTGATGCTTACTTTTTTAGCAGGTGACTTTGAACTATTGTAGATGAATGTATTGGCAAAAGGGGGAGAATAAGAGCACCCACCAAACGCTCAAGAATAAGAGTTAATGAGATAGTGCACTCCTTTCCCTACATGAGAAATACAAAATACGAAGTCAGCAGATGGTCATGGCAATTAGTAATGGGTAATTGTACCCATTGTAAAATTTCATCTTTACACATAATTAAGAAGTGAGTATAGTTTCCATATACAAATTAATACACATGCACACTTTAAAGATACTTCAATGAGCCAGAAAAAGTCTCTCTTCACCAGCATCAAATCCCTGCTAGACCAGATTCTGCAATAATAATTATTTTGTGTAGCTGACAATTATTTAATGCTTACTATAAATGACAGCATGATGATAATTATTTTGTATAGTTAATTCTTATACATTTTTTCTTACAAATTCAGAAGGTATGCTGGAATATTAGTGTTCGAGTTATTTTTATTATTATTTTTGTGGTATGGGGGTTTGAATTTAGGACCTTAAGCTTGCATAGACAGGCACTCTGCTACTTGAGCCTCCAGCCTCGTAACACTTTTTGAGGTAGGAATTTACAGGTTGTGTGTCAAACTACAAGAGGAAAATGAGCTTTGCAGAGGTCAAGTAACTTTCCCATGACCTCTTTGGCTTAGTACATGAGGGTGGTTTGTTTTTGAGTTCATATTCCCTTTCTTCTAAAGCCTTAGCTCCTGATTACTAGTCAGAAGTCAGCAGAGGAAATCTGAGGGTGTCCAGTGCCTGATTGTTTTTAGCAAATGCCATTCTTCTATATATTTCTGTGCATTTGACTGACATAAGCAATATGGATTTAGTAAGTGATTTACCTCTGCGTTCTCTTTGCAAAAGCTTCTAAGCATGGCCCTTGCTGTTGACAAGTGCTACTGGAAGTGAGCACTAATAACCCTACAATTATCTAAGCACTTTGTTGCCATGGAGTCAGTGAAAATGCCCAGACTGAGAAATAGTGAGGTGTGAAAACTGAAGCTGCTATATAAATTAAGTCAATCAGCCATTCATGAGTCCAGCAAACCATGAGGGATCTATGATGGGCCAAATAAGAAGTTAAGTTTTAAAAACACAAAGAAATGAATAGCACACATTCTCTGCCTTTCACAAGCTTGTATCATGGCGTGTATGTAAAGAGAGGTATTGATAGGTATGGAAAGCAATCATTGCAATGAGATATATTTTACAATAAAGGCATGGGGAAAATACTCTGGGCACACATAGAAGGAGTGAACATAGAGGAAGGTGTTCAAGTCATTAGCGTTTCAATGAATTCTTTGAGAATGTCACAGTGTGAGTTGGAGTCCTTGGGGCAGATGAGGAGAGGTACGAGGGGACTGGCATTCCAGAAAGAGCAAATGATGTGTGCAGAGGTATCTGGAGATAGCTAACATGGAAGGGCCAGGAGTAGAGAGGCAGGAGACAAAAATTGAAATGGTAAATGAGGGGAGTGTATAAGAAGGTTTGCAGAGACTTCTGTCCTTTATATATGATGGGATGTCATCAAAGGATTTCAGGTGGAATAGTGACATCGATAGAGTTATAGTTGAAATAACTCTGAGACTTCAAAATGGTCTCATTCTGAAGTAGACATTACTATCCACAGGAACCATACTGATAAAGGATACAGACCACGGGGTTCTTCTAGCTTGTTTAAGGAAAATGACATTTATCGACAAACATGAGGCTACATAATTTCCATAGAATTCACCTAAGAATGCATGTCCAGAGACTATGAAGCTGGAGAGAACCCACTCAGGAACATCTTGGACAATTCTAGAAGAAACACTTCACCTGTCCTTAAATGCTTGTCATCTCTGGTGCTCGGAACTGAACTCCAGCAGCTCTGCCATGTCTGCTGTATTAGAGTTTTCCAGAGAAACTGAACCAACATATATACACATATATCCCCTCTTTCTATAATTCTGTATTTTTCTATCTATCATCTATCTATCTATCTATTTATCTATCTATCATCTATCTGTCTGTCTATCTATCTATCTATCTATCTATCTTTCTATCTACCTACCTATCATCTGTCTATCATGACATACATTTTAAGGACTTTCTTATGTGAAGGTGAGATGTAGGAGCTGGCAAATCTAACATCTGTAGGGCAGGTCAGTAGCTAGACCTTTATGTCAGAGTCTTGACACAGAATTACTTTTTCAGGAAACAGTCTTCACTCTTATGGCTTCAACTGATTGGATGAGGCCTACCCATGCATTATGAAGAGCTTTACTCAAAGGCCACAGAATGTAAATGTTAACTACATCTTCAAGTAATCTTCATAGCACCATCTAGACTGGTGTTTGAACAAGCACTTGGCTACCATAACTTGGCTAAGTTATGACACATAAATTTAGCTATCACACCTGCTAATGAAGCAGCAGCTAGCTTTTCCTCCATGTGTTGCTGTTCTTACTCTTTTAATACTGAGCCTAAGTCTCACACAGATGAAGAGCATAGATCATTAGTTGCCCCCCAATCCTCAGCTTTTCAATCTTTAGAAAACCAGACAGGCAAACTAGATGTGAGTTGGGATGGATGTTGACTGAATCAACTAATTGCTCTTTTGGCTGTTCAATATCTGTTCCAACCTTCTTCTCATGTCTAAACTTTCAAGCCAGAACAATAAGAACAGCTACAAGAACAAGAACACAAGAGCAATAATGATACGCTTAAACACAAGTACCTTTTGCTTAAATTCAAACTTACTCTCTCTTCAAAAGGGATGTCTGAAATCTTATCTACTTTTGGACCCATTTCTGAGTAAAGTTTGGTTTTACTCTAGGGTTCAATTTTATCTTGGCATTTCACAAGCTATGGAATTCTGATGTTACCAGCAAAGAATTCTCTGTTTCTCTCCTCCTCTGGAAAGAAAGTTTATCTACTTATATTCTTAACTTCTGCAACTTTCACGAGGCTTTAACTAATATCTATAACTAGTTTTAAGTCTATAATTGTGATATCCTTCATCACTAGCCATTCCAAAGCTAGATTACTACTCATCAATTTTGACCATCATTCCTTTCTGATATAAGCATGACTATTTTCGAATTTTTCACTGGAGAGCTTTATGTACCTTTTCTTAGATCACACTTATTGATTGGGCTGCTGAAATATTCATTTCTGACTTCTAATTTGTTTAACCAGTTGATAGCTGAGAGAAGTGAAAACTTCCATTGCGATAATGTTTTTATCACATTTCCCTACAGTTCACCCAACTTTCTATTCTCGCATTTGAAGTTATTTTCTTTTGAATTGTTAAATATCTTCTTAGTGAGCTTCAACTTTTCTCATTATGTGCTGTCTTAGTGGTTTTATAATGCTTTGCCCTCTGAAACTCGTTCTACATGTTTATGATAACAGAATGCTTCTTTCTTGTAGGGAATCTTGCCCTTGGAGTTTCAGTTCATTTTCATGGCTGAAATAATACAGATCATTTTCATGGCTGGTTTGCACTTTTCTTCCTATCTTTTAAAGCTTTGGGCCCCATGCAGTCTTAAATATTTGGGTTTGCTGTTTGTAAGGTACTTATTTCTCTGTGGATAATTTTTGGGTCATTAATTCGATTTCTTAGTTCTATAATCCTACCTAATTTTTTGTTTTGCCAGCTCATGTTTGAATACTTCTCTCTTTGGATTCAGGTTAGAAAATATTCTATTGTGTAAGGTACTATAGGAAAAGTTCTCTTATTTCCCTGATTGTCATTGCTCGTACACAAGGCTGTCTGGGCTTCTTTTTTTATTTTTATTTTATTTTCTTTTATTATTCATATGTGCATACAAGGTGGGTCATTTCTCCCCCCTGCCCCACCCCCTCCCTTACCACCCACTCCGCCCCCTCCCTCTCCCCCCCCAATACCCAGCAGAAACTATTTTGCCCTTATTTCTAATTTTGTTGTAGGGAGAGTATAAGCAATAATAGGAAGGAACAAGGGTTTTTGCTGGTTGAGATAAGGATAGCTGTACAGGGCATTGACTCACATTGATTTCCTGTGCGTGGGTGTTACCTTCTAGGTTAATTCTTTTTGATCACCTTTTCTCTAGTTCCTGGTCCCCTTTTCCTATTGGCCTCAGTTGCTTTTAAGGTATCTGCTTTAGTTTCTCTGCGTTGAGGGCAACAAATGCTAGCTAGTTTTTTAGGTGTCTTACCTATCCTCACCCCTCCCTTGTGTGCTCTCGCTTTTATCATGTGCTCATAGTCCAATCCCTTTGTTGTGTTTTGGACTTCTTTTTTTAAACTTTTCCTTTTGTGTGTGTTTTGAAGCTTTGGGAATTGAGGTTTTTCCAGTTCTTTTTTCTCTTCTTTATTTCTGATGCAACAACCTTTAAAGAGTTTCCTCGAGCTTTGATATAAAGTACATATGTGTCTAACCAATCCAATTTAGGGTTTATATTCTTTTTTTTTTTTTCTGGTGGAAACCTCGAAGCTTCCTATGCAGAATGCTGCTCTGAACTTTAGCTTCTACAGAGGAAAGTCATCGTCACACATACGTTTTGTTTCTCATTTCGTTACCTTTCCCTAAAAAGCATTTCACTCTTCTACAAGTCAGAAAAAGGAAGATACCAACAAGGTCACATTCACCTGTTGCATTTGTGGAATTCCTGAGGAAAGGGCAGAGCAGGGAGGCATCTAACTTGGAGATCTGTGTATCTGTACCCCCACTCCTCATAATCCCCTTCTCACCCAGCAGAACTTAACTTCAGACAAGGTTTTCTCAAATTTATTTTTTCCTTGTTAGTTGCTTTTTATCTTCAGCTTCTCCTATTTAATAAACACCATATGACGGTACTGATGGATTTTTGTGCCTCACTGGGGGATAATTAATAACTTTCTTTATATATGTTATGGAATAGGAGAAACATTTTGGGAGGTGTGGTTAAAAAGATCTTTGTGGGCTGGCTCCATGCATTTTCTTTCTTCATAATATTTTCTCTGAGGGAAAGTAAGGTAAGGAGACTATCGAGTCATTGAGATTTCTGCCTGTACTTCTCAAAGATTTCAACATGAGGTTCTACCTCTTTCTTTCTTTTGGCAGTACTGGGGTTTGAATTTAGAACTTTGTGCTTGCTAGGCAGGTACTCTACCACTTGAGCCGCTTCTCTGGTCTTTTTTCTGTGATTATTTTAGAGATAGGATCTAGCTTTGACCCAGGCTGGACTGGACTGTGATCCTATTTATGCTTCCCACATGACTGGAATGATAGGTGCACAACAACACACACAGTTTTTTCCCATTCAGATGGGGTCTTGCAAACTTTTTTTTCCTTGACTAGCCTCAAACTGTGATACTGTCATTTCAGCTTCCCAAGTAGTGAGGGTTACAGGTGCAAGCCACAGATGACCTGTTTTACCCCTTCCTTTAAACACTTGGAACTCATAGGTCTGACAGGTCGGTTTCCTCTTTGTGGCATTTGTTAGCCACTTTTTTTGGTGGTACTGGGGATTTGAACTCAGGGACTCATGCTTGCTAGGCAAGTGCTCTACCACTTGAGCTACATCGCCAGCTCCGTCTTTGTGCCATTTGTTGTTGCTATCAGGTCACTAAGATTTTGACAAAATGGAAAAATTGATACCCAGCTCCACTTTACTTTTTACTGTGATATGTTCATGCTATGTTTTTGATACTTATCCCAACCAAAAAAATACTAACCACCACTTGGCATAACCTTAGGTGGTCATTTATCTAAAGTCTGCAAGTTGTGATTCCATTCTGCAACACAGACAAGAAGATTGGCCTGAGGGAGCGATCTGCGGCTGTGTTTCTGAGTAGCACTAGGATAATTTGGGGAACTAATTGCACATCTGAGTAAAAAGACAACATTAATCTTTGCCTCAAGGGAAATTCATATAAATGTATCATGTCATTTCAATAAGCATAACTGGGAGAAAAAATAGTTACATTACATTACACTGAATCATCAGGAAAAATGTAATCAGGATTTTAAAATCATTTAGCAAGTGTGACACAAAATATTCAAACACGCTAGAGACATTAAAATTTTCAACAAATTATACATAATGAAACTCAGAGAAATGAAGGATATGTGAAGTTTTGAGAAGGTTCTAACTAAAAAAGGTAAGAGTTGATATTTTTCTAGGTGCTCAATTCATCATCCGTCAACGTATTTTCATCTTTCTTGTGAGTAACCTATTTCTTACTCTTGTCCATACATGGACTGTGCATCTCTTACCCAAACCAGTGAGAGCATTGTAATATTCCATTCACTCTCTTTGAAGCGGGAAATGGGAAAACAAGAAGGAAACATTAGAGACAAAAAATCATGTAAATAAATATTAAAAAATCATTAAGGTCTCAGGTTTAAGTATAATTTCTTTCTTCTATTATCCTAATAGAAAAAGTCTATAGGAAACAGAAAAAAAGGGGACTATCTAAATGGATAGCTATTTTCAGTAAAAGAAAATGTGCTAATGTAGTTGGGAGTGTTGAAATTTAGCCCTTGGTTTCTTGTATTCTTCTGATTTCTATCCACAGATTCATGCCTCTTGTGGAGCTCAGTCTTCCCTCTCTTACAGGAGACACCAACTATTCTAAGTTCTCAGTGCCATCTGGACGGTGACCACATCACAATGTGTGTCATTCCTATCATTCTCAGTTAAAGAATATAATATAGCAAACATTAGGACAGCCTGGAGGTGACAACATAAAGAACATAACTGGACCACACTCAGCAGAAGCTCTGACTTCTTAGAGTCTTGGTGTTGCAAGCTTTTTCTTTCATCTTGTGACTCAAACTTTCATCCTTCTTGAATGTTACCTGCCAAATGCAGGTAACATTCATGCTCTTTGGAGCACATGGTCTATTTTTAGCAAAATCTCCTATACCCTCCTTCCCTCTTCCTCTTCTCTAAATGTTCCTTTCAACTGCATGCTATAATAAAACCTGACCTGTTAGTTTCCTGTGGATCCTATTTCTCTTACATCATTTTTTGTTTTTGTTTTTGTTTTTTACTGTGATGGTCAGGTGCAACCAGAAGAGGGGGACAGGAAAGACTCAAGAAGATAAAGTTGGACTGGGGCTGTAGCTTATGGTGGAGTGGAGTGCTTGCCTAGAATGCATGGGCCCTAGGTTTGATCCCCAGAACCATAAGTAAAAAAAAAAAGTTTCCTTAGGTTTGTTTGCCTCGCATAGTTGCAACTCTGTAATCCCAGCACTTGGGAGGAGGTGGGAAGATCACAAGTTCCAGGGTAGCCTGGCTAGATAGCCAGACCCTGTCTCTAACTAACTAACTAAAACAAAACCCAAAGATTGACTTTTTTCTTTCTATATTCATTACTTAAAATGAATACAAAGTGTGATACTGTAACACTAATAACATTATCATTGAATTCAGGATCAGGACAAGAATTCCTGCTATTACTTCTATTTATTCAACAGTTTGAGAAATTCTAGCCAACTCTGTAAAATAAGAACAATAAAGAAAGGTAAAAAATTTAAAAAGCTTATTATACTCACAGATGCTGGAGAGATGGAGTAACTGCACCTCAAGAGGAGGTTACATGAAAGGAGTTTCAAGGGAGTAGGCTGCACCAAGTAGGTGGGCACCAAGAGTGAGTGAGGTCCCACAGCCAAGTATGGGCTGAGTAGCAAAAAGAGGCAGGAGACTTCATTGGTATGTTTAAGTGTTACTGGGCCACAGTCACAGAAGGGTAAGAAGAGGAATGGTGGCAGGACCGAACTGTCACATTGATACACCTGACTGAGTGCTCCCAGCCTATTTCTGGGGATGTTGAGGTAGCAGAGAAATATGAAGGTTTAATATTTTGCAACACACCTGGTGATTCTTGTCTCCACCTAAAGAATCCCAACTTCTTTAAGTTCAAAGCAACAAATAACCAAATTTCACTTGGTCATTCCTTGCTGCTTCTCCTCCATATCTCTGCTTTCTTTTATTGAAAAGCTTTTGGGAAGTTTTGGTTGTGTTATTGTTTCTAATACCTAACTTCCTGCTCTGAAGACTTTGTGACTACCACACTTTCCTAGCCAGCACTTCACCATACTGGTCTTGCCAAAATCAGTGGCCTTGAAGACTTTATGTAGTCAACGGTGTAGTCAAGTCTAACTTCTTGCTCAACTTTCTGCTGAATCCAATAGGCAATTAATCCATCCCTTTTCTTTTTTTGGGGGGGATGGGTATTAGGCTAGGTGTCCTTATTTATTATTATATTATGGTTGTACTGGGTGTACATTGTGACATTTACAAAAGTTCTTACAATATATCACAGTTGAATTCACTCCTTCCATCATTTTTCATTATCACCCCTCTCCCATTCCTGGAATAGTTTCAACAGGTCTCATTTTTCCATTTTAATACATGAGTAAATTCCTTCTTCTTGAAATCTTTTCTTCACTCAGCTTGCAAGACATTATGCTCCCCTGGTTCTCATTTGAGCTTACAGAATAGGTTTTTTATTATTTCTTTTACATCTTCAATTCCCTTCCTGAATTTAGGGCATCAGAGTGCCTATGATTTGGAATTTTTTATACTCTACTTAATTAATCACAACCAGACACCCAATTTGTTACCATTTACCTTGTCATTTTTTTCCCATCTTCATGTTTGCAGCTGGTCCTTTCCTCTAAACTCTTGACTTGTATAGTCATTTCCTAGCACTCATTTAACATCCTCCAAACAGAATCCTTGCTCATTCCCTGAAGACTCCTTAGTTTTTCCATCTTTACAATGTCATTTTCTCCCTGCATTTGTTCAGGCCTCTTCCACATTTTTCTTCTCTATCAGCAATCCTCCTGGCCCTACTTTCAAACTATGTCATGAGTTCTATCATTTCTTACTGTCTCTGTGGCTACTATCATACTCTTATGATATCAGCTATTATTATTTCTCTCCCAGACAATTGGAATAAGTTCCCAACTTCTCTATTTTGACTTTGTCAGGCTGATGTCTTATTCCTCGTGGGAGCCAGAGTGATAATTCCAAGGTCTAAATCACCTATCATTGCTATATCTTCAGAGTGTAAAGCACTTTCTGTCATGCAGTTAGCACTCAATGTGCGTTTATTGAATGAATGCAACAAAACTGTTCTTTAGGGAAAGGAGTTAAATACAATAGATAATCCAAGTCCTAATTTCAAGGAATTTAAATTTTAATTATAGATACATGTGAGAGCTTTCAGTAGATCAGTCCCATTAACACCCACAAACTGCCGTCCTGAATTTCTAGAGAACCATGCATCCTGTGTCATTCTTTTTTACTAACCAACAGCCTCGTAATCCCAAATGTGATACTGAAGGTAGACCTGTGGATTTCCCATCAGATCGTCCTTGGACTTGAAGTCTTCCCACTTGTTGCTTACCATTCAATAAAGGAGCTCATTGACATGGAAAGGTATATTAATTGCAAAGGCTTATGTTTTCATGAAACTTAAAATTACTTTCAGAAAACAGCATGTCTGTGCTATAACTTACAGTAGCAGACCTGTGGAAATCATAAATACAACTGTAATAGGTGTGGTCAGAAAGCATTTGTAGAAGGGATTTGTAGAGTAGTGAAGAGAATTTGTGTTGTATATCATGTCATGTGACCAATGCATAGCATCAGTTGTACCTATGATACTCATTATTCAGAAATGTAGATATTATAGAAGGTTAGCATTCAGATTTGGTTCAGCGCTTGTCATTTTTCTAAAGTACACATATGACAAAATATGGAAGGCTGTTTTCTTTTTGTTTCTGTCCTGGTAAAAACTAAACATCTTATAATTAATACACTGACTAATTAATTTGCAAGAACTGAAATAAGCTCCCAGGCCATGAAGCATTTAATTTGCCTTGGAATCCTAATCTAGTTAAATGTCATGTCTCTGGGGGGAAAAACACTGTCTCAGTACATTTTTCCTTTGGCAAACTGAAGACAGAAAGAATAAGGGGATAAAAAAAGGAATAAGTGACTTTTGACCAACCAACCCTTTGGCAAGATTGAACTGAGTGCTTATGCTTGTGACCTCAAAATCACTAAAGAAAAAGAGAGACTGAGAAAAAAAAAGCAACTATGTATCTGAAAATCACCTGTTATCTGTTACAGAAGGCAAACCAAATTGGTAGCAATGCCAATACAATCCACTGTCAACATTTTCCTGTGACCTTGTTGGAACAAATTGGGGAAGGTAACAGAAAGCTGCCACCTTTCCACTAAATCTATTTTAGGATCATGAATGATTTCAGTACTTAAGAGAAAGCAAACACTTTTCATTGTGAAACAATTGGTGCCAACATTTTTTGTCTTCAAGGTCATCAACCTGTGGAAATTTAGTCAGGATAAGAGCAAAAACTTAAGGTCTATATTTAGCATTCTTCTCCCTATTTTTGGTTCCACCTGATGCTAGGAAACCCTTGGGTAACTATGCCAGGCTCAGTTTAGAGAAAGGAAAGGTAGCCAGGACGTGTTCTGTGTGGTATCAACAGTTGCTTCCATTAAATAGCCTTGGGATATTTTGTTTGGGATGCCAACATTAAATCCCGCTGAGTCTGACAGTTATGTTGTGCTATTTAAAAACCTTGCTTTGTTTCAATACCTTGCAGCCTCCTTGTCTCACAGGAACTGATGGCACATTTGCATATCAGGTGATGATGGATGGCAGCTCATGTCACTTAGGAATTTACATAGAGAACATACATCTTTCAAAATCTAACGTTCTTTGCTTGAAGAGATTCGGTTTTCAATCCACTGGCAGAAATCATGAATACATTCAATTATTGAAAATCAGAAATTAGTATGTTGCTGAAAAGTGAATCCAGAAGTAATAAGATATGGTATCGCCATGACAAGGTAAGACTGCTCCTAGGGCCTGGAGCCAGCACTGAAAGGACCATTATTGTGAGATGGGGCCGAAGGCCATTTGGTCCTAGTGGAGAAAGGGATAGGGATAAGAGGGCAGACCAGGAGATGGTGAATTAGGTGCAGTCAGGTAGCATATAGATGCATGTTAATCAATATGGGTGCCTGGGTAGAAAGTAAGTACAGATTTATGAATACGGAAACAAGCATTCTTGTGGCACAAACAGAAACTTAATATTGGACTTGTCCTTGGTAAGTGCAGGATTGCAAGAGGACAGCTCAAAGACTGACAGAAACATAATTTGACTAGAAGAAGTAAACTGAGACCTTTTCTTTGAGGTCAGACCTGTACATGCCATGAAAATGACTTCTCAAATTTAGTGCCTCATGTTGAAAAGCTCTCAGGGAGTTGCAATTATGTTTTGGCTTTGATTCTGCCGTGAAGATTTCTTTTAAGTAAGGAAGAAACAGACCAGCTCTCAAAAAGCATTTTGTGTGTTTCCCTGAAGTGTGTTAAAGGTTCCAAGTATAAAAAGGATGGGCTATTTTTGTTTACTTCTAGGAAGTCAGAAGGCTTTAGTTTTTGCATGTGGGCCTTTGAAACAGATGACTGTCATCTGATACATACTGTCTAACCATGAGAGGTAATGGCTTCTGAACGTCAGCAATAGCCTAATGTTTATGCCATTACAAGGACTTATTTTTTTATTTTTATCTTTTGGTGGGACTGGAGTTTGAACTCAGGGCTTCACACTTGCAAAGTAGATTCTCTACTGCTTGAGCCACACATCCAGTCCATTTTTCTCTGTTTATTTTGGATATGGGGTCTCTTGAACTATTTGCTAGGGCTAGCCTCCATCTGTGATCCTCCTGATCTCAGTCTCCTAAGTAGCCCAGCCACTATAAGGATTTTAACTGATATAAGAAGTTTTAATTTATAATCTTAAACTCATGGATCTTGTCAGATATGTGGTACCTAAAATAGTATTTAAAGATGCAGGTGATGAAAGAATTGGTTGGTTGGTTGGATATATATCTTGAAAGGTTGAAATTAGAAATAATTTCTGTGTTGGAAATATGACTTAATTTTTTCTGGGCTTTTCCCCAAGCAGCTTCTAGCAAAGATGTTATAAATGTACACAGAGTCTTCAGCATGAATAAAAGATTGTCATATTCTAGCCTAAGGGAAAAGTAAAAATTTTCTGGATACCACTATAAATGTTGATTTGCTTAACAGTATACTGATGTATATTTTAGATGCTTAAGAGTATACTGAGACAGGCCTGGCAGCACACACCTGTAATCCCAGCACTTGGGAGGCTAAGGCAAAAGGGTCTTGAATTTGAGGCCAGCCTGGACTACATAGTGAGATGGTGTCTCATCTTTCCCCTCTCTCTGCCCCCAAAAGGTATACTGTACCAGGCATCATGTACTTCTAGCTACCTACTTGGGAGGCAGAAATCAGAAGAATCATGATTTGAGACAAGCCCAGGGGAAAAAGTCCACAAGACCGCATCTCAACCAATGGCTAGGTGTGTAGTGCATGCCTGTCATCCCAGCTATGCCAGGAAGCACAAATAGGAGGATCAAGGTCCAGGGCAGCCGAGGGAACAAAGCAAGAGTCTATCTTAAAAATAACCAATGCAAAAGGGCTGGCAGAGTGACTTGAGTGGTAGAACACCTGTTTAGCAAGAGCAAGACCCTGAGTTCAAACCCCAGTACCCACTATCGCCACCCCCCCAAACAAAGCACACTGAAAAAACACATTTACCTTAAGAACGTTGGTTAATGCTGAGGAAAACTGAAGCTATACTATATCCACGAGTTTGCTAAAAGTCTCAGTTTATTCTTACTCTGGACACTTTTCTCGTTAGCAATTATGGTAATGACAACGGATAGATGGTACTTTTTCTTTCATGCCTCCACTCTTCAAATCCACCTCTTGCCCTACACAGAGATGATACATGCCCCTTATCTTACAGTTTGACATGAATGCTAAATGAAAAAAATATACATAGCAGGGACCGAATCTGAGATTCACATGGGCTTTTGTTGCTTAGACAACACTCCTTCATCTTCTTACCTTAGATTTTCTTGTCTCCTGTGTAGCTGTTCTGTGTGAACAGACTGTCAGTGACTCAGAACCATTCAGACCCCCAGGAAAGAACTCAAAATTATGCATTGTTACAATTTGACTTTGGGAAAATGTAGATGACTGATTTACTCATAAGAGGGTAAAATGTGATGCCTAGGTAGCAGATAGTGAAAATGGGACACTTATACAAAGTCCCCCTGAATGAGGAAGAAGAAATCTGAAGGTTTAAGTCAGATACTCAGCTCTTCTGGGTGCCCAGCATATGGGCTGAGCAAGCTCCACCTTGGTTGCAGAGACAGCCTGAGGAAGTGGGTAGATGGATGTGGACATGATGTTTGGAAAGCTGTCAGTGTTGAGGGGAACATACCACTGGAGCTGCAGGTCACTTTAGAAGAATGTCTGGGGGAATTGGGAGGAGCTCTGTATTTCCACAGGTGTATTGGATTCACTAGTAAGCAATTAGTAACTTGTAGGGCTTCTCTATCCTCTAGAGATTCCGGCTGCAGATTGGGCTGCAGACATGATGCCGAAGGTTGAAAAGGAGAGCAGTTGAGTGCAGAGCCACAACCAGTGCTCACCCTCCCTCCTAGAGACTCTAAGAGGAGTATAAGAATGGTGTCAGTTGGTTGGTTTGCTAACTGGACCCAAGTGAAAACTGTTTAAAATGGCTGAGCATGGAATACCATTGTATGTCACATTCACACTACTAACACAAGGGCAGCTGAAAATATCTGGCAATAAAGACGGAAACTCTTGGAAAACTCTAGAATTTTTTTTAGCATCATGATTTTGTGTTTTTATATAAACGTGACTATTTGTAGTCATCAGTCAGTGAATTGAGGCACACAGGTTAGATACATATGAAACTCACAGAGGAGAGCATGGCACACAGTAAGTAGGTAAGAAGTTGTCATCATTACTGTTATTGATTGTTAATATCAATTGATTCAACCTACCCCAGCCAAAATCTACAATTTCAGTTAACATAGTAGAAACTCGATTAAAGTGTGTTAGGTAAATTGATCACTCCTAAGATCTATGTAGGAGTCTGAAGTTACCAAGTTACTCCACAGAAAGTGTTAGAATTCATCGAAATGAATTCAGATCAACGATATATGAGTACATCCCAGTACCTACCACTCTATTTCAGGATTTTTCTCTTTGGAATCTGCTAGCCTCATCTAATACAACTGGCATTTCCCTGTTATTACTGCCAATGGCAGTCTGTTACTATGATCACCAAAGTCATCATCCTGGAGCTGTTGAGTGAGGGCTAGTTCTCCTCATCATTTTTAGAGAATTTCTGCTTTCTGTCTGCTGTGAGTGATTAGATGACCTGCTTCTCAGAGGTGATGCTTTTAACCAGGGGATATGATAAACATTCCATATTCCACTCAACCAACAGCGTTGGCTTGTGCCTGGGGATAAGCAGCTCATACCAGTAAATACTCAGGGAAGGAAATGAGGTACTTTACTGGAAGAGATAAATCGATCCAAATAATCATAAGATAGGATGTGGCTATGTGGAGTCTTGTGGAGTATCTTGCTACTTTTATACTCAGTGATGACATTAAGTGGGCTGTTCTAGCAACTGCAACGCAGACAAGGACGTCATATTTGAGTACTGAGGCATTTCAATGGTAAAGCAGGTCATCATTACTTCTCAGAGTTAGCAATCTAGAGATAATCAATATTACTAATAACCTGAACAATAGGGAATATCGTTTGCTTCTATTGTATTTTTTTAATAAAAGAAATCATGATCAGTTACTAATTTTAGATGTCTGTGATAGGATTGAAAACTGAGTAAAGTTAATTTGTATCGTGAGGTGGATCACAAAGGGTGGACTGTAGTAGATGCTGTCACTCACCAACCATGCCTTCTTGGCACTGACTCTACTTATACACGTTGATGGCTTCTTATTGCAAATGCTGGATGCTGTCTGGAAGTAGGAACACACTTGGCTTTTGTGGCGGATTGACCCAGACTTAACATTCTGGAGTGGCCCTCAACCATTTGAGGATGGGAACTGAGAGATAAATACCATGGTTCCCTCACTCTGTTAGTGGGCTGGCTCTCAGCAGTGTTCTTAGGTTCCCAGAAGTCCCTGAAAGAGTGAGTTCTAGTTCTTCACAACAGTAAACTATTTTGGCTTTTATTTCATCCCTGTCTGTCTTCCTTACTCTCTTACTGTGGATTCAAGGAATTATTTCCCAAATAAAGTACTTGCTTGTGAATCTTTACCTCAAGGAACCTAACCTAAGACAGCTGAAAGAACAATCACAGTCTTGACCACCTACTATTTATAATCTAGTAGAGGAGGATGACATCAATCAAAAAATGTATTACAATTATAAAGTCACAATTGTGACAAGAACTGCAAAGAAGGCACCTTGTATATAAAAAGGAATAATAGGTGCATATCTGTATTCCAGGCATATCTGACCTGGAATTCCCAGGTCAGCCTGGGCTACATGGTGAGACACTGGCTCACAAAAAAAGAAAGAAAGAAAAAAGAAAGTATGTGTGTTCCAGACAAGGAGTCAAGGAAGGTCTCCTCTGAGGACCCAGTGTTTGAGCTGAGAATTGGAAGAAGATGAAGGGGGTGGGCAGAGGGGTCTTCATGATAACACTCGTGCCAAGGTCCAATGGGAAGAAGGAGTATGGGATGTAGAGACACTTCCGAAAGGCCAGTGTGAGTACAGTAGAGGACAATGGGGAGCTTAGTGGGAGTGAGCCCAGATGCCAGCGGGACCCAGTTGGTGCTGGGCTTTCAAGTTTCCTACTTAGGCGGAAAACCGTGAGAAGTTACTGGGAGTGTTTAACCAGGGGTTCATGCTATCATATTTCCATTTTACAAAGTTCAGAAACAGAAAGGAAGTCAGGAAGGAGGCTTGTTTTCAGTTGATACAGGGATCTATGTGAAGGCTTTTTCTACTATCCTTACTTCAATACTGGGACTCAAATCATGGCTCTGCCACCTATTCACTGAATGACTCAAGTGACCAAGGGGTGTGACTTAGCCTTCTGTGCTACACTTGCATCATGGTTTAAAGAACTATAGCTATGTGTTATGATGAAGATTAAAATAGTACCTGACACATAGTAAGTACAATCCAAGTGTTAGCAAGTAAGCCATTGGTAAAAACAACTGAATGATTGATTTTAAGGAAGATTGCTGCCAGGGACTTTGGTTCTGTTTGGATGTACCTAGCTTCTGGTTTAATAACTAAAGTAGTGAAAGGCGGGAGGCGGAAGGTGTGGGCTTAAACATAAGCATTAGCCCTTGCCAACTGAATACCCTGGAGCAAGTTACTGCACCCCTATTTCCTTTCCTCTATTGTGTGGAGGGGGCTAATAAGACTGCCTGTTTCAATGGGTCATTGTAGGACAGCAAGGAACTCTTTTCCATCAAATACTGGTAGACAGGTGACACAGAACCATTGTAACTCTGTTGCTAAGCAGGAATAATTTTCCTTTTAATTGTGATCGCTCATTGTGATCCTGTTAAAACCCATAAATAAGGACCTAGGATAGCACTTTGGGATAACGCTTACCTTTGTAAAAGGTCTATGTATGGAAACTGAAAAAATGAGCGATCTTTTCTATTCTGCAGCAGACTTTACATTTTATGGTGTGTTGATGTCTTCCTATCATGAATGCCACATATCTACTCCTATTTATTATGCAATAAACACCTCATCCAAATGAGCTGGCTCTTTATGAGTGAGATAATCACTCTGAACTGAACAGCATGGTTAAATTGCCAAGAGCCCACCTCAGGCATTTCACTGCTTTCTCTTTGGCTTCTACTAGTTAGTTATAATCATGATAGCAAAACACCATGTATTTTGCTCCCAAGCATGAAAGCCCTGTGTTCTCACACAATTCTCTTTCAAGGCTGGATTCTAACATTTCTCAATGTAGAAGAAAAACATTTTTTTTAAAACTTGAAACCTGCAGGAAAAAACCCAACCAAACCATGAATAATCTTAAAATTTTTATTGAAGCAAACTGATGTCTTTGCAGGCATTATTTATTTATTGAATATGGCTTTTGTAGAACAACTCTAGCTTGATGTAGCTGTACTGAGAAACAATCTCTTCCCTGGAAAGGATTGTGCTAATCCTTCCTATTTTGTTTTCAGTCCATTTTTTCTGTGTATGTATTTATGGTTTTTTAAATAAAATTTTGTTGTTGTGCTGGATGGGAGTACATTTGTAGTTAGAACAAAAGTTCTAACAATGTATCAAATATATCATAGTTGAATTCACCCCTCCATCATTGTCCTTTCCCTCCTGCCCCCCCATTCCTGGAATAGTTTCAACAGGTCTCATTTTTCCATTTACATACATGTGTACAGAGTGTTTTCACCATATTCACCCTCCTACACCTTTTCCCCACCTCCTCTCCTCTCCCACTGGTACCAACCCCCCCCCAGGCAGGACCTGTTCCGCCCTCCTGTTCTTCAATTTTGTAAAAGAATAAAAAAAGACATCTTTGTTTAAGATAGCTACACAGGGAGTTTCCTTGTGACATTATCATGCATATATGTATTATAACCTGAATTGGTTCATCTCCTTGATTTTTCTTCTTTCTACCTTAGTCCCCTTCTTATGGTGGTTTCAATGGGTGCCTTCTTTTTATACAAGGTATTTAAATTTCTTTAGCCAATTATTGGATTCAAGTTTCTCAGTGATATGTAGTTGGATATTGTGTCTTAATCTTTGCTCTGCTAAACAACTGGGCAGATATAATAGTTAAGGTTATGAAATTTAGTCTGACTCATAATATACTTTATTTATATACATATATATTCTAACATATTTTCACTTCATGTTAAAAAATATTACTAATATATTTTGAAATTTTCCTATAATATTCCTGTAATTCTTGATTCAAATTTACAGCTTCAAAAGAAAATTCTTAAAATAGATTGTTTTAGTTTTGAGCCTATACTCTTAACTCACTTTGCTAAGATTGCTTTGAAAATAGCATTGTTGATTTTGTTTACAATATCAATTGTTTATTATGATTACTTTCCTTGTGATTCTTGCCTAGTGTCTGACATGTTATTCCAAATCATCAATGATGAGATTACTGTAAGGGTCAGAATCCTTAGGAATACTCTGACACTTCTTTGTGTCATGTTTTATCTTCAGTGAGCAGGTACTCTGGTATCCCCTCTCACTGTTTTTATCATGTACACATTCATACATCACAGGATCTGCTGCATAGCCTGATAAGGCCAGTTTTTCTTTTTACTGTGGAGTTTCTTTGGCCTATCCATTTAACACCTATGACTGAGTATTAAAAGGAGAAAAGGCCATGGATCCTTTAAAAGATCTTGAAGCTTCTATATGTGCAAATTCATTTGGTAGCCATTTGGTTTTTCGCCCAGACATTTTCAAAGATGGAACATGTAAAAGTCCATTTCATACCAGCATGAACAAACATATTTGCAATAGTTTTCATCACAGGAAACACTAACTTGAATCCCAACTAAGCAAAATGTTATTCCTCCTAAAATTAGATCTATTTCATTAGTGTAGCTGTACTGTGAGAAAATTGAACTCAATTATTATATTTTGAATTGCTAATGAAAATATTTGAAAATCTGTTTTCCCTCTTACTATAAAAGTACCTGCATAATACACTTAATTTTGCCCCCTCCTGAAAAAGCTTAAAATATGTACCAATATGACTCTCTATAGACAAGTAAATGTGCTGACCTCTACCTTAAGGAAATCATCCAGGTGGTAAGAGAGAGAATGGATTGTATGATGGTGAGGAGGCCAGGAAAGGCACTACTGCAGTAGTTAGGGAGAGAGGAGAGTTTGAGCAGGAGTGTCCAAGTGATCCTCTGTCTGAAAGGAGGGGCTGACCCTTTCCCACACATCGTTGGCAGGAGTAGGGAAGGAGCAGGTGTTACAATCCCTTGACCAAAATAGAGTGTCTAAAACAATCACTAAAGAGAATTGGTGTTGACAACACATACTGAAGGCTTTATTTGTTTTGCTAGATACTATTCTGAGAGTATTCCATGTGTAAATTTAGTTGATCGTAATAGCCCCATGTGGTAGAAGCTCTTCTTTATTTCCATTTTACAGATGAGGTATTTGAAGTGCAGAGAAATTTAAGAACTTGCTCAGTGTCACAGGAGCATAAATGGATGCACGGGGATTTGAACTCAAGTGCCTAGCTCAAGCACTCCATCTGTTGCCTCTTTGGTAAAGAAGGGAGTGAGCCAGCTCATGTCCTGGATGGATGTCTTCTAAGGTGGTGTGCTCCTTGTTCTATCTCCCATTCCTGGCAAAATGGGAGGCAGGATCAGAAAGGAGATGGCAGGATGGACTTGCCCTCAAGTCTGAGAGAAATGTGTATTCCCCATGCTTGCTGTGGAAGGATGGATGGTTACATGGATGGATGCCATGGAAGGAAGCCAGGCTTTAGTTATCTGGCAATCCTGCTGGTATAGGGAGCCCAAACACAGAAGGTGAGGAGAGAGGGCAGGTGGTCCTTAAGGTAAGGAATCTGTCTCACATCAGCAAACTGTGTAATGTGGAGATGTGTCTTAAGTTTTTCTCAACATTATATACATGTGCCCCTCGGGAAGGCCGGCCCTGGGACACCTGCTACCCAGCAGAACATGACAGGCAGGAGAATCTTCAGCAATAAAGCATATGTGGAAAGAAAAAGGTGTCCCCTTGTCTCTCTTTCCCACCCCACCCCATCCCCAACCTGAAGAATGTGTACTGGGAGCCTAATTGTGTTGGATAGGAGAGGAGATGAGGAGGGACACCAAGATGCTGAGGGGACTGGAGACAGAATGAGGGCAAGAGAAATAGGAAGGAGAAGATGAGCATCCCTCTTTCTTCAGTTCTTCCATACTGACCCAAGTCTGCTTCTGCTGAGAGAAAAACTCAAATTTCCCTCCTCAAAGGCTTCCCACACACAGGGAACGTGAGCAAATTTTCCTGTGGAATAATGCCAAATAGATGTGCTCACACAGAGATGCTGCAAAAGCATCTTAAAAAACAAGTTGAGGAAGGACTTGTTTCATAGTAGTATTGATGATATGTCACATTGTATAGATTCTGCAAATAAATTTACCTGGATTTAAAAAAATCCTTTAATGAAAACTGGTGGCTCTGCTAACTGTAGACAATGTCATTCTCCATGTTTAGCTTGGTTTCAGTCTGTGATGAGACCAAAGTGATGCAGACCAAGGTGAAATGATAGGAAACTGCCTGGCCCATGAGAAGGAGCTGCCCCTCTTAGAATCTGAACGAACATCTGTGCTTGTGTAGGACTTGGCTCTGATGATGAAGGTGCTGATAGTGTCAATTAATTGCAAAGGCAGTGACATCATCAATACCAGAGGGACAAGTAGAGTTATCCTCTTAGGAGTCAGGAGACCAAATTTCTCATTCTCAAATTTTATGCATTCAAGCAATGTAAAAGTGATGTCAAGGCTGTATTCATTCTTTTTTTTGTTTTGTTTTTGTTTTTATTTATTTATTTATTTATTTATTTCCTTTTTCTTTTATTATTCATATGTGCATACAAGGCTTGGGTCATTTCTCCCCTCTGCCCCCACCCCCTCCCTTACCACCCACTCCGCCCCCTCCCTCTCCTTCACCAATACCCAGCAGAAACTATTTTGCCCTTATTTCTAATTTTGTTGCAGAGAGAGTATAAGCAATAATAGGAAGGAACAAGGGTTTTTGCTGGTTGAGATAAGGATAGCTATACAGGGTATTGACTCACATTGATTTCCTGTGCGTGGGTGTTACCTTCTAGGTTAATTCTTTTTGATCTAACCTTTTCTCTAGTTCCTGGTCCCCTTTTCCTATTGGCCTCAGTTGCTTTTAAGGTATCTGCTTTAGTTTCTCTGCGTTGAGGGCAACAAATGCTAGCTAATTTTTTAGGCGTCTTACCTATCCTCACCCCTCCCTTGTGTGCTCTCACTTTTATCATGTGCTCATAGTCCAATCCCCTTGTTGTGTTTGCCCTTGATCTAATGTCCACATATGAGGGAGAACATATGATTTTTGGTTTTTTGGGTCAGGCTAGCCTCACTCAGAATGATGTTCTCCAATTCCATCCATTTACCTGCAAATGATAACATTTCATTCTTCTTCATGGCTGCATAAAATTCCATTGTGTATAGATACCACATTTTCTTAATCCATTCGTCAGTGCTGAGGCATCTTGGCTGTTTCCATAACTTGGCTATTGTGAATAGTGCCACAATAAACATGGGTGTGCAGGTGCCTCGGGAGTAACAGTCTTTTGGGTATATCCCCAAGAGTGGTATTGCTGGATCAAATGGTAGATCAATGTCTAGCTTTTTAAGTAGCCTCCAAATTTTTTTCCAGAGTGATTGTACTAGTTTACATTCCCACCAACAGTGTATGAGGGTTCCTTTTTCCCTGCATCCTCGCCAACATCTGTTGTTGGTGGTGTTGCTGATGATGGCTATTCTAACAGGGGTGAGGTGGAATATTAGCATAGTTTTAATTTGCATTTCCTTTATTGCTAGAGATGGTGAGCATTTTTTCATGTGTTTTCTGGCCATTTGAATTTCTTCTTTTGAGAAAGTTCTGTTTAGTTCACTTGCCCATTTCTTTATTGGTTCATTAGTTTTGGGAGAATTTAGTTTTTTAAGTTCCCTATATATTCTGGTTATCAGTCCTTTGTCTGATGTATAGTTGGCAAATATTTTCTCCCACTCTGTGGGTGTTCTCTTCAGTTTAGAGACCATTTCTTTTGATGAACAGAAGCTTTTTAGCGTTATGAGGTCCCATTTATCTATGCTATCTCTTAGTTGCTGTGCTGCTGGGGTTTCATTGAGAAAGTTTTTACCTATACCTACTAACTCCAGAGTATTTCCTACTCTTTCTTGTATCAACTTAAGAGTTTGGGGTCTGATATTAAGATCCTTGATCCATTTTGAGTTAATCTTGGTATAGGGTGATAAAATGGATCTAGTTTCAGTTTTTTGCAGACTGCTAACCAGTTTTCCCAGCAGTTTTTGTTGAAGAGGCTGCTATTTCTCCATCGTATATTTTTAGCTCCTTTGTCAAAGATAAGTTGGTTATAGTTGTGTGGCTTCATATCTGGGTCCTCTATTCTGTTCCACTGGTCTTCATGTCTGTTTTTGTGCCAGTACCATGCTGTTTTTATTGTTATTGCTTTGTAATATAGTTTGAAGTCAGGTATTGTGATACCTCCTGCATTGTTCTTTTGACTGAGTATTGCCTTGGCTATTCGTAGCCTCTAGTGTTTCCATATAAATTTAACAGTAGATTTTTCAATCTCTTTAATGAATGTCATTGGAATTTTGATGGGAATTGCATTAAATATGTAGATTACTTTTTTGGAGTATCGACATTTTTACTATGTTGATTCTACCAATCCATGAGCATGGGAGATCTCTCCACTTTCTATAGTCTTCCTCAATCTCTTTCTTCAGAAGTGTATAGTTTTCCTTGTAGAGGTTGTTCACATCTTTTGTTAGGTTTACACCTAGGTATTTGATTTTTTTTGAGGCTATTGTAAATGGAATTGTTTTCATACATTCTTTTTCCATTTGCTCATTGTTAGTGAATAGAAATGCTAATGATTTTTCTATGTTGATTTTATATCCTGCTACCTTGCTATAGCTATTGATGATTTCTAGAAGCTTCTGAGTAGAGTTTTTTGGGTCTTTAAGGTATAGGATCATGTCATCTGCAAATAGGGATATTTTGACAATTTCTTTACCTATTTGTATTCCTTTTATTCCTTCTTCTTGCCTAATTGCTCTGGCTAGGAATTCCAGTACTATGTTGAATAGGAGTGGAGATAGTGGGCATCCTTGTCTGGTTCCTGATTTTAGAGGGAATGGTTTCAGTTTTTCTCCGTTAAGTATAATGCTGGCTGTAGGTTTGTCATATATAGCTTTTATAATGTTGAGGAACTTTCCTTCTATTCCCAGTTTTCTTAGAGCTTTTATCATGAAATGATGTTGGATCTTATCAAAGGCTTTTTCTGCTTCTATTGAGATGATCAAGTGGTTTTTGTCTTTGCTTCTGTTAATGTGGTTTATTACGTTTATTGATTTCGTATGTTGAACCACCCCTGCATCCCTGGGATGAAGCCTACTTGGTCATGGTGAATAATGTTTTTGATGTGTTGCTGAATTCGGTTTGCCATTATTTTGTTGAGGATTTTTGCATCAATGTTCATTAAGGAGATTGGCCTATAGTTCTCCTTTTTGGAGGTGTCTTTGCCTGGTTTTGGGATAAGTGTAATACTGGCTTCATAAAATGTGTTAGGCAGTTTTCCTTCCCTTTCTATTTCGTGGAACAGTTTAAGGAGGGTTGGTATCAGTTCTTCTTTAAAGGTCTGATAGAATTCAGCAGAGAATCCATCAGGTCCTGGACTTTTCTTTTTGGGGAGACTCTTGATTGCTGCTTCAATTTCATTTTGTGTTATAGGTCTATTCAGGTGATTAATTTCCTCTTGGTTCGGTTTTGGATGATCATATGTGTCTAGAAGTCTGTCCATTTCTTTAAGATTTTCAAATTTAATTGAATATAGGTTCTCAAAGTAGTCTCTGATGATTTCCTGGACTTCCATGGTGTTTGTTGTTATCTCCCCTTTTGCATTCCTAATTCTACTAATTTGGGTATTTTTCTCTCCTCATTTTAATCAGGTTTGCCAGGGGTCTATCGATCTTGTTTATTTTTTCAAAGAACCAACTTTTTGTTTCATTAATTCTTTGTATGGTTTTTTTGGTTTCTATTTCGTTGATTTCAGCTCTCATTTTTATTATTTCTCTCCTTCTATTTGTTTTGGGATTTGCTTGTTCTTGTTTTTCTAGGAGTTTGAGAAGTATCATTAGGTCATTGATTTGGGATCTTTCAATCTTTTTAATATATGCACTCATGGTTATAAACTTTCCTCTCAGGACTGCCTTAGCTGTGTCCCATAGGTTCCTGTAGGTTGTGTTTTCATTTTCATTGACTTCCAGGAACTTCTTAATTTCCTCTTTTATTTCATCAATGATCTATTCTTCATTAAGTAATGAGTTATTTAGTTTCCAGCTGTTTGCATGTTTTTTGTCTTTACTTTTGTTGTTGAGTTCTACTTTTACTGCATTGTGGTCAGATAGTATGCATGGTATTATTTCTATTTTCTTATATTTGCTGAGGCTTGCTTTGTGCCCTAGGATATGATCTATTTTGGAGAAGGTTCCATGGGCTTCTGAGAAGAATGTATATTGTGTAGAGGTTGGATGAAATGTTCTGTAGACATCTACTAGGTCCATTTGATCTATTGTATATTTTAGATCTTGGATTTCTTTACTGAGTTTTTGTTTGGATGACCTATCTATTGATGATAATGGGGTGTTAAAGTCTCCCACAACCACTATGTTAGCGTTTATATATGCTTTTAGGTCTTTCAGGGTATGTTTGATGAAATTGGGTGTGTTGACATTGGGTGCGTACAGATTGATCATTATTATTTCCTTTTGGTCTATTTCCCCTTTTATTAGTATGTAATGTCCTTCTTTATCTCGTTTGATCAATGTAGGTTTGAAGTCTACTTTGTCAGAGATAAGTATTGCTACTCCTGCCTGTTTTCGGGGGCCATTGGCTTGGTAAATCTTCTTCCAGCCTTTCATCCTAAGCATATGCTTATTTCTGTCAGTGAGATGAGTCTCCTGTAAGCAACAAATTGTTGGATCTTCTTTTTTAATCCATTTTGTCAAATGGTGTCTTTTGATGGGTGAATTAAGTCCATTAACATTAAGCGTTAGTACTGATAGGTATGTGGTGATTCCTGCCATTTAGTTGTCTTAGTTGTTTGAAGGTTTGGTTGTGTGTACCTAACTTGATGTTACTCTCTACTGTCTTGCTTTTTCTTATCCTGTGGTTTGGTGCTGCCTGCCTTTTCATGGTTAAGTTGGGTGTCACTTTCTGTGTGCAGAATCCCTTGCAGAATCTTTTGTAATGGTGGCTTTGTGGTCACATATTGTTTTAGTTTCTGCTTATCATGGAAGACTTTTATTGCTCCATCTGTTTTGAATGATAGCTTTGCTGGGTAGAGTATCCTGGGGTTGAAGTTATTTTCATTCAGTGCCCGGAAGATCTCACCCCATGCTCTTCTTGCTTTTAATGTTTCTGTTGAGAAGTCTGCTGTGATTTTATGGGTTTACCTTTGTATGTTACTTGTTTTTTCTCTCTTACAGCCTTCAATATTCTTTCCTTAGTTTCTGAACTTGTTATTTTAATGATGATATGTCGTGGAGTAGTTCTATTTTGATCTGGTCTGTTTGGTGTTTTGGAGGCCTCTTGCATCTGTATGGGAATATCTTTCTCTAGATTTGGGAAATTTTCCGTTATTATTTTGTTGAATATATTACTCATTCCCTTTGCTTGCACCTCTTCTCCTTCTTCAATGCCCATGATTCTCAAGTTTGGTCTTTTGATGGAGTCGGTGAGTTCTTGCATTTTCTTTTCACAGGTCTTGAGTTGTTTAATTAATAGTTCTTCAGTTTTTCCTTTAATTACCATTTCGTCTTCAAGTTCTGAGATTCTGTCTTCTGTTTGTTCTATTCTGCTGGATTGGCCTTCCGTTTTGTTTTGCAGTTCTGTTTCATTCTTTTTTCTGAGGTTTTCCATATCCTGGCAGTCTTCCTCTTTAATGTTGTCTATTTTTGTCCTGAGTTCATTTATCCATTTATTCATTGTGTTCTCTCTTTCACTTTGGTGTTTATACAGTGGTTCTATGGTTTCCTTTATTTTTTCTTTTGCTTTTTCAAATTCCCTATTTTTGTTGTCTTGGAATTTCTTGAGTGTCTCCTGTACATTTTGGTTGACCCTATCCAGTATCATCTCTATAAAATTCTCATTGAGTACTAGTAGTATGTCTTCTTTTAAATTGTTCTTGTGGGCTTCATTGGGTCCTTCAGCATAGTTTATCTTCATTTTGTTGGAGTCTGGATCTGAGTTTCTGTTCTCTTCATTCCCCTCTGGTTCCTGTACTAATTTTTTGCTGTGGGGAAACTGGTTTCCCTGTTTTTTTTGTCTTCCCGTCATTGTCTTTGGTGTTGTTACTGTCCCTGTACTGTGTGCAATTAAGTATATTCTAGCTTGTAATAATAACAATGGTAATATTTAGAATGGAAGGGTGAGCTGAGATGGAAAGCAAGAAGTTAAAGGAAAGGGGAAAAAATATACAGACAAGAGGGAGAAAGCAGAACAAGGTATCAGACTAGAAAATTTCAAAGGTATAAACAGGGAGTGTTAGTGTACTAATCGACAGTAAGCTGAACAGACATTAGACAGAGGATTGAAAATCAAAGACAAAAAAATAAAAACTAAGTAAATGAAAGAAATATCTATATATAAAATGAATTAAAATAAAATGGAAAATAGAAAATTAAAAAAAAAAAACGAAAAACAAAGCAAAAAACTTCCAAGTTTATATGCAATGCAGTTTCAGTCTTAGTAATATGGGTGTCCGTCTCAATCTCCAGTCCTGGAGTTGTTGCCTCAGATGTTGTTCTGTAGTTGTCTCATCAAAGAGGATGCATAAAGTAGAACAAAACTACACACTCACACACAGACACCAAAAAAAAAGCCCCACCAAGTGTCCCAGGTTCAAATGCAATACAGTTTTAGTAAGTTTTTCAGCTTGCACGTGTAATTCGGTTGTTCTCTCATCAAAGGTAGGGAGAAAAAGAAAAAAAAGAGTCTGGAGACAGTTCTGAGAGTGGTATCTGCAACTGTGGCTTGCCTGCCTGCTGCTCTCAGCCTGCTGTAGCTGGCGGCATTATTTATGCAGGTCTCTGGGGTGAACTTAGCACTCACCTGGTCCCACAGGCTTTGTTTGCTCAGAGTTCTCCTGTGCGGGAGCCTCTGCTACAGGCTTTCCCCTTTCCAAGCACTGGGAAAGGTGACACTGCACCCGTGTTGTCAGACCTGCGTGTTTATTTACAGTTAATGTGGTCATGTGGGAGGTGGGTCTTCCCCCCTCTCCTGTGCAGTTTTCCTCCCACTGCCACTTTCACAAGCTTTCCTGCTCCTGATTACTGGGCGGTGCTGCTGTTCCTGCCAGCCGCCATGTTTATTTACAGTTCACGTGGGAAGTGGGTCTTCCCTCCTCTCCTGTGGAGTTTTCCTCCCTCCTCCGCCACTCTCACCAGCTTTCCCGCTCCTGGTTGCTGGGCATGTGCACCGCTCCCGCCAGAGGCTCTCCTGCCCACCTGGCTTGTTTATTTACAGTCCCAGGAAGGATTCCCTTCCCCCAATCTTCAGTGCTCAGGGTGCCCCACCCTCTTTCCAGCGTGTCTTAATTGTCCTTATTGCTTATTACTCAGTTTCTCTTTTTTTTTCCCCGGGTGGAGGTCAGTCTGTCCAGGGGGCTATGCTGCTCTGGCCCAGGCTTGTCTGTGGGAGAACTGCGGTACTGTGAAGCTCACCTGGTCTGAGTCTTCCCAAGCCATATGGGCTCCAACCACTGGTGGCCCCGGGGGCCCTCCTTGTTTCTCCGTTTAACGTGAAGTGGAGATTCTCTGCGCCAGCTGGAGGTGTGGAGGGGTCAATGCTATGCCTTTTCTCAGTGATTATGCCTGCAAAGTGTGTCTCCAGCGTCTCTCCAAGATTTCACTATAGGAGGCTCACTTTCTGCTTCCTCCCTCTAGCTGCCATCTTGGAATCCCGTATTCATTCTTTTATTCAGCAAAATTTAGCAAAACTTTGCTGACATTCCTTTTGGATAGCAGCCTCTATTTTAGGCATTGGAGATTCAGCAGTGAAGAAAATAGACAAAATTCCTTTCTCTCACTGTGTTTATATTTTGTATAATAAGTATGTGTTGCTTAGGGTTGAAGAGATAGAAAAGAGCTAGATAATAAAATAGGTAAGTAAATTACAAAACATACCAGAAACTATAGGTGTTGCAAGGAAAAAATCAAGCCAGCCTGGGAGATGAGAGGTGTGTCAGTCACTTTCTGCTACTATAACTAATACCTGAGGTGAATCAATTTAATGAGAAAAAAGATTTATTTTGGCTCATGGTTTCAGTCCATGGTCAGTTAGCCTGTTGCTTTTGAGCCTTTGGTAAGACAGCATATCTTGATGGGAACACACGGTAGACCAAACTGCTCAACTCATGACGTCCAGAAAGCAAAGAGGGAAAAAGGGGCCAAGGTCAGTTACCCTCTTCAAGAACACTCCTGAAGACTTAACTGTGAGGCCCTACCTCCTAAAAGTTCTGCCACCTTGCAATAGCACCATGGGCTGAGGACCAAGCCTGTTATTGGGGGACTTTTGAGATCCAAATTATAGCAGGAGGTATATGGACATATATATATTTACTTTGCACATGACAACAACATCAGACAAAAGCTAATTACTTTTGTTATTTAAGGGAATCACAATACAAGCATCTGTTTTTCAAGGTGGGAAGGTGAAATGGAATTATGTTGTTTGCAGGTAAATGGATGGAACTGGAGATCATGTTAAGGGAAGTAAGCCAGGCTCAAAGGTTGAAGGTCACATGTTTTCCCTCATATGTGGAAGCTAGACCTATAAGATAAGTGCACATATAGTACGTGATTACACATACATATACACATACACACACATACACACACACACATAGATAGAGAAAGAGAGAGAGAAAAAGAGAGAACATGATTGTATTAGTAGGTCTGAGGGGCGTATGGGAGTCAGGAGAGGGAAAGAGTGTTAGAGGGTGTAAAATAATAAAACATTCCATCTACATATGAAAATAATACAACATAACACAGTGTAAGCTGTTGAATAGTAGGGGAGCATGGTGATAGAGAAAGAGGAAGTAATGTGGGTTAATTTGATTAAAGTATGATATATAGAAGTCTGAAATGCCAAGGTGAAATTTTTCCCTTGGACTATCAATGTACACTAAAAAATGAAAGGCAGGAGGGTAAAATAGGTCCTTCTCAGGGTTGGGGACCAGTGGGAGGGGAGTGGGCATAAGGAAAGGGTGACTGAGGGTGAATATGGTGGACGTATTTTATATTTATATATGAAAATAGAAGAATGAAACCAGTTGAAATTGTTCTAAGAAGGGGAGGAGGCAGGATGAGAGAGAATGATGGAGGAGGTGAATCTAAGATACAGTGTAAGCACATATGTAAAAATAACAATATAACCCCCTGTACAACTATTATATGCTAATAAAAAAGAAAAAATTGTAATAAATAATGTAAAGAAGGACAGACTTGTCTGTCTAAGCACTGTGTATTCATCAAGCATCTCCACACCCTGGTCCTTAATGTCTTTCAGAGAAACAGTAATACTATTTCACTGGGAGTGGATGCTTTTAATGTTGCTAATTATGGATTTAAGGAGTTAGAACAGAGGACCAAAGTCAGATATGCTTAATTCTATAGTGGTTTTCGAAAATCTCCAGATATCAAGTTACCCATCTGTCCATCTATCCATCACACAATATTTATTGAATATACATACCCCAGGCATTTTGAACAAGTATTGGAATAGTTATAAAAGTGTCCATGGTCTGGGGGACGGAGCAGCTAAAAAGGTTATTTCGGGATATATTTTAGAGATTTAACTTTGCATTCATGGTATGATTTCAGGAAAATTATTTTAAAATATTACTTAACATCAAAACAAAAAGAGAAGTGATCCCTTAAAAGCTGGGGTAATAGATCTGCTTCACAGAAATGAGGTCAACCAGGAGAGAAAACTTTACAAAAACTTAAAATGCGATAAATATTGTAAAGAGCAAAATTAAATGGGAAGCAATAGGAGTTAGCTGTTGAAATATCCTCTAAATAGTGTTAGTAATAAAAATTTTAACTATTGGCATAATAAAATCTGTATTTGAAGAGAAGTAGTTATATGCCATTTATAAGAACTTCTAAGATAGTCCTGACAGCTTCATATAAATATACATTGCTCAAAAGTGACCATGTTTATAGCCATTGTGATCTCTTTAAGATTGCTTATTCTAATTTTGGAGACATTAAGTAGATGTTTAATTATAAATACTCAAAAAATCAGACAAATTAAAAGCCCATTTGCATTATTGTTAGTCCTTGATACCTTATTAGTCTATGTGTCTACTGAATGTATGTACATTGAAATATATATTTTTATTTTGTGTAGTTTTTAAAACAAATGGGACTATAGTGTAAGTATTGTTCTATATCTTGCATTTTTTGCCTGCTAGGCTACCTTGGAGAACTTTCCATTACTGTAAAGTATTGATAAGTCTCATTCCTTTCAAGAGCTGTGTGGCATGCTCTGGGTGGTGGGACCCCTCTGTAATCCCAGCACTTGGAAGGCAGAGGCAGGAGAATTGCAAGTTCAAGGCTAGTCTGGCTTGCATAGCCACCCCTTGCTTCAAAAAACAACAGAAAAAAGGCTGCATGGTAGTCTACTGTATGACCTTTAATAATTGTTCATTCATCAATGGAGATTTGGATTGCTTTCAGTTTTCCAGAGTCAGAGACAATGTCACAATGCATATTTTATGTCTTCTACTCACAAGTATTGATGAGTACAGTTTCGGATGACAGTCGTATTTTGACTTCTAAAGTTACTGGAGAATTGTTCCTTAAATGGGGATGGATGAATTTATTCTCTGTATTAGTGGATTTCCCATTTCTCCCACAAAATGCCCAAGGCACTGTAACTTAAAAGTGGCTTATTTAGCTCAGAGTTTTGGAAGTTGAATATCCAAAGAGCAAGGCACTGGACCCCCCCACCCCCCGCTATGTCCCATCATGGCAGATGGGATCATAGTAGGAGCATGTGAGAGAGAAAGAGAGAGAGAGAGAGAGAGAGAGAGAGAGAGAGAGAGAGAGAGAGAGAGAGATCAGTCACATGGTAAGACAGGAAGCCAGAGTGGGGAGGCTCTTTCACAATGACCTTCTCCCAAGAGAACTTTGCTGAGTCACATGAGAATTGCATGAGTAGAAATTCCAATAACCTAATCACCCCCATCGGACGTCATAATCAAGGTTCGAACACCTGTGCACTGGGAGATACATTCAAACCACATCCATACCCAAGCCACTCTCATTAGCAGTATATGACAATATAAAATTTCTCACAACTACAAAGACAGTGGTATCAAACTTTAAGGTGTTTTTATAATAGTCTGTGATTTTCAAAATTGAGCTTTTCATGAGTTCTGTATTTTGGAAAACAATTTTTCCATTAAAAAGATTAAAAATATTATTTTTTCCATCTGTATTTTATCAAGTATGAATATTAATATCTTCATTATATGAATACATTCTCCAAATTTGTAGCTTTTTCACCTACTTTCTAAAGTTTTATTTATTTATTCTTTATTTTATTATTATTATTATTTTTTATTTCTTTTATTCATATGTGCATACAATGATTGGGTCATTACTCCCCCATTCCCCCGGCCCCTCCCTCACGCCCCCCCCCCACTTCCAAGCATGATCTGTTTTCCCTTATCTCTAATGTTGTTGAAGAGAGAATACAAACATTAATAAGGAGGACCAGGGGTTTTTGCTAGTTGAGGTAGGGATGGCTATACAGGGAGATTACTAGTTTTGCTTCCATGCACATATGTATTACTTTCTAAATTGATTCTTCTCGAACTGACCTTTTCTCTAGTTCCTGGTCCCTTTCTCCTGTTGGCCTCTGTTGCTTTAAAGTTTCTGCATTAGTTCCTTTGCACTGAAGACATCAAATGCTATCTTTTTTGGGGGGGGGGTTACCTACCTATTCTCATACCTCCCTTGTGTGCACTCGCCTTGTCATGTGATCAAAGTCCAATCCCCTTGTTGTGTTTGCCCTTGATCTAAAGTCCACATATGAGGGAGAACATACGATTTTTGGTCTCCTGGGCCTGGCTAACCTCACTCAGAATGATGTTCTCCAGTTCCATCCATTTGCTTGTGAATGATAAGATTTCATTTTTCTTCATGGCTGAGAAAAATTCCATTGTGTACAAATACCACATTTTCTTAATCCATTTGTCAGTAGTGGGGCATCTTGGCTGTTTCCATAACTTGGCTATTGTGAATAGCACTGCAATAAACATGGGTGTGCAGGTGCCTCTGGAGTAACCTGTGTCACAGTCTTTTGGGTATATCCCCAAGAGTGATATTGCTGGATCATATGGTAGATCTATATTTAGATTTTTAAGAAGCCCCCATATTTTTTTTCCAGAGTGGTTGTACTAGTTTACATTCCCACTAACAGTATAAGAGGGTTCCTTTTTCCCCGCATCCTCGCGAACACCTGTTGTTGATGGTGTTGCTAATGGTGGCTATTCTAACAGGGGTGAGGTGGAATCTTAGTGTGGTTTTAATGTGCATTTCCTTTATTGTTAGAGATGGTGAGCATTTTTTCATGTGTTTTTTGGCCATTTGAATTTCTTCTTTTGAGAAAGTTCTGTTTAGTTCACTTGCTCATTTCTTTATTGGTTCATTAATTTTGGGAGAGTTTAGTTTTTTAAGTTCCTATATATTCTGGTTATCAGTCCTTTGTCTGATGTGTAGCTGGAAAATATTTTCTCCTACTCAGTGGGTGGTCCGTTCAGTTTAGAGACCATTTCTTTTGTTGAGCAGAATATTAATATCTTCTTCATTTTATGAATACATTCTCCAAATCTGTATCTTTTTCACTTAATTTCTAAAGTTTTAAAAAACTGTTTTTGATATAAGGTCTTGCTATGTAGCCTTGAACTTGACCTCCTGTCCCAGCCTCCTGACTGATGTGATTATAAGCATGCACCACTATGCTTGGCCTCAATGTTTTAAATTTTGATGTAGTCAAAATTATGAGGTTTTTCAAGTTTGTGGCTTTTGTGTTTTATGTTATTTAAAAATGTCTCTTCTGTCTCAAGTTAAAAGCATATTGTCCTGTTTTTTAGATAGTGTGCTAATGATTTGATTTTACTTTTATAACTTTAATTTACATAGAATTTATTTTTTGCCAGTGTTATAAAATACTCAACTTAATTTTTCTCTTTCAATTTATTGAGTCTCTCTTCCCTCCTCACTGAGTTGTTTAACTCCCATTATCAATTATTGCATACTTATCCATAAACACATTCATTTCTGTACCATCCTGTTGCAATAATCCATGTTTCTTCTTGCACTAATACCATGTTTTAATTCCTACTTCCTTCTGACTTTACAGTGCCACTCTGCAATTTAATATTAGCAAATTAAATGCCATGCTTCCAAGAAAGAATCCTGGCCTAGATTATGAGTTAAATTGACACTCAATTTTCTCTTTAAATTCTGAATTGTTTTCAGCGGACTGAAAAAGTAAAGAATTTGATGGTAAGATAAATTGGCTTCCCTAATTATTTTCCTTTTCCAGGTTGCCATCTTTGAAATTTTGGACTTGAAGTAAACCCATTTTATTAATACTCTCTTAGGGCAGAAGACAGCTTGGCAATATGACCCCTGAATTTATAAGCCTGGGCTTACAAAAAGAATTAGTGGACTGGAGCATCAAGTAGTCCTGATAACTGAAAGCCAAAAGAAACTGCGTTCTTTCTTCTAATGGTTACAGTGTATCCTTAAAGAAAAATATGGTCTTAACATTTTAAATAATAGACAAAAATATATTCCACAAGCATTGCTTTCTCATTGTCTTAATGATTAATTAAAAATTTAACAGTATCAATAAAATAGAATATATACTAGGAAATAATGAAAATTAAAATAACTTAAAACTTTCACTTTCTTCTCAAAGGGTTTATATTAGTTAAAATATTGTGAAAAGAAGTTCTGAACATGTTAGAAAAGAAAATAATACCAAGGAGGGTGTAACTGAAATAAAATAATCTCAGAGATGGCCAGGCTGTTAGGCAATTAGGTCATTTCTCTTGCTTAAGAGGAAACAACTAATTTTATTTTGACTTGTGTTAATTGCAATCTCTTTTCAAAGTCATTTGGATTTAGGTCGGGGTAAAGAATAGAAAGTTTCTGGTCATGTTCACATGCTCATCTTAGAGGAGAGCTGTGAACTTTTGTGTTGGGTGTGAGGTTAGCTGTGGGCTTGTCATACACGGTTCTATTGGGTTCATCCCTTAAATACATAATTTGTTGAGAGTTTTTCTCGTGAGAGGATGTTGGATTTTGCCAAGTGCTTTATAATGCTTTATAATTTTTTTCCTCCATTCTGTAAAGTGGTGGGTCACAGTTTTTTAAAAAATTTTATTTATTTTTTTATTATTCATATGTGCATACAATGCTTGGGTCATTTCTCCCCCATGCCCCCACCCCTCCCTTACCACTTACCCTACTCTCTCCCTCTCCCCCCACTCCCTCAATACCCAGCAGAAACTATTTTGCCCTTATCTCTAATTTTGTTGAAGTGAGAGTATAAGCAATAATAGGAAGGAACAAGCATTTTTACTAGTTGAGATAAGGATAGCTATACAGGGAGTTCACTCACATTAAAATCCTGTACATGTGTGTTACCTTCTAGGTTAATTCTTCTTGATCTAACCTTTTCTCTAGTTCCTGGTCCCCTTCTCCTATTGGCCTCAGTTACTTTTAAGGTATCTGCTTTAGTTTCTCTGCATTGAGGGCAACAAATGCTAACTAATTTTTTAGGTGTCTTACCCATCCTCATATCTCCCTTGTGTGCACTCGCTTTTATCATGTGCTCAAAGTCCAATCCCCTTGTTGTGTTTGCCCTTGATCTAATGTCCGCATATGAGGGAGAACATACGATTTTTGGTCTTTTGGGCCAGGCTAACCTCACTCAGAATGATTTTCTCCAATTCCATCCATTTACCAGTGAATGATAATATTTCATTCTTCTTCATGGCTGCATAAAATTCCACATTTTCCACATAGATACCACATTTTCTTGATCCATTCGTCAGCAGTAGGACATCTTGGCCGTTTCCATAACTTGGCTATTGTGAATAGTGCTGCAATAAACATGGGTGTGCAGGTGCCTCTGGAGTAACCTGTGTCACAGTCTTTTGGGTATATCCCCAAGAGTGGGATTGCTGGATCAAATGGTAGATCAATGTTTAGCTTTTTAAGTAGCCTCCAAATTTTTTTCCAGAGTGGTTGTACTAGTTTACATTCCCACCAACAGTATAAGAGGGTTCCTTTTTCCCCACATCCTCACCAACACCTGTTGTTGATGGTGTTGCTAATGATGGCTATTCTAACAGGGGTGGGATGGAATCTTAGTGTGGTTTTAACTTGCATTTCCTTTATTGCTAGAGATGGTGAGCATTTTTTCATGTGTTTTCTGGCCATTTGAATTTCTTCTTTTGAGAAAGTTCTGTTTAGTTCACTTGCCCATTTCTTTATTGGTTCATTAGTTTTGGGAGAATTTAGTTTTTTAAGTTCCCTATGTATTCTGGTTATCAGTCCTTTGTCTGATGTGTAGTTGGCAAATATTTTCTTCCACTCTGTGGGTGTTCTCTTCAGTTTAGAGACCATTTCTTTTGTTGAGCAGAAGCTTTTTAGCTTTATGAGGTCCCATTTATCTATGCTATCTCTTAGTTGTTGTGCTGCTGGGGTTTCATTGAGAAAGTTCTTACCTATACCTACTAACTCCAGAGTATTTCCTACTCTTTCCTGTATCAACTTAAGAGTTTGTGGTCTGATACTAAGATCCTTGATCCATTTTGAGTTAATCTTGGTATAGGGTGATACACATGGATCTAGTTTCAGTTTTTTGCAGACTGCTAACCAGTTTTCCCAGCAGTTTTTGTTGAAGAGGCTGCTATTTCTCCATCATATATTTTTAGCACCTTTGTCAAAGACAAGTTGTTTTTAGTTGTGTGGCTTCATATCTGGGTCCTCTATTCCATTCCACTGGTCTTCATGTCTGTTTTTGTACCAGTACCATGCAGTTTTATTGTTATTGCTTTGTAATATAGTTTGAAGTCATGTATCGTGATACCTCCTGCATTGTTCTTTTGACTGAGTATTGCTTTGGCTATTTGTGGCCTCTTGTGTTTCCATATAAATTTCATGGTAGATTTTTCAATCTCTTTAATGAATGTCATTGGAATTTTGATAGGAATTGCATTAAACATGTAGATTACTTTTGGGAGTGCAGACATATTTACTGTGTTCATTCTACCAATCCATGAGCATGGGACATTGCTCCACTTTCTATAGTCTTCTTCAATCTTTCTTCAAAGTTTATAGTTTTTCATGTAGAGTTCATTCACATCTTTTGTTAGGTTTACACCTAGGTATTTGATTTTTTTTGAGGTTATTGTAAATGGAATTGTTCTCATATATTCTTTTTCAGTTTGTTCATTATTAGTGTATAAAAATGGTAATGATTTTTCTATGTTGATTTTTGTCTTTGCTTCTGTTAATGTGGTTTATTACATTTATTGATTTTCGTATGTTGAACCACCACTGCATTCCTGGGATGAAGACTACTTGGTCATGGTGAATAATCTTTTTGATGTGTTGTTGAATTTGGTTTGCCATTATTTTGTTGAGGATTTTTGCATCAATGTTCATTAAGGAGATTGGCCTATAGTTCTCCTTTTTGGAGGTGTCTTTGCCTGGTTTTGGGATAAGTGTAATACTGGCTTCATAAAATGTGTTAGGCAGTTTTCCTTCTCTTTCTATTTCATTGAACAGTTTAAGGAGGGTTGGTATCAGTTCTTTTTTAAAGGTCTGATAGAATTCTGCAGAGAATCCATCAGGTTCTGGATTTCTCTTTTTGGGGAGACTCTTGATTGCTGCTTCAATTTCATTTTGTGTTATAGATCTATTCAGGTGATTTGGGATCTTTCAGTCATTTTAATATATGCACTCATGGGTATAAACTTTCCTCTCAGTACCGCCTTTGCTGTGTCCCATGGGTTCCAGTAGGTTGTGTTTTCATTTTCAGTGACTTCCAGGAACTTTTTTATTTCCTCAATGACCCATTGTTCATTAAGTAATTAGTTATTCAGTTTGCAGTTGTTTGCATGTTTTTTGTCTTTACTTTTGTTGTTGAGTTCTAGTTTTATTGCATTGTGATCAGATAGTATGCATGGTATAATTTCTATTTTCTTATATTTGCTGAGGCTTGTTTTGTGCCCTAGGATATGATCTGTTTTGGAGAAGGTTCCATGGGCTGCTGAGAGTGTATATTGTGTAGAAGTTGGATCAAATGTTCTGTAAACATCAAGTAGGTCCATTTGATCTATTGTATGTTTTAGATCTTGAATTTCTTTATTGATTTTTTGTTTGGATGACCTATCTATTGATGATAATGGGGTGTTAAAGTCTCCCACAACCACTGAGTTGGAGTTAATATATGCTTTTAGGTCTTTTATGGTATGTTTGATGAAATTGGGTGTGTTGACATTGGGTGCATACAGGTTGATGATTATTATTTCCTTTTGGTCTATTTCCCCTTTTTTAAATATGGAATGTCCGTCTTTATTTAGTTTGATCAATGTAGGTTTGAAGTCTACTTTGTCAGAGATAAGTATTGCTATCCTGCTTGTTTTTGGGGGCCATTGGCTTGGTAAATCTTCTTCCAGCCTTTCATCCTAAGCCTATGCTTATTTCTGTTGGTGAGATGGGTCTCCTGTAAGCAACAAATTGTTGGAACTTCCTTTTTAATCCATTTCGTCAAGCGGTGCCTTTTGATGGGTGAGTTAAGTCCGTTAATATTAAGTGTTAGTACTGATAGGTATGTGGTGATTCCTGTCATTTAGTTGTCTTAGTTGTTTGAAGGTTTGATTGTGTGTACCTAAGTTGATGTTACTCTCTTCTGTCTTGCTTTTTCTTTTCCTGAGGTTTGGTGCTGCCTGTCCTTTCATGGTTAAGTTGGGTTCCACTTTCTGTGTGCAGAATCCCTTTCAGAATCTTTTGTAGTGGTGGCTTTGTGGTCACATATTGTTTTAGTTTCTGCTTATCATGGAAGACTTTTATTGCTCCGTCTATTTTGAATGATAGTTTTGCTGGGTAGAGTATCCTGTGGTTGAAGTTATTTTCATTCAGTGCCTGGAAGATCTCGCCCCAAGCTCTCCTTGCTTTTAATGTTTCTGTTGAGAAGTCTGCTGTGATTTTGATGGGTTTTCTTTGTAGGTTATTTGTTTTTTCTCTCTTACAGCCTTCGATATTCTTTCCCTAGTTTCTGAACTTGCTGTTTTAATGATGATATGTCAAGGGGTAGTTCTATTTTGATCTGGTCTGTTTGGTGTTCTGGAGGCCTCGTGCATCTGTATGGGACTATCTTTCTCTAGATTTGGGAAATTTTCCGTTATTATTTTGTTGAATATATTACGCATTCCCTTTGCCTGCACCTCTTCTCCTTCTTTGATGCCCATGATTCTCAAGTTTGGTCTTTTGATGGAGTCAGTGAGTTCTTGCATTTTCTTTTCACAGGTCTTGAGTTGTTTAATTAATAGTTCTTTTGTTTTTCCTTTATTTACCATTTCATCTTCAAGGTCTGAGATTCTGTCTTCTGTTTGTTCTATTCTGCTGGATTGGCCTTCCTTTTTGTTTTGCAGTTCTGTTTTGTTCTTTTTTCTGGGGTTTTCCATATCCTGGGTCGTTTACTCTTTAATGTTGTCTATTTTTGTCCTGAGTTCATTTTCCTGTTTATTAATTGTGTTCTCTGTTTCACTTTGGTGTTTATACAGTGCTTCTATGGTTTCGTTTATTTCTTCTTATGCTTTTAAAATTCTCTATTTTTGTTGTCTTGGAATTTCTTGAGTGTCTACTGCACATTTTGGTTGACCCTATCCAGTATCATCTCTATAAAATTCTCATTGAGTACTTGTAGTATGTCTTCTTTTAAATTATTCTTGTGGGCTTCATTGGGTCCTTTGGCATAGTTTATCTTCATTTTGTTGGAGTCTGGATCTGAGTATCTGTTTTCTTCATTCCCCTCTGGTTCCTGTACTAATTTTTTGCTGTGGGGAAACTGGTTTCCCTGTTTTTTCTGTCTTCCCATCATTGCCCTTGGTGTTGTTATTTTCCCTGTACTGTGTGCAGTTAGGTATTTTCTGGCTTGTAATAATAGCACTAGTGATATTTAGAATGGAAGGGTGGGAGTAGATGGAAAGCAAAGTAGTTTAAGGAAAAAGGAAAAACAAATAAAGAAGTAGAAAAAAAACAGAACAAAGAAACAAACAAAAAAACTTTCAAAGGTAAAAACAGGGAGAGACAGTGTACTAATCAACCGTAAGCTGAAAAGGCATTAGAGAGTCAGAGAGAGGATTGAAAATAAAAAATAAAAAGAATAGAAATAAGAATAAAAATAAAAAATAAGTAAATGAAAAAATATATATAAATAAAAAAAATCTCCAAGTTCAAATGCAATAAAGTTTCAGTCTTAATAATTTTGGTTTATGTTCCTCAGCCTCCAATCCTGGAGATGGTGCCTCAGTTGTTGCTCTGTAGTTGTCTCATCAAAGGGGAAAAATAAAATAGAACAAAACTGCAGAAAGCAAAAAAAAAAGAAAAAAAAACCCACAAAGTGTCCCAAGTTCAAATGCAATACAGTTTCAGTAAGGTTTTCAGCATGCAGGTATAGTTCGGTTCTTTTCTCATCAAAGGTAGGGAGAGAGAAAAAAAAGAGTCTGGAGACAGTTCTGTGAATGGTATCTGCGCCTGTGGCTTGCCTGCCCGCTGCTGTCAACCTGCTGTTGCTGGAGGTGTTATTTATGCAGATCTCAGGAGTGATCTTAGCACTCACCTGGCCCTGCAGGATTTGTTTACTCAGAGTTCTGTGTGCAATGTCACTGCTACAAGCTTTCCCCTTTCCAAGCACTGGGAAAGGTGACACTGCACCCACTTTCTCAGGCCTGCATGTTTATTTACAGTTCACGTTGGAGGTGGGTCTTCCCCCTTCTCCTGTGCAGTTTTCCTCCTTCTGCCACTCTCACAAGCTTTCCTGCTATTTGTCTTTATTGTTCTTATTGCTTATTACTCAGTTTCTCTTTTTTCACCGGGTGGGGGTCAGTCTGTCCAGGGAGCTATGCTGATCTATGCTGTCTGTGGAAGTATCGCGTACCGCTAAGCTCACCTTGCCTGCATCTTCCCAAGCCATCTGGGTGCCGGCGTCTGGCGGCCTAGGGGCCCTTCTGTTTTCTCCATTCAATGTGATTGGAGATAGTCTGTGCACGTTGGAAGTGTGTCTGGGTAAAAGTTTTTTATTTGTGTATGTTCAACCATTCTTGTGTCAGGGATTAAAAAAAGATTTGATCCCAGAAGATGATTATTTTAATGTGGTGATAAATTTGGTTTATTAGTATTTTGTCTAAGTGGTTTTTTTTGTTGTCTATGTTTATCAGGGATCTTGGCTTGTAATTTTCTTTTCTTATAATGTGCTTATCTGTTTTTGTTATCAGAGTAATGTTATCCTTCTTTGTAAGATGAGTGTGGAAGTTTTCTCTCTTTTTCAATTTTTTGGGAAGAGCTTGAGAAAAACTGATTCTTTCTTGGTGGGATTAGTCAGACACCCTGCCCTGAGATTTCCTTTGAGTTTTTCTAATACTGATTCAATGCCATTACTCATTATTGGTCTGTTCAAATTTTCCATTTCTTTATGATTCAATCCTGGTGGGTTGTATGTTTCTAAAATTTATTAATTTTTTTCTAGGTCACTCAATTTGTTGGTGCAGTCATTCATAGCAGTCTCTTTGCTCCTTTTAATTTCTGAAGAAAATTATAATGTCTTCTCTTTCATTTCTGGTTTTATTTGAGTCTTTTCCCTTTTCTCTTAGTGTAGCTAAGGGTTTGTCTTTTCAATTAACCTCTTTCTATTATTTTCCCATTCTCTATTTCACTTATTCTGAGACTTAATTTGTTCTTCTTTTCCTAGTTCTCTGAGATATAATGATAGATTGCTTCTTTGTGAGCTTTCTTCTTCTTTGATGTAGATGTTTATTGCTATAAACTTGCCTCTTAAATGTCTTTTTTCTCCCTTTATGATGCTGGCTTGTGGTACATTGTGGCATTTACAAGAGTTCTTAAAATGCATCAAATATATTAAACTTGAATTTGCCCCCCTACCTCTCTCCTTTATCCCCCTCCCACATGCTGGAATTGTTTCAACAGATCTCATTTTTACATTTGCATACATGTGTGCACAGTTTTTGAGCTGTATTCACTGTTCTGCACCCTTTCCTGCCACCTTCCCCATCCCACTGGTACCAACCGCCCACCCCAAAACCTGTTCTGCCCTCTTGTTCTCTGATTTTGTAGAAGAAAAAAAGAAAAACAAGAAATTCTTGTTTGTTTGAGATAAAGGTAGCTACACAGGGAGTTTCTTTGTGCTATTACCTCAATTGGTTCATCTCCTCTAATTTTCATTATTCTACCTTAGTCCCTTTCTTATGGTGGTTTCAACTGGTTTAAGATTTCTGTATTTATTATTGTATAGAGTTCATCAACCATATTCAACTTCTTACTTTCCCTGTTTTATTCTACTCCCCCCATGTGTGCTCTCCCCTTTATGTGACCAGTGTTTCAGAGTATTGCTGCATTTGCTTTGGGCCTATAATCCACATATGAGAGAGAACATGTGGTTTATGGCCTTCTGAACCTGACTATCTTCACCTGAGATGATGTTCTCTAGCTCCATTGACTAACCTGAGAATGACAAAAATTCCTTCCTTCTTTGTGGCTGAATAAAATTCCATTGTGTATAAATACCACATTTTCTTAATCCATTCATCAGTAGTGGGGCATCTTGGCTATTTCCACATCTTAGCTATTGTGAATAGTGCTGCAATAAACATGGGTGTGCAGGTGCTTTTGTTATAAGCTGACTCACAATCCTTCAGGTGTGTCCCAGGAGTGGCATTGCTGGATTGTTTGGCAGATCTATTTTTAGTGGTTGTACTAGCTTACATTCCCACCAGCAGTATATAAGTGTTCCTTTTTCCCTGCATCCTTATCAACATTTGTTGTTGTTTGTGTTCTTGATGGTAGCAATTCTAACAGAAGTGAGGTGGAATCTTAATGTGGTTTTGAGTTGCATTTCCTTTATGGCCAGGGATGGTGAACATTTTTCATGTACTTTTTAGCCATTTGGACTTCTTCCTTTGGAAAAGCTCTGTTCAGTTCATTTTCTATTTCTTCATTGGGTCATTGATATTTTGGGAGTTTAGTTTTTGAGCTTTCTATATATTCTGGTTACAAGTCCCTTGTGTGATGTATAGTTGGCAAAGATTTTCTCCTGTCCTGTAGGCAGCCTCTTCAATTTAGAAACCATTTCTTTCATTGTGCAGAAGCTTCTTAATATCATGTAGTCCTATTTGTCAAGCTTTTCTCTTAGTTGCTGAGCCAATTGAGTTCTACTAAGGAAGTCCTTGCTTATGCCTATTGCTTCCAGTATATTCCCTGCTCTTTCCTTCACTAGCTTCAAGGTTTCAGGTCTGATATTAAGGTCCTTAATCCACTTTGAGTTGATACGTGTACAGGGTGAAAGACATGAATCTAGTTTCAGTTTTCTGCAGACAGATATCCAGTCTTCCCAGAAACATTTGTTGAAGAGACTGTCTTTTCTCCATTGTATGTTTTTCATATCTTTGTCAAAAATCAGGTGGTCATAGTTGTGTGCATTCATATCTGAGTCTTCTATTCTATTCCACTAATCTTCATTTCTGTTTTTGTGCAGGTACCATGCTGCTTTTATTGCTATGGCTCTGTAGTATAGTTTGAGTTAGGTATTGTGATCCATCCAGTGTTCTTCTTTTTGTTCAATATTGCCTTGGCTATTTGTGGTCTTTTGTGCTTCCAAATGAACTTTAGGGTTGATTTTTTCCAATCTCTGTGATGAATGTCAATAGAAATTTGATGGGGTTTCATTGAACATAGATTGCTTTTGTCAATATAGCCATTTTCACAATATTGATTCTGCCAATCCATGAGCACTGAATCCATGAGCATTTCCATCTTCTGAAATCTTCAGTTTCTTTCTTTAATGGTTTATAGTTTTCATTGTAGAGCTCTTTCACTTCCTTTGTTAAATTTATTCCTAAGGATTTTATTTTTTGATGCTATTGTAAGTGGATTTGTTTTCCTAAATTTTTTCTCAGTCTGTTCATTGTTGGTATATAGAAAGGCTATTGATTTTTGTAAATTGATTTCTTAACCTGCTACTTTGCTGAATGTGCTTTTGATGTCTAGTTGCTTGCTGGTGGAGTTTTTTTGGTGTTTATTTTATAAGATTAGGTCATCTAAAAATAGGATAATTTGATTTTTCCTTTCTTATTTGAATTCCTTTTATTTCTTCTTTCTGTCTTATTGCTCTGTCTAGGAATTCCAAGACTATGTTGGATAAGTGGAGAGGGTAGACATCTGTGTCTCGTTCCTGACTTTAGAGGAAAAGGTTTCAATTTTTCCCCTTTAAGTATGATGTTGGCTGTAGGTTTGTCATATATAGCCTTTACTATGTTGAGGTACATTCCTTCTATTCCTAGATTGATCAGAGCTTTTATCATGAAAGGATGTTGAATATTTGTCAAAAGCTTTTTCTGCATCTTTTGAGATGATCATGTGATTTTTGGCTTTGCTTCTGTTAATATGCTATATTACATTTAATGATTTGCATATGTTGAACCATCCCTGCATTCCTGGGATGAAGCTGACTTGATCGTGGTGTATGATCTTTTTGATATGCTACTGAATTCAGTTTGTCAATATTTTATTGATAATTTTGCATCTAAGTTTATTAAAGAGATTGGTATAAAATTCTCTTTTCTGTTGCATCATTTTCTCATTTTGGGATGAGTGCAATAATGGCTTCATAGAATGATTGTGGCAGTGTTTCTTCCATTTATATTTCATGGAAAAGTTTGAGAAGTGTTGGCATTAGCTCTTCTTTAAAGTCTGGTAGAATTCCAGCTATTATTTTTTAAAATAGATTTTATATACCTTTCTCTCATTTTTCTTGATCTCCTATAATTCAAATGTTAGTTCATTGATACTGTCCTATAAGTCCAATAGGCTTTCTTTATTTCTTTTAATTATTTTTTTCTTCATTGTATATTTTAAATAATCAGAAATTCTGTTTTATTATTTCAAACTCACTGCTAAATTTCTTATTTTGTTTGTTATTTTTTATATTTTGTTGAATAGTTTTTCTGTATTTTCTTAAATTACACTGAGTATCCTTAAAACAACTATTTTAACTTTATTGTCAGGCAGTTTTTAGATCTTTATTTTTTTGATGTTTACTACTATTAAATTACTATGTTTCTTTGGTCTAGAGTAGTTTTCCTTGGTATCTTGTTGTCTTATATTGATGTCTGTGCATTCAGTGGACCTGTATCCTTTTCCATACTTCATGGTTCACTTTTGGGGAGAAAGGCATTTCCTTATGGGGGTATGAGGGGGTTTCTTGGGAGTGTAATGAGTCTGGGGCTGTTTGGTCTCCATGCAGCTCTGTCAGTTAAGTCCAGTATTGAAAAAGATTGCATGGATCATTAGAAGACAATGCTGTGAATGTCTACAGTGTGGTGAGGACAGCAGTGATTCCTGGCAATGATGGCTGCTAAGGCACCCCAAAGTCTTTCTCCCACTATGGAAGTTGTGGCTGAGAGGATCCCTCATAGCACATAGTCCAGTTTGTAGACAACCTGATGTCCAGTTAATTTTGTTCATTACAGAGTTTAAACCATGGGTACACACTATGGCTCTGTGGTGTAGGGCAGTCATGGAAACTCTCTCCAGGACATAGGTGTCCTTTGCTGCTAAGTTGTTAATAGCATTCCAGGCTCAGGTGTTAGTAAACCACTCAGCATTCAGGGACAGGTGCGTTGGCATGTAGAGAGTTTAGTGGCCTCCATTTGGGGCAGGGGCTAGCTTTTTATCACCACTGAGGCATTGAGGTAGTTCACAATGTGTGGACATGGTTAGATAATCATTGTCTCTGAGTCCCCGAATATGAACTAGTTTGCTATGGCAGTGGCTCTGAATTCTGAGACCTGGTCATATGCAATGCATCCTCATAGCTGGGTTCTGGGGGGGGGGCGGTGTAGGCTAGCTCTCAATTTTGATTGAGCTGGTTTCTAGAGTTTAAGCACACACCCAGGGACAAGGTGAAAACTAACAGGCTGTGGTGGTTGCTTTGATGTCTGTATCATGATGCCGCTATAGAACAATAATATTATTGCAATCTGGACTGTGCACACTCACAAAAAGTTACTAGATGTTGCCTAAAGAGGTTGGGCATTGCAACCAAGAGGCATTTGGGCTGACCTGTACTCATTACTACTATGGTCTGAATATATTTCTCCAAAATTCGTAGTGGAAGTCCCAACTCAAGGTGATGGCATCATAGGGTAAGGTCTTTGGGTGGTGATTAGCCCCTTGAAAGGCATTCATGTTCAAGGGGGCTATATGCCTCTCCATCAAATGAGGTGACAGTGGAAAGAACGTTACAGAGGAAATGGGTCCAAAACAGGCACTGTATCACCCAGACCCTAGATCTTCAACTTCCCACTATCCACAACTGTGACACATAAATTTCTGTTGTCTATAAACTACCCAGTCTATGATACTTTATTTTAGTTAGCTTAAGAGAACAAAAATTCCAGCCACATTCATGGCAGAAATTCCCCACCGTAAGGTACAAATTTAGAATTTTAGTTTATTAATCAGTCACTTTCGAAATATGTTTTGTTTTAATTTCTCAACCATCTGTTTTATCACACTGAAGTGTTAATACATCCTGTCTAAACCTGAAGTTAAATGCTATTCACCATTCATTACTGAGTATCTTTTAGCAAATGCTCTTGTAGACATTGAGGGTACAGCAGTGAACAAAATCAACAAAGTCCTTGCTTTCATGGACCTATGTTCTAATGCATATTTATTATTAGATCTAGAAAAGTCCTTGAAAATCCTTTACTTCCATTCTTGTGTTTCAATAATCAGAAAAGAAACCTTTTAAAGGTAAAATCACCTGTAAGATCAGACTGCTGGTTAAGAGGAAAGCTAGAGCTGAAAGTTAGGTTTTGCCACTGTCATAAGGAAGAAGAAGGTGGCAAAGGAGGAAAATGACTTTTTCCATGGACTGCTGTGTGGTCCTGGTAAAGAGAAATGGGAGCCATTTAGATTAGGATTAAGGGAGACTTTCATTCATATTGTTTCCTTCTTCTGTTTTGGTGCAGAAAAACTTCCAAAAAAATCTATAAAAGCAACTGTAAAGCCATATTTAAAAACACATAAAGACAATATACAACCAAATAATGAAGAGAAACCAAAGAAAGAGAGAACCATTAGCCAGTTAAGTCACTGTTAGTAAGTTCTAAAGATATTTAGTTTTGCGATTGGAGTCTTTGCTTAATTAACAAAACAACAATTTAACCATGGAAAAGGAAGCAATCAAAATATGGACCCCACTAATTCAATTCTGGTGACACTAAGAAAATTAATTTCATGAGTGTTTGACTTCAGAAATAATTCAGTGAATTCTGAGCACACAGGGCTATAAACCCAAGAACATTTTCTGTGTTTTTTTTTATCCCAGTCCCTGGCAAAGTATCAAAAAGAATAATTTTGAAGTCTGGGTCCCTGGATTTAGCTGTATTTTCTATCTCTACTTGGTACTAGAGCAACTTTGAGCAAGACACTAGCCTTTCTGTTTTCTCTCCCTTAAAAAGTAACCAACATTTCTTTCCTCACACATCTGCAGAGAAGGTCAAACGGGTCTGTGCATAAAAGCATATGGGCTTCATATACTTATACAAAATAGAACAAAGAAACCCCTTGCAATAGTTTTAAGTGGGGCAAGGAGGCGGTCGAGAGGGAGAGAGGGTAGGGGTGATCTAACCAATGTTCAATATACTCCTGTATGGAATTGTCACAATGCATGCCCCCCTGGGCAATGAATGTATCCAAGTAAAAAGTTAATGAGAAAAAAGCACACGTTAAACTATGAAACTGTGTGCCAAACTCATTAAGCAAGTCTTAGGTGGTCATTACACATAAAAGCTTATAAATTCCATGTTGAAGTCCACTTACTTCGGCCAGGCATGATGGGTCATGACTATAATCCAAGCTACTTGGGAGGTGCAGATTGGGAGGATCACAGTTTGAGGCAAGCCCAGGCAAAAAGTTCTTGGGACCCCATCTTAACTAACAAAAGCTGTCTGTGGTATCACGCATCTGTCCTTCCAGCTACATGGGAAACATAAGTAGGAGGTCTTGGTCCAGGCTAGTTTGTGCATAGACAAGACCCTACTTGAAAAACATCTAAAGCAAAAAGGGCTGGGGCTGAGGCTCAAGGGGTAGAATGCCTCCCTAGTAAGCACAAGGCTCTGAGTTCAAATCTCATATCACTAAAAGAAGTTCACTTAGCTCAAGGTATCCTCTGACCTATGTATACTAGTCTCTCACTTCCTTCTTAGTGAACACACACAAGGCCTTCCCTGCTGTAATAGCAGGACTAAGAAACCTCTGGGTGAAATGTGTGTTTGAAGAATTTTGTCTCCATTCCCCTCAAGCCCTTTCCTAGTTCACTTATCTCCCTTTTTTCAGATCCCACATAATGGGCTTGAAGTCATAGGACTTCTTATTTAGGATTCTTGTAAGGGTGTCGTGAGAAATGTGAAATAAAGTGTGCCTAGTTTTATTATTCCAGATTCTGTTGCCTGTGCAGGTGGAAGTCTGCAACAGTGCTGCACTGCAATCTGAAATTCTCTTACAGCTTTTACCCAGCAGGGGTTGGAAAATTGGTTGGCCTTGTTTTGTTTTCACATTTTATTTGAATTATAGTGTGTACCATTTTTAGACAAATGGTACAAATTTGTAAAAAGGAAATCTCTAGTGTTTACAAATTATTATTATCACTAAATCTTTCTGATTATGCACAGTATTTGGTTTTCTCATTTATATAATTCATCTCACTCCTCCCAGAGGTTTAGGTAACATGAAGATTCAGATTTGACAGTAGCCCAGAGTAAGTAAAATTAGATCTAATTTTAAACAGTAAGTATGTAGGCAAAGTTTCCATTTAAGTTCTGCTCTTTCATTGTTGTTTTGCAATTTTTGGCAGTACTGGGTTTGAACTCAAGGTGGCACTCTACCTCTTGAGCCGCTCCACCAGTCCTTCCTTCTTTCATAAATCTAAAATTAGTTCACTTAAAAACTCAGCTAGATGCATCCACAGTCAGCCAATTTCTCATTCATGCTCTCCATATCATATGATGATAGTAATACTTAAAAAATAAGATATTATTGGGTCACATCAATCCATTCCCTTCCTGTTATATTGATCCTTCAAACATACCTAACATGACGTCACAATGCTTTGATGGTGACCCAAATTTGGAAAAGTTGGCCTCCTAGAATACTGACCATGTCTTAAATTTCTCTGCATTAAACATTCTGTGTGCATAGCTATCACTCAGTAAATTCTTGTTGATTTTAAGTGAATAGAAAGAATGGGAGAAGGCTTCAGTAGTTGAGGGCAGAAGAGGATACCAGAAATAAATGTCACTCACAAGTCTTAAAGTAACTAGTATTATAATTTTTGTTTTTTGTTTTTTTTGGTTGGTAATGTGACTGAACTCAGGGCTTTAGCTTGCTAGGCAGGTGCTTTACTATTTGAGCCAAGCACCTTTTGTTTTAGTTATTTTACGAATATTCCAGGGCTGGCCTGGACCTTGGTCCTCTTATTTACACTTCCTGCATGGATGGGATGATAGGTACCACCACAGTGCTATAGACTGAAGTTTTTGCTGGGGCTGAGATGCAACCGTAATCCTCCAGCTCTCTGCCTCCAGAGTAACTAGAATTATAAGTGTAATCCCTTGTATCCAGGTGGAATGAAATATTAAAAACCAGAGATGTAACAGCTATGTGCAGAGGTCCAAAATAAAACTTTTGATGAGGCAGGTGCTAGTGGCTCACTCCTGTAATCCTAGCTACTCAGGAGGCAGAGATCAAGAAGATTGCAGTTCGAAGCCAGCCCAAGGAAATAGTTCGTGAGACCCTATCTCGAAAAACCTTCTCACAAAAAATTGGGCTGGTGGAGTGGCTCAAAGTGAAAGCCCTGAGTTCAATCCCCAGTACTGAAAAAAAGAAATAAAAAACAAAACAACAACCAAACTTTTGATGAGTCAAAGTTCAGGCTGTTTAACCAATGCTGTATTTTGGTGGTGAGGGGGGTGGAATCTGAAACACTGCTCATGAAAGCTAGTTGAGTCTGCATATTGACAGAAGCATAATCCAGAGTTAGAAGACCTCTCATCTGGGGAAGACTGGGAAGATATTGAGAGAAGGCAGTCAGGGCTCTGACAGTGGAGGTGACGGTTGAGTGAGAAGGCAGCCTGAGTACCGTTGCAGGAGTAAACAGTGCACAACAGATTATATGCTAGAGGCTGGCCTTTAGGCTTTCTTTTGCACTGCCCACTTTCACATTTAAAGGATGGATACTGGTGATCAAGAAATGGGAAGCCATTTTGTAGAGTCATATTGCCAAAGTAGCATCTGAAGAACTGAGGCTAGGACTGGAATACAAATCTCAAAACTAAAGGTTGGCCTTAGGAGAGATGCAGACAGGTTAAGGCGTATGAAAAACGGTTTACAGCAAGAAAGGTAATACTGAATGCTCTTTTCAAGACTTCTAAGTCAACCATAGCAAATAAGTTCAACGTTAGATAAGACTTACAGATGTATGTTTTTAAAGAGAATTCCAATGAATCACAATATACTTCTGTACCAGAGAGTGCTATTATTTTCATAAAAAATTTAGTATTTCCATATTTTAAAACTCATAGAGATAAAAATATTGGGCTATGGAAAAAATATTGGCAAAGGAAAGTGTTGCTGCCTCAAAAGGAGGTATAGGAAATTCAGAGAGGTGTAGAAAGGCCATTCCTATATGCAAGTGCCAGAGGCAGGACACAGCCAATCAGAGTGAATTAAAAAGAAAGCAGATGGAGGCTTTTGATCCAGAACTTCACAACATTGCAAATATGGGATCAGAGATAACATTTATGTCACTACTATACTGGGGAAATCTAATTTAGAAGAGTGACATGTTGTATGATTTCTAATTTCTAGAACTAGCCATTTCCTTACAGGTATTAAGTTTGTTTTTTTTCCCATTCTCAACCCATTCTTTTAGTCACTGTTTTTTCATTCAAATGAAACATATTGTATATGGGTGTAGGCGGAATGAATTATGTTCTAGGAGCACACCCCTCGTCTGAATGGATCAAGAAAGGGAAGATAGGGCTGATGTTTGATACCATATTTTCTCTCTAAAACATTGACAATTATGTATTTAGAAAGCACCATTTATTGATAACATAACAAATAAAGCTGCTGGAAGAAATTATTGGGTTTCTTTAGCACCAGAAATATATATTTAGTCATAAGTTACTGAGCATCAGAAATAATTGCTTTGTAATGCAATATAATTGAATCTCTTTTTTGTTATAATGAAAGACATTTTTATTAGTACAAGATAGAATTACTTCAGTTATTAGACCTCTGATAAAGTCAACCCGTGCTTTTAAATACAAAGCAGCTAAAGTGTTTAGCAGTTATTAAAGGTCTGACATACATTTTATCACAGAGTCTCCCTTGAAACAAACACAAAAATGCTCCCATTAGTGAATGCATTGCATTGAGTGAAATAAAACCAAGTTACTATCTTGCATATTTTTATGCTATTACAGTTGTTCTGAAGAAATCTCAAAAAGAGTGATTAATATCATTTTGACCTAATAGGAATAATTTATATTTGTCTATACTAACACATTGTAAGAAATATGTAACTTACCTTTTTTATATTAAAAGGACACAATTATTAATTTGTGTCATGATTCTACCCAGAAGGTATATTGCTATTGATAGCTATAATCAATTTTCAAAGGAAGAGGAAAACCTGACCAGTATTCAGATATTAGTGCTTTATTTCCATTTTTCAAGAAAAAACAGACATTTTTTTAGTAGTGGCATTTTTTATCTTTCTGTTCTCATATGTGTGAGACACCTACAGGTAGTGCTGATTTAATTAAAGTGAAAAAATTCCTTTCTTCAGTTAAATGTGCAATTTCATATGTAAAGCAGTATGATGAAAGGTGGTATAAAATATAATTATTTCAAAGGAGAGTGAAATTTCATAAACTTCAGTCAAACCATAGGCTATCTTTATTGATATGTGTTCAATACACTGTATGGGTCTGAGGAACCAGAGATAAAAGGGATTCACAGATTTTAAGGCGCTCACAAATGAGTGGAGATTAAGTCATGTGAAAAGTCAGAATACAAATCAAATCTGGGAAAAATTTCTAATTTGATTGTGTTGCTTAGTCTGTAGAATTGCAATCAGCACTCTTTCTGGATATTGCTGTGCTATTTGGACTAGATATACATGAAATCCTCTTCATTTATGTACATCTATTCTTGTTCTTCTCCAAGACTTCAGTAACATACTTAGTTATTTTCAAAAAACTGCAAAAAATTTGATGAACTGTAAGGAAAGGCTTACAAGATATATGGCCAGCAAATGAAAACATCTTAGTGTTTTTAATTTGTCAAATACTGCAGTTATGTGACAAAATATGGCATTTATAAAACAAATATGCCAGCATTGATAGCAATAAATAATTAGAAAAGATAACTCTAAAGAATTTCCCAGGTGTCATAGCACAAAATGATACAATTGTACAGTTTTTTCTGAGTCAAGAATACGCTATTACAATTCTACTTCTGAACATGAGACGGAACAGGCTAAGTGGACACAGCCATGCTCCACGAGTGCTAAGTGACAGGTACAGATTGGAAATTAAATAATAAATAAATGCAAACAGTAATGGGGAGTTGGTGGGGACTTCAGGCTGGTTCTAGTATTTATATAGAAGAGTGAATAGACAACTAACACACATTTGAAATATCCTACCATATACTGAAACATCCTAGTGGGAATAGGAAAATGAAATAGAGCACAACACACTCTCTAAAAACAAGTCCACATACATTCGAAATTTAATATATGTAAATATGGACCTTAAAATTAGTAGGAAAGGTTAAGTGCTAACAATCCCACTAACTTTCTATAAAGACTATTTGCAATAAATACAAAAGCAAATTCCAAATAGATCCAAAACATAGTATACTATAAAAGACACAGAATTAAAAGAGTACATGCCTATAATCCCAGCACTTGAGAGGGTGAGGTAGGAGGATCATGAGTTCAAGGCTACCCTGGGTTACATAGCGAGTCCTTGTCCCAAAGAAGCCAAATAAATAAATAAATAAATAAATAAAATACAGGGGAATATTCTTAAACTCTTCCAGCCTTAAATGAGACGTAGACACAGAAATCACAAAGGAAAGGCTGACACATTCGTTTGTGTGAATTATGATAGCTGTTTAACTAAAGAGATCATTACACGAAGAAAGCTAAAAAGTGAAGGAGGTTAGTATACATTTCACACATACCCCAGGGGTAATACCCCACAGAGAGTTTCTGCAAACCATTCCAAGGAATCTTACAGGAAGCCAATGAAAGACCTGCAGCCTATAGAGTTGCTATGTAGTTAAGTGTCATTTGAAAAGATATCATGAATTTTTCAATGGAAGCTAAATTAAGAAGTATATCCTAACTGTACACCTTTGTTTTTAAATTCTTTGTGATTCCTTTCTTTTCACCATATGCTTTGCCAGCATGCACCTACAAGAATCTCCAATTTTGCTCTTCCATTTTTTGCAGGTATAAAATATACCAGACAGGTATAAAATATCTGGTTCCTTAAACCTTGATTTATATGTTATTTTTTTCTAGCAATTCTCCTTATTGCAGAAGGGTGCTTAAAAGTTGAACTTTTGCAAGCCTGCTATTATAAAATATCTATTCATAGGTTGGCAACAGGCAGTTACCATAGAAACTAAAACAGCAGTCAATTCAGAAACCATGCAAGTGTAAGTAAAGATGAATTATAAATAGAATGCAATGAAACACAAAATCCCTCATCATTATTAGAAAAATATACAAAATAGAACTTTTTTTTACAGGATTATAACAGTAGAAAAACAGTTAACAATTAGAGTTTATCCAGTAGGGCAAACCTGGGCAATTGTATGGAAATTAGGCATATTTTCATTTTTAGGAAGCCAACAGGAAATTATTTACTTTAAGAAAACTGGGTAAGTGTAAAATTCAGTATAATTCCAGAGGCCTATATATTAAGGGAGACAACTATTTTTCCTCTCTCTGAATTACTAATGTTGCACCTACTTCCAATGCAATGACTCGATCATTTGATTTTGGTAGGTTTCTGAACCCAAACTCACCTCTTCTGTAACTATGCAAACTTGATGTTAAACCCTCTAGATAAAGTTGAGGGAGAGACCATCAAAGCGATGTGGTGATTAATTATATAGGGCTTTTCAGCTGGCACATTGGGTGCACTAATTCCTGAACTCATCATTGTGACTGATAAGATTGCTGTGAGAATTATAGCTACTTCTGGTGGAAATCTAACTTGGTTTGCTCTTTTAGAAACATACTTTAGTTTATGAAAGGCAAGAAGTGTTCTATTGATAAATGGTTTTATAAGTGTAATTTTCTCACCTGTGGAGACTCAGTAATATAAAATGGAGTTGGATGAAAAGAACACCAAAAATCAAAATCCTTTATTTTGTATACTGTATCTCCTGCCTCCTAAATTCCAATTCAAACTATAATTTAAGCTCACATAAATCAATAAGAATAACTGAGTTTTTTTTCCCCCAAAGCAACAGAGGAAGCTTGTAATTTACTAGGGAGTGCAAAGTAATTCATACTTCAATGAATTCTCTTGTTTAATTAAAAGCCTCTCAAAAGTTGGAATGCAAAAACCAATAATTACTTTCCCATATGTCTACAAAAGAAAAGGGAAAATGGTTAGAATGCAAGAAATACTTATTAAATTATACGAGGTATCTCAAGTGGTAGAGTAGAAAGATTATGACTCGATACAGACATTTAAAAAATTTTTTTATTGTTGTGCTGGGTGGGGGTACATTGTGGCATCTACAAAGGTTCTTACAGTGTATCAAATATATCATACTTGAATTCACCTCCTCCACTTTTCTCCTTTATCCCTCCCTCCCCATGTTCCTGGAATGGTTTCAACAGGTCAACATTGCATTCCCCAAGGGCAGTGGTTCAGGTGACTACCAACACCTTGGCAGAGGTGCAAATCACAATACCCTGATTCAGAAAAAAAAGTTGACCCTACTACATGGAAATCATATAGCAAATTACTAACCAAAAATGATTCTTTTAATAAACTATTGATCTTGTTACCTGATTTTGAGAATGTGAAAATTCTCCCATTCATTATGACACCCTAACAAATAGCACATAGTAAGACTGAGAACTAACAGAACAGTATGAGTGATTTTAACTCATTGCAATGAGAAAAAGAACAGTGGTTGGCATATTAGGTGTAAGAGATCTTGATAACGAAAATTTAATGAGTCAAATTAGGTGGTGAGTTTAATGAGTCAAATTAGAAGTAATAGAAACATTTCTTTTGTTTATACTTGGACTTTTGTTTGAAATATAACAGGCAAATGAAGTGTAAATAAATTCCACATGCACAGCAAATGAATCATCACCAAATGAACCTTCTCTTGTAAATAGCACACATGTTAAGGAACAGAACATTGTTATTGTTCCACCAGCTACTCTGGGGCCTCTTACCAGTCACTACCCACCCCTCCAAGGTAAGCATGGTTTTGATCAGTATGTGAGTGTAGGAATAAACTAAGGAAGTGGGTTGCTTAGTCACAGAATATGCACATATTCAGGTATAGCAGATCCTGCCTGACAATTCTCCAAAGAGGGTACATACCAGCTAGAACTCCCACCCACAGTAGGAGAGATCTCATTTTTCTACATGCTTGCAAAACTTGGCATTTATTCTTTTTCATTTAGACATTCCAGTAATGGCTTTCCTAATTTGTCATGAAATTTAGGACTTCATAGGTTTATTAACCACATGGATCTCTTCATTGTGAAGGGCATACTAAAATAGTAATTTCTTCCTGGGGGGAAAACTGTAATCTGATCTACACTTAATAATTCCACATTTTAACAAATACCTGCCGTGATGATTATTCATGGCAACACACAGCAATCACTGCACCAGACTTTATTTACCATTGGACAGCGATGTGATTCAGCTCTTTGTAGGGTCTATCCTAGAGTCTTTGCTTGACCATTGGGTTTTCATTTTTCCTTTTCAACATGGGTGTTTAAAACTATGTATTTCCTTCTAAGCATGGCTTTCATTGTGCCTTGCTAGTTTTGGTATGTTGCATTTTTATGATCATTTAATAAGGAATATTTTCTAATTTCCTTTGTGATTTCTTTTTTTCAAAGAGTCTTTATTGGTAAGCAAAATGCTACCTTTCCAGATGTTGTAGCCTCTGATTATACCTCATTCTTGACTTCATGGTTCTAGTTGCCAGGGTTTCATTGAATTAAATAATGAAGAGAAAACCAAAGGAAAAGTTAGGGTCATTGCACTTTGTTTTTTGCAGTAATGTCTACTGGTGACAGAATGGGTGGATTAAGCACGAAGTCCCATGAATTTCAACCTTGTGGTTTCTTCTTTTCTCCATCAGTTATTTAGAAGATAATTAGTTTGTAAATAATTGAAAGTTTCGTAGGTATCTTATTGATTTCTAGGAATTACATACAACTGTGGTGAGAAAATGCATGATTCCAATCTTTTAAAACTTACCAAGACTAGTTGTATGATCCAGCATATGGTCTTTCCTGGTGAACGCTTCATGGTGTACCTAAAAAGAATGTGTCTTCTACAGTTGCGTGGAGTGTGTGAATGTCAGTTATCTTCGTAGTGTAATTTAAAACTTCTCTGTTCTTCTTGGTATTTTCTCTATCTATCAATTACAAAGAGAAGGGTGTGAAAGTGACTACCTGTGACCGTGACTTTGTTTTATTTTACTTTAGTTCAAGTAATGGGTACGTGCATACATAGGACTATTTTATCTTTTTAATTCATTGGTATCTTGTCTAGTTAATCTGGCTGAGCTGATATCAGCACTTTCATTTCTTTTTTCATCTACTAGTCAAATTCTCTGAAATAAGTTTTTCTCCCTTACCCAGACATGATTAAGCTTATTAGGCATCATTCTGGGAACAATAGGAAAAACTTTAGGTTTTCAAAATTTAGTCCATGTTGTATAGTTTTCCACTTAACTTTGAAATTTAATATTATTCCTGTCCCCATCTTGTGATGGGTGATTCCCAGGGATGGATCTCCTACCCTCTCAAGTAAACCTCTGTCTTACTATCTCAATAAATTTCTATCTTTTGCAGAGTTGAGAAGGGACAAGAAGGAGAAGTACCTGGTGGCCTTCGCTGATACTTAATAATCTCTTATTTTAAAACCTACCCTTAATTCCATGTTTCTATAGGCTGCAAATTCAGTTCTGTGGCTAAGGAAGTGAAAAACAAATCTGGTTATTTCTAAGTTCCCAACATTTTGTTGCAAAGCTGGTGATGGCATGTGAAAGGGATAGAAGCAAAATTATGCAAATTAAAAGACTGTTGGGGTCTTTCGTTGCTTCCGAAATTCTAACATCATGGGTTCATTATATTTTTGAGTATTGATTTGTTTATTTAATAAAAACTTGCTTCTCCCATTTCCAAAGTATTCACAGCAAATTAAATTTCAACACTTTTGTTACATAGTAAATAATTTTTTTGGAGGGGACTGTAATGGCGCTCTTCCACTTGAGTCACAACTCCAACACTTTTTGCTCTAGTAATTTTGGTGACAGGGTCTCAATTTTTGCCTAGGGTGGGCAGGACCATGATCTACCTAGTTTATATTTGCTGTCATAGCTGGGATGACAGGCAGGCACCACCACACCCAGTTTTTTCCCATTGGAATGAGATCTGGCAAATTTTTTGCCTAGGTTGGCCTGGAACTGTGAGCCTCCTGATCTCAGCTTGCAGTGTAGCTAGGATGACAGGTGTGCACCATTGCGCCCAGCTGTTGGTTGAGATGGTGTCTCTTGAATTTTTTTCTGGGCTGACTTCAAATCACAATTCTCTCAATCTCAGCCTCCAAGGAACCTAGGATTATAGGTGTAAGTCGTTGGCACCTGTTTGTATTGTAAATGATTTAATCAGACCCTTTTGACATCGTGTGAGAAACTTGCCTATTAGGATTAGGAGTGTGAACAGTAAGTGAAAAAAAGAAAGAGTAATTTTTTGCAGTATTGGATTTTGAACTCAGGGCCTCACACGTGCTAGGTGGATACTCAAATGCTTGAGTCACTGAGCCAGCCTGAGAATTTTTCTCATATGATCATTGGACACCTGAATAGCTTCTTTTGAGCAATGTCTAGTTAGATTAGTAACCATGTGTGCATATAGTATGTATGTACATATATACATTTGGCAGTACTGGGGTTTGAACTCAGGGCTATACTTCCTAGGCCAGCAATCTACATTTGAGCTATACCTCCTCATTTTTAAGTTAGAGTTTTTATTTTTTTTTGAGTTTTTTGAATTCCTTATGCATTCCGGACAGCAAGCCCTTGTCATACACATAATTTACAAATATTTTTTCCCATCCTGTAGATTGTCTCTTTACTCTGTTCATGGTTTCCTATGCTGTGCAGAAGCTTTTCGTGTAATCCCATTCATCTATTTTTTTTGCTGTAATTTCCTCTGCTTTTGGAGTACTTTCCAAAAGTTCCTCATGGAAGATGAGAATGGTGGGTGCTAGAAGTTGGGAGAGTAAGAAAGAGGGAAGATTGGGGAAGGTTGATCAATGGATGCTACATTTAGTGAGTTAGGAGTAAGAAGTTCTGGTATGTAGTTGCCTAGTGGGGTGACTATAGATAAAGATAAAATTCAAAAAGTTAGAATAAAGGATTTTTGAATGTTTTCACCATAAAGAATGATGTGTTTGAGGAAATAGATATATTTACCTTGACTTAAACTTTATATAATATATTCATATTTTGAAGTATCACATGGTATCCCCCAAAATATGTAAAGTTATGTTTTCTTGTTATCATTTTTTTAAAGGGTGACTGTGCATTGTAGCTCTATCTGTCTGCACTGTGGAAACTCAGCTCTCCTTGGGGAGAAGGCTAGGGTGAAGTTTTCAGGTAAGGATCAGAAGTGAATTGATGCAGAGTTTCAAGAGAAGTTGGAATGGAGAGAGAGAAGAAAGAAGAATTCTAAGACAGTTCTGACATTTCTAAAATTAAAAAAATTTTACTACCTAAACTCTTCTTCAAAAGCTGTAAGTAGAATTTTTAGAGTTTATATGAGAATTATATACTTTTCTAAAATGGATTTTTTTTCTGAGCTCTTAAAACAGTACAGATTAATCTTGCTTCCTTATTGTTTATGAGAAGCTATTTGTAAGTTACCAACTTTTTTCTAAATTGAATTACTCAATAGTAATTCGTTTTATAAATATTGAAAAGTTTTAGGTTACCTATCATCTTATTATTCAGATTCTCTGTTTTATAGTTAGATATACTACAGGGTTAATAATTAAGAAAAACTAATTACTTGGTATGGTCTTACTTTTCTCCTAGAGTATTTTTATTTTATGCTGAACCTTTTTTTCTCTTATTCCAATTTTACCAATCTAAACAAAAAGTATAATTAATTTTCTGATTTAAAATATTTTTGTTTAGCGGCCACATGCTCCACATTTACACACAATTAAAATTTCATAAATACTTCCTATGGAAAGTTTTCAGAGATGACTTTTGAAAATGTAATTAAATTAAGTAAACGTGTTGCTCTTGACACTGGTGCTGTTAGGTCAGCTTACGAGGCAGTACTCTAGCCTGACAGGTTTTTTTCCATTGCTACAACTGTTCCTATAGAAGCTGGCCTCTCTTGCATTCTTTCTGTTTCTTTTTATCACTTCAGAAACAGGTTACACAGGCAGGGGCCAGGAAGAAGCATGAAATATTTATTCAGCCACTACTTAGCAGCTTTAACCAACATAGGTGTTTTCGTGCTCCAGAAAACAGCATGTTTTCCCTTAAAGGGTATGCACACATCAAAATGCCCATTCCACGTGTTAATATCTTCCCAAAAACCTAGCCCACAAGGACTGAAAGAACTCTGTGTTGAAGAATTTTGTTCAGTTCAGTCCAGTGACAATAAGAAAAAAGGCTCTTCTGGAGCCCCACACACCTTGAACCCCACTCTTTTGAAAGGACTTGAGAAAGGTTGGTGCTTTAGTTCCACTTGGAGGTGGTAGCAGTAGCTCCAGAGGGCAGGAAAGCAACAATTTCCAGGTGCAGAATGGAGGGAGTCTCCCTATATTCTGTGGAGTGTTGATTTATACAGTTACTACAATTAGTTTACATAAACACAACTGCTTAAGGTAGATCTTATATGTCTTAGAATCCTGTTCTGAATGCTATTTTCTTTACTTTATATAAATGTGTTTATTTAGTACTTGTATTTTACTATTATCTTCATAAATATCTAGTTGCTTATTCATTATAATTTAAATTGCTATACTGGCATGTCAGAATTAGTATTCTAATTATTGCCCACAAATAGCACTACTGCTTCCTGATGGCAGCCAGATGAATTACAGGTCCAAAATACTTGAGCATTTAAAATGTTTTGCCAATCCATAAAAGTATTGAACCATTCACAGAAATCATTTACTCAAATACATCACAGTCTATTGTATTTAGGCTTTCAGCTTATAGTGAGAAAGGTGAAATGTGAGTTTTAAACAAACCCTAAGTTTGCTCACTAATTTATATTTGTGCTATTTATTGATCTTTTACACTTTTTACAGGAACTATACGTGCATAATCATCCGATTCTCAAAATCTTTGTAAACTAGTTTCTTATAGGAATGATATGATTTTTTTTTTTTTTTAGTTTACACAGTCAGTGTTCCATACCTCACTAAAATACTTGAATTCACTCGAAAGGAGAAAAGGATTATTTTGGTTCATGGTTTCAGAGAGTTCATGCTGTCACTTTGGGCCTGTGGCAGCAGAGTACCTTGTAGTGGGAGAATCTGGCAGAGGAAACCTCTACACTTCATGGTGGCCAGGAAGCAAAAGGAGAGAAAGAGAGGTAGGAAGGGACCAGGATCCTAATAACCTTTTCAAGAGCATTCATTGAATGATCTAACATCCTTCTTCATCCCATCCCCTAAAGGTTCCACCATGTCCCACTAGTACTAGAGGCTGGGGACAAGCCTTTGACACATGGACTTCTGGAGGACATCCAAGATCCAAACTACAGCAGGCAGAAATGCAAGTTTAGAGGGATTGAAGAGGTAATTGTACTGGGTTACACTGTAGGCGAGTGGTAGATCTAAGATCTATTCTAAATCTTCTAACTGTACTGTAAGGTCTAATTCATGCTTTTAAGTAGAATTATGAACTAATTTTAAAGTATAGTTACAAAGAGATTTATACCATCTTTCATGAATTCCAAGTCATTAATTTGATAAATCAAATTATGTTTAAATATATAATTAGAAAAAATTTTTTTGAAAGATCAACTCCTCATTTTTCTCATTTATTAAATAAAGAAAGCATTACCAATGTGCCAGGGTACTATTTGAAATAACAGAATGTAAAGCTTATTAAATTTACAATTGGGAGAAAGAGTCTGCTGTGTCTTCCATAGTCCAGGCATGCCCTTCCTGATTGAATATGCTTAACTCCAAGGCACAGGCACTCTGATACACAACAATTTATTTACTCTGTCATGAAGGGTAGCAAGCAGTGCAGACTGACTAGAGTATGAATGCCTGGTACTGCTTGCTCCCCCACAGAGGGGCAATGGCTGCCTCACTGATTGCTACAAAAAGTGCTGAGCAGTTAGACCTGGGCTCCCCACCTGTGGTCTCCAGATGGCCTCATTGTCTTACCTCATAGGATGTGGGGACAGGGAAAACTGGTGCTGCCATTTTATTCTACTGCTTTTTGCTGTGCTGTGAGTAACAGTCTGTCTTCTCATCCATTGCAATGTATTGTCCACTCTTTGGATAAATAGAGTTGTGGTAATCAACTTAGTTTTCTTCTTAGAAGTCTTGCAACTCTTTGCCATCCTCTTTGAGATTGGTGTTATTCCTTGACTCTTAGTCACTTTTATTTTCCTAACAACTGTCTTATGTATATTTTGTCTAAGGTGAAGAATAAGTGAGAAAAAATTAAAAAGTGATAGAATTGAAATGCAAACATGGGGTATGACTCCTATTCACTACTTTTAAAAGAAAAACAGTAACAAAAAGCAGCCATTCTTAAACTAGGTCCTAACATGTGATCCCAAAGGATCACATCAGATTTGATGGATTTGGGATGCCATTTTATTTTTTTTAAGTTGCCACTGATGATCAAATATGAACTCCAGAAAGATTACAAAAAAGAAGCACATTAAAAACCAATTTTAAAGCCTTTCTTCATTTCCTTCTGGCATGATTAGAGTATGTGACTCACCTGTGCAATGGGCTAGAAGCAACACAGGGCTTGATTTAGTGGAGAGGAAAGACTGTAGGAAGCTGGGATGGAACAATGGGAAGAAGAGACAGGTCTGTGTCCATAGAGGATAAAGTTGAAGGATATGATGACAAAGCCACAATGTTCCTGAAGATTCCAACCAGATCTTCAACCCAGGAACTGGACTATCTAACTGGGTAAACAGGCTGTGGGAAGAGGGAGAAGGTTTAGAAATAGGGTAAATATGGTGTGAAGGTCAGGAAACTTGGTTTATTACAACTGCAGAATCTAGCAACCAAACAATAGTTTTGCAAATAAGGCTCTTAGCCAGTTATATAAATTTGGGGCACAATTTTAATTCCTCTATCGGCTTAGGCTAAGAAAGGCAATGTTACCCAAAAGATCCAAAAACAAAAAAAAAAGACTGTCCAGGACTTCAGATAGGGTGCTTTCTTGAGGGAAGGAGGAGGAGACTTGCTGATTGCTAGCTAGTCTTGTCATAAGGATTAGCTTTCAAGGATATTTAAAGAAAAACAGGTATTAAAAATGCTGACACACTGGTTGATTGGAATAACAAAGGAGTCCCCAAGACCATGTGTTATTACATGTACTCAACATCAATTTGAAGTGAGAGTCTGCCTGTTATCTGCAGTACTTACCGGTTGGGTTTGCTCAGCAGACAAGTGACTAGTAGAGTACAGCATTCCCTGTCACTGACGTTACTTAGTGTTTAGACTCTGCAGAGTGGAAAAACTTGGCGAATATGTTTGGCCTGGAACAGGAAAGTCGACTTCATGAACAAATTCTGTGGACAGGTAAGTATGGGTTAAGAGTTTTCTTTCCACTTAGTGATTAAATAGGCTTCACCTTAGTCTTTAAAACTGAGACATCAAAGTTTAGTGTTGGAAGAGGGGTGCAGAGTAGACTCCATTAGATCAACTTTTTTTGTGGTACTGGGTTTTGAACTCAGGGCTTCATGCTTGCTAGGCAGGTGTTCTTCCACTTGAAGAGCCTTTTTTGCTCTGGTTATTTTGGAGCTGAAGGTCTTGCTTTTTGCCCAGCTCAGACTGGACCATAATCCTTTTAGGACTTCCTGCCATAGCTAAGATGACAGGTGCACGCCTAGCTTTTTGACATTGAGATGGAGTCTGATGAAGTTTTTCTTTGCCTGGGCTAGTCTAAAATTGTGATCCTCCCTATCTCAGCCCCTGGCAGAGGTTGGGATGACAGGTGTGCAGCTACTGATTGAAATGGGGTCTTGCTAACATTCTGCCCAGGCTGGCCTCAAACTGTAATTCTACTGCTCACTCTCAGTCTCTCACGTAGCTAGGATTATAGATGTGAAACACCAGTGCCTGGTCCTACTAGATCAACTTTTAAAGAACAGGTAAACATAAATTTACATATTGTCTTCATATAAATTTAATTTTCAGCGTTTTTAAGCATCATTTCCAGTTTTGAATAAATAAGATCTCAACATTAGTGATGCTGGGACAAACATTTGCCAAAAGTCCTCAAAAGCATTATCTACACTTGCCACCTCCAATTCCTGTCCTATCTATTCACAAACTGACTCCCATCAACCTCTTCTCTCTGCTGATGCCTGTTACTTTCTTCCTTAAAGTCCCATTGGTTTATCTTAAACTTAAGTTAAACCAGTGGGCGCCTGCTGGTGTCACTTATGTTATGCAAATGTTATTCACCACGGAGTCAAGAAATCCATGCCTACTTTTCCATTGTTTTGTCCAAACGTTTTAATAGATTTTTTTTAATGTTTTGTTTTTCTTTAAAGTTCCCATTGGTATTTCCCCCCCATCCCCAAATGCTCTGGGATCTGTCAAACATCTAGCAATAATTCTTCCAGATGCTCAAACATTTTGAATTCACTCCGCTCAATTCTGTTTCTAAGGATGCCTTCCCCCACCATCCTCCAGCCTCCTGCTCCAATCTGGACTAGTTGAATTCCTGGCCTGATTACAACTGGACTCCTGAGACTTCCCTCCAGCATTTCTGTCTGTTAGACCTGTGGTTTTTGAATCCTCTGTCTTTTTTTGTATTTACTCCTTCACTTGTTGAAGCAGAATCTCTATCATTTCCTGAGCATCAGGAAACAAGAATTGTTTTCTCCATGCTATCTGTCCAGCACACACAACTGCACTTAGCATTGTACGTACACATTAAATATTTTATTTTTATTTTGTTTTACTGAACAAATAACATTGTTCTTAATTATGGGTACAATGCTACGTTTTGATGTATGTATACATTGTGGAATGGTTAACTAAAGTTAATTAACAAGTCCATCACCTCACCTACTTAACATTTTTTGAGTAGTAAAAACATTTAACAATATGTTCTTTTAGAAATTTTGAGATGTAAAACATATTATTATTATTATTGTTAACCATGTAGTGAAATGATCAGTAAAATTTATTACTCCTAGTCGGTCACACACTTGTAATCCTAGCTACTCAGGAGGCAGAGATCAGGAGGATAGTCGTTCGAAGCCAGCCTGGGCAAATAGTTCTCAAGACCCTATCTCAAAAAAAATCCAATACATACAGGGACTGGTGGAGTGACTCAAGTAGTAGAGTGCCTGCCTAGCAAGTGTGAGACTCTGAGTTCAAGCCCCAGTACTATTAAAAAAGAAAATTATTCCCTTGAAGTAAAGTTTTGTATCATTTGACCCTTACCTCCCCTGCTCCCATCCCCCCTGCCCACAGCCTCTGATAATCACCATGGTGCTTTCTACTTTTATGAGTTTGATTATTTTTTAGACTCCATACCTGAGTGAGATCATGCAGAATACATCTTCCTGTGCCTGGCTTATTTTATTTAATATAATGTCTTCCAGGCTTATTCGTATTTCTCCAAATGACAGTTTCTTTCTTTTTATTAAGGCTATATAATATTTCATTGTATATAGATAGTAAATTTTCTTTATGCAATTATCCATTGATGGGCACTGAGATTGATTCTATATTTTTGTTATTGTAAATAATGCTCCAATGAACATAGGAGTGCAGATGTCTCTGACATCCAGCATGCAGGTGCTTTGAGTACATACCAGTAGTGGAATTGTTGCATCCTTTATTAGTCCTATTTTTGATTTTCCAGAAACCTCCATATTGTTTTCCATAATGGTTATGCTAATTTACATTCCATCCAGCAGTGTGCAAAGGTTTTCACTTTTCTACATCCTCTCTGGCACTTATCTTTCACCTTTTTTGGGCAGTGCTGGGGATTGAACCCAAGTCTTGTGCAAACTAGGTGAGCACTGTACCACTGCGCTGCATCCCCAGATCACTCCATCTTTTTAATAATAGTCAGCATAGCAGGTATGAGGTGATATCTCATTTTAGATTTAACTTTAATTTCTCTGATGGTGAATGATGTTGAACATTTTTTCCTATACCTGTTGGTTGTTTGTGTGTCTTCTTTTAAGAGATGTCTAAGTCTTTTGCCCATTTTCCCTGTACTATGGGACTATTTGACTTTCTTATTGTGCAGTTTGTACTGTAGTCCCTCACCAACTGTATGAGTTGCACATATTTTCTCCCATTTCATAGGTTGTCTCTTTACTCTGTGTTTTTTTTCTTTCCTTTGTCGTTTCATTTGATGTAACTGTTTGTCTATTTTTGCTTCTGTTGCCTGTGCTTTTGGGATCATATCTAAAAACAAATTGCTCAGTCTAGTGTTGTGGATCTTTCTTCCTGCGTTTCCTTCTAGTACTTTTATAGTCTCAGGTCTTATGATTAAATCTTTAATCTATTCTGAGTTGATTTTGTATGTGGTGAGGGGAAAGAGTTTGATTTCACTACTCTGCACGTGTCGTCCAGTTTTCCCACCCTTGAAAAGATGTTCTCTTTCCAAGTGTATGTTCTTGGCACATTTGTCAAAAAACAATTGGCTGTAAATGTGTGGTCAATGTGTCTGTGTCTATGTGTATCACTGCTCCACCAAAAGTTGTTAGAACTGATTACAAATTCAGTAAGTTTGAAGGAAACAGAGTCAGCATATAAAAATCAGTAGTATTTTGATATTTTATAACAAAGTATCAAAAAAGGAAATTAAGAAAACCATCTCATTTATAATAGCAACAAAAATAGCAGATTTGACTAAGGCGGTAAGAGATGCATACATTAAAAAACCATTAATTATTTATGAAATAAAATGGAAATGACTCAAAGAAATGGAAAGAAATCCTGTGCTCATGGATGTAGAGAATTAATGTAGTGAAAATATTCATACTACTCAAAGAGATACACAGAGTAAATGAAAGTCTTATCAAAATTATAATTTCAGTTTTTGCAGAAATACAAAAAAATTCTAAAATTTGTACAGAACCACGAAAGACCATAGTAGCTAAAATAATGTAGAAGAAAAGAAATATGGAGGTATTATACTACTTAATTTCAAAATATATTATGAAGCTATTGTAATCAAACCAGCATGGTACTGGGTAAAAACAAACAGCTCATTATATATTTTAAGTGAATACATTTTTCAATGAGTACAATAAACAGTATATAGGAAGCAAATTTTGAAATGGAATTTCTTCCATTTTCAAGTATCTTTTTGTACGATGGTTTGGTGGAATATGTAATCCTAGGTTAAAAATAGTTTTCTTTGTTAATTTTGACCTTGTGAATTTTGTTCTACTGTCTGCTTACCTCCAGCACTGATGATGGAGAAGACTGATGTTACCTGATTTCCTATGGTTCTCTCTTGTTCTTTTAGGGAACAGTAAGATTATTTTCATTGTTTTTAAATTTCAGGCTAATATCTTGGTATGATTCTTTATTTTCACTACTTTTTGGACATTTGATGGATATTTTTTACTTTACAGTATTAGGTGTTTCAGTTCTGTGAAATATTCTTATATTTTCAGTGTTTTTCCTTTTCATGGTAAATCTCTAAGATTATTTTCCTCTCTTCTCCTTTTCTCCCCCTTCCCTCTCTCCTTCTCCTTTCTGACACCCCTTTCTCCCATTCTTTCTCTTCCCTTTCTCTCTTTCCCTTTCCTTCTATTTCCCTCTTTCCTTCCTTCCTTTCTTTCTTTCTCCTTTCCTTTCTCTTTCCCTTCCCTCCCTTCCTCAAATTCTCATTTATTTATCTTTTCCCACAAGTTTCCAGATGTTCTCATATTAGTTTTCTTTAAATCTTTGATAGATTTTGAGTTTTCTGTTCAGTTTCAATTTTTAGGAATCTTCCACATTCTCACTTATGTTTTTTTCCAATTGTAGTTACCATTCATGTTAAATTTCTTCAAAATGTTAACCTCTGTGTTTCTGGGGAAAAGGTTGAGTATTGCTGTTCACAGAAAGAAGGTGTGGGGGCAGCAAATCACCTATGTACACACTTTCTATAAGGTCACTTGTTTTCATTTGTGTTACCTATACTTATTTACGCAATACCTAGCCTTCAAGAATTGAGCCTCTTACAGATTTCCATCTTTTTAGGCTTACACTTCTGTAGGTATGTGGATTACATTTAAAAAAAAACCTCAACTAATGTAGGTAGCACTTTACCTATATTATAGTCTGTTACTTGTAAAATACTTAAAAATGATCATCTGTTGTCATCACTCATTTTTCTTGTCTTTGTAGGTAAATGCATCTTTTTATTTTCTACATTTGCTTTAGTAGAGTTTGGGAAAGGGAGAAGGTAAGCATGTGGTTGAGTGGCCATGTCTTATGGGATATTTCCCTTTTCTATTTCAAATGAAAGAAGTAAACAATATGTGTGGAGCAACTGTTGCATACTGAATGGGTTAAGATGTGTTGTAGGATTAGGATGTGTTACTGTCACTGTGTTCTGCTGTGCGATTCACAGGTACAGCTGCAGCCAGTTTCTATGGCAAAGGACTGCTAACTATCCTATACTTGATCTGCTCAGAATATTTGAGATGAGAATAGCTCTTCCAATTAATTGACATTTAGGCTAAAAGATTATGCAAAATTTTCCTGTTCTTCTAGGTATTTTTTTCAAGAGATTATGCAGAAATCTTGGCTGTGATTCATAAAACAGACATATCTGAATTGGGAGAGGAGACTGATCAAATACCAAAGAAATCTGAGGAAACTTCATTTCTCTTAGCTTGTTCTTGGCATATTTGAGAAGATGCTATGGTGAGTAGTTATTCTAGAGAAACTTGAGCATAATTCATAGTTTTGGAATAAGGGATGGGGCAATATTGCATAGGCTTAGATGGTAGTTTGGGGTCTGATTCTAAGAAGACACAAAATTTTTAGGGATAATTTTATGTTAAATATGTAATTGCTTTAAGAGAGATCTTTTCTGATCAAGTCTGTTAACATACACTACTGTCCATGTTTGCAAAAAAAAAAATTGTGGTTATTGCCAGAATTCTGTCTGGCAGTGAAATTCACCAAAAACTGCAGGCTAAATATTCCTTAACTGAATAGGTCAGGTTTAGAGAGAAACTGCCTCACTGAATCTGTAGTTTAGTTAATTATCCTGTATCTTAACATGTAGAAATTCTTTATTGATTTAGAATTTTTAAAATATTGTACTTTATCATAGCTAACATTTATTACTTAATAATAAGATAATTTATTTTTATATAAATTAGAATTATTTAAGTCTCATTTTTGCTGTATTGTATGTGCATGTTTTCTGTGTGTACGCATTTCATGAGTTCCTAAAAGGGTATCTGTACTGCTTAAATGTGATAGTCATATCATGTTTAAGGGTACACTTACCTTTTAGCTGGAATTTCAGAATTTTCTTAAGGAAGTACCTACTTTCAACATTATTGGGAAGTTATAATTACAAAAATATAAGATAAAAATATTTTATAAAATATAAAACTAAAGTTTTGATGAGCAAAGATGGAAAAATCCATACTACAGTAGGCAGAATCTTGCAAAATATATGTGTTTAAAAATATCTGAAAAATTTAAAAATAAAAGGGAAGTGAAGCTGTCTCCACAGTCTCCAAAAACACTTAAACTTCAGGTGTAATCTGAGAAGGACCAGCTTGAGTTCTATGTAAAAGTTCTTAGGGATGAAGGGTGAAAGAGAACAATTCAGGAAGAAGGAAACAAGCTTAACCAAAGACAAAGGAAGACTGAACCAAGGAAAATTAGGCCAAATAGAATTAAAGATACTAAATACTTGTCCTTGAAACCCAAGAAGTATAAAAGTCCTGTCTGAGAAGAGATGGGAAAACGTAAGAAAAAGAGGAGGAAAACAGACAGTCATACTTAGGTAGGAAGTGGAGGACAGAAGCAAAATGTCAACACAAGGGACACTCACTTTAGGGGTAGGGAGGTACTGAATGGAGGAATCAAGGAGCTTATCTGCAGGTCTTCCTAGTGAAGAGGTCTACAGGAGTCCAGAGTTTAATTTCTTGGTGGACTTGGTCAGCCAAGGGTCCTCAAAGATGTTTCCCTGAACCTACCCTCCCAGCGTGTTGTTCTCACACTTAAAATGTTGAAAAATGGTAGATGAAATGGCATGAAACTCACTTATATCCGTAGGAGATGAGTTGAGGTTTGCTCAAGAGAGACTAGAGGTTTATAACAGACATATAGAAATAGAAATAAAATGAGAAACTGAGGTGATCAGTGATAATGTGCTTAACTTCTGCGTTCTTTTTTAATTATAGGAAATTGATACAAATTAGTACAAAGCTTTAAGTTTTGAGCTAATACTTTCCTTGGATATAGATATATAGCTATAGACATGTGACATACTTGTAATAGTGGGACTGTTTGGGGGACTATGGGGAAGTGTAAGAGGAAAAGAGAATGAGAGAGAGTCAATAATATTGAAATACACTGCATCTGTGTGGGAAGACGGTACAGTGAAACACACTGAAAGCTGTTGAATAATAGGGTGGTAGGGAATAGGGAAAGAGAGAGTGAGAAAGTGGGTTAATCTGGTTAAAGTACAGTATATTCATGTACTCATGAAGCCCCCTTGAACAATGACTATACAAATAAAAACATGATGAACAGGAATGTGGATAGGTCTTGTTTGGGAGTGGGTATTAGTGTGGGGAGAGGGTGAGTGAAGAGGATAAAGGAGGGTAAGTATGGTCAATATACCTCATACACTTGTATGAAAACAGAACAGTGCAACCTGTTTTAACAAGGGGAGAGGAAGGAGAATGAGGAAGGGGGTAAATCTAGCAAGGTGCATTGTAAGCATATATGGAAATGTCACAGTGAAACACCCTGTTCAACAATCCCCTTGCTACTCGGATGCGTCTCTTTAGATTCATGCATGGTAGTATGGGGAATAGAAGTATAAAACAATAACAAGAATTTTGCCACTCCCACATATCTCACTCTTTGAACCTAAGTGAAAGGAGCAGCATTGTATTTAAGCCTCCCTGTCCAAGAAGACTGGGCAATGAGAAGCAGAGAAGCTGCACCTTGTGCTTGGAAAACTTGAGTGGGACTGAGAGAATTGCCTTCCTTTTCTCCACCCCTGAAAGGGTTGAAGTAAGTGACAGTTGGTATCTACATTTATAATCTTACATTGATGACTGCACTTGATTCTCAAAACAAATAGTTGCAAGTAATCATCATTATCATCTCTTATAAGTGAGGAACTCTCAGGAAAGGTGATAGAGTTGCTCAAGATCACAGAATTGATCAGTGCTCTCCATTTCTAAAGTCTGTGCTCCAATGGAATTTTATGCAGCCATGGAGAACAACGAAATGTTATCATTTGCTGGTAAATGGATGGAATTGGAGAAAATCATTCTGAGTGAGGTTAGCCTGGCCAAAAGACCAAAAATCATATGTTCTCCCTCATATGTGGACATTAGATCAAGGGCAAACACAACAAGGGGATTGGACTTTGAGCACATGATAAAAGCGAGAGCACACAAGGGAGGGGTGAGGATAGGTAAGACACCTAAAAAATTAGTCAGCATTTGTTGCCCTCAATGCAGAGAAACTAAAGCAGATACCTTAAAAGCAACTGAGGCCAACAGGAGAAGGGGACCAGGAACTAGAGAAAAGGTTAGATCAAGAAGAATTAACCTAGAAGGTAACACACATGCACAGGAAATTAATGTGAGTGAACTCCCTGTATAGCTATCCTTATCTCAACTAGCAAAACTCCTTTGTCCTTCCTATTATTGCTTATACTCTCTCTTCAACAAAATTAGAGATAAGGGCAAAATAGTTTCTGCCGTGTATCGAGGGGGTGGGGGGGAGAGGGAGGGGGCGGAGTGGGTGGTAAGGGAGGGGGTAGGGGGAAGGGGAGAAATGACCCAAGCATTGTATGAACATAAGAATAATAAAAAAAATTTAAAAAAACATAATAAAAAATAAAGTCTGTGCTCTCCTTCCCATTGTGACAGTGTTATCTGCTTCACACATTCACCTTCCTCTACTGGGATCTGAAGCCGAGGGACATTCTGGGCCCTGAGCCTATCAGGTGCTCAGACAATAGCGATTGTAGTAGTTTGCTAGGTGGCCATAAGTACTCCAGGCTACGTGGCTTCAACAATAATTGTATCATAGTTATGGTGACTAGAAGTTCAAAATCAAGATCTTGGCTTGATTGGTTCCATCTAGTGGCGAGGGAAAGGATCCATTCCAGCCCTCCCTCCTTAACTGGTAGATGGCATTCTTCACTCTGGGTTTCTTCACATTCTCTTCCTATGGGTGTATAAATCTGTGCATACAGACTGTCCCTTTTTAAGAGAATACCCACTTACCTGGGGTAAAGCCTCACCCTAACTCACTGTAACTTTATCATCTCTGCAAAGACCCTCTCTCCAAATATGATCATGTTCTGAAGTTAAGCCTTCAATACATGAATTTAAAGGCCAAAAATATCAACTTATGAAGCTATTATCAACAGAATAAATAGCATTGTGCAAGTTAGGAAGAGGGCAGAAAAGCAGGTCAGCCTCCAATGGTGTGAGGCTCCATAGAGAGGTAGAATTTCTGCTACCTGGAGCCCACAACCATCAGTAAGTGACACTCCAGTTCACCTCTCTAGGCTTAGGGATAGTCATGATTTTCCACTGTTGCTAAATTCTTTGTGCTCTACTATCTCTTACTGATTCTCACACCTCTGTAAATAGTCCCTTCATCCAAAATCTCTTCAGTTAAACCTTTAAGGATGCCATCCATGTCTTGCTAATACCCTGATTGATGTACCTGTTTGACCCAATCCTCTGAAAACCTATTCTTGATTTCAGGTTATGTGAGAATTTAATGATATTCATATGCTCATCTAGAATTAACTTATTGAACACTGATGGATTTGGGAGTTCACATTGAAGATTAATTGCCTGGAAATTTTAAGACATATTCAACTAAGTTGGTTTTTCACTGTAACAGCCTGTTTTCTAATAATATGATTAGAAATATCTATTTTTTAAAAATTAATTCTTTATCTATATGCAGCAGCAGTAGAAATTCTCCCTTGATTACTTGACTGCAGACATTGGAATATGGAGTCATTTATGATGCATTTTTCTAAGACAAAAATTTCACCAAAGTTTCAGAGATAATCACATTAATGTTTGTAATGATCCTATCTCGATTCTGTACTTACTAACTCAAAAATAGCCTCATTTCAGACTAAAACTCCTATTCTTGGGATTTTAATAGTTAACATGATTCTAGAAGAAGGTTGTGTCTTAAGAAGTAGAACACTAAATGACTGTTTTAGTTTGTCTTATTCTTCTGTATCACTCTATGACGGCCTCAGATAGAGAAATGACATCTTACTCATTTTTAAAAACTATTAGTGCAATACTTGAATTGGTAATCAAAGGATGAAAACAGGGAGGATCAGAAAAGTTGCTACCTCAAAAAATCTTGGCTCCCCTGTGGTGTGTAGGCAACGGAAGTTTCTGAATATGCCCAGTAGGAAAGTAGAAGAGTACCAAGTTGATTGTGTTAGTACTGCCATGGGGCTTCTGTGGATTGCTGAGTAAGGTGACTCCACATAAGCACAGCCTCACCTGGAGTTGGGGTAGAAAATGGGGCTGATTTTCAGAGAATGTGGAACTCCAGCAAATGAAGGAGGGGACCATATCAGTGGAGGACAACCACAGAGTCCAACACAACAAAACAATAGACCTCACTCTTTCCTGCCACTGCACCAGCAGGTGCGAGCCCTACAAAAGGCATGGAGCTGGCTAGGGCTTGTAATAAAATCAAGTTCCATATAAGGTCTAGTTAGGATGGGCCCTACCACCAGCTGTGCACATTAGCTTTTTGTACTTCTGGAAGCCTTTATCCAAGAGATGATATTTTCTAGGGAAAGTGGCTAGTAAGCCTTTAATTGGCAATTTTGATATTTATCACTTCCATATGACCACCAAGACTGGGTACCCCCAAAGTAGGCTGGAAACACTAATGGAAAGAAAGAGTATTCTGTCTTGTTTTGTACATTTTTATGTTGGGTGTAAATTTTGGCCTTGCCATATGTATGTTCAAGCGTTTAACACTAATGATCATATAACTTGGTCATACATTAAAAGACATTGAATTTTAAAGAAAGCAGATGGCAGTAATCAGAATATGCTCTGAAAAACTATGGTTTTAAAACACACATTGATTTTCTTGTCTTCCCAAATAAAACATTTGAAGAATTTGGGCCATCCTTGAAAACTCATTTCTCATCACAATGATGAGACATTGAAAGATTTTACTATACTGGACTGTCTAGAATATAAGCTTGTTTTTTCTCAGCAGACCTACTGAGACCTTCTCTGTTCATATTGAGTTCACGCTACATTCTCCATCTCACAGGTAACATTACTGAAAGTTTATTTATTAGGAAACTTCTATCTATCAATGAAGGGAACTGGGTACCCCTGCCAAGCATCGTAATTGAATTTCTCTAAGTCACTTGGATATTTTGGGGAAGATATCTGATTTGATTTGTGTCTTTAAGAAGTTTACCCCAGTAGCCATGTGAAGACTACAGGGAACAAAAATGGAAACCTGGATAAGAGTCTCAGGAGTTGACAATGGGATAGCTAGGGGTAAAGGGTGTGAAGGGTTACAGTTGGGATATATTTTAGAAAGAGTGCTGATAGGACTTGGCTTGGGAAGCAGAAGCTGAGGGAAAGGGACAGATAAGAATAGTTTAGAATTTTTCTCTAGCAGCTGTGATGGGGAGGTAGATTGTTTGCTATTGCTAACTAGGAAAAACAAATTTGGGAAAGGAAACAAGGAAGTGTATTTATATTGAATTTGAGGTAAAGATATTTAAGTGAAGCTATCAGTCAAGTAGGCAGTTGTATATTTAGTGTAGAGTTCTAGGCAGAAGTGAGACTAGAGATTTAAAAAAATCACACAAAGTAAGAAGTAACACTTGTGTAGTACACATTAAATGCCACACAATGTTTTCTCTATATCTATTCATTCAATTCTAATAACTACCTTAAATTATTATCTCTACTGTACAGACAAGAAAACTGAGTCAAGTGGAGAGGAGAGACAAGAAAGAGTGATAAAGGGGATGCATTTGATCAAAATACATTATAGTCATGTGTGGAACTATCACAATGAAACTCCTTTGTACAATAATACATGCTGATGAAAGAGGAAAAAAAAAGAAAAAAAATAAGAAAAAGAGAAAGCCAAGTCAACTCAAAGACTGTTACACTACTCCAGATTTCTGAAACATATTATGATATCCTGGTAGCAGATTGGGTGGTATGAGAGACCAATGGATATCCCAACTTTGAAGAAACCACTCTGGGTTCTGGATTCTTATATCTGATTTTGGATTGAAAAAGTATCCTGGATGTGTGATTATAAAGAGGGCTTTGTGAGCTTTATTTTTTGTTTTTTTTTTTAATAACAATAGGAAGGTACTCTTTACTGGCACTTGCCTCCTCTACAGAGATGACTGTGTAGGTGGGTGTATTTGAACAAACACTTCTTGGTAAGTCATGAGTATTGTAAGAAGACAGCTTGTTCCAATCTGGCTTACACTATGTAAACACTTTTGAAACATGCTTCCAGTAAGAAAAATGCAAATAGCATAAATTTGGGTTCAAAGTTTTGGAATAGACTTTTGAAAACCATAGAACTTCAGGGCACAATCAAATAAACAACCATTTCTTTCTCTTGCAAATGCTCCCATAGTTTCCTTTATGTATGAAATTCTATTATTTAATTTTTTTTATTCACAATACATGGAACATACTGTACTCATTCAATTACTTTTAACTTTATTGAACACCTATTGTAGTGGGAACTTCTCATGATGAGCTTGTAATTTAGAGTGTAATAAATATTAAATACCACATTAGTCAAATTGATTAATTTGGTTAATAATACAAATTGTCTGGTTAAGCAAATCTGTTAATCCTGCAACACAAAGAGCTAAGAGTATTTCTAGAAAAGTGGGGATAGGTTAGCCCTTGTGACAAATGTTCTCGTTCTGGAGTGGGAAGATTCATTCATTCAAAATGCTTATTGGGTACCTAACCTATGTGGTGGAACGATGTGCTAATGATGATTAAAAAGTGAACAGAAGATAAATCTTCCTTGACACCCACCAGTTGTGTGGCTGAGTAAATATCTTCTCTGCATGCTCTAATTTTCTCATGTGTGCAACATAGATAATTGTGATTATAGTTGAAGGGAGTAGTGACATCTCAAGTACCTTCAGTTCTAAAATGGTATAAAGAAAGGTTAAGATGTAGCCTTGAAGGATAAAGGGGACTAAACATAAAGCAAGCAAAGTGACACAGTCCTGGCCAGGTGGGTGGTTTATAGACAATGAATGGCCCTTCTTGAAGATGAAACTGCTTATCCTTGACTTCATCTCTCCCACTCTCCATTCTTGTTGGGAAATTGTGGCAATTAGAGCAGACTTGGGAGCCCATGTGTTAAAGATCGCAAATCTCTCTCTCCAAATACGAGGTTGTGATTTCTGTACTATTTATTTTATGAGATGGACTCATGCAGTATTTTAGGGGTTTGGCATTGACTTTTTCATTCAGCATAATTCCCTGGAGACTCCTTCAAGTTGTTATGTGTATCAGTAGATCATGTCTTTTTTGATGGCTGAATTGTACTCTGTGGTATGGCTGTACAACAGTTTGTTTAGCCATTCACACATTGAAGGACATCTTGGTTTTCCTGTCCTTGTTTGTCACTGATAGAGCAGGCTTGGCATACATGTGTCATTTTCAGTGTGTGTATAGCATCTGTACATATTTTTGCTGACTTTTAATTTTACTTTTACTGCTTCTGTGTTTATTGTGCTAATGAAGTTTTTACTGTTGAGATTTAAGAATTCTATGTATGTTTTCTAACAAGGGGATTGGACTTTGATCACATGATAAAGCGAGAGCACACAAGGGAGGGGTGAGGATAGGTAAGACACCCAAAAAACTGGATAGCATTTGTTGCCCTCAACGCAGAGAAAGTAAAGCAGATACCTTAAAAGCAACTGAGGCCAATAGGAAAAGGGGACCAGGAAGTAGAGAAAAGGTTAGATCGAAAAGAATTAACCTAGAAGGTAAGACACACGCACAGGAAATCAATGTGAGTCAATGCCCTGTATAGCTATCCTTATCTCAACCAGCAAAAACCCTTGTTCCTTCCTATTATTGCTTATACTCTCTCTTCAACAAAATTAGAAATAAGGGCAAAATAGTTTCTGCCAGGTAGTGAGGGGTTAGTGGAGGTAAGGGAGGAGGCGGTGGGGTGGGTAAGGGAGGGGAGAGGAATGGAGGAGAAATGACCCAAACATTGTATGTACATATGAATAAAAAAAAAAAGAATTCTGTATATGTTTTTGATTTGACCTTAAGAGTATGGCTCATAAAGGGAAAAGAGACATCGGACCTTACCAAAATGAAGAACAATTGCTCAATGCAAGATCCCGATAAGAAGGTAGTTGCTGGGGTTTGGAGAATCAGAGAAATTGGGAGATGTTGATCAAAGGGTAAGAATTTCAGACTGATTAAATTCCGGAAGTTTGATGAAGAATGCTGTGACTAAGTAGTACCACACTATGTATTTGAAATTTGCTAAGACGGTAGATCTTCAGTGTTCTCATCACATACATATTTTTTTACCAGTAGTTTTGTTTACTGGATAAAATAAATAATGATAATTCACAGAAATTTATAAGGGACTTCTGAATATCCCTTAGAATAGATACTGTAGCTAAAGAGTATATTTTAATAGTTATGATACACGTTTTTCATGTTTTAACTTCTCTAAGACCGGGATGTTTCTTACAATTAACAGCAGCTTACAGTGGCTGTTGGCGGGGCAGCAGTCATCTCGTAGCTGCTTGGTATTCATAAACTTGATCACTGTTGGCCAGCTGGATTGTCCAACAATGGCTGCAACTTGGTGGCATTCCTAGACAACTATACTGCCTTGTTTCATTCAACATACCACTTAAGGGTCAACTGATGAAAGCATAAATCCTGGTTGTGGTCTAAAAAACTTATGTTAATATCTTCTAATAAGATGTAGAAGCATCAGTAATAAAATTCACTTAATGGGTGCCAATGGCTTGGAAGAAAAACCTGGAGTTAATAGTGAAGTAATCTTTTAAGAAAAGCTGCCACACCAATGCTTACCAATGGGAATAATGCCTGGGAAAATATGCATGTACATGACTGCTAGTCAAAAAATTGACTCAGAACACTTGACCCTGACTCATAATTTCTTTTTTATATGCTGTAACATGGATACGTGAAAAAAAAAATCTGTGTCTAAGTAAGTGTAAAGAACTCTGTTAATTAATATAAAATAAAATTCAAACAAGAAAACATGTCCTAGTTTTGCAATTTTTCTTTCTTAGTGAAAAAGTTTTTCATGTAGTATTCTTCCAAACAATTATGAATTTCATCAATTTTGATTTATACTTATTTCCTCAGCAGTTTTCCTATCAGCCAAGTTATTATCCATTCATACTCTGTCCAAAGTAAAAAACAAAATACCCCAAATTTGGTGAAGAAATCTAATCTTTATTTCTATGATGTTAGCACAATATACTCACACAATAGCTTTGCTCTGTACTTAACAAAATACATTTATAGCACTTTACAAACTTTATCAGTTTGGAAAACATTGCATAACATTTTATTAAACACAATACTTTATATATATATATTATATCTTCATAATTTTATTTACTTTAAAAAGATAATTAACTCTCTTTATTCAATACTTGGTTTTGTCAATGAAGCACAGCCTAACAAAGAAAGAAGTGCTCTCACTCGCAAATAAGATAAATAGAACACTAAGAAGAGATACCACCTGTTAGTCTGATTTAGTTTAAATTAAGGTACCAGTGGAATGTAAACAAATTTTTTTTTGCCATTTTTTTTTTTACAAAAGATGTGTTATCAAATCTACATGCAGAGGTCTGAGTTCTAGTGTCTATCACTATACTCCCTTAACAATGTGGTACAATTTGTTAAGTCATTAAAAACTGTAGCCTTTGGCACTTTGAGTAGAAAAAGAATATATCAATATTATGTAAAGAAAACAAAATCAATGACTAGAGAAGTACTTTAAAATTTTTTGTTAAGAAATAGGAAAGATTAGGAAATATCACACTGCACCTGAAATGCTGCAGTTTAGTTTTTCTTCGGAGTACTAAAGCCAGTCCACCCTTCCCTCTGTGCACCGGCAGAAGCCAGGAGGAGTGTCATGATGGTGGTGATAGTAAGAAGTGGGGAAGGCAACAGTTTACTCCCACTTCCCTCTCTGAGAAGGAAATTGCCAGAAGGGATATGGTTGAATCTGAATTTTATTGCCAGAGTTTTCAATTCTGCTGGTTTCAGCTCAATTCCTAATGTCTAAGAGGTTGCCTTCTCTAGAAAGCTCTGCCCTTCTCATGTAGAAAGTGATAATGATGTGACACTATTCACCTTTGAATGACTCTTGTTCTGTTGTTTTCCTCCTTTCCTCTTGGCAATCATCAAATGTACATTAGAATTCTTAAGAAATGGTGTAAAAAAGGCTTGATATTAAATTCCAAGAACCAAATATTTCTTCATATTTTAAATATTCTACTTGGAAAACACTTCAAAATATTTTGTTTTATTTTCTTGTTATTGATAGTACTGATTTCCTTTGATTTAGGTTCAAGGCTTAATTCAAGATAGGTAGTAAAAACTGTTGATTGCATGTTAAGCACTAAAGCCATACCTATTCAGAAATTTCAAAGAAATACGTTCTTAGTTTATACTGTGAGATGCTTTTACATATCAGTTTGTGTTTTACAGATTCTTCCTGTTGATGTCTAATTACCAAAAATATTTTAGGGAAAAGGATAAAAACCCAACCACCGTGTCTCTAAGTTATTGGCTATCAGGATATTGAGAAAAGCTAATAATCTGAAACAGAATGAAATTTTTAGGTGACTTGTTAAGAAGGTAACCTAAGCCAGTGGCTAGAAACATCTAAGAATAGACTTGACCAACATTTTTGGTCGTGTAACTCACGATGTCAACTTTTGGCTCAGATTTGTTGTTTATAACTTCACAGCAGTATATTTTGTTCAAGGAATATAAACTTATTTTTTGCTTTTAAAATAGGAGAACATATCTATAATGTCAAATAAATCAGTAAATGAAGCAGAAGCTGTAAAATGCAAAATATAGTCACAACGATCTCAACAGATTCTCTAAAACAATATTTTTAAATTATATGAATATACTCAGTAAAGGACAGATTCCTTACTAGCTGTACCTGTAACTTAAAGCAAAAGTATGCAGCAGAAAAATGATGCAGAAAAGTACTAGCTATTCTCTCACTGAAAATATGCCTACACAATTTTCAATGTTGAAGAAAGAAATTCACATAAACTTTTCATTGTTTGACTGTGAGCCAGCCACTAGCAGGAAGCTGCAGATTTCCTATCCTAACACAAAATAACCAGCATCTTCTAAATAAAGTAGCATTTCTTTGTCAAGGAATTGCACACCACTATTTCACAGCTAAGTAGAGTTTTGAGAGTTTAAATAGTATATGTACGGTAATAGTCAGCACCACCCAGACTGAGCTTCAGGTACAGATTCTGCAACATGAATAATATATAATACTGCGTGACCTCTGCTGTAGGGAACGCCTGTGTGTTCTGGATTCCCACAGCTCATTGGAAAGAAAAATCCCCAAAGTTGACACATTCGGGAAGTTAAATAGTATGCATGGAAGGAAACCACCTTCTTTTGATACTGCCCTCTGCAAACCCTTTTGAATTTCATGACAGGTCTTAAGAAAATTCTTCACATTAACCCATAAGTTAGAGTCGTGCATCTTGTCCCCCCCCCTTCCCCTACTCTGGATGTAAAATCTACAAGGTTAGTGTGCGAGTTTGCTAGAGTCACAGAGTTCAGGGCTGATGGTGAACAATCTAGTTTGGCAAGACGGCTTCCCAAACTTCTGGAGCAGAGAGAGTACAGGTAGAGGCAACACGTGGTCTTTCGGGGGGGGTCTCCCAATGTGATCGAGAGGCCATCACTCAATCCTTATAGGCCCGTGTGGGGGAGGTTCCTTTGTAGAAGATGTTTCTAGTGTTTTCGGGGCTGTTGCTTCTTTCAGGGATTAGAACGATGTTACCCTTTCTCCGTAGGGTGGAGTCGCGCGAGGACGAGACGGACAGGGTCTCTGAACCGATCTCACTGCCCTCCACCGGGGTGACGCGGATGGTGGTGATGCCATGGTGGTGATGCTCGCTGGGATCAATGTTGCTCCTCTTATGATCGCCAGAGCCGAAGCTGTCTTTCAGGGACTCGCAGCTCTCCGAGTCTCTGTTGAGGTCGTTGAGCTCGTAAGTTTGGCGTAGACTGCCCTTTTCGGGGGCTTTCCACTTCCAGGAACCACTGCCCTCCCCTTCGGTGGATGGGATCTGGATGATGGGCCGGTTGTTCTCAGGGTGGGCTTCGACTCTCACGATACTGCTGGGTTCATGATCAGTCAAGGTTTTGTAGCGGATGGAGCCAGTGCAGGAGACTGTGCTGCCCTCTGCGTTTTTGGGGCTGCTCTGGAGGACACCCTGCTGTTTGGACATGGCGATCACTTGCATGATACGAGGCTGGCTGTTGCCTCGGTTGCAGGCCACCGTCTTCTCAGCCGCCTTCAGCCACTTGGCCCGAGCCGAGCTGCTTTTAGGGGAGGTATTGATGTTTTCTTGGGTCTCCTCTGGGATGTGCACCAGCTGAGAGGAGCCAGGGCGGGACTGAATGGACACACGTGGTCCCCCGGGCACGCTGTTGTTACACCCGGGGACAGTGCCAGGCTGGATCTTGAGGTACTGATTGCCAGGACCATGGTGGTCTCCATTCACGCCCACTCTCGATGGCTCTGAGCTTGACCTCATTTCTATGGACCTGGGTGGAGACTGCCCAGGCTCAGAGTCCATTACTTGAAGGGACATCTTGCGGCTTTCATTCTTGTTCTTCCACTGGGTGAGGAGTTGCTTGGACCGCGCAGAGTCCATGGAGGCATGGATGCTCGTGTTTCTCCTGACAGGATCTTCCACCGATGGGGTGTTGGCTCTGGGCAGCGTGTTGCTGAAGGTGACCATGTTCTCCTTGCCCATGGGGCTGCGAGGAGTGATGATCTCTACATCAGCATTGGCCCTTTTGAGGTTGGTCAAGGAGCTAGCATCCCTGTGGTTTCGGTTGAGGATGCCTTCTGTGTGAGCAATGCCAATGCCATCACCGCTGCTGCCATTTTTAGCTGATAGAACCCGGCTGGGGTCTTGGTTGAGGTCTGCCAGAGACCTAAGGGCTTCTCTGTGCTGCAGCATACTGTCTTCACTAGGCAGAAAGTTCCCCACAGCATATAGGCCCTAGGGTTCAAGGGAAAACAGCAAGAATCAGGAGCCACAGCAGTTACAAAGTTTCCCTTAGAGCACCCAGGGAAGTAGCACTTCCTGTCCATTGCTAACACCAATAGGTGGTAAAGCTATGCAATAAATTGCTGAGCTAGTTGCTTTTCAGAAAGATGGATCACATCCGTTTCCCTACAAACCCTGCGTGTGTTTTGAGAAGAAAAAGCAGACAGTGAGAGGAATCAGGGCACTCTTCTGCCTTTCTGAGCAATTCATTTTTCTGGATTTAGGAGCTCCTTCAGGAGTGGCAACTCACACAGCTTAAATGATTTATTTTGCCTTTCATTTTCACTGATAACTGATGATGTAAAACAGAAGACTTGCAGAAAATACAAAACAGTGGATCTTCCGTAAAACTGTTGTATCTGGTTTTGAAATGAGGTCAGAGACCTACATTGTTACAGCTCACACTGAGTTCAGCCTGGTGTGTTTAGGACAGAATGCTTGTGGCAGAGAGGGCAGAAGCTATTACCAGGCTGAAGCACCCATCTTCTTTCCTGATTTAAATGTGATCTTCAGTTGGAAAATTGGGCTCATCAGTGTTATTATACATTATACTAAACATGAGCCAAATTTTATTTCATTTCGACGTCATACTCAGTCTATCAAATTTTGTTTGTTTTGGATTCAGAAAAGGTTACAGTTCAGACTCAAATGGATGAGCTTTTTTTTTTTTTTTTTCCACACAGGAGATTTCATGGCTGCTGGGTTTTCATTTTTTGAGGTTCTGTGTTAAAGATCAGATCAAGCAGCTCACATCTGCTTGTGTGTTCATTTTGATAGAAGGTGGCCATGGTCTGCTCTCTAAGTCTAAGCAACAGAATTGCATGGGTTTTACATTTTGTGGAATGCTTAATAATGAACAACGGAACAAGCTTGGTACTGATACATTTCCAATTTCAGGGCACATGGTGGAATCAGAAATGGAATAGGTAGCTGTCTCTTCAACTTATCTTTTTTCATTGTTGCTGTTTGTTTGTTTTTTTAAGACAGGGTCTCACTATGTAGTGAAAGCTGGCTTCTGACTTGTGATCCTCCTGTCTCAGCCTGCTGAGGGCTGGGATTATAGGTTCACAGTATTATATGGGGCACCAGCTACCTTTTTTTTTTGTTATTGTTGCTCACATACTGGGGTTTGAACTCTTTGTCTGCTCCTGTCAGTTCCTTTCATTATTGCCTTTTCTTATGTGCATCACTTTCCTATTGACCTTTATATTCTCATGGCCTGATAATTTTATGTACCCCAAATAATGACAATGATAGCTTCTACCAACAAACATCCGTGATTTCCAAATCTGTTTATCCGACACTGATTGCTCTTCTGAACTCCAGACACAATTATTCAACTCGGAATTGACTCAGTTTAGCTCATTAACTCTCTTTCCCCTACCATTCTGTTTACTGTGTCACTCAACTGGTCTGTTAGTAAAGACATCAATTCAGTCTTTTTCTAAGCTAGAAATCTGACCAGTATCTCTCATTCCTCCTGCTCCCTCACCTTCACTTGTATTTGCTCTTTCAAATGCCTGTCTCTTTGCATGTGTAGTTTCTCCTTCAATATCCTTCCTCCATTTTTTTTGTGGTACTGGAGCTTGAACTCAGGGCCCATACATTGAACTCTTTTTCAAGATGGGTTTTTTTCAAGATAGGGTTTCATGAACTATTTGCCTGGGCTGGCTTTGAACCTTGATCTTTCTGATCTCTGCCTCCTGAATAGTTAGGATTACAGGTTCGAGCCACAGGCAACAGGCTCCTTCCTCTTTTCCTTACACTAAGAAACACTAATTTTTTTTTTTTAAAACCACATCACTTCTGTGGAGCCTTCTCCTTATTCTTTGGTAGTTTGCTATTCCCAAGGCACTGTGTCAATAGTGTTATATTACTTAACATCTTGTAAACATTTTTGTGTATGTTAGTCTCTACACTGTGAACCTCTAAAGAATGCATCTTATTTTTCATTGTTTTGATGTTCATTATAGCACCTGGCAATGAGTAGATAATGATAAATGTTAAGTGGGTGAATGGCATGACTGAATGAGATGAACAATCTCAGTGTCCTCGGGCTGCAGACATTTCTCTTGGAGACCAGGTTGCAAGTATCAGAAGGAATTCAACTGTTAGTTGAATATAGTTACATTTAGGTGTTACATTTGTGTTGTTGGGAAAATTGTATAATGTTTTACCAAATCCTCATTTTCACCATTTCTTCTTTCACTAACATTCACCCTTTTTCATCTGTGAAATTATTATTGTATTAGTAGCAACAGTCTCTCTCTCTCTCTCCATCCCCTCCCTCTACTTGCTATAAGTCTAAAATACAACCATTCTTCTCAAACCACAATTTCTGGTTCACAGCAAGAGTTCAACAGTTATTTTATTGAATATAAAATATATTGCAAGTAAATTACCATTGTGCAAAGTATTTTATGTATGTTTTTCCATTTTAAACTGTAGTTTATCAAATTATCAAATAATAACAATAAAGCATTTACCAAATACAGTGCAATTCCTCCTCCTATTAAGAAGCCACAGTAGACATCGACTGGGTGGTTCTTGTACTGAGTTATCCTGGTCAGCCCACAGATGATCCCACAGATGATAAAGGTGAAGACCAGGAGAGGCTTCAGAAGCTTGGAGGAGTCCGTTAACGTGGAATTGAAGTACATCTGAAAAGTGAGAGAAATGAATGAGGTATGCTAGGCAGGCCATCTTATTAGAAGTTTCTAATCAAATAAGTAGTGAAACTCAAGTCTGACTGACACACTTGACCTCAGTTTTGCTGTCCCATTTCCCCCACTATGGCTACGTTCTCTACCTGCCCAGGAGGGAAATGCATGACAATTCTTCAAATAAATAATACTCCCTCATCGAGTTATGTGAAAGTCTGAAAAGTCTTGAAGCAGAAGAATCACCAGATAACTTTAATCTCCATATTACTTGTCACTTAATTCTAGTCCATTTCACTCACAAAAGATTTCCAGGGCTACTGTGTTAATCAGTACAATGACTACTTGTTGTTCAACATTTATCAGATTTACACTGCCTAGAACTCACCAACATTACATAACTGCTGAAAGTATTGTGCCTGACTTTGTGTACTTAATACAATCCTTCCAAATAGTAGAAGTATTTGTAGCACTCATGTATTTCACAACGCCCTCCCACAGAGAATAATACCGCATTTAAAGGTTAAATAACATGACGTGGAAAATTCTACTGTTCTTTTTCAATAGCAGCATCTCTTTTTTGCTTTTGATATCAATGTATTCAGGGGCTGGTATGCTTACATTTATAATCTAATTAGTTATCTGAGAACAACACTCAGTCCTCTGATTTTCTATGGGACTCAGTTTAACCAAAAAGAGCCAGTTACTTACCGAAACGTATACAGCTGCAAAGGCGGCTAGGGTTGCATGTTGAGAAGGGAATGATTTTCTGCCAAAAGAAGACAATCAAATTATACCTTTCAGCTCAGATACAGCGCTCACAACCATCTCAGAGACCCTGAATGGTTCAGATGTTCAACCGGAAGCCATAAAGCCATAACTTTAACTTATGTTTAGTTTTCTGGGAATAACACCGCTAATCACCCTTAGTATTAAAGAATAGGAGTGACGTCGTTTTCAGGAACAGTATGTACTCTGATGGCAAAGGAACATTTGATTATACTGTAGAAATGATGTTTGAAAGTAGAAAAGAACATGGCCATTGTTCTGTGCTTTTAGAATTATGCCAATTTAAGCTAAATGTTCATAAAACTTAGGGTTTTCAAGCTTTAGACTTTTTATATGCTCCTGAAAATATACTTTCATTTACTTAAATGTTTAAAAGACTAAATAGTGTTCTGAGCAGTAGCTCTAAATATGTTCGTACACTCTAGGACATATAAGAAAAGTCTAATTTTAGCAAAATGTTTCTCTGCATATTTTGCTTTAAGAGTATTATTCCTCAAGAGTCATAGAACATTCTATTTCGTTAAACAATTTAAGGAGTAGGGTTTAAGGACTGGAACACAGGATAGTGGAAGAGACACTGAAAGGAAAGGCAAAGAGACAATAGAGATTTCTTACAATGGCTTAAAAACTGGAAAAAATAAAATTCACATATATTAGTGCTCTCCTAATTATTTGGTATTTATTACATAACAAATAATAGAACAGGGTTGAGAAAGAGTAGAGGACACAGGTCTTAAATATAGGTCCAAAATTATTGAATGGTCTATAACAACTTGAGTGAGTACAATCACATATTTTACCAGTGCTGATTCCTCAACTACATTTATTAACTTATTTTTCACATTTCAATAGATCTTTGAGAACTCATTTGCATGACAACTCCAAGTCTTATGATAGTCATTTAATGGCCGTATTCCTCAGGCATTTATTTCTTTTGAGCTTTTTTTGGTACTTTGTATTTTTACTTTATTGATTGGAAAAATTCAATGGAGTAGTAGTTTCTTGAGTTTTTCTGTTCCTTGCTTTCTGAAATGGAAGGCCAGAAGTTGTTTAGATATTTATAGCAAACACCTGCCACCTCAGATATTACACTGCCTTAAATTCTACCAAAGGGAAAATTAACATGATTCTTTGATAAAAGAAGAATGGAGAGATAACAATCGTAGATGTTTAGTCTTTCACTTCAGCCACTACAAAGCATCTATTGCTGTTAAGCTACCATAAATATCCTATAATGAACAAATTGTGGTGTCTAAAACCATGATGAGCAGATCACAGTGCATGGGTGGAGGTCAGCAATACGGGGACTAGTAGAGAGAGTATGAAGCCGAAGCTTCTCTGGGAAACCAAGAGAAGCGTTTGCAGAGAGCTGCCAATGGTTTTCTATGCTATAGTCATTGATGAGATTGTTGTATTGAAAAGAAAAACAACATCAAAATCATCATGACGGAAAAAAGGCATGCTTAAGATGGAATGCTTTCCATCTTAGTTTCTAACCTGCCACTGTTGATAACTGTAAGGTCAGATCCTGAGCAGATATCTTCCACAATGTAGGAATTTTCTTTGCAAGATATGTTCAGAGAGGTATAGTTTGGCTTGCACACAGTCAGAAAGTATGGTGCCTGATATCCTGTGGACAGTTGTATGATATCTGTAATCAGAGCTGTGGAGCATAGTCCAAACACATGAACACCTATAATCCAAAGAAAAAACTCTGTTACCAAGTTGGATGCTGTATCAGTATCAACCATGTTCATAAAGCATTAATTACTATGCAAGCCTAAACATCTGTGTTATCATTTTTTCTAAGGCAATTGTGAGGAGATAATGTAGAAATTCCTAAACAGATTCCTAAGGGCAAAATTGGGGCAATGAGTATTTCCAAAGTAATTTGAGGTGCTTTTATGAAATGAGGCCAATCCTTGACGTTGTTTAGCATGGACCATTCGTCAGGTACTTGACACACGTGGAGGTAGCCACCTATGGGATTTGAGAGGGATTGAATGTGAGAATGAAGCAACATTGAAGATAATTTTAAACTGGCATTTTTGAGCTGCCAGGGCTCTTTTTTAATGATTTCTAACTCTAGCCACAGTCACCAATTCCTACTGAAACCATGCTCGTTCCCTCTAAGCTGCAGTAACAGCAGAGAGGAAGAACACTTAAAACAGCGATGATAGCAGGCAGGTTCTGTCACAGGAACAAACAAGTGACAATCAGAGCCTGGGTATCAGACTGTGGAGGCCTGCCTGCTGTTTGGAATTTAGGGATGATGTTCTTATATCTCTCGTCCAAATTCTATCCTTTGGTCCCTCCTGGGACCATCTGAAAACATATGTCACAAATACTCAAATGCCTGCTTGAAGTCTCTTGCCTGGCCTTAGTTTGGGAGCTTTGCTCTCTGTTCACATATATACGATCTGGAGTCCACCCACCCCCTCCAAGTTGTCTTGAGTCTCTTGAATTCATTCTGACTTGACTGACCTCTGATTCAGACTCATGAGTTGCTCATAAAATTCATTCTGAGAGACACTGGGTGATTCTTCATCAGCTACCTCCAGACTAAGAGTGCTGGCTTGCACATGTACTGTTTGATATTTATTCTTCTCTGGCTATTGTCATCTAACCAGCAGTGCCCCAATTCCTTCTCTGTCCACACATCTGGAACTCATGACACAGAAACTTTATTTCTGCATGCTAATTTCTGGATTCAAGGGCTTAGTGAAGAAGTTACATAAGAAGGGAAACCCATGTGTTTCACCTTTGTAAGTGAGAAACACCAGGCCAGTGGAGGCTAGGATTGCTGACAGCATTTCAGAGAGTGCTTATGCCTCTTGGTCCACAGAATTTTGTTATGTTAGAGAAGATTTTTTTCGGAGATCAGCTATGTGTCCTGTACTTTTACTTTCTGCCTCAGATGCTGCTAGGGAGACTGTTGTATTCTTACCATCTAGATATGATGCTTAGGGAATGACTTGGAAAAGATATTTCCTCTCAAGGGAGAAAAGGTTTAGTAGATATTAAGTGAAGACACTTGCTTCTTTGAGCTGACATCTTATAATTAAAAATTAAACTTTTAATTTTTGGAGAATGAATATAAAACACTCTGGTTGTTGTGATGTATTGTGACCACTGAAGTCAGTTTTTAAAACAAAGGCCTGTGATTCAACCTTCATTTAAATGGCCCCATGGTAATTAGAAGAGATGAAGATTTAGAAATCAATTTGGTTCAGATGTAGATTTCCTAGAGTCTCGTAAAAATAGGAGGTAAAGTTTCCAACCAAGGAAAAACAGTCATGATGTGGCACTCTCTGGTGACATTTCCATGTGCAGTGACTTCTGGATGAGAATACTCCAAGAAATGGAGCCACTGGTGTGGACTGAAATGATTTCTGAAGAGTTATCCATTCTTAATGGCCTGTTGACATTTATTCAGTGAAACCCTGTTAAAGTAAATTCATGCTTCAACCAGAGCTACGGCAAAAGAGCACAGAAAATATGTGGCATGTTAGCTCTCAAAACAAGGACCAGAACTGTAAATAACATATTTCAGATACAAAACCCTAAATTTTAGAGTTTTACCAGTTTCTTGTATACTGTAAAACTCATTACACACCAAGATTACACATCTAAATTACAGCTTTAGAGACTTAATATCTGTAATTAAATATACCATTTCGATTAGAAAAAAACATTTCCTTTGTTTGTAGTTCCCCACACCCACCAACAAATCTGACAGCTCTTCTAAGAAAAGAGTTGAAGTTGCATCCTCCAGCGTTAATGTTAGGCTCCAGCCCAGCTCCGTTTCTCCTTTTAGACAGGCAACAGTAGAGAATTCCTTCCCCCACCATGATCTACAAAGACAAAGAGGTGTTCAGGCAAAAGAGTATGGGTGTGTCTGTCATACTAACAAATAAAAGAGAATTATGTAATAGCTCTTAACATATCATCAGTTGAACACTGTAGACATGTATTATTCTTAAAAGCTTTAGAGATGTAAGTAATTTCCCCTGAGAATTTGAGCAAGCAGTGAGAAGTAAGCTCTCGGGATCCTGCAAAGAGGTTAGGTTACCTCTGCACTGGGAAGGTGTGAGGTCATCCAGACTTTTCACTAAAGCTGCAGCAAGTCAGGTGGTATTACAATGGTATTAGCCCACTGCCCAGTATTTACCCAGTGACATCTAACTCTTAAAGTCTTGGCATTTTTCCCTAAAATAATGAAAACAAGATGACCAGGGATGATTAAAATAAGAATAAGGGTTAGAATCATGAGCATTTTTCTAGCAGAGTAGATCAATAGGCCATTTGGAATTCACCAGAAGAATCGGTCTACAGGAAGCATGCGTGAGTGTAAAAAAGTACTATCTAGTACATAGCTGTCCCATAAAATATTCTGCATGGAAGAAACTGGTTTTCATTGTTTGATATGATAGCCACTCCCTACTTGTGGCTGTTGAGCACTTGAAATGTAGCTACTGCAAATATTTCATTGTATTGCATTAATTTTAAAAATTAAATAAACTTAAATTTAGAGTAAAACAATTATTTGATATGTGGTCACCAGCTATCATATTGGAGAATGAAGATTATAAAAGAAATTTAGATGGGTGGGCTGGTATGCTCTAGGATAAGACAATTTAGAGAATGTGTTCACAGTGGATTGAGACTCACACCGGAGTATCAGGACTAGGTTAAAGGAAGGAACGGTGTCCTTTGCTGTAGGATTTTAGGATATATGAGATCAGGGAAAGAAGTCGATCCTAGGTAGGCATCATTTCCTTCAGAAAGACTTCCTGTACCCTGTCTGTGATTCTCCTAGGTGGCACCCTTGGTACGTTGCTCTTACCCTGGGGCAGCTTTATTTAAGTGCATTTAATGGTTCTTTTTGTTGTCTCTCACTTGACCAGGACACTGAGGAAGAACCATTTCTTATTTACCTTTTAGCTGCATTGTTCAGCCTGTGCCTGGCACACTGGGATTTGTCTTTGTGACCTGTGCTATGGGACTTGTGTTTGCTACCCTGGGCTTTTGCGTGCCAGTTATTCTGTACAATAGAAGTAAGAGTAATTTATGAGTTTTATCTATGCAAAAAATTTAAACAGCCAGGATTATTATACCTAAGAGATATTGTGAAATTGATGTCCATCTGTGGAAATGTGTGAAGTGGAAGAAAGTAGAGTTTCACAAGATATTAACAGTCTCTCAGATGTGGTGATCCTGTCACAGTGAAAATTATAACCATACTTAGAGCTGAGACTATAGTTAAGGTTAGATTTTCCAGGGGAAACTTCTCAGTTCTCATTACTAGCTTAACATTCATTTTTCGGAGTGCTTAAAATTATAGTGTTTACAATGCCTTTAAAAAGACTAAAAAGCTTAATGCCACTCTGCTTCAAATGTTCAAATTGGTATGTTTAGTTCTGGAGGCAGTATGGTGGATGTGTCATTATAAAGAATCTTAATTTCTACCAAAAAAATTTAAAAATAGTATTTTAAGGAACTCTGCCTATAACCACAGGGGTGGAAATCATTTGACATGATTATGGCAACCTTTAGGATCAATCAGTGTAGAAATAACCAAGAGGGATTTATTTCAAAGCACTGAGCATTGAGTTAAGCATATTTACTTCTTGACAAATAACATCCTCCGTCATCACTTCAAGTTAGACATGGAACTGCTGTACGTTCTATACTCCAGATGTGATACAATATGTCACTTACTCAGAATACTATGATGGCTATATTAAATTAGTCATTTCAGTAAATTAACCACCCATTCCTGAAAGACATTTTGGTATTGTGAATAAATTGATTTCATCTTCACTTTGTCAATAATGATCTGTGAATGACTTTGTTTTTCTCTTTTCAATTACATGGGTAATGAGTCGCACCTTGTCCATGAATGTTAAATAAGAATTCATTGTACAGTGCCATTATGGAAAGTTGTCTTATGATATAATACAATGGTCATCATCACAAATAATCTTGAGATTTCAGGAGTCTTATTTTAATTGTTTTAATATGCTTAAAATGCCTGTGTCAAGAGTGTGCATAAATGCTATTAGCTTGATTTTGAAATATGGATAGATGTTTCTGATCAGTATTTTCACATCATCCAGCTGTTCTTCTCATGTAGGACCACATTCATTTTCTCTTCATTCTTCCATTTAATTAAGCTTGACCTCTGTGTTATTGCACAAATTTTCAAACTGACTCAGTTTGGTTTAAAGAGAATTCTCAGCATAAGACATACTTCTTAGTGTATTTCCAAATATTCCACCTTATTTCTTCCTTCTGAATGGCATGCTTGACCATTGCAAGAGAGTTGAAGGGTTTAGGTTTGACAATAAAATTTTTTGTTGCTGCTGTCATTTGTAAACAAAAAGCAGTTTATGACAATTGTCTTTTCATGACACTTCATTTTGTGCTGTACCTAGCCCTAAAAAGAAGCAACACAATTGTGTGTGTGTGTGTGTGTGTGTGTGTGTCTGAAATAACATGGGTGGGTTTGGGGAAGAGATTCTGTAATAACTGCTCCAGGGGAGAGGTTGGAAGGAAATGAGGAAATACCTTGACCTTGAACTAGGGAGAACTCACAATCCAAAAAGTCTTAGAAAACAAACCAAAGCAACAAAAGTATTGTAATATTTATCATAATGTCTTCAATGTTTGAATTTCTAATGAATGTTTTTTTAGAAGTCCAAAAAGATCTAAGGTTCTACATGCTGACTATATAGTTTCCTAAAGCCAAGGTTACTTCTAGGAGTTATAATCAAATTCTGATAGAATTATCCTATAAAATTACATTCTTAAATGATATGTAAAAGTTGTATTTCAAGGAAGAAATCATACACATTTTTCTCTATTCATGTAGACTTCTGAAGATTCATAATAAACCCAAAACTCTGTGTTGTTTTCTCTGAGAAAAAAAACTTCCACAGGACCTAAACAAAATGCTTGTTTCATTTTAATGAAAATTGAATGTTAAGAATGAAATTTTACAACTGAAGGGAATTTCATAGAAATAAGATTCTGTATTTCACAGACATGAAAAGCAGTTTTATCATTTATATATAACATCAGGAAGACAAATTAATTTTAAACACATCTTAAAGAATAAAAATATCTGAGAAGCAAACATTAAGTGATTCATATTTAAATGCCTGCATAAAAATTAGTTATCTTCCATTTGTTTAGATGAAAGTCCCTTTAAAGAGTGACTCTTGCTCATGTGGCATCTTTTATTTGTCTTCTCTCCTTGTGAAGGGGTGAAAACAGCAAGCCCCTCTCCTCACAGCAGTCTCCTCCAAATGTCCCTTTCAAATTAAGGGTTCCTTCAGCCTTCCTGCCTCACCACAATTCCATTTTTGGAATGGGGTATTTGTTATCATAAAGATGAAAATAAAATGGCTCCCTTGAAAGTCAAAGGTTACATTCTGTTATTATCATAGGAAGGCAGTGGAGTTAAGCGTTAGTATGTGGTAAGATTAGAAACAGAATTATGGTCCTAAAACAAAATGACTCTAGATACCATAAGATCAATGTCAAGAAAATTTACATTTTGGGAGAAGGCCTTAAAAATAAAGAGAATGAAATTAGAATAAAATCACAAAGAAGTGTCTTATGTATTTGGAGTGAAAGGTGTGAACAATGTTTGAGCTGAGCACTATCAAAATTTGTCTTGGAGTTGTTTACTCAAAACCTAGGAACCCAGTATGCAGAAAAGAAGTCCTGACATCCCAGAGCACTTTGAAGCTTTCAAGTGACACAGGGAAAATTAGGATCCTGAGAGGGCACATGCTTCCCTTGTTTGCTTCTCCTTCCATTAAGGGGGCACAGCAGCCATGGAGGCGCTGCGGAGATGTCCAGGGAAGGAGTTGGCCATGGGTTCCCCAGCTTGGCTCAGTGGAAGGCAGCTATGGTGAGTTCTCAGGTCTCAAGAAAGAAAGCCTCAACCCCAATCCCCTAGCAAACATCCTTAAACTTCATAAGGAAAGTTTGTGATGGGAAGTGAGGGAGTCAACAGAAGCAGGACCACAGCGATGACGTCAAGGTCAATGATCCCAAGACTGTACTGACATCAACAAAGGAAGCATTGTGAGCTCAACAAACATGACAGGGAGCGTCAAAATTAGACCTGCTTTCCAAGTCACTTGATACGATGCTCTGGCAGAATAAAGACTTGCAGAAATATAAAAAGTAAATTATTTAAATCATTATCAGGACAGTGTTTTTAGCAGGGTCATGAACATTTGTGTATTACTTTACATATCTTGTTTCAAATATATTGATTAAAATAAATTTAGGCACTATTCCCCAAATGAGAGAAATGTTTTCTTCTCTGATAGATTTAAAGCAATCATACTTTCTGCTCTTACTAAGTGATAGGAAGTTTTGAAAAGTCTTTTGGAAAAGGGAGATGCTGTGTTTTGAGCAATAGCACCACTTAAAAATGTCTCTCTTAAAGCCTCAACTCCTTCCACGTACATCATTAATACTTTCAATCACTGTGGAGTTACTGTCAAACTGTTTTGAGGCCTTTTATTTTATTTTATTTTGGTGGTACTGGGGTTTGAACTCAGGGCCTCACACTTGCCAGGCAGGCACTCTACTACTTAAGACAAACCTGAAGCTATTTAAATATAGCAAATTTCTATATAAAATTAAGTTCTGACTTTATTTTCTGAGAATATTTTATATAATTTATTTAGAGTATAAATAGCATGCTATGATTATTTAATATAGAGGAAACTTTTTAAAACAAATACTTAGCTACAAAGGCATTCTAGAGAATAGAATGTTTATGCAGAGACTTTTCTTAAACTGCTTATGTATTAAAACTCAATAGGCCAATTCATTATAGTATCTTATAAAAAACTTTAAGTGCAACTTTTAATTATTTGATAACAATTTGCTCTGATCTTCATGAGCACGATCCCAGCAAAACAAGAGTTCCCACTATGAGGAAAAGATATTACTACTTTGGAAATGTGTTCCTTGTCTTTTAGGTGGCATCTGGGGGCAGAAGAGATGGTAGAAGGCCGTGAATAATCTAATTTATTAATGAATTTACTTAAAAGTGTGTTATTTGTGGTATGTATTAACACATAAAACTATGTTTTAATTCATTTGCAGTAGATTAGGGCATTTTTTTTGTGTACCTGTTTTAAAATGCATATGCCTGATCTGAAGGTAAAGCCTCTTGTTCTCTATGTGTGTCTTTATGTGTGTGTGCAAGTGTGTGAGTTCGTGAGTGTGCATGCCAGGCAGGTGAATTTTTTGTTTTGTTTTTATTTTTTTAAAATTTTTTATTATTGTTGTACTGGGGATCCATTGCAACATTTACAAACATTTTTACAATATGTCATAGTTGAATTCACCCCTCCGGTCATTCTCTTTTATCCTTTTCCCCGGCTCCTGGAATAGTTTAACCAGTTTGCATTTTTCTATTTTCATATATGAGTGTGTAATATTTCTATCATATTCACCCTCCCACACCCTTTCCTTATATCCTCCCTCCTTCCACTGGCACCAACCCCAGATAGGACTGGAGGTGAGGCTCAAATGGTACGGCAGGTGAGTTATGACCTTGTTATAGTTGGTGAAGCTCAATATTTATAATCAATGTTTCTTGAAAACATGAAACTGTAAATGATATCAAAGTGCACTTAGAGAAATATGGCTATGTTATTGTTTTTTCCTGTTTTCCAGACTTCAGATAGCAAGCAAACACATGAAAATACATTAATTAGAATTATATATCAGAAATGTCATGTTTAGCCATTCAAGGAGAATTAAACAACTGCAAAACTTTTCAGAATGACATGTAAAAGTATACAAAGACAGCAATCATTTTTGAAATCATACCATCTCTTAAAACTTTTAATACCAAAACTTTTAAAGCTATTAACCATGGGACACTGTCAAAATATCCCAAAGGCATGGTGTTTCAGGCTCAAAATTTAGAATTTACCTTTTGTTTGTTTTGAGACATTTATTACACAAACGTGGGCATTTTTAGTTTCCTGGAATGATGGATGCAATGGGGGCAGAATTTCTTACCGTGATTGCAGGTCCAGCAAAAGCCAAGCTAAGCAGCATGAGGAATGGAATGGCCTCCTGGGTTGGTTCAATGTACGGCATGCTAAGACTCCGGTCATAGCAGCTGAATCCAGAATGCACAGGCTTGAAGACATCCGTGAGCTCCAGGAAGTACAGGCTAACCACGGAAGATGCCAATATAGGCAACTGAGAAGGAAGGACAGTGATCAAGGTGTTCTTATAGATGGGAGATACATAGAATCTGCACATCTTGAATTAGAAACAGGGTGATTTCTGTTAAAAATTTAAGTTAAAATCATCCATTAAGTGCTAGGTTTCCTCTTTCACAATGTATCTCCCATTCATCCACTTAGTCACTAGCCAGCTATGAGCCCATCTCCTTGCTTGCCTACTTACTGGTATTCCACATTCATTCTCCACCTCCCAATCTGCTTATCCATTTTCCACAAAGCAACCCAAGGGGGCTTTTGCAAAGATTCCATCTCAGATCACTCACTATTTTAACCACTTTATTGGTTCTCATTCCATCTGAATAAAATCCAAATGCTATATTGTGGAATGGGAGTTCCTGCAAGACTTGGCTCTTGCTTCAGTTTCTTACTCTTCTTATACTACAATTCCAGTAGTCCTCAGCATCCTGTCCATCACAAAGCAAATTGGTTTTCACACTTGTCCTGTGACAGCCAAACTCATTTCTGCTAATGGTCTTTGCACTTGCTGCTCCCTCTTTCTCCATGTCCTTTCCCTAGCTCTTGCCATGACAGGCCTCTTTTCTTCACTCTCTGTCTAGGGTAAGCCTTTGAGTCATCCTCTACCTTGTCATGATCCTTGATTTCCTTCATGGCACCTATTAACTGAAAATGTCTTGACAACTTAATATTACACTAATTTTCAACTTCCATAATATCTCATGGGAAGAAATGTTCCATGAAATGAGACTCCACGAGTATAATTTATTGCTGAGTTCCTGGTGCATAGAATTGTTCCTGGCACATGGCAGAAATGCAATTCATCATTTAATAATTTAATTTAGCAACAAATACCTGTTAATAAATGGCTAGTTGAATAAACATGAAACCTTAATTATTACAATAACTAGAGTTACTAGTTTAACAAATACAGGTTACTCAGTGAAGTGACAATTTCAGATAACAATGAATAACTTTTAGTTTAAGTAGTTCCCCTGCAATATTTGGGAGATATTTATGCTAAAATTATTCATTATTTATCAGAAATTCTAATTTCACTCACCATCTATTTTCTGGTCACCCTAAATGAGGCACAATGTACTTTCTGGATTTTTTTGTAGATTTTGTGAATTTAGTAATTTGTTCCTTCATCTTGTAATGTACCAGGTAATATGCAAGGCTAGCTATAATGTATCTAGTGAGACATAAACCAGGTGACCTATTGTGAATGATTTGCTTAATGTCCGACTTTCCAGACCCTGAAAAGGCAGACTTCAATAACATTTGGAGAACTGTTTAAGGCTTTGTTACTTGTGAAGATACGATGTTTACTTAACAAAACAAAAGATTTTTGACCTTCTTGACCACTAATGATTTTGGTGTTAGTTTTTTTCAAAAGAATAACTGTAAGACAGTGTTATGCTTTCTGTTCCCAAGAGGAGTTTTTGTAAGGAGACGTGCTTTAGGTTTATTGGAAAAAATGGTAACGTATGGTGATCAGTGTGATATTATCCTTCTATTTTTCAGATGGATGGTTTCCAGAGAACAAAAAGCACATCATGACATTTATAGTTTCTCCTATCTATGATCATTTGATTACTCCAAATATCTGATCATTCCTCCTCAGCACCCGTCTCCTGTAATACACAGCAACTTTCAGTCTTGACTAATCCTTCATGGTACATGTACATGATGGTTATTTACAGTTCAATCTACAGAAATATATTCAATTTAACAAATGCTTCATACAACACTGACTACAAGCCAGATATGTTTATTTCAAATTTTTAATTAATTTTATTCATTAATTTTAACTCATTTCGCTTAAAATTTCTCATTGTGACAGAAGGTAGGTGCTATTACTACTTTCATTATTTAGGTGATAAGCAGTTAACAGTAGTAATTAGTAGAGGTAGATCTTTTTTTTTCTTTCTTTTATTTTATCATTTTTACATTTATTTACATGTGTATACATTGTTTGGGCCACCTCCCCCATCCCCCGTCTTCGGGGCAGAACCTGTTCTGCCCTTCTTGTGCTCCAATTTTGTTGAAGAGAAACATAAGACATAATAAGAAAGACATAGCGGTTTTGCTAGTTTGAGGTAACAATAGCTATACAGAGAGATTCCTAGCATTGCTTTCATGCACATGTGTATTGCAACCCAAACTGGTTCATCTCTGCCAGACCTCTTCACTACTTCCTGGTCATTCTCCCCATAGTGGCTTCAGTCAGTTTAAGATTACTTTTTTTCACTCTTCTACAGTGAGCACATCAGCCACATTCAAGTTTTAGGTTTTCTTCCCTTTCCTTATTCTTCCTATACACATTTTCCCCTTAGTGTGTGACTAAGGGGAAAATAATAATACTACTGCGTTTGTTTTGGGTCTATAATGAGCATATGAGGGAGAACATACGATTTCTGGTGTTCTGAGCCTGACTAACTTCACTTAAGATGATGTTCTCCAGTGCCATCCATTTACTTGCAAATGATAAGATTTCATTCTTCTTTGTGGTTGAGTAAAATTCCATTGTGTATCAATACCACATTTTCTTAATCCATTCGTCAGTGGTGGGGCATCTTGGCTGTTTCCATAAGTTGGCTATTGTGAATAGTGCTGCAATAAACATGGGTGTGCAGGTGCCTCTGGAGTAACCTGTGTTGCATTCCTTCTTGTATATCCCCAGGAATGGGATTGCTGGATCAAATGGCAGGTCTATGTGTAGTTTTTTAAGAAGCCTCAATATTGTTTTCCAAAGTGGTTGTACTACCTTATGAACTCATGAATTCTTGTTCCAAAGTCTTATGTCTCTAAAGGAGAATGATGGAGGGGGTGAATTCAACTATGATATATTGTAAGAACTTTTGTAAATGTCACAATATATTCCCAGTACAACAATATGATAAAAAATAAAATGAAATAAAAAATAAGCAGTCTTATGTTTCAATGATTATTCTAAGCTTCTTTCAAAAACTAGGAGTAGAGGGTTAAGATAATGGAGTACAACCAGCACCCATTAAAGAGGCCTACTGTTTAGCTCATGTTCCTGTTTAATAAAGATTTTTATTTGCAAATCCTTAGTTAAAAATGTGTATCACTTAGTAGAAGCAGACATTATCATAAACATGGTTTGTATAAGTTTGGAAAAGTTTCTTCCATTAATTTGAAGGTTAAACATTTCACTTTGAAACCGCATTTCACCATCCACTTTCTTGCCTCTTTCCTGAATGCCTTCTTCAGTGTTTTACAGCATTTCACAAATGAGAACCAGATCTAAGATCTTCAACAACCACCCAAGTAATATTTGATAATCTTATTTTTAAATGCTATATCCTAAGAAAATTAATTTCATGTCTCCTGCAGAAAGGTGAGCACAATCTTATCAACACAACCGTTCCGAAAATAAAGTAAATCTTTCTTAATAGAGATGGATTCATCATTGGATTTTCCTGGAGAAAGAATGGAAAAAACACTTTGAATAAAATAGTAAAAGCAATGGAGTTTTGTGGTTTTCATGTCACCCAGAGAGCCCGTTACCAGCTGTCTTTCTTAGTACCACCAGTATGAACTTGGAAATGTTTTCCATAACTTTTCTTATCTATGAAATAGTCTCATTGATAGCACCCATCACCACAGGACAGCTGAAAAGATGAAATGAGGTTTTGTAAAGAAAACTCAATGATACCTGGAACAAAGAGCAGTTTGCATCAGTTATGGTGGCTTTGCTCTCTGCAGTTTCACTTACTTGTGCTTTGAAAATATTAAGCAGAAAATCTCAGAAAGAAGCCATGCAGAAATTTTAAGTGAATTTTATTATAGTACGTTGTTATAATGGCTGTATTTTATTATTAGCTTGTGTTGTTAATTTTTCACTGCGTCTAATTTATAGTTTATCATAGGTATGTATGTATAGAAAAATGAAGTATATAAGGAATTTGGCATAAATAGTAGCCAGGCATCCTCAGATCTTCTAAGAAGGAATCCCTGCAGACATGGGGGAGTCTCTTGCATGTGACAGTATAAATCTTATGAGTATTGCTGCTGTTAAAAATATCGACGGTAGCACACTTGTCAATTCCCACCTTTCTCATTAGGCCTTAAAACCCTTTATAAAAGGAGTTTCATCACTCTTGATTCCCTAGCACCTTTTTTCAGGAAAAATTTACTCTCTTTTTTGAAATTATTATTGCAGTTGTCTGCCACAAGATAGGTCTGACCTTAATTCTGCTTCTCAGACTAAAATCTTAAAGCAGAGGTCTTATTTATTTCCATACTGCCACTAATAATCACTAATTCCATGGTCACTTACAAATACGAATATACGCCTGTACACACATATAGACATAAACATATGAATGAAAATAATTTCTGTAACTAATATTTATGTATTTTAGTCCTTTTTATCCATTAGACTTCTCAAAGCTGCTAGTTTTTCTAGTTATATAATTTTTCTATCCGTGTTAACACATGTAATATCTTCTGCAGTCCTCTGGGTGTGGTGTTGCACTAATGTAATCCCAGCACTCAAAACACAGAGGCAGAAGGATCATTAGTTTGAGGCCAGCCTGGCCTAAAAGCAAGACCCTGTTTCAAAAATTTTATATTCCTTGTAAAAGCATATTCCAAAACCTTTATTTGTTTTCAATATGGGAAACATTTTCTTCCTTTTGTGATGTTTGTTTCTCTGATTTTTTAAAAAAGTATCTTTCACTCTTTGTCTTTTTGAAAGACAAATTTTATGACGGTAAATTTTTTTAAGAAAGTTATTTGAATAAACATTTATAGTATTGGGAAAATAAGTTTTATATATTGTGCTCATCACTGTATTTTACTGTGCTTACCCAAGTATAATGAATGAATTCAATAAAAATGTTTATTTCTAACATGCTTGTCTTCAAAGGGATCTTTCATTTTTTAAAATGGTTAACAGAAGCTTCTTTTTGAGCATAAGAAGCAGATGGTATGTGCTAATTTAGGCATACATGTAGCATTTGTATGCACATAGTAAGAAAGATGACATAGACTTAGATTGCACTGAAATGATATATTTAAGATGGAATTTAGGAAGAGATATTAAAAGACCAGTATTGGTAAGCATGAGGAATCTTTTCAGTCATGAGGTAGCTAAGAAAAAGATGAGAACCCAGCTACTTTTATGCAGCAATATAGAGGAGAAAAATTACCTGTAGCTTAGAAAAGTGATTTTCAAAGAGAAAAGATGGATTCTTATAATTCCCATCTGCTAAGCAACCATGAGTGAAAATAATAGAACAATTTTTTAAAAAGAAAATTATAACTTTTGAGAGGACACAGCAAACAAAGATGTTTCAAAAGATCCTATTTGCTATATAATAATGATTTTTTTCTGATGCTAATTTTAACAACACAAATCTGTAGTGTGTAACTGTTTTAGTGAAGTCTTTACAGTATCCATCCTGATGTGTCACTAAGTCAGGTAGCATCCTTGCTTTTAGTTTGTAATAAGGACAAGATTTATTTCTCAGCTTAGAGGGACACAAATCAGTTACACTCATGGCTTCCTTATGGCCAGCATGAATTCAAGTCCTATAAGATCCTCTTGAGCTGATTGGGTCACAGTGACAAGGCATCATTTAATAGACATGGTGTTGACTGTTCAGTTACTTATTGTTTTCTTAAGGCAAATATCTATTGAGAGCCTGCTAGTAGGTCTTGTCATAGGTCCCAGGAAGAAAGTTGTGATCAAACAAAGTCCTTTCCAATGAATATTCATTCTAGTTGAGGGAGGGCAGGAAAAACATGAAAATTAATATCAGAAGGAACACATTCCCTAAAGAAGAAGGCTGTGGTAATTCAGCACCTGGGTTCTTATTTTAGATCAAGGAAGATCTAACTTAGGTGCCATTCAAGCAGAGAGTTGAAAGGAAAAGAAAGAGCTAGCCATATAAAACTCAGGTAAAAAGCATACTAGAATTGAGGAAGTAATATAAGATGAAGTCAGAGAGGTAAACTTAGGATCAGCCTTTGCAGAGAATTGAAGTCCATATTAGGAGTTAGGGTTTTATTCAAAATAAGATTGAAATTTTTTGGACGGTTGAAGCAGAGGTGTAATAGGGCTTGAAATATTTTTCACAAAGATCATTCTGTTGGGTTGAGGATAGACTATTGTGAGTCTAAAGTGGAAGCAGGGTAAAAATTTTGAAAGTTCTTCAAAGCTCAGTAAATATTTATGGATAATTCAATGACAGATACAAAAATCCAGGCAAGAAATGAGACAGCTTTTACTGGGGTATAAAACTGGAGCTATAGAAAAATCACAGATTCTGGATATAGGTATGGAGACAGAAATGAGAGGAGTTCACCAAATGATCACTGAAGAAGAAATAACAACAAAGGCTGATTTCAAGGATTCAGGATTTAAGCAATTGGGTCATAAACCTCTTTTCCTGGTATGGGGAAGTCTGAGAGAAGCCTGAGAAGAAAGAATCTAAGGTGCTTTTTCTGGGAAATATCAAACTTGAGATGCCTCTTGGTTATTTAAGTATAGAAGAGAGTAACATGCCATTCTGGAGCTAAAAACAGAACCCAACGGGGAGGTTTGCAGCTCGTCATTGGGGTAGGGATGGTTTCAACAACAGCACCCTCACTTTTGAAGAACAGTGTTGAACAAAACATTTCAACATGAAATTACCATGGTTCTGATATGAGTAATATCACAAGAAGTGAAGGAATAGAATCATTTGAATTGTTCAAAAGAACATTTTTATAGTAATAATTTTTTTCTCTTTATTCATATATTCATATGTGCATACATTGTTTGGGTCATTTCTCCCCCCTGCCCCCCACCCCCTCCCTCTCTTCCCCACCACCCTCGCTTCCAGGCAGATCCTGTTCTGCCCTTTTCTCCAATTTTGTTGAAGAGAAGACATGAGCAATAATAAGAAAGACAAAGCGTTTTTGCTAGTCGAGATAAGGATAGCTATGCAGAGATTCCTAGCATTGCTTCCATGCACATGTGTATTGCAACCTGAGTTGATTCATCTCTACCTGACCTTTTCACTACTTCCCAGTCACCTTCCCATATGACCTCTGTTGCTTTCAATGGGAGACTTAGAACCAGTCTTGATAAATGCCCCAAAATTGTATCAAATGAGAAATTTAACATAGTAATACAATGCATTGAAATGAAATCCACTGGAAAAAATATTAGCAAGTCAAAGCAATTTTACCAAAGATAGTGGCCACTAAGGAAGTCATCACACCCACGAAGGGATTTTCTACTTCCTACAGCACAGTATGTAATGATGTTCTGAAGGACTTTTTCCCTTGCAGCCAATACTGGTAATGTTTCCTTCAAATATTACAATAGTAGTACCAAAAACATAGTATAAAGCTTTCTGGCTTATCAAACTATCTTAACCCTCATCATAGGATATTTATATTTGCTATAATGAACCTAAAAACATAGATTATAGTAAAGTTCTCTTCACAATAGCCAAACCGTGGAAACAGACAAGGTGCCCAACAACCTATCAATGGATAAAGAAAATGTGATATACACATATATGTGTATATATATATATGGTAAATATATGTATATAAATATAATGGAATATTACTCAACCATAAAGAAAAATGAAATTGTCACTTGCAGGAAAAAGGAAGGAACTGGCATCATGTTGAGTGAGATAAGCCAATGTCAAAAGTCAAATTTCATGTGTTATTGTTTTTGTGGAACCTAGACTAAAATGATGGTGATGATAATAATGGAACATGAATGTATATGGGGAACTGTCTGGGGATGAATCCATGGGGGGGAGAAGGGGAAAGGAAAGGATGGCAATGGATGAAAAAGATGGAAGTAGGCCATATATATAAAAATATATGCCTCTCTATGTGAAGACAGCATAATGAAACTCACCAAATACTGTTTGAAAGAGCAGGGGGAGATAGTGAGAATACTTTGAATTTGTTCAAAGTACACTGTACACATGTATGAAATTATCACAGTGAAACCCCCCATATTACCAATGCATGCTAAGTCAAAAATAAAATTAAAAATTAAAAAAGCACACCAACACCTTAAGGGAAGAGGTCAGAATAGATCTGAAAAATTATTCAGGTTGAGAAATCTGAACTGGTTCTCACACACAGAATGGCTTGTGCAGATACAAATTAAAACAGGCATTGTGAATGAGGGAAATTGAAGCTGACATCAGAGTCCGGAGAAGCCGGTTTCCCTCTTCAGTTATTCTACCCCCTTCTGGGATCTGGGCAAGTCACCTAGCCTTTCCAGGCTTCATTCATTATTGTGAAATGAGGGACTTCTTCCATTGTCACCTGACTGTAAAAAATGTCTATGTGGGTCCTGATTTAAGAAACACCCCTCTCATTTCTTTCATGCTGTCATGGCCCTAAATAAAAGCATTACATCTTTCTATCTCATTTTCTTCCACCATTTATTTCATCCCTCACAAGGGTCCAGTTTAATTTTCTAGAAGTCACAACTGACCACACATTTCTTAAAGCCCTGCGAATAGCAAAATGACATGCGAAGTATTCACAATGACATTTGTAGCCTTCTATCACATGGCCTCCATCAGCCTGTCTTGTTTAATTTTGCTGCATGCCTACGCTGCACTCTTCCACAAACACGCCCGTGTTCCCATTATATCTACATCTTTTAAAAGACACTCTGATCTGTGTTACATTTTCACTTTTTCCCTTATGAGGGAAAATTCAATTTTTCCCCCTTCAATTGTTTTCTCCCCGAAACCTTCTCTGCTCTCCATTCAGAATTGGGGACTCTTACCTCGAATACTGTACTGAAAGGACTGTCAGTCTGCCTTTGGTTGCAGTTATTTGTATATTACTAGCCCTTGTCATAAGATCAGGTATTTGAAAGTAAGACCTTTGTTACTTACATGGTGCTTTGACTATTTTAGGTGTCCCTTAACAGTTTGCTGGATTTAATTGAAAGAAATCAGGAAATGTCTTTCAAAGGAACCAAAAACATAAACAATTTCTTAGCAATGTGTAGTATGTGATAAGGACTTAAGTACTAAGTACTGTGCTAAGTTGAACAGATCTCTACATTAAGTTTTTTCCTCAGAAAGTCTGTTTGTTAGTACTCAATTTACAGATGAGAAGGGAGGTACAATTGTCACAAAGCCAGTAAGTGAGAGCAGCAGATTCCTGCCCTTTGTCTAAGCCCAGGACATATGCTGTAACCTGCTTTGCTCATGAGTCTCGACCTACTTCCCCTCTCTACACTGCTACAATGGCTGTAATTCCCAGGTGGAAAGAGGGTCTTGTAAGAGATGTACACAGATTGGAAGAGGCCACCCTGTTGCTCATAAGTTTCATCTACTCTTAAACACATCCTATATTCGCTTCTTCCCTATCAACTGAACATGAAAATTGCTTCTTTTGTTCAAATATGTGATCTATCCTTTCTAGAGCTCATTTTATTCTGACTTACTGAAAGTAGAATTTTTTGAGCATCTACTCATGCTTAAAAAGAAAAGTTCATTTATTGATTATTTAGATGTTTCCTTCTAATTATCCAACTTAATTCTCACAATGGTCTTGGAAAGTTCAAAGTATTTTTTAAAAGATAAAGACCCTGCCCCAGATAAGCTAAACAGCATGTCTAGCTTCTGAGTGACAAGGCCAGTAATTGAATCGTGGTCTGTGAATTCCTGGAAGCATGCACCCGGTATATCCTGCTGCTGTTTCACTTTTCGCCATCTGGCACTGGTTTAGTGCTTTTCAGGAAAACAGAGTCCTAGGCTTCCCTAGGAATGCCAGCTTAGAGGACAGAAGGCAAGAGATGGCCTTGTGTGCAAGTGCCACTAAGAGTGAAGGGTGGCAGGTGCTTTCAAATCGTACTCCTACCCATGTAGTATTTTCAGGCTTGAGGTTCTGTCTTGTGAAGTTTCTCCACAGTCATTTAAAAAATTATTACTTTTGGTTATATCTTAAGAGCCTTTAATTATATTTTGGATGCATATTTGATCTTCACTAGTGAGTGACTTCTACTGTAAAATCTCAGAAAATGGGCACAGCTCAGGCTCTGAAGGTTCTCCTGCCTTTCCTTCCTGAATTGTTGTCTCTGATGATATCCCATGAATGCCATGATCATAGCATCACTGCATGGGACGTTGTCAGTTGTGCACTTACCGCTCCCTTCTCCTCAACAACAAAAACTGTGAAAGCAAAGACATTATTTTCTTCGCCTCTTTATTCCTGACACACTGGGCTCCCTCGATGTAGGATAAATTAATATAATTAGAGATGGAATGAACAGAAATGCCACATGTTTAAGCAGTTCTTGTAGTTTAAGAAAAATAAATCCCTAAGTTAAAAGTGTAGCCCTAAGAAAATGTTAAGAAAATCCCCAAGTTAAAAGATCTTCATTTACTTTCATCACAAGAAGATGCTTCCCACTTTGAGTTTCTAGAATTCTAATGATTTTTGTTAGCATTAACACAGGAAATTTAAATTGGGTCTTTCAAGTGGCAATGGTGGTTAATAGGGAACACCTACTAGACTTAATATATACGTTAGGTCTGATGGGAAATATCTGTTCTTCTATGTCTTTATGCCTGAGGATTCAGCTCTAAAAAGACAAATTATAATCACTCAATGATTTAAGAGTAGAGGCTAAAATAATGACAAGTGGCTCTTTTATTACATGCATATCGATCTAGCTTTGGCTTGGGTGGTAGGTTTTGTAATCGTCAGTCTCAAGCCCAGGTATGTGCACAGCTTTCTTTGTACGTGACTACACACTGAAGTGTGTGCATTGTTGGGAAAGCATTTTGTTCTTTAAACCAAATGAGAGACTGAGATCTGAGACTAGGGACCTGTATTTCAAGTGCTGAAGGTAATCGCTTTTAAATCTTTTCTTCCATCTATAATTTCTCTTAGCCTGTAACACACAGTGCTACTAATATTTTCCAGGTATCATTTAAAGGACTTCACCTGTCCAAATTCATGTACTCTTCCCAACATTTCTTTGATGAAGACAATAATTTCTTGCCATTTTGTGGATAAGAGAACAGAGACACACAGAAATTAAATGATTTAATTAAAGTCATTCAACTTTTTTTTTTGCAAGTAAAGCAGGATAGTTTATTGAGATACAAAAGTGTGAAGTGGGAGAATTGAGCCCCCAAAGCTGGGAAGGCTCTCAGGTGAGGGCACCCAATATTATACAGCTTGCTAACTGGATTACAAACTCAAAAAATCTGGCTCTTGAGTTCATGTTTATAATCACTATACAAATTGCCTCTCCCTGGAAACTTTTGCTACTAAACTATGCCTTCCCAAAGACTGAGAAACAGCAAGAATAAATATGGAGACCATCTTTCTTTAAAAACTATACCTGTTATCCTACAGTTTCTGCTGATCGGTGTTGTGTATATACTTTTTGATATCTTCTAGAGAAAAGTAAGATCTTAATATACTCATATTAAATAGAATTTTCACTATTATTTCTTTCATTCATATAGAGAGAGCATATAGATGTTTACCTGAATAAGGAAATACAGTGCCTTCGGGGTACAATATACTTCTTAATATCAAAGAAGACAGGAGTTATTGCAATAAGGAAAGACAAATGGAATACCTGAGTTATGGCATAAATTCTGATTTTAAAACCTGTGGTGACATATGTTATATACAAAGAAAGGCTTAATTAGAGGTGATCAATGCTTACAAATTAATTATTTTCCATACAGTTTACTAAAATCAAGTATCAAATTTATCATTAAACCATTTTACTAAAGCACTATGAAAGCTCATATTTCTGTTGTGCAGTATTCAATTTACTTAACAAATTTTTAATGAGTGACTACTATGCAAACAGTAGATTTTTATTTGAGCTATTAATTATTCAGAGAAGTGATTTATAATCTAATTTTAGAGATGAGAACTAGCAGAGTATCATGGCTCTCTCTCTCTCCAAGTTTGTCTCCTACATACTTAGATACACACTTAAATGCACATTATATACCTCTTTCAAAATAAAAAAATTCTAATGTTACATAAGCCCTTATTTACTTGGTTGTTAATGTGGAAAGTTAATAACTTCAATTTTATTTTCGAACACCTTACAGCTGTGGTTAAATTGAGTAGGACTGAATTATGTGTTTCACTGTGGGAATCATCAAAAAGTCACAAACCAAATGTGATGCAGTATGGGATATGAGCGCCTCAGACAGAGAAGAATATTTTACTAATAAATACTTAAATGAATAACTATTAACTATTGCTGGGTAGCTTGATCGACACAAACACTTTGGAAGATAAGTGGTTTTTGAACCAAGAGTAAATTATATGTATGTATGTATGTATATATATATGTGTGTGTGTATATAAGTTTAATACACACATACACACCCATACACCCATATATATATATTTATCTCTTTCTCTCTCTCTACATATATATAATACATATATATATATATATATATATATTCCTAGTAGAATGGAAGCTCTTTAAACTGGAGGGATAGCTGAACATGTGGTTGATAAAATTTTCTAATCAGCCTCTCCACCCGCTTCAAGGGATAGTCATCCATAGCAAGTTCATTTTTACCTCTGTTCACATGCCACACTTTGACAACTCTACTATCTTGTGTGTGGAGCCAAGAGGTCCCACACTGCTCTAGGGGAAAGAAAAGCTCTTGCCCCAATCCCAAACTTAATTTCTGCCTCTCTGTCATACTAAGCAACTTCTGCCTAGATTGGAAATTTCTGTCATCACTGTGGTGTTTAACATGGCCTAGAAAATGAAGAAACAACACTGTGGAACTGGCCTCGCTAAGGCCTTTCTGCTCCTTGAGGTCATTTTCTGTGAGATGCCTATGTCCCATCTCTCCTCTACTCTGCTCCCTGACCTCTGCAATCCATCATAGGAAAGTGGGTGGGGGTGGAGGTGGAAAAAGGAGCAGAGCCAGTTCAGTCATGTGGGCTGGGAGCTTCAAAATGGGAAATGTGTAAGGATTTTTTTTATAGCTCCATAGAGCAGGCATCTTCTAGGAGGCACTACACTTAGCCCTTCTAAATCACGTTGGAGCAAACATCTGTGCACCGAAGTCTCAGCAATATCTTCACTTGTTTCCGAATGTGACTGATAGGACCATTAGCCTTTGGGGTCAGCCAGAGAAGACTGAAGCCAAAGCCAAGGGCAAAGCTGAAGCTCAATACATTCCACTTTTCCCTCACCAATTCCATTAGTTATGCTGCTAAATTTTTTTGATTAGTGCATCATAAATTTATTGAGAGATTCGTATCTGCATTACTGTAGAGGTGGGAGTTAAAAACTGAGTAATGTCATGCCTCTCGTCCAACCATCTAAAACATTAGCAGGATCAATATTATCTATGAAACACGTAATCAGAGACTTAAATATTGGATTATTTGCCATTATTAGATGATTTTTCTTCATATAAGCAAAATCCAGCTGGGAGCTAGAATCCAAAGGAGGTCTTTGTATGGAAAAATTTTCAAAGGTTCATCTCTCTATGGTACATACAGATTGCTACCCATCTTTTAAATAAAGTTTTCCCATGAGGAACAAGACTCAGTATTTATGCCAGAATCTTCACATTGAACATTCTATATGTTTTAATCAGTCAACTCTCAGTCATTATAAGTATTTCCAGATTGTCAGCCAAGGTGTAAAGGACTTGTTAATTCTTGAGTGTGGATCTAACTAAATGAGTGTGGATCATTCCCTAAATGAGACCATTTATTTTCAATGACTTCGACTGTGTTTTGATTCATTCTTCACTTTTTGGAAAAAAATAATATTGCTTATTTCACAGATGACTAAATCAAGACATGAGGAGATATTTATTTGGCACTGGCAGATCTCACAGCTCACAAGTTTATATGGTGCCACAGAACTCTGGAAGTACGAGAACCAACACGCTTGGAGCAAGAACCCGGAGGAGTGTGGTATACTAGCATACAGAAGGTGCTCAGTAAATGTTAATTCGCTCCTAACACTAGGTCAAATAATTGTACTTAAGGCAAGCACTATCATTTTGTGAGCGTATGTATCTCTATCAATAAAAAATGAGCAGGCAGTCCAGCAAGGACTTGTTAATGTATCTGTTCATTGTAACAAATTGCTGTATCATCTCATGCACACTGTGTAAAATAGGAAACCAAGTCTCCTTCCAGAGAAAGCTTACTTTTGACAAAGTGGACAATGGGTTTCAGTGAATTGGAGAAGGGAAGGTCATTTAGGAGGCACTGACTTTGCTTTGGAAGTTCTTACACACATTATATAGCTTGTTTATAATTAAAATGTTATAAAAAAACTCTAACTCGACAATATTTTCACATTTTCAAATGAAAATAAAGCCTGGAGGAAGTGCGCAAGTTGCCAAAAGCCACAAAATTAATAAATAGTCCAAGTTCAAAAATATATAATGTATCCTTTTTAAAGTAAAAAAGCGCACATCTAATTGTTCTATTGCAGTCTCAAAACACTGTCTGTTGGCTTGTGTGCCTTATGCAACTAAAATAACTTTGTATGAAGAATAAAACCACAAATGTTTTCTCTGAAATCTTAAATCTCAAACAATCTGTAGGTATGCCTGAGATGATAAAATGAGCAGAAGTGTAATTTAAAAATGAGGATTTGTATAGATCATGGTCACTGATTTATGACCATTGTTCAACTATTCTGAAGGCAGAACAATGTCTTCAATGGGGCAGTCATAGTCACTTATTTTATAAATAAAAGTGTTCCACACTGTTAAAGGAAATTATAACCTGGGGGTGTAGCTCAGAAGTAGTATACATGAAGCCCTGGGTTTGATCCCAGCACAAAAAATGAAAGCAAAAGAAAACATTATGTTTATATCATTATCCATTTTATTCTATCCATTCAGTGAAAACTTAACGAAATTCTACTGTAGATGAGAAAGCATGCAGGAATGGCTCCACATTGTCACCATTATACATTTATCAAAAGATACATCATAAGCCATCAATGAATGAACTGTTATGAAATTATAAAACATGTTATTCTCTGACATTTCATTTTATCACTCCTTATTGGAGAACACTTAATATGAAGTTATCTTCTTTTGGACTTGGTGTAAAAATGTCATAGTAAAAGCTTTTGGTGAAGCATTTCATTGTGAGTAATGCATTTCCGTTCTTCCCATTTTCAACAACATTCTTTTTGGGTTTTTTTTGGTACTGAGGTTTGAACTCAGGGCCTCACATTTGTTGGGCAGGTGCTGTACCACTTGAACCTGTATCCAGTCCTTCCAACAATATTCTGTGAAATATATTGACTTCTTCTTTATCTTTTCCACAAATTACACTGATTTTAACTACCTGTTTTCCCCTTTCTCTTTTACTTAGAGCTAAGGAGCCTATCAGCTTCAGAATAGACAGGTGCCATCCTGTAAGTAAGAAAGCAATTATCTTCCTCTATGTTGACTGACATTATTTTCTGATTAAACAAACAAGCAGTAATGAACCAATATGGCAATTGGTTTAGAGTCTAATTATTAACAGGAAAAATACCTCAACATTAATTATGCCAAAATTAGTATTTCCATCCTTGGCATCCACATTTCAAAATCCACCTGACCGTGGGAAATGATTCCATTCTGTAGAATGGTCTGGAAGTACAATTCTCAGCTAACCACGTCTGGAAGAAACCATAGAAAGCCGAGCTACTCGTGATACATCTGGCTGTTTAAATCAAACTTTGTTTTTCTTGTGACAAGAAAGGACAATACCACTAGTTGGGTTTTCAGCAGGGTTTTGGAACTTCTCTGTGTCAGTTACCTAATTAGTAAAAGTTACCTAATCAGAAATATATCCATTTTTCACTTGTGTTTAAATGACTAAATGAGATGATATATGTGAAAAGCTAAGTGTAATGGACAATTCAAAGTTATTTTGTAACTCTTGATGTAAACAAACTGTATTCTTATTCCCCCTTCAGCATTTCCCTTTCCCTTTCCTATCACCCAGGGACTTCCTGTCAAGGGAAGTAATTGTGAAAGTGTAGGTGAGCAGCTAGGAAAATACAAGCTTTAATATTCTTATTTTCAGCTGTAACCACACTTTTGAAAGAGGCTAACAATTTCCCAAAAGTAGAAGACTTATTCAGAATTGCTTTGATTTTTTGTTTAATTAATGTGATGTCATAAAGTGAATTTAAAAGTTATCACAAACAGGAAGCAACATTCCCTCACATGTAGAATTACAATGACCTCCATTTTAAATGTTATAATCCAGAGGGAAATTTTCTAGTATAAGGAATTCTAGAAGAAGTAATAATTAGGAAAGACCACTGGAACAGGAGTCAGGAAACCTCAGTCCTATTCCTGATCTGACATTAACTACAGTGTATCATTAGGTAACTCAAACTTTTCAAGCAATAATTTTCTTACATGTGATAGAAAAATCAGACCAGATGTTCTTGGATTATATCATGTTATTAAACCTAATTCTAAACTAAGAACTTTTAATTCTGTAATAACACACTTTCTCACTTGAGGGTTTACTTGGGAAATAGCCTATGCTGTATATACACTAATGTTGAAAAGAAATGTTTGCTTGTATCATTTGTAACATGTTCGCAGAACAAACAGCAACAACTGTCCCTCAAATGCCTTTTATTTAACAAATTAGCTGGACAACCTGAGTGTCTAAACAGGTCTCCATGGTTCACTCACATTGGCTCTCACATATACCTCCCTTCTACTTTCAATTTTCTCACGCTTACCGTCCTAACCCTGCTTGGCCCAACCTCTCTCTGTTTCTATTATTTCACAGAGGGTCCTTCCTTCACGTGCTATCATTCTCACAGGCCTATAGATTCTACTCTGTTAAGCTTTATTTGAGAAACAAGTCTTCGCTCCCACCTCACCCATTAACCTCCCTAGGGAGACACTTATGCTGTCCAAAAGGAAGCTTCTTTCTAAGTGGACAGCCATCATGACATCAAAACATCCATGCCAGAAGTCAGTCAGTTACCATTAAGTAGGAATATCATTGATAAGGCTGAACTCAATAGCTGAATGTCAAGAAAAACTTTCTGTCTCGCCTCTGACAGAGCCCCACAGAGGTGGGTCTCTCCATTCCATCTCAGCACTAAATTCAGTATTGTCATCGGAAACAATGAGATGCAGTGTGTGGAATCAGAATGCAAGAAAGAGACAAATACTCAAACACATTAATTACAATGTGCCTCTGCTACAGTTTTCTGATTTAAAAAGTAAAGATAATGATATCTTCCTGGAGACTTGGTGTAGAGGTGTATCTTCGTAATTCTAGCACTTGAGAGAGACTGAGGCAGGAGGATTCAAATTTTGAGGTCAGCCTGGATTATAAAGCAAGGCTGTCTCAAAACACCAAAAAAAAGAGAAGTTTCTTGGCTTGGTAGCTCTCAGGACTATCCATAGGGGTCTATCACATATAGGAGAGTTGAAATAGATTATTCTTTATTATTACTATGGATATTATCATTATTAAAATACCTTTGAAGTTGGCAGAAGTCAACTGTTTTTTTTTTTTCTTGTTAGAAAAAAGTAGGACAGAGAACATTTTAAGTGACTTGGTCATGGCCATAAATAAGGGAGAGATGGTGTGTAGGAATAGAATAGAATTCTGTAATAGGAGGTTCTGTGTTCGATATTTGCAGAAATGTCCTCATTTAACTCCATTCTAAAACTTAAGACTCTATTTTCTTCTCTTTTTACTTTTTCTTTTGCATCAGATTTTGTGCACTGTGACTCCAATAGAGGAGGAAAATCTTGCCAGCTCATCTTACTTGGCAGGGGTTGGAGGATTTTTCGAGCAGACTATCTCTATACAATCTAAAAGAAAAAGCTACAGGTACTATTTTGGTACATGCAATGCAGAAATGTGATGTTGTATTTGATACTGATGCCAAAGTTTGTGGTGGGGTGGTATTGGGTATTGGGCTTGTGCTTGCTAGGCAGGTCCTTTACCACTTGAGCCACTCCACCGGCCCTTTTTGCATTGGTCATTTTTGAAATGAGGTCTTGCTTTATGCCTAGGGTCAGCCTAGACCTCGATCTGCCTATTTGTGCTTCTCCAACATACTTGGGATGACAGGCACGCAATACCATGCCCAGTCATTGGTTGAGATGGGGAGTCTCATGAAATTTTTGCCCAGGTTGGCCTCAAATTGTGATCCTCCAGATCTTGGTTTCATGAGTAGCTAGGATTTGATTATAAGCATATGATACCATGCCTAGCCACTACAGTGTAAACGAAAGAAAATTAACTATATTTCCCTGCAAGATCAAATGTGTTATATAATTTTCATATAGAATGTGAGATGGAACAGAAATTTTGTGAATCAATATTTGCTACAGTTAAGAAATAAAGTCCCCAGGCATAGTAGCACACACCTGCAGTCCTAGAATTTGGGAAGATCTGAAGTTGAAAGCCAACCTGGGCTACACAGCAAGATCCTGCCTCAAAAAAAAAATATTTCTGAATGGAATTAGTTTTAGTTCTTTGTTTTTGAAGTTAAAATATTCTGGCTATTTATGCTAAGTGGAGAGAGATACTTTTCCTCACTTCGTCACGTCTATGCATGCCTGCGCACAGTTAGGTACATGTGTCTGTGCATGCGTGTATGTACTTGAAGACATGAGAATTCAAAGTCCTATTTGTATCTACAGGCCTGTAAAAATATCTACATATATCCATCTCCATAAAGTAAATATCACATTACTAATTAAAAGGTATGCCATGAAGCAGAATGTCTAAATAAAAAAGAATCTATTTTCCGTTTATTTTATATTAAGAATGTATATCTTTTCGGCTTAAGAGGTAATTTACTATGGGTTTACATTACATCCTGAATTATATCTTTGAAAAGGGGGACAAGTGAGAATAGAATGATTAGTCTGAGCACAAGGGAACCCTTGTGCTTAGCATGAAGGAAATCCACTAGCAGTCAGACAACCCACCTTCCACATATGTTATCAGGCTATTAAGCTTGAAAGACCTTTTACGACTTCTAGGTGTGCTGCTGGCTGTGATTGCCATGAAAGTGATACAATCATTGCTTTGAAATTAAAGGGAAGACAAACCCTCTCTTCAATGACACATTCCTTTTTGACCTGCTTTTCTGTTCAACCTAACAAGGACTTGGACATTCTTGCTTGGGAGTTCTGTTCACAACCTGCCTATGCTTTTCCCAGGAACACTGCAACACTGAATTATCCAACTTACTCCTAAATGAGGTCCTGTACTGGAACCCATCATGTGTTTTTCAAACTATCATATAATATCACCAGCAATCATAAGCCCCTTTGTCAGTAGACAAATAGCAGCCAAACCAAAGATACAAGAAAAAAAAGAATCATTCTACCCATTCATTAACTTTGTGTTTTGCTTACAGTCATTTGGTGGTGAACCACGATAGGGTTACTTGATTCTGAATACCATGGCCAGAAGCCTACAGCGATGTAATTAAAGATGCCCTGACACTCTTCAAAGGGTGTGCCAGCATCCCTACTTCTTCTCTAGCTATGGGTACTTGTTGAGGGGGCACTAGCTACTAACTATTGAACCAGCATGGGTGCACACTGTCCACCAAATCTTTGCACTCAGAGGCACCCAGTGGAGGGCAAACTGAGCTGAGGGAGCTGGACTTTGTTTAGCAAAACTGTATCACCTTTGTCAGTGCTCTTTGCTTACTACATCTTCCTGGGATTTACTGTTGTTGTTGTCTGGTTAGTTTTACTTTTGAGACAGCATCTCATTTTGTTGCCCAGGCTGGTCTTGACCACTTGGGCTCAAGTGATCCTCCTAACTCAGCCTCCTGATTTTATCATCAGTGAGAAAAAAGAGGAAGCAACTTTGCCTATATGAATATTCTTTCAACAAACTGAGAGCCACAGTTATTACCGTGGTGAAGATCATGAGTTCTTAGCACCAACTCTGTCTCCAACTCAAGCTGTAAACATTAGCGAGGTGTGTCATTCCCAGGATTTTCTGTTTGTTCTTCAAACCCTGGACAATAATGGCCTCTTTTTTAAAGTGAGTCTTTGAAGATTGAGCAGAATGGTACACAGAAAGGTGCCTCATAAATGCTTGCCATTGTTACTGTACAAAAACTAAATAGCACTCCCATTCATGTCCAGATTACAGACACGTTTCATGAAAACTGGAGAACACAGACCACCTCTGGAAACCAAGGAGGAGGGAGCTTCTGCTGAGCAATGGGAGCTCCAAAGCTAGACCTTGTCAGAACTGATTCCATAGGTCCAGCCTAGAACCAAAACAACCCATTTCAGGTCAAGGGCCATTGTAAGGGAGAAAAGCAAGTAATACACTGTGTGTCTACCTCAACTCAGACACAACGCTCTCATAGGATTTGCTATATTCGAAGAGAAGGTTATAATCATCTCGATTATAAATGGATATATGCAGTCACGATTAGATGATATGATTTCTATTTTATATGAAGGACTGAGGAAGAGAGAAGTAAAATGGCCAGGTGACATTTGAACTAGGTCAATCTTTCTACAAGGCCCAAGTTGTCCCCAGAGCACACTGCCACTTTCCTGCTTTAAAATGTAAAATCTACTTGATTCTAGTGCTCTCTAGTCCAGTGAAAGTTTCCCAATTAAGTTTCTTTGTATCTCATACCTATTATGAATAGCAATTTAAAACAGCCTGAATAGCTTGAAGAACGGCAGCTAAAGTAGTCCACGGTGTCATGTGACCCAGATACTTTGTTTTTACCTCAAGATCTGGCCCTTTGAGTCAAAGTAACAGAGGAAACGTGAAATGTATACTTTGGGCTGATATGTGATGGAAGCAGGTTTATTCATGCTTTTCTTTCTATCTTGGTCCTAAGATCTTGGGAAAGTATGCTGTGAAGCAAAGTGTCACTATTCTAGCACTTCTTATTGACGTGTTAATTCAAGCTCTGTTTATTCATCCTCCAAGGGAGATATGAAGCTCATTCCTATCAGCTTCAAAATGAGTCATTTCAAAGGATCTGGTGATGCTTTCTGTCAACCCTTAAGTGACTGCTGCTCAAATATTTTCCCCCATATTCTGGAGGCTCTGAAGTGGCTCATCATACACTAAAGTTTTAGGGAGATAATTTGTAATCTGACTTTGTAGCTCTTTCTTAGAAGTCCATTAGCCCCAAGATACAGTGTCATAAATGCTCAAACTCTGTGAAGTGTCTTCAAGCAATTGTTTAGTTACTTGCCCTAATTAGGAATTCAGAGAATGGTATCTGAATGGGTTAAAGTGAAAGTAATGAACTTGGGTTATTTCCAGTCATGGAAAGCACGTAATATTTGTGAAGTGTTTATTTCTCGAGATATAATTCATATGCACTATGATGCACACCTACTTTTAAAACCCTGGGTTAACTAGGACATGTATTCCTGCTAAAAGGCACCTCAAAATACAAACTTAGATTCTTTAAGGGAATGAGTTTGATTCTGAGGATTGTATTCTTAGTCATGAAGGTATTTTCCTGGAAGCCATACAGCTCCAGTGCTGTATGTAGTCAGCTTCTAGCTGACCTCAAGTGTGTGCCTTCCTAGACATGGAGCCCAACAATTCATTGATTTCTCCTAGACAAATGTAATAGATCCAAATACGATTGAAAGTGCTCTAGTTCAAAACCACAGTGAATTAGCAACATGACAAGTGGGCTGACAATTGAACTTGAAGGCAGGTATCTTGTCTTTCTACTCCTTTATCCTTGATGCCACGGAATCTGCCACCACCCACATTTTCTTGAGAAATCACTTTCTTATTTTTTTATAAACCTTATCCATGGCTTCAAAAATTACCTTATCCATGGCTTTAAAAGCCTTTGTGAAAAGAGGAAGGAGAATAAATGGAGCAATGATTTTAAATAAACAGGAAAATAATTTTTCTTCTTTTCTATAGGTCATGGAGGAAGGGATTACCAAGCATTTCTCTGAGACTTATGCAAGTCACACATCTTTCTCAGAACCAAGATCATTAAAAAAAATCTATGACACATAAAAGAAATTTACAAATATACTATTATCTATAAGGACAGTCTGACAATGTCCCTTCCCCCAAGTTTCAAGAAAGTGACACTTCCTCAACCCAGATAAGCCTCACCACGGTCATCAAATACAGAATCTACCATCTATACTTGAGAGTGAAAACCTCCATATTTGGCTGAAAAGACAGCCAAGGAGGGATATTTATAAATTTAGCAACAGTCTCACTTCTCCATACAACCCAGGCTGTAGTGACATAGAGCATAGTTTCATGCTTAAAACCATCTGATTTCTGGAAACCTATGCTATATATCCTATGTCTACCTATGATTAATAAGTCTGTCGCTTAAAAATGTCTTCCTAATGCAATGGACCACAGGGCACTAGAATCCTGCACCTGTCAATCTTGATAACCCTCCCATAAAATGATAATCCTCCCATAAATACTGCATTGGGTAAGTTGGAGGTTCATTATGAATACATATGCATGTTCATTGCACAGAACAAATGGGCAGATACAAGTCATGTAAAATTAGATGATGTGTATTTAAAACATATGTATATTTATATATAATATATATTTAAAACACACATATATATGTTTATATAATGCGTCTATGTAACACACACACAGACACACACACACACAGAAAAAAGCCAGCACACTGATGCCTAGAAATGACTCCGTTTTAGAAGCAGATGAGAGCACCTTGGTAACAGTAGGAGAAGGGTTTGTTGGGGTGGGGGGAATTAAGCCTAAAGCTATATACACATCTGCATCCTCACTCATAGTCAGAGGCATAGCTCTGTGCACTTGAATTCTCACCCAAAGCGCACAGAGTTCTAGATACACAGCTGATGGAAGACACGAATTCGGAAATGTGAGCATCCTGGTCCCTGTGGGGCACGGATGGACGCTGTGCACACTGACGTGACAGGGCCAGGGAACTAGAGTCACACTCACACAGGTACCTTTCCCAGCAGGCCACCCAGCAGGGACACCTCTAGCGGTAGCCACCAGGGCCTGGCAGGAATCCACAGGCCCATTTGGGGAGGGGGTGGGGTGGAGAGCTCCTGGGAAACCTGGAGAGGGGAGGGTGAAGGGAGAGGGTAGGGCATTTGGGGACAGCGACGCGCTCCCTGGCGCGGTCTCCTGGCCTCCAGCACTGTCCAGGACCCGAATCCGCTTCGGGGCTGCCCGGAAGATCTGCATTATGCCAGGGCGCTGAGCCAACTCACCTCGACGAAATAAAAACAGGGCAGGAGGGTGACGCTGTCCTTGATCACTTTGCCCTTTGGCCTCTCCTTCGCCGACATCCCGGCCACCACGCCAGCCCGGCTCCGCGTCGTCCCCGGGCGAGGTGTGCGCAGCGCAGCGCAGCCTGCGAGCCGCGTCCTCCCGCCGCCCGCTGATGTCACATTCCCGGCTGGGGACAGCGCCGCACGCCGCGCCCCGCCTGCTCTCCTCCCCGCCCCTCTTTGCAGCAGCCCGGCGGTCCCCAAGCCGCAGGTCCCCGTTCTTCCTGGCGGCTCTGGCTTTCCCTGCTCCCAGCTGTTGCTGGAATGGCCTCTCCTCCCTGTCACCCTCCCTCGCTCTCCGCCGTCCTGTGCCTGAGCTTGACGTCAAGAACCGGGAAAGGGGGGCGCGCTCCTGCTCTCTGCAGCAGTGAGGCCGGGGAGCACAGGCACCTGCTTTGGGGGAGCCTCTTGGGTCAGGCTGGGAATACTAACTTCAGGCTCAGAAGCCACCCCAGGGCACCCACCCCAGCCAGAACACGACCTTCACCTGCGCAAAATGAAAATCTGGGCTCCACACAGAGATGCAGGCCCTGGTGGGAACTCACTCAGAGCTGGCTGCTCCCGCCGGACAGCCCCTTCTGAGGGACCCTGCATAGGCCACTCCCTGGTACCCACTGATAACCCCTTCCTGTCAGCTGTGGTGCAGGGTGAGGTTCACTGCATGGCAAGAGGCAAGTGGTGATATGGCCATCCGCACTGAGTCTGGAATCCAGGACAAGGCTGACCCCACCAACCTACCGCTAGTGCAATGCCAAAGTCGTGATCATAGCATAAGAAGAAGCAGGTCATCAGACATCCAAATCTGAATGAAGGCCTTCACCTGGGCAGTGTATCGGGCTGCTCTCAACTTTGACAATCTAGAAGAATCAAGCAATACAGAGGAAAGACACATCCAGCAAGCACAAAATATTGGGTTATACTAATGGAGATAGCCCACTTCCAGGGTCACAAACCCTAAGGCATTTCCAACGTCTCTCAACTCTTCCTAGTAAACTTGTGATGGACAATTCCCAGCATGCTTTTCAGCTTGCCTTTTCAATAGGGCTCCAATAGGTCTTTGGTAACATGGGGTCCACACCATCCACTAAGGTACATATTTTACTGCCCTCACTACCTCATTGCCCCACTTTATGATCCCAGGATTGAGTTTCAGAATCCAGCATGGTAATTACTCATTTCCAATTCCCCATACTCTCCTGGCCAAAACCCAGCCTAATATTAAAGCTGATTTTCTGTCTTTACCAGAACAACTGAAAGTGGCTGAAGAAAAGCACACCCTGGTGTGGTCATCTTCACTCATCTAAGACTCCAGACCACACAATTTAAGTGTGTCCCATTATCCACAATCTTAGTATTTCTTCCATCATTTGCACTGTGGGCTGGTGGACTGTCTCAAGGTGGTAGAGCACCTGCCTAGTAAGCATGAAGCCTTGAGTTCAAACCCCAGTGTGGCAACGAAGCAAAACAAAACAACCATTCAAGCCTTCTTCTTGCGTCTTCATTTAGAGTACAGAAGTTATAAAAAAGAACTCTATCATCTTCCAAACTTGATTGCTTTCCCACCCCTCACAGTTAACACCATCCTTGACTGGACTGGCAGGATAAATAATCTCCTAACTGCTCTACTTGCTTCTTGCCATGTGCTCAACCTGTAAGCCATTCCTTACACCATAGCCACAATGAGCTTTTGAAGTCAGTTCACTTGTATCATTTTTCTTCCCAAACCTTCTAAGAGCTTTCCACTGTGTTCAGCAGAAAAATTCAGGCTCTTCATTTTTTTTGTTGAAGCCCCGATAGGGTCTTGGACTTCTTGCAATAAGGGCTACCCATTCTAGCTTCTCCTGCCTCAGGATCTTTGCACTTGTTCCTTTGTTCATGAGCTCTGTTTGCCAACACTGCATGGCTAATCCTTCATTTAATTCATGCCTTTGCACAAATTTTAGCTTCTCAGCAAACTTTTTTTTCTGACATACTATCTAAGTAGTATTCATGATCTGAGGCTTCCATTATTCTTTATTCTTTTATGTTATTTTATTACACATTATATAACTTACTACTATTTAATAGTTTATCAAGCATTTATTTCTTAATTTTTTATGGCCTGCATTGTCCACTTATGGAATATAAATTCCATAAGATCAAGCACCTTTTCATCATCTAGCAACTGGCAAAAGGCAGGTGGTCAGTAGATATTTGTGAAGAAATGAGAAGATTGATTAAATTAAATGATGCAAAGCTGGGTATGGTGGTACATGGCTGTAATCCCAGCCATTTGGGAGGTATAGGCAGTAAGAATTCAGGGCCATCCTAGGTAAAATTAGTGAGAGCCTACCTCAAAAAAGCAAAAACAGAATCAAAAACGAAAAAGAGAATGAAAAAAGAAAGAAAAGGGCTTGGGGTATGGCTCAAGTGGTAGAGCACTTGCCCAGCACACACGATGCCCTGGGTTTAATCCTAGCACTAAAAATCAAACAAAACAATAAAAAAGAACGTTAAATGATGAGGAAAAGCAGGTAGATTAAGGATAACTATGACCTAAGTACTGTATACATATGTGTGTATAAGTGTACAAGTAGCATAATAAAACCAGGTGAAGACTTCAGAAGCGGGGAGTGCTAAGGAAAGGCAATACGGACGGGGTGACTTTGATCAAAGCACATGATATGTATGTCTGAATGTAAATATCACAATGGAACCCTTCTGAACAATTAATGTATGCTAACAGTGTTTTTCAAAATCAGATAGCATAAGTTTCTTCCATACATTTACGTTTAAGAATTGCTGGCTGATTCTGTTAACCAGTAATTATACTTCTCATTACTAATAAAGTTAATTTGAGTAGCACCTTTTTTTTTTTCCAACTTGGTTGGCACCTCGACAAAATGTCTAATTCTTGGTGGAGATAAAAACTAAGTTAGAAAATAAGTGGAGTTAGAATTTATCATCCTGGAAACCACATAAGGAAAGTTAAGACACAGGACTAAAACTATAGCTTTCTAACTTCATTAGCAGCAAGCTGAAAAACTGTGACAAAATATCAGACACATGCAGACCATATGACATGTTGACAGTTAAAAAAATCATTAAATAGGAGAGAAGAACTTCTCTTCCTTCCCTGGTTGGTCTGCCCAGCATGACCTGCCACTCTGCTAGGGACCAGGAAAAGTTCAGAATTCAAAGCCATTCCTATTAAAATCCTTTATCCATTCCTAACCCAGATTCTCCTTCTTCTGTTTCTCTTGTTTTGTAATATTATTTTTTTGAGGCTGGAGGTGTGACCCAAGAGGTTCCTGAGTTCAAACCTCAGTACTGCCAAAATAAATAAATCAGTAAAATAAAAATGTAATATTATTTTTTGGATTTTTATCATCAACAACTTTGCAGATTCCCTTAGCTATTAAACGCAATAATGACTTACTCTGGGGTAACAGTTTGATATATGTTACCTACTTTAACTTTTATGCTCAAAATGAATAACACAGTGAAAGCATAAGAGGAATGATTTCCCTGTTATATAAAAATGTCTTTTAGACTGGCCTCAGATAGAAAAAAATAAGAAAAGTTTGAAACACAACAGTTTGAGAGTTGGAGGATTTGCTATGTTTCAGCTCTGCACTTGACATGAAGTCACTTAATGTCTCCAGGCTCAAAGTATTCTAATCTGTAAATGACAAAAAATGGTGGTTCAGTTGTGACAATGTATGGAAAACTTAGTGAATAGTAAAATTGGCCTATACATTCATCTGTCTATCCCTTCAACCTGTAAGTATTTATTGATCACCTGCAATGTGAGAGTCACTTTTCTCCTTAGATATCCTCTCCAGAAAAGAATAGATATAATTCCCACTTTCACAGAATTCACAGTTATTTATGTAGATGGAGAGAGGAGAGACCCAAACAACAAAGTAGTCATAATAAAACACTCACATGATGTTTGTGGGAGCGAGGCACTGATGAAAACATTTTGTATACTACGCGTTGTGCACACTTGTAATCCTTGCTACTTGGGAGGTGGAGGTAGGGGATTGCACTCTTAGATCAGGCTGGGAAAAAGTGCAAGACTGTATCTGGAAAAGAAAATAAAAGGGGTGGCTCAAGTGGTAGAGCGTTTGTTTGTCCAGTGCTAGGTCCTGCCCCTACCTCCCTGAAGAGAACAACCTTTGTACATCTTTTCTTTGAATTCTCACAATATCCTGATGATCTGGGTATCATTACGTCACCTTTTGCAGAAAAAGGTGCTGAGACTCAGGCAGGTAAATGATTAGTGTATGCAAGGCCAACAAATATAACTCAGATTTTCAAACCCAGAAGGTTGTTCCAAGCTCTGTGATCACAAGAGCTACAGACACTTCCTCTCTTCACAATCATGTAATTGCATCTTGTGATGCACACAACTAAAGAAATAATTAGGACATGGATGCAATTGCAGTGAGAAGCATGTTAAGTTTGGTGGCCAAGGACCTCCTGCAGAAGACTTGACCTTCAAGCCAGCCACTTATAGCTTCTTTGGGACATTCCATGAAGCATTTTCTGATGGAATATAGTTTTTAATGTCATTAAAGCATTAGGAAGTGCTGTTTCAGGTATGCTAAATGAAAAGCTTCACACTAATAGTAGCATTAAAACGCTTTCATCTGTCTCCCAGTACTTGAACATTTTCAATGGAAATCCTGTTCTAGTACATTCAAATGAAAAAGGGCATCCACCAGAAAAGCAGCTCTCTGACATCTCAAGACAGAGCACTTTACAGCACAAATAACCTGGAAAAAATATGTCCTGAAATGCATTTGACATTGTTATTAAAGCTGCCAGTCTCCTCAGATAAGAAAGGGAGAAGGAGTTTTCCTCTGTGTTGGTTTTGGGTGTCCACAGCCAGACACAACTGCTTTTCAGTTTCTTGGCAACGACTCATCTTTAGGATATTTGCACGACATTTAGCTCTAAGGTCACACACACAAAAAAGTGTATTTAATTTAGCAGTGTACTTCCCAGACAGCAGCTTACTCCACAGCATTTTGAGGAGACAATGTAAGATTCTATTGCATTTTTCTAAAAGTGAAAGTCTTAAGAAAGCTGAATATGCAGATGTGAGGTGCTGGAAAAGTACTGTCCTGAGAAGGGACTGGGAGATGGGAAAGAAATGGTCTAACCCCAGACTCATCATGGGCTCATGCCCCCTCTAGATAGGATCATCTTAACTCAGGGACTCAGTTTCCTCATGTCAAAATGAAGGAGTTAGATGGGTGAAGTGGACCTTTGTTGTCTCTGTGTCCAGGATACATTGTTCCTTCCTTTTGTGATGTCTTCTTGAATTTTCATGAAGAACTGCCCTGCTCACACAGTTACAGCTGGATAGTAATGGAAAGGCTTCAGCCCTGCTTAGGCCAAGTGGCAGGATAGAGACCCAAATGTGCACAGCTTGACACTGTTCCCCAGGAATTTTAGTCTCAAAAGGAGGGATACAGTGATGTCTTGATGCTGGCTGATGAGAATTCTTAATACCAATTAATGGAAGAAGCAAAGAGGATGATGATTAATGCTGGTCTGTTGATTCTCGGAACTGCCCTTTCACCTTTCCATTCACAAGTCTGCCTTTCCTTGCTCTTACTGTCTCTTTTCAACCTTCCATCACTTTCCAAGTAAATCCCATCCCTTCCCTTCCCTTCCTCCTCTTTTTTCTCTCCCTCCTCCTTCTTCTCTCTTTTTCTGTCTCTTTTCTGATAAATTTATTTATCTGGGACTCATTTTCTGTGCCTGCGACTACCTAAAAACACCTAATTAATAAGAAGAGATCCTAAAACATTTACTTACTGGAGAATTAGCAGAAGAATATTTTGTTCCTGTATCTAACACTAAATTTACAATAGTTCTGGCAGGTGATGTTTTAGAATAGAATTTTAGGACTGGAAATGGTGGTGAATGTCTGTAATCCCAGTTAGATAGGAGGTATATGTAGGAAGATTGAGGTCTTAGGCCAGCTCCAGACAAAAGCACAAGACCCTATCTCAAAAATAAACTAAAGCAAAAAAGGGAGCATGGCTCAAGTGGTAGAGCGGTTGCCTAGCAAACACAAGGTCCTGAGTTCAAACCTCAGTCCTACCAAAAAATAATTTTTTTTAAAAAATAGAATTTTATATTTTGGGGCTTTGTTCTGAGAGGCAAAATCAGAGCTATACCAAGAAAGCTCATGGCAGTGACCCAGGGGATGATGAGGAGTTGGAATGCAGAGCTTGCTCTAGGTGTGCCTTGATGTTCTACAGTGTTGGGAATGGGTTTCAACTGCCCACAAGATACTGATCCTCCAGGGGCCTGAGTCTTAGATCATGTGTTTAGGAAACCTCAGCTTAAGCTGCTCTGGTTGCAAGGATCCTGGCTGGGGTTAGAGCAGCATCTGAAAACATGCCCAGAGTGGCACACACTAAGGGGACAGAGGAGCACCAGAACATGCTGGTCCACCCAGCACACTGAACATAGCCAAAAAGGAGCTGTGCCATCTGGAAGCACACTGGACACACCACTTGCACCGCCGGCTGCAGAGCCTGTTACTGCCACAGGACAGGAGGCTCAGCTCCACTCCACATGTCACCTCTTGGGAATGTTTAGAGAGCAGAGAGACCCAGCAGAGCTCCTCATGGGTACACTAAAGGCAATGACTGACATCTCTGTCACCTCTGACCATGGGTGACTGATGTTTTTTTGCATATCCAAGCTAGTTGCATTGTAACTGCTGTAAAAATTCACATACATTTTTAAAATAAGGGCATAGTTTCTATTTTAAAATAGTTGATATTTAATTCAGTTAAAAACATCCAAATTATCACGAGAAATTGAAACATTACTTTTATCAATGGAAGCAGGGCTGTTGGGTTTTTAAAATGCAATTTTGAGAGTTGAAATAATTTTACTGATTGTAAAGCAACTATGTAAGATTTTTTATGACCTACTTACACAGTATCTTTTCAATGGTGACTATCAAAAATTTAAAGACAATCAGTTTAAAATTCTGATCAGAAAATGTGTGCAAACATTCCCCGTACCCTTCTGCCCATTCTGTCCTTTCCATTTCAGTTCTCACCAGATTGTTTAATTGGTCATCTCTATGTCATTTTAATAGCCTCCTGGCATCAGAAAAATTCTCCTAGAACTCAGTATCCATCGTCCACTCGCTTACACAAAATGCTCCATGGTTCTCCATTACCAAGAAAACTGTGAGTAGTGTTCAGCCTGGCCTGCAAGGTTTTCCATGGCATGGCCTCCACCAGCCATCTTGTCTCTCATCCTCCCGTTCTGCACTGTGCAGACATCAACTCCAGCATCCCAAGTGACTTGGTGTGGTATAAACCATAGTCTCCTGAAACAGAGCCTTTCCTGTGATCTTCCTTTGAACATTCTTCAAGTTTTCAATCCAAAATAAAACTTCATATGAAGTTTCCTTGATGTTTCTCACCACTGTGATCCTTTGGGGCTTTCTTTGGATACCTTTTATAGATCCTGTTATATTTTACCTTGATTGTCTTATTTTGCTCTTGGAAGTATGAGCCATGTCTAATTTATCTTATTTTCTCTTTAACCCTTAGCATAGTAAATTGTATATAAATAAAATTCAGTGAATGTTTATTTAATATATAAAATCCCATAATTTTTACTTTTTCTCTCATAGTGGTCAACACCAGAAAAAGATATAAAGATGCTGAGAGAACAATTATCAATCTGGGGTTTTATAATTAATGGTTCTGTTGGGATAAGCACCCTCTCTCCCACTCTCTCCCCCAACACTTTGTGAATACTGTCAACTCTTGCAAGAAGTGTGAAAGCAGGCAGCCATCCACAATGAGAAGCTAGTTTTATCAGCTCAGAGGGAGTCCTATTCTCCTGATCCTTCAGCAACAACCCATTGGTGGCATAGTTAGAGGGTATGTTATAATTAGTCTGACATGACAATTTGAACATCTCACTGGAGCTGCTTGAGAAATAAAACAAAACAAAATAAAGTACATCTTTATCCTCCCTTTTCAGTTCCCTTTGCTGAACCACTCATATTCTCTCTTAAATGTTGCTCCCAAATTCTCCTAAGTTTTACTGAAGATTCACTTCTTCTGTAAAAATTTCCAGTGTTGTCCCCAGACTATGACAGCATCAAAGGTTTCCTGTAAAGCTTGTTAGTTTCCCCATTAGACTCTTTATACCTGTGTATATATGTGGTTCTTCCATAGATCTTCCTACCTGTCCTGTATTCCTTAGCTGTTGAACGTTTCTGTGGGTTGAGGTTTCTCTTATTTATGACACTATGCTACAGTTTCTCTATATACTTTTCTAAGTTGACTGCCATGGTGATAATCACTGTTTCATAACCAAGTATTAAAAAATCAGGGCAGGATTTCAACTGATTTTAGGAGGAATTAATAAAAAGAAACACCACAATGGGTATGAAAAACAATGTAAGATGGTGTAAACCTGTGGTTCTTAACGTCCTACCCTCCTATTTATGCAGTATGTTCAGGAAAGCCTTATGAAAAGAGCTGAAGAAAGAGCATTTCTAAAGTTAGGGTAACATATAACTTTATAATAAAACAGAATTAGTTCATTTCAATTTCACGGTAATATATAAAGCACATGAACACTATGTACTTGAAAGTTTTTATCTCTGGTTATTACTTGGATATAGATTTATGCAATTTGAAAGTAGCTGTTTTCATGCTGAAGTTTATTTGGATGTACAAAAGTTATACAAATTTGATTTCATACAGAGTCACAAAAGATCTCCAGCCCTATGTCTGCAAATGTGAAAATGGCACTCATTTAAACTCTCAGTTTCATTGACTCTCCCTGTACATGGAATTGTATATTATTAATTTATAATTCAATGAAATATTCTTTCACAAAAATCTTTATGAATTGAGAGAGGGACTCCCTCCAGTTACAAACTAATATGTGGTCCTGGGACTTGGGGAAAATTTTTGTCAGATTTCCCAGTGCTAATCAGGCATGGACCAAACTGCTGAAATGAGGTCTATTATATATGGTACCCAATATTCCTCGGCTATGGAGATTTGTTCAGAGATGGTCAGCAAACCAATAGGACCCTATCAGAGTTCCCTACCAGGAGTTTTAAAACTACAGTCAGGAGAGAAGAGTACCCTTGCTTTTTGGGTGGCATAGCTATATGAGTAAAATTCATATGCTGCCTACTGTCATGTTTTTTCAGCCAAATGAAGAAGGTCTAGGAAGAGAGAATAATACCAATATCAATAGAGAAGGAGAGATGAGAGCTCTAGGTACCTGAGGGCTATAGTTCCTGAGTATAATTACTTACAAACCAAGCTCCAACATAGCTGTCTCTGAGGTTCCGTCATGGGAGTCAGTAATCCTATCTCCCCTAGCAATTTTTACCTATTACTTTTATTTGAGTTCCTCTTACTGATGACCAAAACTCTCTGAGTGATAGACATTGTACATAAAGTACAAAAATATAGAATAGTACTAAGGATTTGCAAGAGTTTTTCTGTAGGAGTATTAGCAGTCCATGTCTAACTGATTTCAAGCTATAGTCCATCCCAAACTGTATCACACTAGACTACAAATTAAGCCTTCACAGGAGTTATGCATCATTGTGTAATTTGGTGCCACCCACAACCTGCAGGCAGGGGTGATGACAAGGGAGTCCATCAACCTTCTGTGGAATGATTCTGGGGCTCCAGCAACTGCAGGCACACACAGCTTGCCATGGGCACAGCTCGCTATGGTTGACTAAAGCTGGCAAGTTTGGATTGGTGAATTGTGCAAGCTGTGTGATGGGTCAGAATTTGCAAGGTGATGCCAGAATGAACAAAGGTTGAGCACTGGCAGTCTAAATGAACCAAGATCTGAAGTGCTGGTTCAATTTGCATCTTGAAAAATTAAGCTTCTATCTAATTTATAATGTCTAGCCTTTTCTTGCATTCCAAGGAATGTCATACCTGGATAAGAGCTTGCTTTAAACAAGGCTACCTTTTATTTTTATGAAGGTAGAGTGTAAGTTTGTTCCAAGGGCAAAAAGATGCACTATCTTGGAGCAGATACTTGCTTTGAAAAGAGTTGATATAGGCAAAGGGTTTCACACAACTTTGTGTCCATGAATGTGTTATATAAAAAGCAAAGGTTTTGGGACTAGGTATGGAGGTACACACCTATAATCCCAGCTACTTGAGACAGAATCACTAATCAAGACTGTCCAGGCAAAATCATGAGACCTTATCTGAAAAATAAACCAATAGCAAAAAGGCTGGTGGTTGAAGTGATATGGCATTTGCCTGGCAAGCATGAGGGTCTGAATTCAATCCTCAGCATGCAAAAAAAAAAAAAAAAAAAAAAGTAAGAAAGAGACCCAGACACTGATCTTGATTTCATTGAATAAAAGTTTAAACTCTCTTAGGTATCTCCTTAAACAAGCCACATCCTAAGAGGAGGAGACAAAAGACTTAGAAGAAGAACTCACCAGAAAGAATAGGGCTTGGTGGCTCCAGTGCAAACGGCAGCAGCTAAGAGATGTTGAGGACAGTTCTGGAGGAATATGTAACTGAGTTTGAAGTCCCTCTGGACATGACTTTCCTGGCATGGTCTTGTCTTTTGAGGAGCAATGAATGAGCATGAGATTGTGAAGTGAGAGCTCTAATCTTACTCCCAAAATATTGCACAGCTTCAGCCTATGCAACATTCCATGTCACTGAGAGAATCCCAGCAGACGCAGGCTAATTTACACTGGACTGTAGAGGACCAGGATGTAGTAACAAGTGAACCAAAAATTCTGCAGGTAAAATAAGTCTTTTCAATTTTCTCTTTTCTGCCATTGGAAGTGGGCTGAACCCTCTGAGCAAGAAGTAAGTCCTTGAGGATTTAGACCATCAAGAGCAAGGGTTAGGGAATAACCAGCTCACAAGCCAAATTCAACTTGATTGTGTAAATAGTGTTTTCAGAAAACAAGCACACCCATTCCCTTCTGTGTGGTCTCTGGCTGCTTTGGCACTACAGTGTAGAGTCCAGTAGCTACGAGACACACTGTGTGACTCACATAGCTTAAAATAGATACTCTCGGGTCCTCTGCAAAAACATTTTCTGATCTCCAACATTCAACAACTCCCATAATTTCCCTCATTCCATCTATGCTAATCTCACTAAATCTACATTTTAGTCACTGAGTTTACTCTGAACCTGCGTGGCTGATTTTACAGTCCCCAGAAGGAATTTTTGTGATATGCCATTCCTCACTCATCTCTCTTGACTGAATTCTTGAGCAGTGTTCTGCCCCATCACAATATCTTTTCTTGGCTCTTTGATGCCACATTGTATGGATATGAATTCATTGAACCCAGTGAATTTCTGACTTCCCTCTAGATACCTGAATAATGTGATCACAAAATAAGGGTCTAGTTTATTTTTATAAAAGTTGACAGAAACCACAAATACTCCCTAATATGCCATAAAATCAAGGAGAGTAATGTTTTTAATGTGACATTTAAATTCCAGGCACCTATTTGGCTCTGCAAATATTATCCAGAGGAAATCTTAAACCTTGAAATGTCATAAAATGGCAAAAGCCACATTATACAGATATCTTTAATTTGTTCAATCTGTGCTCAGTTCTTTGAAAGTTGTTTCGAATGGCATGCTAATCAGAGTAAATTAACCAAGATTTCAGGAAAAGCAGATGGCATCATGGTGTTAATGTCTTTTGAACATTGGAACCAACTGTTGCCTTGATTAGAAGGGAATATGATTAGGTTTCACTAAAGCAATGTTGCTTGCCATTGTTCATCGATATACATTGCCACCATACCATGACATAATTTAAAAAAGTGTATTCATGAAATTCTTTTTTTTATTTCTTTTATTCATATGTGCATATAATGTTTGGGTCATTTCTCCCCCTTTCCCCCCCCTTTCCTTTCCCCCTACTCCCTCTCTCCCCCCACCCCCTCGCTTCCAGGCAGAAACTGTTTGCCCTTATCTCTAATTTTGTTGAAGAGAGAGTATAAGCAATAATAGGAAGGAACAAGGGTTTTTGCTAGTTGAGATAAGGATAGCTATACAGGGAGTTGACTTGCATTGCTTCCCTGTACATATGTGTGTTACCTTCTAAATTAATTCTTCTCAAATTGACCTTTTCTCTAGTTCCTGGTCCCCTTCTCCTATTGGTCTCTGTTGCTTTCAAGTTTCTGCATTAGTTTCTCTGCGTTGAGGGCAACAAATGCTATCTAGTTTTTTAGGTGTCTTACCTATCCTCATACCTCCCAAGTGTGCTCTCGCTTTATTATGTGATCAAAGTCCAATCCCTTTGTTGTGTTTGCCCTTGATGTAATGTTCGCATTTGAGGGAGAACATACAATTTTTGGTCTTTTGGGCCAGGCTAACCTCACTCAGAATGATATTCTCCAGTTCCATCCATTTACTTGCAAATGATAAGATTTCATTCTTCTTCATGGCTGCATAAAATTCCATTGTGTATAAATACCACATTTTCTTGATCCATTCGTCAGTAGTGGGGCATCTTGGTTGTTTCCATAACTTGGCTATTGTGAATAGTGCTGCAATAAACATGGGTGTGCAAGTGCCTCTGGAGTAACCTGTGTCACAGTCTTTTGGGTATATCTCATGAAATTCTTAATGAAATAAAAATTGAACAATTCTACAAATATCTTTTGAAGGACACTATGGTGTGGATATAGTTTGTGTATCCCCCAAAGCTCCATTGTGATGTATCAAGAGGGTGGGAACTTAGTCCAAGGATAATGTTTAGAGGTACAGACTTTTAGGAAGTGCTCAGGATTAAATACAATCATGAGAGTGGAACTCCATAATTGAATCCTGGTGGTTTTATAAGAATTGGGACAGCAAGACAGGTGTGGTGGTGCGTGCCTGTAATCCTACCACTCAGGAGTCTGAGGCAGGAGGACCATGAGTTTGAGGCCATCCTGGGCTGCATAATGAGACTTTATCACCCCTCCCCCCACAAAAAAGAAAAAGATAAAATAGACACACCTACACACATACACATGTGTGGCCCCTGTCTCTTGCTGTATAATGCTCTGTACTACTTCAGGAAATTGCCAGCAAGAAGGCCATCACATAAAGTGGACCATAGATATTGTACCTGAAAAACCACGAGTCCAAAGAAGCATTTTTTACTTGTAACATAGTCTGCTTGAGGTATTTTACTATAGTAATGAAAAACAGACTATGACAATAGAGTACTTTACACCAGGTATTGCACCAGGTGCTAACATTACAGAAATAAATGGGCACATCTCCTGTCTTCAATGAGTTCACACTATAAAAATGGAAGTTATGTGAAATCAAATACTTAATGGATCACTGGCTTTCAAATGATTTTTCTTATATCGCCCTAAAAAACATTACAAGTCACTTTTCCCTGAGCATTTTATATTAGTATCTGAAAATTTTATAAATGATAGTTTTCCTCATTGTAAATATTGATATTACATATGTTAGATTACTTCAAAAAATCTATCCAATAAAATCAAAATACCACTATTAGTGGATACTAAATACTTACTGTACTTCCATTAATATTATAAATAGAAATGAAATAATTCCAATAACGGTGATTATTATCACCTTGATGAGAACAGCTAAAAAAGTTAGACACAACTTAATAACACCGAGCACTCAACAAGTTAGTGAGGAATAATCAGTCTTAGGGTAGTGAGAGTGAAACACCCCAGAGAGGTAATCTGGGGTCATGGACACCAGGTGCATTTGCCCACAGAGAGGAAGTGACATGTGAGGAAGAGGAAGGTGACTGGGCGGGGACTCCCCAGTAAACACCTGAGAGTCAGCTGTGCTTTGGGACTGACTCCTGGAGAAAGCGGTGCTGAGTCTGAGATCAGTAACTGATGTGTGTGTATATAAACATATGTAGTAACTGATATATGTATATACATTTGTATGACTTTAAATTCACTAAATTGTTAGTTGAAATGAAAGGATGAACTTATTAGATTTAAAAGTTAGCTCTATGCTATTTACAGAAAATTTTGAAAACTTAAAAGAATAAAGAAGAAAAATAGCAAACCATACAAAAACTCAGGCAAACGAAATTGATGCTGGTTATATATTTGGTGATGATACAAAAAAATACAGTTCCTAAGAGTTAACTAAAGTTTTGAGGATCTCTACAGTAAAAGCAAAGCATTTTAATACTATGTGTTCATATACGAAAATGGAGAAATGAGACCTGTTAAAACTATTCTGAGAATAGGGGCACGGGGAGTAAAGGAGAATGAAGAAGGGGATGAATTTAACTGAGATACATGGTAAGCACTTTTGTAAATGTCACAATGTACCCCCCCAGCACAACCATAATATGATAATAAAAAAATAAAGAAAACATGTTATTGAAATAATGAACTTAATAAAGGAGAGTCTTGCCATGTTTGGAATACAAGTTGTTAACTATCCCAAACTCACCTATGAATTGAAAGCAGTGTCAATAGCAGTCCCAAAGGGTTTCTTTCAGCAACTTGACAATCTGTTTCTTATATTTACATGGAAATAAAAGGGCCAAGAATTTCGTCTGAATTGAAAAATGATTTGGTCAGTACACGTTATATTTTTTTGTTTCAAGTTCTTAGACATATGCCAGAAAAATCTTACAAAACATTTACTTAGAAGCACTGTTCATCAATTACAATTTGTATGATTTAAGAGTAAAAGTAACACTATGATGTTATAAAGTATTTTGAGTTGGAGTTTTCCAATTAAGTACAAATAAAAACTTACACATTTCTGCCAAGTCTTTTTCAAATGCCACTCAGAGTACTTTAAAATATGTGAAATAAACAGAGAAATGGACACTTGAGAATTATTCCACATAAATTCATTGATAACACTTAATGGTTAAAACTTTTAAATTTACAAAATTATGAATTTGGCCAACATATTTTCATCTGAGGTGGTTAATTGACCCCAATTAATTGGAACCAGTTGTTCAACATTCAACAAACTAAATTTTAGATTGCATCTGGGAATCTGATGAATCATGAGAGGGTCAGGGTGGCTGAAAAGTGTGTATCTTTATAAAATAAGAGAAAGTTGGTTGTCAATGAGAAGGTGACAAAGGAGAACATAGTGTTTCTAGCAGGTCTTTTGTCAGGTGGACCAACTTTTGGAAGGAGTTTTGTTACAGCTGAAGATTTGGAGATTTTTTTTCTTTAAAATTATATAATAGAGTGTTAATATATCCACCAGGACATCTATTCTTCATTTTGAAGACTTCAGATATAAATAATAAAATAGAAGGAGTGTGTGGTGTGGTTTACAAAAAAGAAAAACTGACAGCAGATCGTTGGTCTCACTTTGTATACTCACTGTTACCAAGACTTTAAAGTTTATGTAATGGTAATGATGACCAATCCCGTGTCTGTAAACTGACAGAGAGGTGCTGGCAGAAATACCATCTGAAGGCACTCCTTGCCTCTGTGGATGGTTCACCTTCTCTGAAAAATATTCTTCCTCTTGCCTTCTTTTAAACTTCACTCACCATCCAAGACTCTTTTCCCTTTGATATCGCTTGTCTAACCAAGTCCTGGTAATTTCTTGATGTCTTCTTTCATTTTTTGTCACAATACTAATGTTCCAATCTCTTCTCACTGAGAATACTGCAAGATCCTTCCAACTGTTAACCCTTCCTTCAGTTTCGCCTATTTATAAACAACTTACTCTACTGCCAGTGATGATCTAAAATGCCACCTTGAGCAGGCACACACCCAATGGTCACACTTCAAGGTGCCTTGCATACACAGCAGTACTCACTAAACTTTCCCATTCCTCATAAGAGAATAAATTTATATCTGCTAAAGAGATAAATACATTTGGAAGTTCTCATTTTACTTTTTTAATATTATTTTTATTTTTGTGCTGGGTGATCTTTATAAAAGTTCTTACACTGTATCATAGTTGAATTTACTCCTCCATCATTCTCTTTTATTCCCCCTCCCCCATTCCTGGAACAGTTTCAACATGTCTCATTTTTCCATTTACATAGAGGTGTACACAGTATTTGCACCATATTCACCCTCCCACACCCTTTTCCCCCTCCTCCCTCCCACTGGTACCAGCCCCTTCAGACAAGAAGTTGATGTAAATTAAGATGTTATTTTTTGATACAATCACGTATGTTTTAATTACTTGCTATTTAAATCTTTTCACCTTCTCCATAGCCCTCCATTCTTCCACTTGCCCCTATCCCTCCTCTGCTCTATTATACATACAGAAACTCTAGGAGGTTGCCTCCAATTGATTGAGCTCTCTGTCTTAGAAGAATTAGATATCTGCACACTTATGCAATTGTCTCCTCTAATCCTTATATACCTAGGAATAATGAGTCTGCAAAGACAAACACAAGCTTTTACTTGTATTTTATTCCACTATTTAAATTGTGACAAACCAGCAGCCATATGACAAAATGTAGAAGACAGACAGATAGCTTAATGAATTGCAATGATATTAACTCCTGAGCATCTATCGGTCCAGGACAGAGAAGATTTTTAGCATTCTACAAACTCTTCACTCATCCTTCCTGTTGAGTTATTGTTTTGCTCAATGTGATGGTTTTAAGGTTCATCTGTGTGTAGTATGCAAATGTCCCTTTTCCTGGTAATCTACAATATTATGTTGTGTGAAGCTAACCACAGTGATTTAAGCCTGCCAAATATTATAGACATTTAGATTAGTTCCTCTTTCTAGTGATTATAATTAATGCTTATTATTCTATTCTTATATATGTCTCTAGGAGCAAATTTGCACTGGTTTCTCTAAGGTGTATTTGTAAAAGCAGAGGTGCTAAGTTATAGAGGATGAATGGTTTAGTTTTACTACATCATGTTAAACTGTTTTCCAAAGTGGTAGTACCAGAAATGTATGAGAATATGCGTTATTTCACATGCTCTGTAGTGGAAGACTATTTGATCTTAACACATATGGCTGGTGATTTCCAAAATCTCATTTCCGTTTTACTTTCATTCCCTAAAAACCTAATAAAAGTGATATTTCCTTAATGTTTATTGGCCACTTGAATAGCCTGTCTTCTGGTACCTACTCAAGTCTTTTGCTCATTTTTCCATGACAGTTTCTGTCTTTCTCCTTTTTCATTTATACGTATTTAAAAATATTTTCTATATATATATATATATATATATATATATTTTTTTTTTTTACCAGTTTGGTCTTGCAAATAGTCTTCCACTTTTCTTTATGAAAAGTGTCTTAAATAATTCTACAGAATTTTGTGTCATAAAGAAGTCCAAGGGATTAACATTTTCTTCCTATGGTTATGACTTTTTTGTGTCCTGTTTAATAAAGATTTTTTATGCTCTGAACTGTGAAGACAGTTTGTTAATGAGTCGTCAAAATCTCTAATATGTAGTTTTATAACTGCTCTGAAATTTTTATCACATGAAAATACTATATTTATTTCCCCCAAAGTACTCAAATGCCGTTAGATCATGTTATTGAAAAGTAAATTTTTTTCTTTTGCTTAGCTGTAATATAAATCAAATGCCCATACACACATGGGTTTCTTTCTTAGAATTCTATTCTATCCCATTTATCTGTTGTGTCTGTTCAAACACTGACATGCGAATTTATCTATTTGTTTGTTTATTTATTTATTTATTGAGACAGGGTCTCCCTGTGTAGCCAAGGCTGGCCTCAAACTCAAGATCCTTCTGCCTCAGCCTCCTGAGTGCTGAGGTTACAGACATAATCCAGCCATGCTTGATATATGTTTCTTTGTTATTCCCACATTATAATAAATCTTGATATAAGGTAGAGAAATTCCCTGTCACTTTACTCTTCTTTTGACACTTTATTTTTTCTTCTAAATTTTAGAATGAACTAAAGTCTATGGACAATCAAAAATATAGAGAGGACTCTTATAGAAATAACATCAAACCTACAGATCATTTTGGAGAAATGTTATGTTCATAAAATTTCAAGTATGCCAGTCCAGGGACATAGTATAACTTACAATATATTTGTCTTTGTAACATTCTTTTCAGTGGTGGTTTTTCAGTGGTGGGGGCACAACATTTTTCCTTTTTTTTTTTTTTGGACAGGGTCTCGCTTTGTAGCTCAGGCTTGCCTCAAAGTTGCAATCCTCCTGCTTCAGCCTCTCAAGAGCTGGGATTACAGGTGAGTGCCATCATTCCTACCTTACATCTCTTTAAATTTATTTGAGGCATTTGGTATTTTTTGCTGTTCATGGCATATTTGTTACTGCTATATGAAAATACCTGCTGCATCTGTTTATTGATTTTGTATACAGAAACTTTGCTAGCCTCTGTTATTAATCTTCATGACTTTTCTATAGTTTCTTTCTTTTCTCCTTTATTCTAGCCTTTTAATGATCTTTTTATTTCTTTAAATATTAAAAGTATAGAAGTTTTGTAATTTGCTTCTGACAACTCCATTATTTGAAATCTTGTGGTAATCTTTTTCTTGTATTCGTTTCTGCTGGTTCTCACTTTCGACTTTTGCAGGCTTAATTGTGTTTTAGTGTATTGATCATTTTAAGTGAAAAGCTGTTGCTCAGTTTGCTTTAAGTTCATGTTCAAGGTGAATTCTGCCATAGTGGATTTGCAGTTGCTTTCACTGAGTAGCATTAGGCTGTGGTCATCTTAAACAAAATTCCATTTGAGATTTCCTGATCAGGACATTTGAAATAGCACTGTAATATCATGCAAGGACCATTCTACTTCTCGTTCACCTCTACCCTGAAGATCTAGCCTCCTGTAGTCCCAGGTGATTGGGGGGTGGCAAGCTCCATTGGAGGCCGGCTTTAGGCTTTAGACTGTCTCTTTGCCCCATAGGATAACATACCGGTTCTGAATTTCCAGTACCAATAAGTTCCCTATGACCACAGCTAGCTTCTACTTGAGTTCTTGTTTCCTTTTCAGCTTTGGTCTAGTAGTTAATCTTCACTCTGTAGTAGCTTTTCAGTGATTTTTAAAGTGTGTGTGCAACACACACACGTGTTATGCAAATACTGTGTGTGTGTAGTAGGTGGTTTCTGCTACAAGACACACAACACACACACATTCCAGTGGCTTAAGTAAATCAGGAGTTTGCAGTCTTTCACAAGACAGTACCAGAAGTCAGCAGTCTAGGGTTGGTACAGAAATGCCATGGATCCTTCATGAACTCACCGTTTTTTTTGTTTTTTACAGTTTCACTACTGCATTCTTGTTTTGAGCTTATTTAGTTGTAAGTTGGCTTCCCCATCTAAAAGCAGAGGTGGGGAAATGCTTTCTATCTGGCATATTGCCTTACACAACAAAATCACAATTCTGATACCTGGATAAGGAATTAACAGTGCCTGAGACTGCCTAAAGAAATAAGTAAATGTAAAGCCAACTGGGCATGGTGTTCACACCAGTAAACCCACTACTCAAGGGGTGCAGAAAGGAAGACTGTGTTCTGAGGTCATCTACGCAAAAGCATGACAACCTAAGTAAAAAATGAATAAACAAATAAATAAATAAAAGTAATATTTTTATATTTCTTAAGCATGTTTTCTTCGAGTCAATTTTAGATGTATTTATGCAAATAGTGTATCAAAGTTGGAATAAAATTAAATGTTACCAAATCCAATCTAGAAATTGAATGTAGAATTTTTTCTATGACATCATAAACAGTTGTTTACAGACCGATTTCTGACTTACTGATTAAAAAAAATCTGGTTAGTGGACCATCACACCTTCTAGCATTTTTTTGCAGAAAACATGTCTTTGAAAAATAAATCATAACATAACAAAAAGACATAATAAAAGTTATAACTGTCAATCTTTTGTTAGAATCAGGGTGGAATTTTTATTAATTGCAACATGTGGTCAACACCTTGCTTGTGCTTTGTCTCAGAAAACCAAGCAACTCTTCCCACCTGAAAAAAAAAAAGGTTGAGAAGTGTAAATTCCTCTCCAACTGCATGATTCCCGACTCAAGCGATAGCCTTGTACAACTGGGACACTGAAGGAATGCTCCCTGTTGTTGGAATGGAGACTTTATATGGGAATGTTCATGTCTTCCTCCATTCCTCCTGAGGTAACAATGCCCAGGTAACAACAGGGAGAGGCACTGTTTTGAGTTCTGGAAAAGTAATTCCTCAAAGTAAAATACTGTGAGCAGAAGCAAAGGAAGTCTGAAAAGTTAGTTCAGAGAGCAGGCAGGGGACACAAGTTTTTCCTGCTTCTACTGCATTACTATGGGAGAGAGTCAGATATGAGGAGTTGAAGACAGTGCATTTCAGACAGTGAGGTAGCTATGTTCTTAGACTCATTCATTTATTCAGCAGATTTTACTGAACGCTCTTCAGATAAGAGAACAGTCCAGGCACGGTGGCTGTGTGGCAATAAACAAAGAGGACTAAATTCCTTCCCTTTAAGGTGCTAACAATTAATGGAGGGAAACAGATGAATATAAAAATAAAGCTATGTCAGGTAAGGAGGACTGACGGAGTAAAAGCCAAAGAAAACCAAGAGGGAAGGGCTGTGCTAAGGGAGGAGTAGATGTTATTTTGTAGCTGCCAGGTAGGGTCAGGGAAGGTAAGGGAGAGGCTACTTGATAAGTTGCATTTGCTAGGATGATTGGTAGAAAGAAACCCAGCGGCTGGTGTTAGTTTTTATCCTGAGTGGAAGTGTTTGTGCTTTAGTCTTGCCAAGTCTCTGGTACATTCTATCCTAAACTACGTGGTGTGTCCTTCATCTCCGAAGGGTTTCTGGAAAAAAAAAAAAAAAAAAAACCACCATCCACACACACACACAAAAGTCTCAGAGTTCTGATAACAGACTTTTGCAAAGGAAAGCCATGCCTATTACTTGGTCTCAGTGTTTCCGTACTCAACTCCACGCCCCCACTCATACACTAAAACCCAGTCCCTTGTGAGATGGTATTAGAAGTGTGGCCTGTGGCGGGGGAGTGACTAGATCATGACATCAGAGCCCTCATATAAAAGACTGGAGCTCTTATTAAAGAGGCCAAGGGGACTTGTTGTTTCCTTCCACCTGTATGGCAAGAAGGTGTCGTCTATGAACAAGGAGAAAGAGGACCTCACCACATGCCAAAGCCGCTGGTGCCTCAGACTTCCCAGTCTCCAGAAATGGGAGAAATGAATTTCTGTTGTTTGTAAGCCATTCAGTTTATAGCTTTTTAAAACAAGAGCCAAACTTTTTGAAATAATGATGTCTTTATTTCACAAGTCATAAATTTAACCCGTTGCAACCAAAAGCAATGCTGACTGAGAAGGTTAGGAAGTAATGGGTTCAAAATCACCACTTGTGGTCTCTGTGAACGTCAAAAGCCATGATGTTATCCCTTTCTAGGGCAGTCCTTCTGCATAACTGCCAGGGACATGTTTAACAGTGTGTGTGCTCCTGATCAGAATTACAAAGCAAAGATGCTCTCTGGTCACTGAATCATTATCCACTGACAGCAATCAAAAAATGAAAAGAAATACACCAGCCTCCCTTCTGGCAACACTTGAGTCTGTTTTCTTTGGCAATTCTGGGGTTTGAACTCAGGCCCTTGTGCTTGCCAGGCAAGCATGCTACCACTACCACTCGAGCCATAACTACAACCATTTTGCTCTTCGGTTATCTTTCAGATAGCGTCACATACTTTTTTGCCTGGGCCAGCCTCAGACCTCTGATCTTCCTACTTCACCTCCTGTGTAGCTGGGGTTGCAGACGTGACCCTGCTGATGCTGGCCCGGGCTTGTTCCTTTGAATAAGGGTCTTGTTACTTTTTTGCCCAGGTTGACCTAGAACCATGATCCTCCCATCTCTCTCTGGATCTGTTTTCATACTGGTACTTCGTTTATTTGTTTGTATGCATAATGGTATCTCTCGTTAGCTTATAGGGTTCTTAAAGACATGCAAAGAATATTAATCATATTTGCTTTAGTGTTATATAAGTAATGCTTGATAAGTAAATGTATAAAATTTAATATAATAGAAAATTTTAAAGTTTTCATTCCTTGTTTTTGTTTTTGCATTCCTTTTCTCACATATTTCTGAGTCTAAATTGTGAGAGAAGATAATTTAGCATCAATTGCCAAAACAGCTTCAAAACACTTTTATCCACTTATTGAGGACACACTTGTTAATGGCCTTTCATTTTGTGTAAGTGCCATTCTTCTAAGAGAAGATGGCATTGTAGTCATAAGCCATACATCTGGCCAGACACAGACAGCCCACTGTTTTCCTGAGGCCAAGCAAAGATCTGTTCAAGCTGTTTGCCAGATCTACTGAAGGCACAGTGTCTGAAATTAGCTTTGTGAACAGGGATTACATGGTGAAGAACATGCTCTATAATTTTAAGAGATTTCTTCTCTGTGCATTTTATATTTCTATTCATAAAACACATGTTAACTTCCTAAGTGTTCAATATATAAAATTTGGCAAATCCAAGAAAATACACAAAAATCCCACTTCATGGTGCTTATTATTGACATATGAGTGTGCAGAAAAGATGGGCAAAGTGACATTGATTGTGTATTATGTATTCAGAAATTCAGTGGGTGACTTGAAGATGCTTGTGCACCATTAGAAGGGAGACAGAATTAGGTATTTATCAAACACATTCTATGAACCAAGAATTTTGTGCATATTATCTGTATATTTTCTCAAAGGCAGTGATGTATGATCATATTTTCCTTCAACAATTAAAGAAGATGGAAAATGAGTAGTTTTCCCATGCTTGGCACCATAGGACATCAGAATGAAAACCTGGCTTCCAACCAAGATTTGAACGATCTGATTCTATGACTTTCTTACAACTTAGTGGAGATCAATTAGCAAACAGAGAATTACAAGCAAATATTTGATGCACTCGTCTACAATATAAATATGAGTTTTACAGGAATTAAAATAAAGAAAAGCCTCTGACACTAACGTCTTATTTAGACTTAATGAAGAAAAAAGAATTGAGTAGAATTCGATATTATTCAGAAAGGAATGGATTAGCAACAGACACCTATTGATCCATTCTGAGAGAAAAAAGCATGGAGGCAGAAACACTCACATTTGGTTGTGAGAGAAGTTAGGACATGTTTGGACAGAATTGAAATTTACCTATGTCAAGTGACTGATGAATATCTGGGTTTACAAAACAGTACCTGGAGAGTGGGTAGAAAATCTATCACCACAGGGATGCTTGCCTATCTGAGAAATGTAAACTCAGGTCTAGAGAGATGGGTGCAGGAAAATAGGATGAAAAAAGATGTGATGAAACTAAACTAGCTGTTCACTTACGGGCTTATGAAAGTGGCATGTGCTGTCTTACTGGAATATGTTCCTATGGATTCACGGGTAAATATTTACAATTGAGTTGACTATTTACTTCTCTGAAGGAGATGGGTAATAAGGTTGTCCAGTGGAAATTCTATTTGCCTAAGCAGAAGCAGATAGGAGACCATGGCCTTCAAACACCAAAGAGCAATTAAAATATGACATAAATCTGTTGTCTTACTTACTGCTTTAAGTTTCAATAAATGACTTTTTATTTTTTTAAGACTCTTGGCTAAAGATTTTTCTGCCTTTTGCTCTTATGAGTTGACAATTCTTTGATCCTCAGTTTCTAGATTCAGTATCAAGTTCAAGCATTTGCACTGAGCTCTGGAAAATAATATACTGGAAGTTGAGCCTATTTTTTATGAATTTGGTGGGCAGGGGGCAGGAAATCAGGTAAATTGGTTGTCTTTTACCTACAGGCGAAGGATTTGCTGAATTAAATAAGCATTATTTAATTTGTCAAATTAAATAAAAAATACTGAGTCAGGCTGAAGCTAGAGAATTGAAAACAGAAGTTAGAAAAAGAAGCCTGAATATTCACTAAAAGTCAAGCCAGAATCAGAAAATCAGAAGGCTAGGAAGTGATGAATAAGTGAGAAACCTGAAGTCTGATTCTAGACAAATGTAGATCAAATAGTGTGGCAGTGTGGGGCTTTTGAGCGTTTTCTATCACGTGAGATGGGAGGGACAACTCACAGAGTTTGGGTAGAGACAAAAGAACCTTAAAATTGTAAAACAAGCAACAGTTTAAATAAGAAAATAACTTTTAATGTAGCGAGATAAAACTGAAGTCAATAGGGCACAAACACCTTGAATAATAACTTCCCCCATCACTAAATGAACCAGTTATCTGCTAATGATATCTAAAGGACAGACCTTCATTATTTGATAGTAGCTAGAGTTGTTTGATTTTAAATTTTCTCTTCCAAATTCTAAGTTTCTTGGTCTTGTCAAGTGCTTCCCATATGATATCAGTGATTTCCATGGAATTCCTTCAGATATCAGTATTTTTTACGTGGGCACTTCCCACTGCTTTCTCAACTTGATGTGAATGCCACATTTTTGCCATTTTTGACCACAATTAAAATTACACATTGTTCAGCTAGTGGATGTTGCATTAGCATCTGAAAGATATCTCAGCCACATGTTAGCTGTGTGTCCTTAAAAAAGCAAAGTTACCTCTCTAAAGCATTCATTCCTAATCTGTAAGCTGTGGCTACTTTTGTGCAGTAATCAGGATCCAATGGCCTAATATCTCAACAAGTGTCCTTTTTATTACTACTAGGTTAGTGCATCTTAGCAGTTTGATATTATTAGTTTATATTGGCTCTGTATTTACTTTAACTCCAAAGGTTTTCATGTGAATTGCTCTCAAGTGAGATTTCTCTCTTCTGGTGCTTTTGAAATTTTTTTTTTTATTTATAAAAATAAGAATTTACAAGTTTCCCCATTTTATTTTGCATTTGTCTGTTAAGCTCCTATTTACACTGTATCTAAAAGTTCAGGGATATTGATCACTCATTTTCTAAATTGGCTATCCCTGAAACATTAGGAAATCTTCAAGTATTTTTCTTTCAAAGCACATTTGTAGAATTCCTTTCATGTGTTAAGCAGTAAAATAGAGATTCATGATCTAGAAAAACAGAATTAAAGCAAATCCATTTGGCATACATGTTCTAATGATTTAATAAGTATTAATTGAACTCTACCTAGAATGGTGTTAGAGGTCTCTGAAGCATTACCTCTTTTAATTTTTACTCTGCTAGGTAGAAACTATTATTATACTTATTTAAAGATAAAAAACTTGAGACTATATGTCTGAATCTGAATCTCTCTCATAATCAAATTTAAGACATTAAATTTGCAATGCCCTGTAAAAATGAAAAATAAATGACATTTGTGATCAGAGTACAAACTCCGACCAACTTTTCTCACTTTGTTTCAATCCTGCTCTCTTGTTATAAATGGTTAGTATGAATACGATGACAAGCTATATTAAATTTGTATTTGGAACAAGAGCAAAATTAAATAATTGTAGTATTTTATAACAGTGATCTCTATATTTTTATGCCAAAGACAAGAAGAGAATCTTACTAGACCTAAGTGACTTCCTTAGGTGATATAAACCCATTCAATTGGATATCATTATTCAAGAAACTACTATTCACACAGTTGTCTATCTTCCTTATTGGCTATTTTGCTTTCTGCAGTTTCAGTTACCTGAAACCAATCATGGCCCAAAATTATTAAATGGAAAATTCCACAAAGAAACAATTCCTGAGTTTTAAATTGTGTGCTTTTCTGGGTAGTGTGGTGAAATTTTGTGCTGTCTAGCTCTGTTCTGCTTGGAACACAAATCCTCCCTTTGTCCAATGTTACCACTCTATACACCACTCAACTGTTAGTCACTCAGAGCCCTTCTTGGTTACCAGATTGACTGTGAAAGTGTCCCAGTGCTTATGTTCAGATAAACCTTAAATGGTAGCCTGAAACTTTATCACAATGCTTACATCATTCCCTGTACTCCATCTGATTGTTGTATAATTTCACATTATCACAGAAGTAGGACGCATATAGTATATAATAAGATATTTTGAGAGAGAGAGACGGAAAGAGAGATTATATTCAAATAGCTCTTCTTACTGTATATTGTTTTAATTATTCTGTTTTATTATCTATTATTGTTGTTAATCTCTTACTGTGCCCAATTTATAAAATAAGCTCTATCATTGGTAAGCAAGTATAGGAAAAAACACAGTTTGGGTAAGTTTTGGTAGTATCTGTGTTTTCATGCATTCACTGGAGGCCTACTAACATATCATTCATGGATAAGTGCAGACTACTGTACTATGATTTATTCCTGTTCTCTTCCATCATTATATCACAAAAGATCTCTCGATGCTTTGTTGAATCTAGAAACATTTAGATGTCTGCAGGATTCCTCTCATAAACCACTTAGATTCTCTCTTAAAGAAGAAGAGCAAGGAGAGCCATTCTGGATTGCTTTGTAATAATTCCACAGAGAAAATGGAGTACCGTTCCTGTGGTTCTAAGATATAGAAATAATGTGTTTGGAATTTTGGATTTCTTTTTTATAAGCATTCATTTGTAGGATGACATTGTTATTTTCAGAATATATGGCGTTCTGTGCTGGTTTGAACACAAGGAACTGGACTATCTTTCTCCCAAGGAACACTTTGGGAAGCTCCACCAACTCTTTAGGCCTATTAGGACACACTGCGGAACTGCTTCTGAGATGTTTAGGAATACAGAGCCTTAATGACTTAAAGTAATAGTTCACAAAAAGGCCCCTTACGATCCACTCGCCTAACTTGCAGCAGGGCAGAGCTCAACTTAGCAGCACACTGAGAGTCAGGCTTCCTGATTTCTCCAGTAGACTCTGTCAGTAACTGGCTGTGCTACTGTGGGGAAATCACTAACTTTTCTGAAAAGTAAGAGGGTTGGATCCCCCCAAGTCCTTCTCTGCTCCAAAGAATCATCATTCACAAAAGAACTCAGCCTGAATCTGCAGCAAAATCAAAGGATTTTGGAGATTATTGTCACTGTTTTTAATGCAGAAGAGTAAGATGCTAAAAGTACTTTGTATCAGCCATAGAAACATAGGACTGGAGTCAATACCGTACATTTCCTTGGGAAAACTGGATGAATACTAAATTTCTTTCAAACTTGGTTTCAAAGAACAATGCAGCCTTTGCAAATGAATTAAATAAAAAGTAATTCCTTACTATCTTGCTTGCAACTTTGTATTTAAAATGTAAAAGAAGGTACCATACAAAGTAGAATTGGAGCAAAAGAGTTGCTAAAAAAAACCCCTCAACTTTTAATGAAATTTGGAGTGCCCTGTGAGCATTTATACCAATGGTTACACCCATAAGTCTTAACTAGTACAAAAAACAGCAAGAATTCCACTAATGTGGCCCTAATTTCCATGCTAAACTAAAGTTTTGGAATGCGATAACAATGTCATTTGGATATTGTAGAAAACACAAAAAAGATACAAGTCGACCCAAACTAGCATCTTGATAATCCAAATGAAGTGCTTAGCTTCCATTCTAACGAAAATTACCAACTATTAGGTTTGCAACATTGAACTAATTCCATAATAGCATTGGCTGTGATACAGTTTAGGGGAAATTATGGAGTAGAATCTGTCCGTATAAATCTTGAGTGGGAGGAGTAAATGTTTCTAACACACTCTGTGCTTCCATGTCCATCTGGTGTTCAGAAGAAGACAAGCCAGGAAGGTCTACACAATGCATTTGATGGTACATTTGAGGAAGAGAAATTCTGAGGATAATACATTTTCATTCTATTATAATATCTATTATCATAGGACTCTAAACTCAACAGGCTCTACTTTATTCTGTCTAGAATAGATTTTAGAGACACTTTCCTTCTCACTTAAAGGCGCATATGTTGTTTTTTACTTTTTTGACACTAAAAAGTTCAAATGAAATTATATATAACCCTAAAGATGTCAGATGATCCCTTCTCAGTAATCTTAATGGAGATATTTGCTACTTCAGTGCACAATTCATCTTGCATTCAATTCTATCAAATTACTTATGAATATAACATTTTGATATAAAATCCTAGTGCAATCATAAAAACAACTTGAAAACATGGGAAATTGTAAAGGAAAAACACCTCTATACTTGTGGCAAAAGATTATCACTATTTTTATGAGTCCTTCCAATATGACATATATTTACATATTGAAATGCACATTCCCCCCAAATTGTTTATATATGACTTTATAATCTGATCTCTTCATTTAGTAAATACAGGGACATTTCTGCATGACTGTAAATATTTAGCTATAGTTTTTAGTATCAATTATATTTAGAAATTAGCTTTATAATCAGATTCTAACTTGATGTTCATCCAGTTGTTTTTGGAAGACAGTCTACTTCTCTTCTGGTTGCACGACATGCTCCCTCATTGGTGCTGGAATAAAGAGATACAGTTTCATGAGCTGTCCATCAGGAACATCTGGCACTTCACACCTAATGTAACCAGAATTCTTCCTTCCTCATTGTGCCCTCTATAGTGACAAGGCAGCACATGAGCAAATCCCTCAGAGTGCATTTCCTGGACAGGATTCAAAGCAATTGGCCTATACCCGGACTGGACATTTTCAGGTGTCAAATGACTGGTGGGTTGGAGCTCTGCTCATATTAGAGACTGAAGAGTGATATCAGCCAGGAGTAGACTGCAACAGATCAGTGAATCTGATTGAGCAGGTCTTTGCTCTAAAAATTAGTAGGTCTTGATTTCATGAACACCTCTGCTATGGTATGAGTGTTTGTGTTCCCACAATTTATATGCTGAAATTCTAACTTCCAAGGTGTTGAAATTTAGAAAAAAAAAAAAAGGCTTTGGGAAATGATTAGGTTATAGAGGGAAAGAAGCCCTCATAAATGGGAACAGTCCCCTTATAAAAGAGATCTTTGCCATTTCCACCACCTGAGAAAACAGTTGCATTCAGTGTCACTAGACACTGAATGCCATGTTGGTATTGGATTTCCTAGATTCCAACCTGCAAAAAAATTATGACTGTTGCTCACAAGTTATGCAGTTTATGGCATTTTTGTCACAGCAGTACAAATGGACTAAGACAATCTCACTGCTGGAAATGACAATCACTCAAAAAGTACTCTGGCTGAACACTTCCCATTGCAGAGCTTTGCCCCTTGTTGGTGTCTGTTTCTTCCCTCCTCCAGGTCAGAATGCCACCTGTGGTCTAGCTGGCCCAGAAGCTCTAGTCACTGGATATCCATATTAATGTGAGTTAATCTAGTTCTTATAGTAATCATCATCTATTTCTTAAATAACATCTCCAATTTGGGGATATTAGGAGGAAAAATCTACAATAAGGCAAAACAGATTGACTCTCTAGGTGGGCAAATTTGATTTCCCTTGCTCTCAGTAGTTGTTATTGTGAACAGTAGTTGTCAGTAGTATAGATAGTTCCTGAGCTGAAATTTTCAGCAAATAACAGGCATAAGGTCTTAGGAACTAGCTCAAAAATGATCAGAGCAACAGAACAATTCTTTTGGGTATTTATATGCAACTTGTATTCATGGGAGTTACCTAGACCTTTGAAAGAAGGAAAATTTTCATTGCTTTTTATTTTGATTTGGTGGGTGAAAGTTATTTTTCTATCCTACTTTTCAAATGTGTCCTCTTAACACTGGGGTAGTATTTTTGTTTTACTTTTCAATGTCCTGCTATTTTATATCAATTCTAAAATTAAAAATGAATGAGGAGAGCTGGGGCCATGTCTCTAATTGTAGAACTAGCAATCATGAGCCCCTAAGATCAAACCCCAGTCCCACCAAAACAAAAAATTAATGATAAAAATTTTAACTGTGAAAGGTCACAGGAAATATTTTCTAAATCAAAGGAATATCCAAATGCCACATGAAACAATAATTTCTATATTGAATAGTCCATTCTATATCAGAGATGGTTTTATATAAAATTTGGAGGGTTTTCATAACAAAGCATTTATTTTGAATAGCATAATTTTGAGAACATCATTTTTAATTAACAGTACTGACCTCTGAAATGTTTCTTTATCTCAAAGATTTCTCATGAGTAGATAGGAAAACCAAACTTGAAAAAAAAGCTCTGCAGATAGAAAATAATCTCTTTAACATAGCTCTGGTCTTCTAATCTAATGAATGTAGAAATTTTCTCCACATTATATCTGTAGTTATGGCTTCATCTTTGCTGCCTAGGGAATAAATTACACATTAATATTTTTTCTATAAAGTTATATCTGCTCTAAGGAGCTATAAATGAACAGGGCATTTTGAAATTATTGGGGAATTCAGGAACTTGTGGCCAGGGACAAATTAGTGGTAGATAAAAATCTCTCTTTTTAATAGATTTCAGACTCTGGCAATACATAAATATGTATCAAGCCAAAATTATTATAATTTTGGACCCCAGATGGAAGTTGTTTATGAACAACTAGGGAACATCCAATTTATTTATAGTACAGAAGCACTAACACTTGAAAAATAAAAAAAGCAATTACTGTATCTCCAACCGTGTAATGACCATGTTAGACAGAAGAATCAGAAATTTAACTTCATCATTTTTAAATCAAAGGCTGGACTGTGGAGATTGTGACTGCACTTGGAAAATTAGAGAAAAAATAACATTTTCAGAATTATAACACAAAAAAGACAATTAAGCTGCTACTATTATTCCCCAGAACAATCAACCTTCATTTTGGAGGCAGAAAAGAAAACAAGATGACAGAAAACATTAAAATAGAATTAATTAGACAACAATAATCAGATGACAAAATGTGCTTCCCTGTTTTTCTTTCTTTTCCAGACATAATGTTTCATTCCTTTGAATGCATCCTTTTAAATATCCATGTTCTTTCTAGTTATATATCTTCTGCTACATGCTCTTTTCCTTTTTGGGTTGGTTCTTTTCAGTTCTTTCTCTTTGTCTCTGTGAAAGTCAGACTGTTACAGGGAAGCTCTAAGGGCAGCATTTTCAGCTCCAAAGACAGAAAATTTTGTAAATCTGAGAATTATTTAAAATGGACATGACTTTTCTGTAGTGACCCTCTTGCTTTAAGAGATATGTGAGAGAAGGAAGCTGGGGGTGAGCTCAAGTGGTAGAGAGGTAGAGCACCTGCCTAGCAAAAGCCAGGCCTGAGTTCAAACCAGAGAGAGGGAGAGAGGGAGGAGAAAGGGAGGGGGAGGGAGAGGGAGAGGAAGAAAGAAGAAAGAGGGAGAGGGAGTGGGAGAGGGGGAGGGAGAAGCTGTAGAGAATTCTTACACTGAATAAATTATTAATCTCTAAATTATTTTCATTAACATAATTTGCTTCTATAACTTTGTTTCTTGCCCACAGCAGACCAAGAAACGTTCAGTGATGTCCTCCAATCGATACAGTACTTTACAGAGTAAACGATTGTCCATATTTTGTTTTCTCTGTTTAGGAAAGTGGAAATAAATCTTCCTCTAAAACTCACGGACAGTTGTTTGATTAGGCCCAGGTCAGCGCAACTGTTTCTCATGTTCTGCTTTTGCAGTTCATCTTCTCAATGGTTCTCTCCTTTCCCTCATAGTATTCTCTTGTTCTCACCATATGCTCATTTCCTCTGCTCCCTCTTTTCCCATCTCACTCTCTTCCTTGTTTTGTCTTGCTTTTTTTATTCTGCACATTCTTCTTTCCACTTCTGCTTTCATTTGTGTCCTTGCCAGAAGAAGGCTTGCTTGAGGCTTTGCCGCTCAGCCCCAGAGCTCAGACACAGTCATTAGAGAAGGAAAGAGATACTCCCTGGCCTCTTTCAGAAATGTTTTCTTCTCAGCCCTCCCTCCCTCCCCCACCTCTCCTACTATGTCCTTTTCCCTTTAAATATTGATGGAATCACACTGGCAGCCTCCTAATGTAACAAGGCTGGCACTCTGCAGAGGCAAGGGGAGCTGCACACCTGTCAGAGGTAAGAGACTTTAGACATCTTTCCTTCTGTTACTTAGTCCTCTGCAGTTCTGGACTTCAAACTTGCCAAGGACAGAGACAATCCATGTGCATGTCAGTGGATTTCCTGCCCAGGGAGAAGCTCTACTTCCCTTGAGCTAGAAATTCAATTTGCTGACAATTATCAGCAGGTGCATAGGCTACTCTGGCAGCAGGTAGGAAGGTCAGCCCCTGTCCACCAGGAGGGACAACTGCACGAGTCATTAAGATTGTAAATAACCCAGGGCTTCTGAGTTGAAGAAAGAAACCCCATGTGGCATGTAGCCCTTTACTCCCAGATGTTGCTAACTCACAGTGCCCCCGATGAACTGTATCTGTGGCTACCTTTACGGGTCTGATGGTACCCAGAATGAGGGCCCTGAATTTCAGTGCAGCAGAATGAGGTCTTGGAGAATTAGGAAACAGCTGAGAGCTTAAAATGTGTACCACTTAAGTATGTGCTACATGTAATTTCAGAGCAGTTCTATTTATAGTGGAACTTTATTTTTAAAAAGCTGTATTTCGGAGTGGGAGGCAAGGCAAATCCTTTTAGGCCCTGTAATGAGCCTTAAAACGTTGCTCAACGGAGCTATAAAATTGGCCAGCACTCCAAATGGGTTACATTTAGATCAAGATGACGAAGAGTGCTTTCATGGCACTTAGTGTATGTTTGTGTGTGTGTGTCTGCATGCATGTTGTGGTGTTTGTGTGTGTGTGTGTGTGTGTGTGTGTGTGCTCACAAGTGTGTTGGATGGAGATGAGGTGGATAACTTATTAGAGGCCCTCCATCTCTTGTAGACATATGACTTCTAGCTTTTCTGCTTTGGTTATGGTATGGAGTATGACAAAAAAGAATCCTTTTAAAATTTCTCTAAGTAAAGACAAGAGTGACTGAAGCTGGTTAATAATTCTGGGAGGCCTAGAGGTATATCCCAAAGCACTTTGGTCTCTTCTAAAAGTGACTGTGGCTGTCTATCACCTAACGACGTGTGACTTCAACATTTTCTCTCCCATCCCCACCCAGCCTTTGTTCTTCCCATAGAGATGGATCTCAATCCATGTCACTGTTAGCTAGAAATGCACAGGTTGTGCACAGCTTAAGAGTTGGCCTGACACCCACCTAAGTGCTTCACTCCAAAACCTGATGGTGTCAGTGTCATCAGCAGACAGCCTCAGAAGCAGATCAGCTGACTGGATGTTTCTGTTTTCTGGGCTTGACTGTTGCATTGCAGAGACAAAGCTGTAGTATTGCTCACTGTATTTTCACGTTCTACTCATTAGGCAGCTACGTCAGTTTGAATCCTCATGCCTCCTTCCAAGGACAAGCACATTTGCTAAGGAAAGTTCAGCCCAGGTTCCACACTCAACCCTTGTTCTCAGTCCATAGGTCCTTACTCTTCACTCGGGACCCTCACACTTGTGTTTGCTGAAGCAAACACATGTCAAAAGCAGTTGAAAACAAATCTTTTGGAGCCATATAATAGTCAAGAGATTAAATATATTTTCAAGAGGTAGAACCTATACTTTATAAAAATAACAATAAAAAGACTGATTTTAATCTGAGGATCAAGAACAAAATATCACTTTGAATTAAAAAAAGCAGATTGGAGAGGTAGCTCAGTGGTAGAGCATTTGCTTAGCATAGGCAAGGCCTTGGGTTTGATCCCCACCACTGCAGGAAAAAAAAAGTCAATATCTCTAGATATGACATATCAAGACCTCAAGCAATACTCTGAAGAGATCAAATTATACTTGTAGATTGTTGTCAATTAGTTCCCTATTGTTGGAATTTTAATACTGATAGCAGGCAGTATTAGTCAGAATAGTAGTTTATAAGTTAGAATATTATCATAAATATCACTATTATAAATAAATAGTGTGGTTGTAACAAGAATTGTTAGACCCTGAATTCAAACCCAAGTACTATAAAAAAATTGCTAGTAAGAATATTGTAGCATTTCATTTTCTTAAGGATTGTAAATTCTGTAAAGGGAGGGAGTGTTCTCAAGAGATGCTTAGTAACCACTGATAGAATGCCAAATGTTTTCATGGATATGCTTTCTTGGTCTTCTCAGCAATGCTAAGAGTCCTGTCTCACTGTCTCCTCTACATCAAGATTTTTCATGCGCCTGGTACTACAGTGATAGACTGGGGAACAGCAAATATTTGTTGATTAAGCAATGATTAGGGCAAGTTTGATACCCACTTTGTGAATTCAAAGCAAGCATCTATGGCTTGCCCATCGACTCATTACAGTCTTCTACCAGTGTAGAAATATCTACACCACAACAGAAAGATCCAAGGTCAAATATCCTATATTAAATATGTATAATCATGATCCCCATGTTAAACTTCTTTTGACTTTGCCATTTTCAAACTTTTGCCTGGAGATTACTGGAAAGGCAGGGTTTTCTTGTGCTATTGGTATCCCTGAGTGGAGAGAGCTTTTTTTTGCTTCTTTGTTGGAGTGAGCTTTCTTTCGCTCCTGGTTATTACTGAACCTAACTGGGGCTAATTGGGGGGTGACTGGAGATGCAGAAAAGACACAGGATAGACAGACAGACAGACAGAAAGTCAGATCAGGTTGTTGGACACTTAGGTGGAGATGCACAACCCTCATTGTTTCTTATCTCTATCTTTATTCTTTAAGGCTTTCTCCTTGTAGTTCTTTAAAAAGCTTACTTCTAAAGTCCTCTTTAAAATCTTGCTTAAAACCTCTTTCCTTAGACTGCTCTGTCCCATGTTTTCTCTTAGCTTTCTTAAAGTCTTGGCCTTCAGGCTTGCTAGCAATTCTTTTCCCTTCAGCAATTCTTTTCCCTTCCAAAAGCCTTCCCCATCAAAAAGCCAAAAGCAAAAGTCTCAAAACAAAGGCAAAAAGCCCCAAAGCAAAAGCCTGGCGTCCTCCTTCAGTGAGTCTTTTATACCCAGTGGTAAACAGGGTGGAGCAGCGGTTCTCCTGGAGGGGTGTGACATTGTAACAGGAGAAACCTGTGTTCCTGCTTCTCTAAATGTAAACAACTTAGGAGAAGCAGCTGTCCTGCTGGCTGCGGCTGTGCCAATCTTGGCCTACAGATGAAAGCAGTTGAGCTGCATCTCAACTTGCTTATGTCCAGTTCTCATATGCCTCTCGTAATACGCTCTCCACACCTGAGATTGAAGCAACCATATCTGGGTATCAAGAGGAATTCTGCCTGAGGATTAACATTTGACAGATGTGGTGCTCACACTTGGAAAGGTTAGTTAATCTTGCCACTGGTTACTTGGGACACTTCTTGGGGTTTTTGATGAGGATTTCCAAAAAGATTTGAAGTTCTCCAAACTGTTTTTGTTTTGCTTTGTTTCTGATGCTAGGAATTGAACTTGTGGCTTCATGCATTTTAAGCAGGTGCTTGAGCATTGTTAGTTAACATTTCTGTCCGAAAGAATCACCAGGGGAGATGATCGAATGCCTGTAGGAGCAATACCTGGGGCTTGCTGTGTGAGGCACATCTTTGAACGCCAAAGTCTCATCAGATTTGAGAAAATAGTATGTGAACTAGGTGTGTGCGATGTGATTGTGAGGAAGACACTGGAAACATTTCATAAACTATAATGATATAAAATATACACTGCTATATTATGTCTGAAATAGAAGTCCTGACAGATCATCCATGTTAAAACTTGTTTGAAATCAAGTGAGATCATTGGAAAATATATTTTGAGGAGGACAGATGTTTTTCTGCTCCATAACTATTGTTAAAATGTCTTCCTCAAGGACATCAACAACTTTTTCTTGTGACTCAAAATGAAGGCAGTTCTTCTTACATGGTTCTATGACACTGGCACAAATGGTACCATTACATGCTCATTGGTTGAGGGTTACAAGCTGCTTCTTTAATGTCATCTTTCAGTGACACCATGCCATGAGGTTATAAAACCCATATGTCAAATAAGTTACCTGTTTCCTTAGCATTTTAAAGAGGAATGCTTTTTAAAGTGTTGCTAACTGCTGAAGCTGTCCTTTAGAACATAATTCATTGGAATTGGAAAATTGGAAATAGTGAAGTAGCTAGAATGAAGAACAAAGGACAATTGAAAAATTTCAAACATGGAAGTTGTGTTTCCTCCAAGGCCTTTCTTATAATAAATAGGAAGTCAGACAACATCTATAACAAATGCATGTTATATGAGTGATTTTTAGTAGCTAAACATTCCTTTTGTGAATAGATTTCAATTTGCTACAAGCACAGACAATGACTGTGGTTTGATTATATTAGTATTACCTTTGTAACCCTCTGAATCTGAACCTTCCAATTTTGAGAAGCAAATATGGGACAGTATTTTTTCAAGGAATGCCTCATCACTCTCACTGGAACTGTGCTTACCAGTGGGTCTTTCACTGTGAAGTCTTTGGAAGGAGCAGTTAAAAAGACAGAGAACCCTTTGTGTTTGACTTATTAAGACTTCAGCGAGGAGCAGGGGAGGAAGGCACAACAGTGTCCCTGCCTGTGGCTGCTGCCCTCCATGTTACCTTGTCTCTCACAGTGTCCCTTCCTTGTCAGACCTGTTGGTGAGAGAAGTGACATTCTTTCTCTTTTCTGATACACTCAGTTCTATGCTTATTAACAACTACGGCCAAGTTTTAGAGGACAGAAACTCTGTGCTCCAATATGGGATATAGACAATGAAGTCAAACATCTGCAAATGGATTTTTCCATCAGAGAGCATACTGCCTCTGCTTCTGGTGTCCTCCCACAGCCTCAGTCAAGGGACTAAGAATAGTTCATGGCTTTGGATCTCAGGGACAGGGCCTTAGTTCTTCTTTTCCTTTGTTAAAATTATTATTGTACATTTACAAAAGTTCTTACAATGTGTTATAGTTGAACTCATCCCCTTCATCATTCTTCTTTGTCCCCTCTCTTCCAATTCCTGGAACAGTTTCAACAGGTGTCATTTTTCTATTTACATACATGTATACACAGTGTTTGTACCTCCCACACCCTTCCCTACCTCCTCTTCTCCCACTGGTACCAACCCCAGGCAGGACCTGTTCTGACCTCCTGTTCTCTGTTTTTGTAAAAAGCAAAATGACATTTTTGTTTGTTTAAGATAGCTATACAGAATTTTCTTGTGACATTTCCATGTACATATGTATTATAACCCAAATTTGTTCATCCCCTGTATTTTTCTTCTTTCTACCTTAGTCCCCTTATGATGATTTCAACAGGTTTAAAAATTAAATCTATTAAAATGAAATTAACATTTCATTCTTATATAGGAATACATCACCCATATTCACCTTCTTAACTTCCTTCTTTTACTCTCCCACCCTCGTATGTGACCTCCACTTAGTGTGACCTGTTTTTCATAATATGCTTATGTTTATATTAGGTCTATAATCCACATATTAGAGAAAACATGTGGCCTTTGGCTTTCTGAATCTGGATAACTTCACTTAGATGTTAACACTCTCCGGTTTCATCCATTTATCTGCAAACAACAAAATTTTGTTCTTTGTGGCTGAGTAAAATTCCATTGTGTATAAATACCACATTTTCTTAATCCATTCCTCAGTAGTGGGGCATCTTGGCTGTTCCCATAGCTTGGCTATTGTGAGTAGTGCTGCAGTAAACATGGGTGTGCAGGTGACTTTATTGTAACCTGATTTACATTCCTTTGGGTATATCCTAGAAGTAGCATTGCTGGATCGTATGGCAGTTAGGTCTCCTTTTCAATGGTTTTTATTAATCCACATAATCTCAACTAATATCGTGGTATGTAGAAATTACTTGTCAAGTGAATAAAGTTCTTCTGAACAAGCTACATGGGAACAGGCAAATGGATCTTCCATGTTATTGGAGCCAGTGCTGCTATAGTGATCCTTTTAATGTTCTGTTGCATTGAGGTTGCCAATTTTTGCTGAGAAATTTTTGCATCTATATTCACTGGGGACATTGGCTTAAAGTTTTCTTTTTTATAGTGTCTTTGTCTGGATTGGTACTGGGGTAATTCTGGCCTCGTTAAATGAGTTTGTTAGCATTTATTCCCTCCTCATTGGTTTTTGGATGGGTTTTGAGAGGATTGTTAAAATACCTATCCTACCCAAAGCAATCTACAGGTTTAAATGCAGTCTTTGTCAAAATCCAAAATCCAATTAACATTTTTTTCCAGAAACAGGAAATCAAAACAAATACTCACATGGAACCAGAAAAGGCCACAAATAGACAAAGCAATCTTTTTTTTTTTTTTTTTGTGGTCCTGAGGTTTGAACTCGGGACTGCTTTCGAGGCAGGTGCTCTACCACTTGAACAATACTACCAGCCCTTTTTGCTTTAGTTCTTTTTTGGATATTGTCTTGTGCTTTTACCTTGGTTGGCTTAGACAGTGATCCTTCTACCTATGCCTCCCATGTACCTGGAATTACAGATGTGCGCCACCTCACCCAGCTAACTGGTTGAGATGAGATCTCACTAACATTTTTACCTGGACTGGCTTCAAACCACGATCTCCTGATCTCTACCTCCCAAGTATGTGGAATTATACCCACTAGACATATTACAAACTGAGAATAATCAAAAAAATATGATGTCAGTATAAAGACAGATATATAGAACACCGGAACAGAATAAAGGCCCCCAAATAAACTTAAGAATCTGATCAGCTAATGCTTGACAAGGCTCCAAGGACAACACAATGGAGAAAGAACAGTCTCTTCAACAAGTGATGCTGAGAAAACTGGATGTTTACAGGCAAAGTGGACCCTTGTCTTACTCCATCATGAAAATCAGCTCAAAAAGGGTTCAAATTTTAACTGTATGGGGGTGAAAAAGGAGAATGATGGAGGGGATGAATGCAAATATGATGTACTGTAAGAACTTTTGTAAATGCTGTAATGTATCCCCAACACAACAATAAGATAATAATAATAATAATAATACAAACTTAACTGTAAGACTTTAAGCTATAAAACTGCTGGAAGGAAGTGTAGGAGGAAAACCTTGTAAGATTGGCCTTGATCTCTTGGATGTGAAGCCAAAAGCACAGGCACCAGCAGCATGTTTACGTGGGACTGCATCAAGATAAAAGTTTCTATGCGGGAAAGTAAAGGACGGAATGAAAAGGCAGCCTATAGATAGGAGGAGATATTTAGAAACCATGTATCTGACAAGGGCTTAATTTTGAAACTATATAAGGAACACCTACAACTCAACAGCAAAACAATCCAATTTTAAAAATGAGTGAAGGACTTGAATAGAGGATTCTTTAAAGACATACAGATACAGTGTATGAGAGGTGTTCTGCACTGCTAATGAAACGACCAGGGAAGTGGAGATCAGTTCACGACGAGCTATCTCACCTCTGCTAAGATGGCCATTCTAAAGAAACAACTCCACTACCCCCAAATCCAAAAGAACAAGTGTTTGATGAGGATGGGCAGAAATCAGAACCCATGTAAACCATTGGTAAGAAGGTACAATGTTGCATCTGTTATGGAAATGGCATGGAGGGTCCTTGAAAACTTAAAAACAGAAACGCCATATGATCCAGCACTTCCAGGTATTCATCCTAAAGAACTGAAGACAGGACCTCAAAGACATGTTTGCACTTCCATGTTCATTACAGCATTACTCCCAAGAGACTTTATTCATAGGAGGTAGAAAGAACTTAAATATCCCCTGACAGATGAATGAATGAAGAAAATGTGATTATTTAGTTTTAAAGAAGGAATCCTTTAATATGTTATAAGGATGAACCTTGAAGATCCCATGCTAATTAAGTACACCAGTCCTAAAGGACAAATAGTGTGTGATTCCACTTACCTAAGGTGCCTAAAGTAGCCACAACCACAGAAGCAGAAGGTAGAATGGTGGCCACCAGAGCTGGAAGGAGGGGTGAAGCTGGAGTTGATGAGTGGGTGTAGCATTTAAGTCTCACAAGATGATCAAGTTCTAGGGGACTTGTGTACAACAGGCGTGCAGTTAGCTATAGAGCCATGGGCACCTAAACTTGAACAGGGTAACTCTCATATTATGTGTGTGTGTGTGTGTGTGTGTTTACCATAATTTGAAAAATAAAAGAAGAAAATTTATCTCCATATTTGACTAGGGAAAAGACTTGAGGTTGCTTGGTGGTAGTGGCGAGGAAGTTGGGGAGGTTGTTTTTGGTGGTGGTGGTAGTGAGGAAGTTGGGGAGGTGGTTGTTGGTGAGGAAGTTGGGGAGGTTGTTTTTGGTGGTGGTGATAATGAGGAAGTTGGGGAGGTTGTTTTTGGTGGTGGTGGTAGTGAGGAAGTTGGGGAGGTGGTTGTTGGTGGTGGTGGTGAGGAAGTTGGGGAGGTGGTTGTTGGTGAGGAAGTTGGGGAGGTTGTTTTTGGTGGTGGTGGTGGTGAGGAAGTTGGGGAGGTTGTTACTGTTACCATTATTGTTATTTTGCTTTAAAATCTCAGGTATTACAACTTACCAAGAACAAATTTTTATTTTCAAAAAAAAATATTTTGACACTAACAAAGTTTTACTTCGATTTCTTTCTGCTCAGAAGTGAATGAAAAAATCAGCATGTTAGAAGAGAACATAGCTGTTAACTAAAGGCAACTTGGAAGCCACTGAATATTTGTACATTGTTAGGACAAGATGAATTCAAAACCTCCCCTATACTGGGGCAAAAGCAGAAGAGGATGAGTCTGGGGTTGATGACTGAATAAATATGTATCTCTGTTATCAGGATTGATGGGTCCTGACAGAAACTAAGGGCTCACTTAGTCAATACAACTCTGCCTGTGTTGGGGGAAAATAATAATAATTATAATTATACTAATAAAAGAGTCTCCTTCCAACCCAGAAATCCTCCCCACAACAGCAATATAGAAAGAAAACACTTTTATTATTTTAAAATCACTGGAACAGAATGTGCTGTTCATCACAGGCAATATGCTTAAGAGATTGCAAAGATGGAAAGAAATTGCACTCTTTCAGGTAGCTAGGCAGACTCACCCACTGCATGCGTGGTTTCAAGATAAGCAATAATTAGTCCTCAAATAAGAGAACTTGACAATATTATTTGTCAGACATAAGTCATCCTAACTTTACCTGGTAACAGAGGTGACTGTCTGTCCGGCTGATTGGTTCTATCCAGAGGGAAAACACACTTTTCATGCTTTTATGACAGAAGGAGGCTTGGCAAGGTGCCATAGGGCTGGGTTCAGACCCTTCCACAGAGACTGGGAGGTGGGGTGTTTTCCTTAAGAGATGGAGCCCAAGTTCTTGAGAAAGACATTCCAGGGCCATAAAACTGACAAAAGACCTCCTAGTCTTCAAAAGAATCTATGTAAGTATCAAAGAGAAGACACCCATTAAAAGGCATGTGGATCCCCAGGAGGCAAATCACTGACAACATGCAAGGGTACTAAAAATGGTGGACAGCTCAGAGACACAAGGCCCTGACTTCAACCCACAGCACTGCAAAAATTGAAAAAACAAGTCTAAAGTAAGTGTTCTGAGAAAAAGGAGGGAAGGGAAATCTCTTCCTCCACTTTCATCTTCCAAGAATTAAACTTTAGTAGTAATTTGTACTTGCTCTGTACTCTGACAGCTTGGCACTCCCAAGCAATAGGAATGTGTGAGGGAGTGTGTGGAGTGACACCTGGCTCAGATTTCAGGAGGGCTTCAGTGCCTCACAGTGGGGGGCATTGGGTCAGCTGGAGGGAGTCTAGTTGGGCTCATTAGGCTATGAAATCTAATATGATCCCCTATGGAATCTCATATAGTGTCAGGAACCAGCACCTGATGGCATAATAGTTAAATAATAAATAATTATAGCTATTGGTGTGTGTGTGCACCCTAGATTCTTTTTATCACCTTTAACATTTGATGAATGTATATTTTGAGGTAACATGACTTTTATTTCAAAAGGACTAGATTTGAATCTTGTTTAAAATTGTTTATATAAACAGTTTCTTTTTTTTCAAAAAGATAAATTTCTTTTATGAACCGGTTCTTTCTAAAGTCAATGCTGAATCCTAGCCAGTAGATCTTAACCACCCCCCCAACCCTGCCTGCTTGTTAGAGCAGCTTCTCTTATTTCATGGAGTCATTTTGTGAGAATATGCCTACCTGTTATTTGAAATGAGGGCATTTAACAACCTGACCCAGTCCTAACTTTCTTGTTACCCAACACTATACCACCCATGGGATCAGTTGCTCAGTTACAGCATTTAACCCAGACCAAGTGGTAACAGCAAGTGTGGGTATCATAAGACAGGGTCGAGTTACATCACCCCCATCTGCAGGCTCTGCTTTACTTTGGCTGTCATCACTATTCCTTCTTGATTTTCCACAGATCGAGGGAAGGTCAATGACAGCTGTGTTGGAATGACAACGTCAACTGCCATATGCAAGAATCCCAGTAAGCAGAAACTTCTGGTAAAGGGACAGTCATTATGAAACTCTATTCTCTGAACTGGTTTGAATTTTTTAATCTAAAATAAATATAGGAAAGAATAAAAATACCCTTAATTACTTTGTGCTATCCTTGGCCAAGTTTATTTAGCAAAAGCATCAAGAAATGAGCATTGTTGGTGTCTCATTACCAACAATCTTGAAGTCAATGTTACCATTCTAAAGTGATTTTGCCAGGTGATTAGAAAATATCTACATTATTCTTTACATTAACTCAGGACTGTGAGTTTCCTTCATTCTAATTCATGTATATTATAGTCTACCAAAAGCTTATTTGCACCTTACTCTTTCCAAATATTAATTCTCTCTCCTCAATTACCAACAGTGCATTTTAGTCAAACTACTTTTACTGCTTATGTCTTTAAAGAAGTTTTAACAATTCATAGTCTTTGCACACATTTCTAGTCTTCTCTATTTGATCGCTCTACTTAGTAAAAGATAACAATTAATTTTTAATCAATGAAACATTAATCTAGCTATTCTTGGTGAAATATGTCTGATAGTATAGTTCTTTCTCTATCTCTAGAAAGATATTAAGCTTCCTAAGAAAGGACCCATTTTCTTTTATGTCTTCTTCTTTCATACAGTGACTAATAAAATGTCTAAATTGCATTGTCCAGGTAGATGCTCCATAATTGCTACTGATTGAAAGAAGAAATGCACCAGAAGGAGATCCCCAGCCCAAACTTTCATTATAAAAAAGAAGTGACTCTAAATATTAGGGCAATTGTAATAGCAATTTTTGAGATAATCAATTCATTAACATTAATTTGATAAGCCTATTAGAGTACTTACCTGTGTATTATATTATGGATATAATACATTTATTAAACACATCTTTTATTCAGTTTTCTGGGAAGGATTGGGGAGAAAAAGAACCCAGGCCTATTTGAATTTTTCATAGCTGACCATTTGATTTTTGACTGTGTGTTAACAGTACTAAATAGGTGAAATAGTCTCATATGTTCTTTGAACACAGAATCCATTCTGTTTTTAGATGACAGTTTGTTTTCATATTCACTGTTTTTCCATTTATTTTTAGGTTGAAGGAATCATTAAATGATCACTGAGAATCAGTGATATCTTTACTTTATCATTTGTATAACAGATAAGCTAGCTTCTTCCTCTACATCCCTAAACTAAAGCAACTAGCCTCACTATTTTTATATAACCTTTTCTTAATCATAGTGGAGATGAATCTGCAGGCCCTTTTGGCTTTTGTGAACTTAAGAAAATTCACTTAACTGATTTAAGAGGAATTAAATGAGAAATGACTTTTCTAATGTCCCTTGAACATCAATCATTTAAGGTTATAACTTGGTTTCCAACATTTTTGTCCTATAACAAATAAGGAAAGATCAATATTTCCAATTCTTCACAATATATTACATGACCTTAATGTAGAGTTCATTGCTATCGGTAAGATGGTAATTGAAAAGCTATATTTTATGTTGAATTATTTTTTTCTCTCCTTTCAGTATGGAAGAAATGGAGACTCTTGTACTTGGTGAAAAATATCAAGTAGACAGTTCAGAAAAAAAAGACAGTGAAGCTCTGTAGTATTTATTAGACATGTCCATCAATGAGGCACCATCAACACATTGCGTCACTGAATCTTCTTTCAAAATAAGTTTTGTTTACCCTAGTTTACAAAGTGAGGACACTGGGTCTCTGAAATTGTGTTCAAGGCTCTGTAGCTAGAAAAAAAGTGGGGACCAAGGATTCAAATCTGGATTTTTCTGACTCCCAAATGTTTCCATTAAACAATGATGGCCCAAAGATGAGAAATAAGGTATAGAAGGGGACTGGAATAATGCTGACTACAGAAGGGAATGTGATGGGAGAAGGTTTAGGCTTCCACTGTGCCTAGCATACTTGTTCAGAGGGCGAGAAACATGACCTTAAGAGCAGGTGGGAGAGCACTGAGTTTCAGTTACATTTGTGGGAGAAGTCTTGCCTGAGAGAGGTACAATATACTGTAGGAGATGACTGAGGGAGGGGCTGCTTTTTTGGAAGTTCTTAGGCCAGCCGACATTCTCAGCTGTCCAGGTGCTTTCACGCCCCGACTCTCAGCTTGTGGTATCTGATTCTCTCCCTGCAACTGCCTCAGTTGGCTTGTTAGTTGGAATAAAGGAAATGGAATTGAAATTTGGGGCACAACGTAGAGCAAGCATAGGGAACGTTCAATAATTGGCTCACACACGCATGTGCAAATACAGTTTTCTTATGACCAAGACAGTCATTGTGCTCCATGCAACTTGACTAACTTTAAGCAGCTTCTCAACTCAAAATTTCCCCTAGAGCATTTACTTCATAAAACTTTATTTATTGTAAATTATTTCTCTACCCCTCCCCCCATCATTTTTGGCAGTATTAGGGTTTGAACTCAGGATCTGTACTTCCAAGGCAAGAGCTCTACCACTTAAGTCATGCCTGCACCCCTTTTTGCTTTAGTTGATTTCACAGATAGAGCCTTGCACTTTTGCCTTGGCTTGGCCTGAGACCACAATCCTTCTAACTATATCTCCTGCATAGCTAGGATTACAAGTATGGACTACTATATCCAGCTTGTTTTTTCAGATAGAATCTTGCTAACTTTTTCTTGCCCAGCCTGGCTTTGAACAGGGATCCTCTCAACTCTACCTCCTGCTTAGCTGGGATTACAGACATGTACCACCACACCTCTGCCCATTTAAGAGGTAAATTTAAAAGAAATTCTTTTGCTAGTTTTATATCTGAAGACTATTCTTAAGAATTGGGCACCATCCCTTTGAGATGTAATCATTAAGAGTGACAGTTCAGCCCCATCCCTGTTTCTCAGTTTCTGTGAGAAAACAGGGACCTAACTTTGGTGGATAGTGGCCATGCTCCAACTTATAGAAGTACTGCCTGACATGATAACCAGAGAAAACTGACCCTTCAGGTTAGTAGTTAGCAAATGCATATGCCCTAAGATCTTTTCACTTCAGCTCTTAAAATCTCTGTGGGCTTTTATTTTATTTTAATTAATTAACTCATTCATTAATTGCAGTACTGGAGTTTGAACTCAGAGTCTACACCTTCAGCCACTCCACCAGTCCTTTTTTGTGATGGAGTTTTCAAGGTAGGGTCTCTCGGAACTACTTGCCTGGGATGGCTTTGAACCTTGATCCTCCTGATCTCTCCCTCCTGAGTGGCTAGGATCACAGGTGTGAGCCACCAGCGCCTGGCCTCTGCAGTCTTTTGTTTTAGAGAAATTGAGCTTGGAGTCTGGCCTCTGTCTCCTACTGCAATATCATTGATTATGGTCTTCCTTGCTGGTTTAATGCTTTCTAGAAGTTTTCTTTTTACAGGTGTTAAAAGTATATGCTCAGTTACACATAAACATTCCTGAAACCTTGAGAAAAGTGGCAATTTAAGATGGAAAGTATAATAATTTCCATTTGGTACAGAAAAGGTAACTAAAAATGCTTATGTGATTTCTTGGAGAGTTTTTGTTGAGAAGTTACATCCTCTGTTGTGTGTTTTTCACCTTTCATTTTGATTTAAATTTATGAAGCTGATGTTTATTTAAGAAATATTAGCTTATCATTGTGTCCTGGTTTCAGGCTAAAAAGATGCACAGTGCTCAGAGTGAGTGGCTTTTTTGAGAAATGATAATTTGCTTGCTTTCAGGCTTTTGAGTTTGTTTAAAAAGTAAGCTGCCCATTTAGGGAGAGAAAAATCATTCTTGTGTTACGTTCATTATAACATCAACTTATTCATTGACTATCAGTATATCATACAGCTTACCAATGTAGATATAATGTTTTCCAATTCATTGAGAGTCTGTCTCATCATGAGTTTATTCCTTTATATATTTCTATCGTCTATATTTCTATCTTTAGACAAGGAACCTTAACATATATTAAGAATTCCCTTACAAATGTACATTTTTGGTATTATTGAACTAAATGTCTCATGTTAAATGAAGCAGAGTATTATTAGGTTCCCTGTTGTTCTTTTCTCTTGTGTCTCTAGGAATTCTTGCACACTGCTATTACCATAATATTTGGAATGTGCTTGGTTCTCCAGGTCCACATCAGATTGGCATTACTAGAGTTGGGTCCCATCATAGAAGAGCTAGAACTACCAAGCTCTTAGAGTAACCTGGTGGCCCAAAACTGAGTCTCTGACAAAGATTCAGGGCAAAGGATCAGCTTTTTCCCCCACTTTCTAGTATCATTTCTAGTTCTTCTAGTTCAGCAAACAGAACTCACTTCTGTAAAACAGAGGTCTATTTCTAGGACTGGTTTTTGATTTCAGAGTCTGAGCTCTCAAAATACCTTTTGGTAGAAAACTCCATGCAGGTATGTTTAGACAAACAGTAGATTTGTTGGCCAAATTTGGGGTGATTAACTCAGTCTCAAGCCAAAGATCTCATCTTTGAGCTTTTGCTTCATTCCTCTGAATATATTCTAAAGTCATGGAGGTTTTAAAAATAGAAAGCCATCTTGAGGTTGGAGGGATACTCAGTTTCAATTACCAATGTCAGGAGGAGATACAATCAATTCTAGGAAGACTCCATCAGGAAAGCAACTGAGGCCTCCAGGCAACAGCCATGTGAGCCACCTATGAAGGGACCCTCAGTCTCAGTCGAGACTCCCAATGACCTCATCCCTGGCCAACATCGTGACTGAACCATTGAAGAAACCACCAAGCCTAAACTACCTAACTTAGCTGCTTGTGAATTTTAGGCCCACAGAAACTGCTAGATTATAGATATTTATACTTACTTTATGCTGCTAAATTTAGAGCTAACTATTTGTAGCAATAACTAACTAATATACCACCCATGTGTGTTTGAGTGTGTGTGTGTATTTTCCCCTTCCTGTGTTGGGTGTTTTCATTATTCTGAGGGTATTTACAAGTTAACTTGCATATTGGGTTGGCTCTGTGAGTGGAAGAGAGGGATGAGGGTAGAAATAGTCAAAAGGAATATGCTGAAATACTTTTTGCAGCCATATTTATCACAGAAAATGGTATCTCTGAAGAGGTGGAAATATGTGTTTAAATATAACAGTAATGACACCCTCAAATTTATTTTCTGTATTACATCCTGAAAGCTCTTTCTTAAAGGTAAATCTACATATATAACTCTGCTGCTTGAGTTCTTTAGACCATTGAAGCCAGTCCTCTATAAATGGTTGACAAGACTTCTCTTACCTGGGCTCTGTTCACCTCTCTAGCTACTTCTTCCCAAGCTTCACCAGTTGTTACCTGCAGGCGCACCAGAGGACAAACTCTAGAAGGGTCATGACTACTCTCACTTGCCAGTCTTGGGTAGGCTTTGTCTTCTGCTTGGATTTTACACTCTCACCCTGCCCTTTGGTTGACTCCAAGTTGTCTAAGGAAGTTAAAGTCTCCTCCAAAACCCAGGCTAGATGTTTTTCTTTTAGGTTGCCATAAGATCTTTCCAAGCAAAGGAATTAGAAAGCAGAGATTGTGTCTGATTTATTGTTGCAATTTCAGTGCAGATTTGAGAAAATTATTCTTTTTAAACAAAGATTTAATGAATGAATGAGTGAGTGAACCCAAAAACGTGTCCCATGCTAAACTGGTATAAAACTCAAACTCTTTCCAAAACTATAAATATGAATCTTTATTTCAATTTTCTAAGACATAACATTACAAATGCTTATTAACTCTTTAGGGATTATTTTGCTGGTAGAAAAGTAACAGCACATCCTTTGAGCATCACTAAATCTTTTAAATAAATGTGATAGTTTCATTTGGAATTATTTTAACTTGACTATTAATGCTGTTTTTTATAAAATGCATGAGTTGTTTTGTGGCGTTATGAATGTCTGTTGGATAAGCACTATCATTAATGAGTGTATAAGTTATAGAATGCAGTGACATTACTGACCATATTAACACTCCATTAAACTGGCTGAGCAGGCAGATGTAGATACGGCCTTGATGCAAACCAAGCCATGGAGTTTCAAAAGTCAGCAAAAGAACCATTCATTTCAATGTGTTTATTGAAGGAAGGAGTCTGGGAGACACAATTTTATGGCCACCATTTTGCAGGTGGGGAAACTGATTTCAGACAGTGAGAGAACGAGTTACAATGCTGATAAATGGAAATGATGGAATTCAGTATCATGACCCCATGCAATGTGGCAGCCTAGAATGAATAAGCTCCTTATTCATTAGTCAGGGCATGTGCTCCAATCTTTTAGATACTTCAAAAAAAATTCTCTGGAGTTGGTAGTCGTTCCTGGGAGAGTCAGCCAATTCCCTTTATCAGTGGGGATAATCTTTATTTTGTCAGTTGTGAGTGGATGTAGGAAGAAACTGATGAATAATACAGTTTGGTGAAATTCATTTATTGGACATTTAGAATGTAGTTGTTTAAGGGAGTCCAGATAAATTTAAGATATATTTTCTGAATGGGAAAATAATTGTAAGCTATGTTCTTTATTACTTCTACACTTTTTAATTCTTTGCTCAGTGACCACTGACTTAGAGGTAATAGTCACTGTGTAAGTAGTATTGGGGTCAAAGCTCCCAGTTGGTTAGGCTTAATGAGGTCAAGGTCATTGGCTTTACCACCCACATGTGTCAAGTCACTTTTTCAAGCTCACAGACTTTTCAGTCAAGTCAGCTATACCACCAGCACTGGGCATGTGATTACATGCATGCCTGTAATCACAGCATTCAGGAGGCAGAGGCAGCAGGATCATGAGTTCAAGGCCAGCCTAGGCTGTATAGTAAGATCCTGCCTTAAGAAAGAACACACACACACACACACACACACACACACACACACACACACACACGCATGCACACACACACACAAATACCAGCACTTCGTAGCATCCTGTTAAGGTTCCTGTCCTGCCCACTCTTAGGCATACTCCATATTTGTCAGAATCACAAGGGTCAGTCCATTCTGGATAAATTTCACATGTGCCCAATTTATTGACTGCTCTTTGTCATTGGACTTTAGTATGATAGGCTTTAACCACAGCACTTTGAAAAATGCTAACTACTACAAAAGTGTAATTCATTATTCCATGGCTATAGTAATGGAGATATATTAACCTTCTTCTTAAAATCTAGGCAGCCTCTAAAAGGATGCTCAATTATCCTGGCCTCCTGGTATTCAAAATCCTGAATTACCGCCTCCCCATGAATGTGGGCTGAACCTACTGATTCAATTTAAAGGGACAAGAAGAGGGCAAACAGGATAGGACGTCACTTCAAACATTAGGTTATAGAAGTGCTATAATTCCCATCTTGCTTGCTGTCCCTTACTCATTCTTGCTTGGCAAGTTCACTCTAGAGAAGCAAGTTGTCCTGTTGTGAAGAAGCCATGTGAAGAAAATGTTGTCTCTATCCAACACCCCATGAGACTGGGAGGCTAGCCAACAGCCCCAGACTTGAAATTGGAAGATCCGTCTGCCAGATCTTGAGATGACTGTCACCCTGGCTGACATTTTGCCACACTGTGAAAAACTAAGCCAGAGAATCCAGTTAGCCATGCCCAGGTTCCCGACTCATAGAAACAATGTCATAATGAATATTTTAAACTCAAGATTTGGAGAATCATTTGTTATGCAGCAATAATAATGTACTGAGGAAACCCTGCAAAGCATTGAGGTGGGAAGACTTGCTGCAGACCCACAAAGGTCTCAGGTGCACATTCACACTGTGCTTCCTTCTCTGTCTGTACCTCCAACAGGGGGACAATGGTGGATTGGGAGCAGGTACAGTTCTTCTGCAAGAGTTTACAAGTGTTCATTAGGGATTCTCTGAGCATTTCATATCAAATAGTTCTTAATACCAGGTAATCATCCACAGCATATGTGAGAATAAAGAGGAAAGGTTGGGATTTTGTAATATGTTTATGTTTTCATGCAAATCAGTGAAAAGCATAAACTATTTTAGAACCACCTGTGAAAACATAAGAGTAGATGGAGTTTCAGTCATCTCTGGTGTGTTCAATAAGTATTTATGGGAATATTTTAATCTACCTCAAAGCATGGCATGCATAATGCACTCCAAGCACAAAGTATAGTGGTACCTTGTGCAAAGTCCTTAATGCAATAGTCACTCAAAATTCATTTATTTGGGCATAAATCAATTTGCAGATTTTATGAACTGTTTCACACCTTTTAAGTTTAGCAAAAATAGTTTTCACATTGCCAAGAAATCCCAGTGAAATTGTGAAAGTTTTTCTTTAATTAAAACATTGCTACAATATAACAGAAAGACCATGGAGTCAAACAGTAGAGAATTGGATACTGCTATTGTATTTGAATTGTTATTGTTAAAAACTTCTTTATTAATATGACAACTTCTAACAATTTTTCAAGCATGGTCATAGTAGAGTCAAATAATTGTTCCCAAATTTACATTGATCTTCCATTTTGGCTCTGATTACCGACCATTCTACCTCAGTTCTGCCCACCATTTTAACTCCTTCTGTATGTTCTAGTACTTGTCAAACACAAAGTCAAGGGAATACAAACATTTGCCCAGGCCATGGGTGTTCACCTTTTCCTAGAAAAGGCTGCAGGAAAACAAAGGTAAATTGCATCTATTCATTTGTTTTATTTTTTTGTTCTTGTGCTGGGTGGGGGTACATTGTGCATTAACAAAGGTTCTTACAATGTATCAAACATATCATAGTTGAATTCACCCCTCCATCATTCTCCTTTATCCCTTCCTCCCCTCATTCCTGGAACAGTTTCAACAGGTCTCATTTTCCCATTTACATACATGTGTGTGCAGTATTTTCCACCATATTCACCTTCCCATACCCTTTCCCCACCTCCTCCCCCTTGCCACTGTACCAACTCCCCAAGGCAGAACTTGTTCTGCCCTCCTATTCTCTGATCTTGTAAAAAAAAAAAAAAGACAGTTTTGTTTAAGATAGCTACACGGGGAGTTTCCTTGTGACATTTCCATGTGTATATGTATTATAACCCCAATTGGTTCCTCTCTTCTATTTTTCTACCTTAGTCTTTTTTTTTTTTTTTTTTTTTTGCTATACTGGGGCTTGAACTCAGGGCCTTCACCTTGAGCCACTCTACCAGCCCTTTTTTTGTGATGGGTTTTTCAAGATACGAGCTCTTGAATTGTTTTCCCAGGCTGGCTTTGAACCATGATCCTCCTGATCTCTGCCTCCTGAGGAGCTAGGATTACAGGTGTGAGCCACTGGTGCCAGGCTCTTACTCTCCTTCTTATGGTGGTTTCAACAGGTTTAAAAATTCTATATTCATTCTTCTATACAGAGTACATCAACCATATTCACCTTCTTAACTTCCTTCTTTTATCCTTCCCCTTAATGTGACCTGTTTTTCATAATATTGCTGAAGCAAATTATATTTAACAAGATATTCCCCACAAAGTTTTAGAATAAGATTGATTAATTCTCCATTATAACTTCTGAAACATTCACTTGTGTGTATGTGAACATTTATTTCACTTCATGACTAATTAGCAATGTGTTATGTTCACATTAGTTCTGTTAATGAAAAAGAGGTAGAAATTTAAAAAGGCTGTATCATATTTGATATGATTATGACATAATATGATTTTAAAATAATTTTAAGAGTGAAGCAAACAGCTAGAATGCTTGAGACGTGTTTTTTTAACTATAACCAGGTAGTATGGTTAATAATAAATTCCACTCACAGTTTTTTAGATAACCCTTATCTCAAAGATATATCAGACAAAACTCTGAGTCTCCTGTGACCACACCCCTGAATTTAAAATGGCCCTTGCTATTATTCATTCTGCAACTGTAATTTATTTATCTTCACAGCTAACGGCAGAGCTCACAGTTATGGATTTATTCAAGGAGTTATATTTTTAATGCTGGTATCTTCCACTTATCTCCAAGCACTAGGAGGGCAGGAACTGAGAATATTTCTGCTTTCATGCTATACCCAGCCTTAAGACCACTGCTGAATAAGTGTTTGAGTGTTGAAGAGCCAATTCAACACTGGTGGTGAACACTAAAATATTCCCTTACTATAGATCTTGATAATCTATTGTATAGATTAAATATTTCATACATATACAATTGCATATAAAAACCTACAACTCTGCATAGTCCAGTTTATGGGGGGGAGTCTGTATTGATTCAAAGTTTGAAAAGCTTTCATCTTAAGGTTGCATACTTCAAAAGGGAAATCTGTAAGAATGTCTGTCTTGCTGAACATGGTGATGCACACCACTTGTAATCCCAGTACTTGAGAGATGGAAGCAGGAGGATCATGAGTTCGAGGCCAGCCTGGAGTATGTAGTTAGACCCTATCTCAAAAAACAAGTGAACAAAGAATGCCAATCTAGATGAATGATGAAAATGGTGTAGGTCACCTTAAGGTCTTAATCTTAATAGGAAGCAGATTTTGAGAATTTTGTTCCATCGTTGAGTCCATTTCTGAATGCCACACAGAGGATTCTTATTAGTAGACTTATGTGGAGATGTCACTTGTTGTTGCTGCATCCCTAAGACAGAATGCCAAGCACACAGAAGGCACTTATGAAACAGCTGTTGAATACACTGACCAGTGAGTGTAGATGTTTTGCTAAGCCAAAGCAAATTAATGGTTCTTCTGAGTTGTCTGAATTTAACTGGATTTAAAAAAAATTTTGTACAACATCGGATGACCTCTGGATTAAGCAATGAAATACCCAATAACTAATCTTAGGAAGATGAATCAAGCCTAGAACAACTCATGTTGGTTTTCTAGAGATCTGAGGAAAAGTTCTGGCACTAATAGTTTCCACGTATCCAGTTAGGAAGCAAGAGTGACATGTCTTCATTACAGTATTAGCTGCCAGTTGACAGAGAAAGCATAGATGAAGAGAGTGGTCATTGTGCATAAAGAAGAATTGAAAGGAGGGCATCAGCTTTTTATTTTTAATACAAATGGTTTTAGATGAAATGTTTGCTTAGAAAAAGAGAAAGACTATTCATAGGCTTCAATTTATCACACAGGGACACAATGATTTTGAGAAGGCTATTGTGAAGTGTGCAAGTCAAAATGGCCTTACCAAACTGTAAAAATTTTGTCATCAAATAATATTTACAACAGACTCATGTTCCTTTCATACTTCACTCCTCCCTGGTTGCTCCCCCCTTTAAGGAGGAGTTTTTACCTTAAATGTGCCTGTACTGTTGGGCTTTTTAAGAGGTATGAGTTATTTTTCCAATTAGGTACTTGTGTAAACTTTATTTTAAAATCTTTAAGAACTAACTTACTTATTGGAGGGAAACACTTGCTCTCCATTACTGTAATATAATGACATTTGATATAATGCTTATTTTGTTGATAACTCCATATAATTTGACTTTTAAAGAATTATTTTTAAATTACATAAACTATACCTAAATTTTTTTGTTAAAAACAAAAGGGCTGGGGGCTCTTGGGTGGCTCAAGTGGTGGCATGCTTATGTAGCAAGTACAAGGCTCTGGGTTCAATCCCCAGTACCACCAAAACCAACCAAACCACAAACACCTGTTGTCGCTAAAACAGTTTACTCGCTCCCTGACTCCAGTTTCAGTCACTGTCTCAGAGGTAACAAGAGTCATCAATTTGGGAGATATTCCTCTGTGTGTGGGGTTTCTTTTTATATAAATGTATCTTCCTACATGCATATGTCTATATTTCTAATTTTAAGCTTCTGTGTCCTTGACAGATTTTCCATGTTCATACTTACAGATGCAATACTAGAAATTGAACCAAGGAGTCCTCACTGAGAAAATCACCATATTTCTTCTCTAATAGTCTTTGTCCTGCTGTTTTTAAATTGAGTGACCTTGTATATAATGTTTCAGTTTCATTGTCTAAAAAATGCAGATATTAATAATATCTGACCCACAAGACTCTGGGGAGAATTAAAATGCTGAAGTGCTTAGGACAATGTGTGATATGGAGTAATTACTGTAAATGGTATTAATTGCTATTATGTCATTTTTTGGTGTTCATTTAAAAGACCTCAGCAGGCATTTTTCTCTTTGTCTTCAGTTCCAGAGGCTCAACCATTTCTCTTAGGTTGGACTTTCATGTAGTGCCAGGGTCTCTGCTGAATGTACTCTCTCACTCACTCATGGCATACACATAGACAGATTTCATTTAGATAACTTCAGGATGAAATGAAACAGTCATAACGTGAAAATATTTTCAGTCCAGTTACACGTACCTTCATAGGCATCAGATTTATTGCTGGGATGTACTATCAAACACAAGATGGAGACTTCCAGAAAGAGAATAAATGAAAATAACTTCAGAATTACACACACACACACACACACTTCTAACCCAAATCGTATTTAAATAGTGATTCAAGAAACTTAATGGTCAACTATTATACATAAAACATTTTTTAAAAGCACTTTAATTTCTCCCAAGGGTAATGTTGCTTGTGCAATCTTCCTCCTTGGTGAAATCCACTGGAGGAATGATAGGATTACCAGATTCAGCACATAAAAATGCAAGATACCCAGATCAATCTGAATTTCTGATACGTAACAAGAACATTTTAGATTTAACTACATCTCCAAGCAATATTTAGAGCTCCTTCTGAAAAAACACCTACCCTGTATTTACCTGAAATTTAAATTAAACTGAGTATTGTGTTTGGTGAATTTAAAATGGAAACCCACATCTGGTGCTGGGACTGTCTCCCATGTTGATGAATCTCTTGTCCTTACTGGCTTTAATCTTAGAACTGTCCACAAAAAGGCCTTCGTGAAAAAATCATATTTTAAATGAAGTTCATTTTAGCAAATACATAAAACACAAAAATTATATAGATTACCATAGCACACACACACACACACACACACACACACACACACACACACACACACTGGTTAAGGGTTAAGCCACTTCAGGGTAAGTGTATCTCCTCCAACATTTTTTAGTGGTGAGAACATTCAACATATTTCTTTTAGCCTTCTTAAATGTGCAGTATGATATTGTCAGTAATAGCAGCCCAGTACTTCTTATTTCTATCCAATTGTAACTTAGTACCCACTGCTTGGTCTGTCCCCATACCTCTCTCCATCCTACTCCCCACCCCATGGTAACCACCATTCTAGTATAAACTCCTGTGAGATCCACTCTTTAGCTTCCACACTTGAGTGAGATCAAGTGCTACCTGCCTTTCCATGCCTGGCTTATTTCACTTAGCATGAAGAGCTCCAGTTTCATTCATGTTCTTGGAATGACATGATTTCATTTTCTTATGGCTGGGTAATATTCCATTGTGTGTATGGCACAGTTTGCAACATTCACTCTTTCACTGATGGACACTTAGTTTGATTTCATCTCTTGGTTACTGTGAATAGTGGTGCAATGAACATGGGAGGGCAGGTGCCTCTTTGACAGACTGATTTCATTTTCTTTGGGTATATACCCAGTAGTGGGATTGCTGTGTCATGTGGTAATTATATTTTTAATATTTTGAGGAATTCCATACTGTTTTCCATAACAGCTTACTAATTTACATTCCTACATACAGTGTGCAAAATTTTCCTTTTCTCCATATCCTTGCTATTAGTTATCTTTAGTTTTTTGCAAACTCTTCAACTGACAGTGGGTTAACGTCTAGGATATATAAGGAATTAAAAAAATGAAACAGCAAAAAACCCAAACAATTTGATCTGAAAAATGAACCATAGACCCAAATAAACATTTCTAAAAGGAAGACATACACACAGCCAACAGGTTTATGAAAAAAATGCTCAAAATAACTAATCATCAGGGAAATGCAAATTAAACTACAATGAGATATCACCTCACCCTAGTAACCATGTTTAACATTTAAATTTATGCAGCAAATGGCATAGATGTACCCATAATTCAGTGCTGTCATGCCTATCCTTTTCCTCTGGTACTTAACTCTTATTTTCTCCTCAGTTCGTCCCATTTCTTTCTGCCTTTTGCTTCCTTTGGCCTTTGTTTCTCCTTTAGTGGTCACTTTTCTTCTTGGGCAATAATCCCCTCATGCATTAACATCAGGTCCTGGAGTACACGGATGGGAACACATCATTTAAAATGCCCCACTGAGCCTCGCAAAGGCAGGTTTGTTATTTCAGCCATTGTCTTGCCATTACGTTCATCACAATTTATTTGTCATTTCCCGGTCTGATTAAATGTCAAGACTATTATCTTTTTCTCCTCCTCAACTCTGAATATCATAGCAGGAACCCACAAAGTACAGATTGCTAACCCCATATATCAATAGTCTCCAACCCAAAAATCTGTGTTCATGTCTGTGTAGAAATGTTCCACTATTATTTTTTTCTAACTGGTTTTCTCTCCCATTTCGCAAATTGGCTATTTCAAAGAAATTTTTATTCATCTCAAACTTTTCTAATTCCAGGCTTCACCTTTCATTTAGTAAACAGCTTCATGTTCAGTTTTGCAAGGAAAAATAGAAATCACACAGGATTTTCCTCAGCCTCCTCAAGTCAGGCACATACAATGTGCCTGAAAGGTCACAATGGTTGAGATGTTATTTCCTTTGCCCCAAGTTTTGGATTCTCAATGTGCCCACATCTTCAAGGATTATGTTCTATCAGCCTTTATCTCTTGTATTTACCTATTTACTTTGCTCCTTTTGCTATTTCAATGGCTGAAGAGGATGTAAATACTTAGTAGTCTTTTCTACCTTAAGAAAGCAAAATTAATTAAAATTTAATTAGCCATATGTATCTCTCTGACTACAGCACTACTTTTTTTTCCAAAGAATTTTGAAAGAAAAGAGATGTAGAAGCTGGGTGAGGAGGCTCATGCCTATAATCCCAGCTACTTGGAAGGTTGAGATCCAGAGGATGGCAATTCCAACTAGCCCAGATAAAAAAGTTCAGGAGACCCCATATCAATGGGAAAAAAAGCTGGGAGTGGCAGTGCATGCCTGTCATTCCTACTATGGTGGGAAGTGTAAAATGGGAGAATCATAGTTCAGGCCTGTCCAGGGGAAAAGCGAGACCCTGTCTTAAAAATTACCAGAGCAAAAAGAACTGGAGGGGTGACTCAGGCAGTAGAGCACCTGTCTAGCAAGTGCAAAGCCCTGAGTTCAAACCCCAGGACTACTCAGAGAGAGGGAGATCGAGAGAGAAGGAAGGGGGAGAGAGAGAGAGAGAGAGAGAGAGAAAGAGGGAGGGGGAAGAAGAGGAGGGAAAGGGAAAGGGGGAGAGAAAGAGGGAGAGGGAGAAGGAGAGAGAGGGATTGGGAAAGAGAGAGGGAGAGGGAGAGGATGATGGAAAGGGAGAGGGAGACGAAGAGGGAGAGGGATCTAAAATTGCCATTTGTAAGATCTCATTTAGCCATTAACCACTCAGTACATTAAAATCTGCTTTTATTTCTCTTACTGAGTGGTTAATGGTTAAATGAGATCTTACAAATGGCAATTTTAGATCTCTCTGTCTCTCTCTCTTTCTCTCTCTCTCAGCAGTACTGAGGTTCATGCTCAGGGCCTCCTGCTTGCTAGATAAGCGCATACCTCTTTAATCACACCCATCCCCCTTTTTTTCAGATAACATCTCTTGATTTTGCCCAGGTGGGCCTCAGACCATAAGTGGTCTTCCTTCTTCTATCCTGTAAGTAGCTGGGATTTCGGGTGAGTAGCGCCATGCCTGGCTTTGTTGAGATAAGGTCTTGATAACCATTTTCCTGAGCTGTCCTCAAATCATGATCGTCCTAGCTCCACCTCCTAAGTAGCTGAGATTGCAGATGTGAGCCCCAAATTGCTTTTATCCTTTAAAATCAAACTGTTGGCAGAGAGATTCCTGTTGCACTCTTTGTAGCTAAATTTAATATGCATATGCTTTAATTCTGCTTTTGGTTGACACATAATAATTGCATGTATTGGGGATACAATAGAGCATCTTGATACACATACATTGTGCAGTGATCAAGTCAGAGTGTTTATCATATTTGTCACCTTAGCTCCTTGTTATTTCTTTGTGATAAGAGCATCCCAAATCCTCTCTTTTAGTTACTTTGGAACATATGGCACTTTATGGTTAACCTACCGTCAGAGAACATCAGAACTTTTCCTCCTATCTGACTGCAACACTGTACCTGTTGACCAATCTCTCTCTATCACCCATCTCTCCCTCTTTTTGATCTTTAGCATTTGATAGTGTAGATTACCTTTCAAAACATATTTTCTCTTCAATTTCTGTGATGTCACATCTTCCATTTCATTCTCTTCCTCTTCCATCGTGTCTATGGTCCCCAAATCTGTCATTCCAAACACTTGTTAGTATTTATGGCTGTTATAACAAATTATTACATACTAGGTGGCTTAAAACCACAGACATTTACTCTCTCCAACTTCTGGAGGTTAAGTCTGAAATCCAGGTGTCAACAGAGCCATACTTCCTCTAGGGGGAGAACCCATTCCTCGTATCTTCTGGCTTCTGGTGATTGTTGGCTTTTCTTGGTATGATGGTTAGGTTTCTGTGTCAACTTGGCCAAGCTACAGTAGCCAGAGATTTCATCAAATACTAATTAAGGTATTCTTATGAAGGTATTTTATAGTTATGATTAGTATCTATAATCAGTTGACCTTCAGTACAAAAGGATTATTATTTTCAACTAGAAAAATATATTGCTACAGTAAATGGAGCTTGTAAAGGAGGATATCAAATTCCCAGGAGAAACTACTTTTCCTGGAATTCACTTACACCTTCTTGACCTCTTGTCCCCTGTCTGACCTGAGGTGTGTGTCTACCCTAGCTCACCTGTGTGCTCTCCACCTGTAGACAGCTGGTGCAAGCAAAACTTGTGCACTAAACACTACAAAACACAGCTCAGAAATTATAGAAGAACAAAGTAAGTGGGGAGATATGCCTATTCATGGAAGATACACTTGATAATGTCACCTGAACAAAAATTTACACAAAATAGAAAAGGACACAAAAGAACCAATACAACCTTGAGCAAAAAAATGTTAGGGGGATTACAAGAAATTAAAGATGCAGCTAGTAAGGCATTAGTATAAGGACAGGAGAGAAAAGACAATAGTGGAACTGAATAGAGTCCAATTACAGACTCGCATATACCTGGTCACTTGATCTAAGACTAAAGAGGAGAGCAGTCTTCCTGACAAGGAGTGTTGGATCAACTGACTATTCATGAGTGAAATATGTACTTGATCTCTGCTTCATGCATCACCTTTAAACATTAATTTGATATGGGTTATGTACCTAAATGTACCATGATTCTTGGTGTCAGGAAAAGTGCTAGAAAATGAAAACAAAAGTGATTGTTTCTTGAACAAAAATATGTTCTGCATCCGATGTGTCTATTTTGAGAGTGGCATTTGGACAATAATAACACAGTTTTGGCTGACCATTAAGAAGAAGGATTTGCTGGTGGAAATAGCAGACGAGAAGTTTTTGGCGTTTATTTTGGAGGGTGACGGAAGAGTAGTCTACCATACTCATGGCTCTGTAAGCAGTCAGGTGTTCTTATAAGGCTTCAATTTAGTAATAAGAAGCGCACTCACATTGAGTGTGGTTGCACGTGCCTGAAATCCCAGCACTTGGGACACTGAGACAGGAGGATATTGAGTTTGCATTCAGCCTAGGATACATAGTGAGACCCTATCTCAAAAAATAAAATAAGAACACTCACCCAAAATGGGAATTCATCACCAATAAACCACTGTGATAATTTAGATGTACTATGTACTCTTCTTAGGAAGAGGTGTGTCTTACTTGAGTAGAAGACCAATTAAAATTCACAAGTTTTTTGGGGGAAATGGGTGCAAAAGTGGACAACTTTTAGACTTGGACTTGTAGTCAGAATATCTGGTTTGAGCACCAGCTCTAATTCATGGTAGCCATGTCATTCTTGAGAAAGTACTTTACTACTGATCTTCTTATATAAAAAAGAGACATGTCCAGGCATGGGGAGAAGGGGAATAAAGGAGAATGATGGAGGGGGGTAAATCCAACTAAGAACTTTTGTAAATGTCACAATGTACCCCCAGTATAACAATAATAAAAATAAACACAAAGAAGAAAGAAAAATGGAAAAGAAAAAACAGAAATGAGGCAAAGTGAGATAAACATGGTTTTGAACTTCAAAGTACTACACAGATACAAATTATTGTAACAAAGATGCACTTTTTATGATGAGATGCTGTAGACTTCTACTCAGAGGTTGTCTTATGCATGTGTTTTGTACTCACTCCACCATTCACCTTGCCCCTACTCTGTTCAACAGACAATGTGAGTTCAGGGACTATTGGAGTGTTTGCACCTGTCTCTGCCTATGAACAACAGGTGATTGGTCAAGTCCTTGGAAACTGATACAAACCTGGTCAAATGGAGTGTTCCCTAACAATTTAACAACTGGATTAAGTCCTTTCTTGATGTAAAAAACATAAAAATGCAGAAGAAGTAGCTAGTCTGTACTGAGAGAATAAGCCTGGCAGGAAAGAGAAGCAGAATTGCAGACAGAGCCTGTGGTAAAGGAAAGGAGAGCTCAAGAGAGCAAGAGAAGGTGAGAGTGAGATCAGGTGGCATTGCTCTATTTTAGTTGTGTTTTTAATCGGGCTTCACTTCTGCTCATCTCATTGCTTGTAATTCAATTTGAGATAGCTTAGGATCCTTATGATGATTCTCTCCTTTTCTTTGGTTTTGGCCATTGCAACCTGCAAGGCTGACACACTGAGTCTCTTAGAATGCATATTCTGAGTTGACAATAGGCATGCAAAACATTTGTTATGGTGGCTCTTGGGCTCAACCTCTATGGAAGGGAGGGGGAGGAACAGGATTGTGTACTGGAAGAAGTTGAGGGGTAATGAAGTGTCAATGGATATATCAGCTGGCCATCAGCTAAGAGATTCTGAGAGCTGTAATAGTTATTCAGAGCTGTCCTAATTTGGCACAGGGGACATTTCACTTCCATATCCATCAGTCATTGGATTCAAGCCATATTGAAAAGGGTCTGTAACCTATGCCAAGACAATTTTCTACAACCAAGGCAATTGAAATAGGTTTCAATTGAGAGTCACCCTAGAGCAATATTCCCAGCAACTAGAAAAATAAATCCTAACTTTCATCAGGGGGGAGGGAGTACATGGGTGGCCAGTAACAGCGTCTTCATAGTCCAAGTGATGTCCATTCCATCTTCATGGACTTCGGATCTACAGAAGAAACAAAGGTATACCTGCAGGACTTATAAATTTATATTTAAAGTTAACTCAGACTACTCCAAAAGTAATTACCAGAATTACATGCTTCTAACATCCATGCTATCCCATTAGATTATAAGCTGTTTAATTTTCTCTATTGAATTTCAGAACAGAGACTTCCAAATCTTGTCCTGGAGCAGAATACACTGGGGAGCTTGTGAAAAATACAGACATGTGGGCTGCCCTTCAGAGTTGAATGGAGCAATTCTTGAGTAGAGCCTGAGAAATGGTATTTTTAAAAAACAGCTAAGTGGCACAGTCCTTTTCAAATGCAGGAGCAACTTCTAGCTGTTAGTTGTAAGCTCTAGATTCTACTTTTTATTATTTTTTAAACCACTTAAAAAGAGACAAGATATTCAAATGTACAGCGTTCTAAAAAATGCAGTAATGATTAGAGTAGACCCAAGGTCATCGGGTCCACTGTGCTTCACTGGATCTGAACCAGCATGATAATATAGGAGCTTGTGTTTCTCACTCGAACTTGCAGAAAGGTTCTAGCCACAGTTAGGGCTTTACAACATGCTTTTCTCTTTCCTGATTTCTCTTTCTTGGTCTGTCCATTGCGGGGTTGGTTTGGTTAGGCACTATCACACCATTAGTTGTTCCCCTTCCAGTAAGTGTCATCATTCCAAATGTTACCTTTTCTACTTCTCTGCCTTCTCCAATCTCTGCTGATTTAATGGGGAACCATACTGCAGGTACTCCTGGGAACCAATATGTCTGGATGGTCATCTCAGCTTAGCACTGTCACCAATTCACTGGGAATTCACTGAGAAAATGTAAGAGGCAAGTAGATTCTGGTGGGTAACAAGGACTGGATATGGGGCAGGTGAGAGAAATAGTAGTCAAGTGACGCACAATTTCAGTTAGGTAGAAGGAATAAATTCAAGATATTTATTATACAGCACAGCAACCATAGTTAATAATGTATTGTTTATTGAAAATTGCCCAGAGAATAGATGTTAAGCATTTTCACCATAAAATAAAAGGTAATGAGTATGCTAATTAGCTTGATTTAGCCATTCTACAATATATACATATTTCAAAACATCAGCTTGTACATGATGAATATTTACAATTTGTCATTGAAACAAATAATTTTTAAGAGAAGCATGTGTCATCTACACCAGATTTATAGCTGGAAAGACACTTAATTTCCCTATCTCAATTAGTCCACGTGAAAGGGGGTAATATAGAGCACCTTCTTCAATTAATGACAACTCCTGTCTACAAGAGAGCTGGATTGTAGACTGGTGCTGTGTTTCTTCTGGCCATTTGTACTGGATGCTGAATATGGCCAGAATAAATAAAGCAACAGTGCCATGGTGCCTGCATTTTATACCTGTAAAAGCAAAGGAAGCGACAATGCAAGGGTCCACCAACAGTCAGCCACCTGTCTCATCCCTTTGATTCCAGGAAAGAGAAGACTTGCACATTTCTAGAAGGAAGGAGAAAGGCATGTGTCCAGGATTTCATAAGATAATATTCTATGTAACCCTTGGTAATATATTATGTACTAATTTTAGGAGTGGTCTATTACTTAATTCCATCCTTAGAAATCCAAGAAATGGCTTAAGTTTGACTGAATCTTTCATGTTGCTGATATCATGAAATATCATGAAAAATTCAGGTCTCATTCTGTCTTTAGTAAAATATTTTTGAAGAAGTAAACTAATTGATCTTCACTATTTCAAATACTTTCATATACACTTGAATATGTCATTAAGTCAGATTTTTTTCTGCAAATCATTTGTTCTTAAAATGATAAACTCTTGTTCCACAAAATAGTCTTTGTAAGTTTCATTTTTTTTAAACCCTTTGAATATTTTCTTTGAACTCCTTAAAAATTCTGAACAATTCCCTTCAGGGTAGAGGGAACCTGACCTCTAGACTTTCCCACTGATTGCTGAAAAACCCTGAAATGTTTTCAAAAGAGGAAAAGGAGCCACAGGGTCTGGAGCTAAGGTTATTCCAGGATTCTGAGGAAGTCTCAACACTTTCCAGACCATCTGGTCAAAATGTAATTGCTAATAGATGAACAGATTTTTTTTCATCCACAAATATAGCCTTAAAGGGAATTAAGCCAGAATTTTAGAATACCTTGCACAAAAGAGCCATTGCTAACAGAAACTAAAAGGGATAGTTGTAATTTCAGTACATCGAACCACACAAAATATATATATCTTCATTTGCTAATGGATGAGAGAAATTGGTTCACTCATGTCCACCCCTCCTTCAATAATTCAGCCTAATTAGAATAGATTTGATTTCTTCTAAAAAAAAAAAGAATACCAGCCAGGACACAGATATTTTTTTTCCCCTGAAAAAAATGATGCTGTAGCTTTAATTGTGCACTGAACTGAAAAGGTTGTCATGGAGATGAGAATCTGTGATAGGGTTGCTCCACTTTCCTGGCCTTGTTCTGAGCCTGAAGTGGAAGGTTCTATTGTTAAGAGTGGGATTTCAACTTCTGCTAGTAAACCCTGGGTTTTAAATTTTTTAATGCAATTTTGTTTCTGTTGCTTACCTTTTGTTTCATGAAAACAATGTGGGTGTTCAAGTGACAATAATGAGAATCTGTTAGAACATTCTGTTGTGATTACTGGAGAACAGTTAAAAATGGTGTCCAGCAGGCTCTCAGAGTCACCATAGGCGCCTAGCATCGTTTGGAAACGTTTGCCACCTGGTGGCTGCAGTGGGGAACTGCTGAGTGGAATGGTTAACGGGTTCACCTATTAGGAACTAGGAAGCAGAAGGATATAGATTCGTCATTTTTACTAGTTATAGAAAGATTCGATTTTCCTGCTATGCCTATTTGGTTTTGTTGAATGGTGTTGTCAGGGATTTATCTCATTTAACTTTTGAAATTATTGTTAATAACTTTGTTTATAATATCTTTCTAATGTGACACAATTGAATCTACAGTAATGTTTCTTTTTGATTTCTGACATTATTTTTGCTCTTGGCTTTTTTCCTTGATCTAGGGGTTGTAGAAATTTTGCTGTATTTTTGAAGAACCAACCTTTGGTCTTGTTGATTCATTGTGCTATTTTAATTTATTGGACTTCGGCGCGTGTCTTTAGCTTTCCCACTTCCTTCAGATTTAATTTGATGTTCTTATATCTTCTTGAGATGGATATATAGGGGATTATTATTCACCCTTCTCTATTAGCATGTAGTTATTCTATATTTTGGTATGACAATTATCATTTATTTTCAAGCATTTCAAAATTTCCACTATGGATACTTGTTTTAATCAATGTCTAGTTATATGAAGTAATAGCAAATACTAAAGATTTTTCCTATTTATCTTTTTGTTTCTGGTTTGTTTTTAGTTTAATTCTTTGTGCAGAGAGCAAAATTTTCTTTGAAATTAAAAGGAAGTAAATAGATCTTTCCTTTGGATACCTACTCTTCCTTTGGCTCCCAGTTCAGACATTCCCCTCTTGAAGGAAGCATTCCAAGTCCTTGACCAGGTGATACACTCTCATTGTGCAATATTCCGCAGTTGTGATTTTATATTACTTGGGCAATTATTGAATTGGTGTCTGTCTCCCTCAGTCCTCAGGAAGGCATTTGGTGACTGTGACCACATTTGCTTTTTTTCCCACTGTGGTATCAGTCCTGAAAAGGAGCAATATCTGGCTTACTTCAAATTGAATTCAATATTAGCTCATGATTACATTTTTGCAAAAATTATAAAAGAGCACTTATAAAATCAATTTGGGAATTTCTAATCTTACAGAAAAATATACATCAAATCTACCCAAAGGGGACAATCCTCATTTGAATACTATAAGCTGTTAAAAAGAGTGAGGAAAAATAAGAAAACCCCTCTGAAGCTTTCATATCAGTCTGTGCGTCTTCAATATAGTCAGGTTTGTTTCTTGGTGGCATTTTCATCCTCCTGCCCATCAGTAAGTGTACAGATAACCGTGAGCATATTGAGGGGTTTTATTGTGAAAAGAACACAGGCTTCGGAGTCAAATCTGATTTAAAATAGCTTGGCCACTTCCAAGCTATGAGGTCTTGATGGGAGGGCCCTAGTAATAGTAGCAGTTAAAGTCTAGAATGTAGCCCAGGTGTCCTTCTAAATGGTTTATGGATTTTTAATTCCCTTAATCTTACAATAACCTTACTTTACAGAAAAGGAACTGAGAACTGATAAAATGAAGTAACAAATATCTTGCCCAAAGTCATAGAGATAATAAAAAGAAATGGCAGGGCTGGTATTTAAACCCAGGCACTCTAGGTCCAGAGTTCTAGGAGAAAAAATTGCAGTTGACGAAAGTGAAATTACTGGCAATAATTGCTCATCTCCAACATGTAACAAATTGCCTGCCAGAAAGGAAGTATTCAGTAAATTTTAGCTTTTATCACTTTTAGTTACTGTGCTTAGTGGAAATATTTGTTTAAAGTTTTTTAAAATTTGGTTAATTATCAGAGAAATAGTTAAAGTCTTGTTACTCTTGTTTCTTACCAATAGATGCAGGCCGGTCACTAATCCTGGGCAGTATTTTTGCCTTTCAAGAGCCCTCTTGTGGGACAACATAATAATCCAGGAGAACATTTTTTAATTTATGTAAGGATTGTGATATACAAACACTAAATGTAAAGAAAATCCATTAATATTTCTTAATCTGGCATCATCCTTTATTACATTGGATGTAGCAAATACATTGTTTATGACTCAAAATATGAGGACAAGTAGATAAAACATGCTGTAAAAAAAGGCAACTTCAGAAACAAGTTGAAATCTATTTAATAAGTCATGGTAAAGCAATCTTTACATGGTTTCACAAATAGTTTGTATTGCGCTTTTAAATTATCAGAAAGCTATAAGGTAAAATATTGAAGCTAAAAATTGAAGAAAATAATTGCAACATTAGCAGTTAGTATGAAATAATAATATGCTTTTCCTTTTGGATTATTTATTCATTTTAAAACAAGTTTGACTAAAGAACTAACTTTGCTCAAAGAAAGAATAACCCTGAATATGTTTGAATATGCTACAGTGTTTAAAAGTCTCTTAATGCAATTAAAGGTAGGAACTGATGAAATATTAGTGTCTGGATGAATCATTTGTTAAATGACTCTATTGTGAAACTTTAAATCATGTCTTGTGCTAGAGAAAATATTCCCTTGGCAACAAGTATTTATTTGTTTGTCTCTGGTTTGGTGTTGTGTAATATAGTGATTTTATCTCTACTTTCAGTTATAAAAATGATTCTGCCACCTCCTTTTGAGGCAGGGAGACAACTGCACTTTCTAACTCATGTTTCTGAATCATAATGGGTAGTCTTAGCCAGGAGGTATTTTTCTTGTTTTTTTAAACCTATCTCCACTGTGAAAATAGAGGTGATATGAAAAATGTATGATCCTTTCCAAATGAAAATACATGTGGTCATTGCCTCTTACAGTGTTCACAATAAGGAAACATGAGAGATCAGGGTAAGTGAGCTGCTCAAGGTCTTAGAGAAAATGAGTGCAGAGCCCAGAACGGAGCCCAGATCTGTCTGACTTTTGGTGATTTCTCAGATATTTCAGTTGCTTCCTTGGCACCGGGAGGTATAGTGCAACCGGGAGGTATATTGTGTGTGGCCACATTTGGGGAGGATTTGAGAGGTGTCTGAACAGACCACTGAGTACTTTTTGTATGTTTCACATTTCTGAAATATTTAACAGAAGAGTTCTGCAAATAAAAACGAGTTGAATTCCACATTAACTGCCTCTTTTTAAATTTTTTTTTAAGGGAGGGATAGAAGTTCCCTTCAGCAACATTGTATACCAACACTCTCTTTCCATCATCCTTGATCTCCCTATAGGTACTTTCTGAGTACCAATTCAATTTGTAAAATGAACCTCTCTTGGCTTTCCCCCTTGACTCTATTCCAGCTACCCTTGAGATGCAAGCCAGAGAAAGAAGCAGAGACTTATAGGAAAAAGAGTGCAATGAAACAGCTCTGAGTACTGTGGCTGCTGTGTCAGTACTGCTGAAACCGTCCATTTTGAGGCTGCCTCTTTTGCACTAGTCATATCTTCATGTTTCAGTCTCATTATCTTGGTAAAAATTAGTTGTCACTGTTGTGTTAGAACCATTCCAGGAAAGAATGGCTAAATCCAAGATAGTGTTACCCTAAGCACAGACCTCAGGCCCTCTACTAGGGACAGGCCCTCTACTAGGGACAAACATACTTTCACATGGAAAGAGACTGATCAATGCTAAATAGATTTGTTAATATGAATTATAATTTGGGAAGCTTCAAACAAAACATAAAAACCTAACAGCTGACAGTTTTGTGTAGTCAAAGTGCATAGATTTATAGACCAAGACAGCTGGATTCTAAGATGGTTGGAATACCTAGGTGGTATTGACCTTGGGTATGTTCTCAGAGAACAATTTTCTCATCTATAAAATGGAGATAATGACACTAATGTTATTTGGGGGAATAAATGGATCAGCCTATGAAATACACTTAATGAAGTGCTCAAGGAAGATTAAACTATTAATACCTCTCCATATTTTTTGCTAATAACAAGCTTGATTAACTCAAAATTTGAGCAGTTTACTTAAAAATCCTTATATTTCATTCCATAGGAGTTCCAAGTTCAGTGTAATTTCTCACTTAATTCTCTATATACTTGTTTTTTAAACATGTCTTTTCTCTGCCTGGATTTTCCTGTGCAATATTCCCTGTTCAGCTTTGATCTGCCTTTCATTTTTTGAGCCAACTTGTATATTATTTCATGGGGATACTGTTATTAAAAGAAGAATGAATCAGGTACTTGCTATTTTGAAATCATGTTTTGGCCTCTTATAAAAATTAAGTGACAACACCTACTTAACAATTTTGACTTGTCCCAGATCCTTGACTGTAATTTTAATCTATTAGACAAAAATACCACTGGGTGTCTGCTATCCAGCAGACATCTTGATAGAAGCTAACAGTGAAGAAAAAATAACAAGAACAAAAAATATGTGATCAAGGACTACGAGAGGTTGTCTTAATTTATACCAAGACTAGGGAATAGGGTACGATACTTCAGTGAAGGCCAGACCAATGTGTATTTTCTTCATACATCTTACCTATGCTTTTCTATTGGTTTTGTTTAGCTCCTCCCAGTACAATTAAAATATAGGAAGGCAAAGCATCTTATCAACCAATATATCTCTTGCATCTAGCACCATACAGGAACATCAATATTTATTCAGGCAATGAATAAATGAGGACTTGTTGGAGAGAGAGTTGAAGAGAGTGCTTCAAACAAAGGTAAAGTTTGTGGAAAATCTAATAGACCAGTGGTGAGGCGGGATTCTGATGACCATGTTAAAAGATCAGGGTCTTATCCTAAGTATTTCTTCAAGCATCATATTCTTGGCTCCTTTCACCTCTCAACTTAGTCTGGATGAACCTAAATGAGACATGAAGACCCCTATTCCTAAGAAGAAAGACAACCCTAAATCCAACCACTCAATAATGAGAAAATGGAAAACAAGCAAGGGCTAGCCAACTTGCTCAGTACTTTCCACCAAGCCATGAGCCTCCAAAGCTCTTTTCCAGTTTACAAAATGTGCTGTGCTTAAGTGCCTGGTCGTGCTTCTAGAGAAATGCCACAGAAATACAGTTCAACATTGCTCTAAAAGCAATGGTGTTGAAATTTGCTTTGGAATTTTATTTTATTTCTCTATATTGAAGGGAATAGTTGCTTTTGCTCATAACTTTCTTCTTCTATTTTTTTTTTTATGGAAGCCTGCATATGGCAGTTTTATGGCTTGGGAGCTCAATTTGTTCTAAGGATAAATCTCTGAATAAAATAAATGCTATATTTTCTATAAAACATCACAGCTATAGTTTTTCTTCCTGTTTATGTCAAAAGAGATGAACCTAGAGAAATAAGCAGATAGATGACCTGGTTAAGACAGCTTAGAGAACTCAACATTCAATGTCATTGCCTGCTAGCTGTGAAGCTAGATCAAAAAATTCTGCTAAGGAGGATTAATTGTATTGAGAGGTGAGGTGGTAGGAAGAGAGGGAGGAAGAAAAGAAGGGAAAGAAGGAAGGGAATGTGAAGAAAAATCTCAGTTTTACATATCTAGGTCAAAGGCTAAGCATTCTGCTTAGCCATGGAAAGCTTTGAAATTAGTTCATGGAAATCTTTGAAATTATAATATTAATTACAACATTGCTGTCACTACTGAATGTGTGCGAGGCACTCAGCTATTTAAGTTTATTAGTTTAGTCTTTATAATAACCTTCCAGGTTAGTTACTATTTTCTCCATTTCATTGATAAGAATTCTGAGTCTTGAACAGGCCAAAACACTTTTTCACAGGTGTGGCATTATCAAACACTGGTGATGAGAGTCAGTCTTCCCATCTGTTTCATTTGAGGACCCACAAGTTTTCTCCTTATGCTGTGCAGACTCTGAAAGCTACCCTCTATGTGACAACAGCTGCTAAAATTAGTGGCAGGCCTTTATCTTTTGTATACTGTACTAAAACAAACAGAATGAACAAGCAAACCTACACACACCTCATTTCCAGGTTATTTTTGTATATTCTCTGCCTCTGTTTTTCTGATAAACACCCACTACCACGGCTAAGATTTGGAAGTGCAATGTGAAAGCCCAGATTTAAGCATCACATTCAATACTTGACAGGGAACTACCTTCTCATGGGTAACAGACCTGACTATTGTCAGGAATTACCAGGAATGTCCAGTTAAGAAGTGGTAGCAAAAGAACTACAAGTTCAAATCCTAATCACTTTCATTCACAACAGATGAAAGTTCCAGAACTGCAACCTGCAAGATTCTTTTGGACAGTAAAGTTAAGACCACCCACAAAGCCATGAATTTGCCATCTGGAGTGCATTCTTTGAAACTTGTATTTCTGAGTCAAAGAAAATTTCTTTGACAAAATACTTCTGTCTTCTTGCTGTAGTCACAATTGCATTTTTTCTTCCTTTTTTATCATGTGTGTTTTTTTTTTCCTCCTTGACCTAATTCTGGATTGTATTTTAAAAATGGAAAGAAAATTGAAGTTGCTTTGATAATAGCATCTGATTTTCTAGGATAAATAGTTATTTAATTATTACTAAGAGGGCCCCTTTAGCATGTATTTGGATTTTAAACATTAGGCTCATATTTTTTTAATTTCATTCCTTTATTGAGATTAAATTACATTCTTTTTTTAATTTCTTTTATTCATATGTGCATGCAATGTTTGGGTCATTTCTCCCCCCTTCCCCCTCGCTACCCGGCAGAAACTATTTTGCCCTTATCTCTAATTTTGTTGAAGAGAGAGCATAAACAATAATAGGAAGGACCGAGGGTTTTTGCTGGTTGAGATAAAGATAGCTATGCAGGGAGTTTACTCGCATTGCTTTCTTGTACATATGCATTACATTCTAAGTTGATTATTCTCAAACTGACCTTTTCTCTAGTTCCTGGTCCTCTTCTCCTATTGGCCACTGTTGCTTTAAAGATTCTGCATTAGTTAGGCTCATATATTTTGAATCACGTTTCTAAAACCAAATTACTGTCCATGAATGAAGTTTGCTAAAGATGTTTTTGTTTCTGATATTAAAAGTAAAAAAGATGTAGAAAAATGACATTGAACTATTTTAATTAGTCAAATATTTTCTTTTTTTATTTTGCAGTACTGTGAATTGAACACAGGACTTTTTTTTTTTTGGTGGTCGTGCTGAGGTTTGAACTCAGGGCCTCATGCTTGCTAAGCAAGTGTTCTACCATTTGAGCCCCTCCACTAGCCTAACCCAAGACCTTTCATATGCTAGACAAATAAGTGTTCAACCACTGAGCTGCATACACTCCCAGATCACATTCATATAAAGATTTGGCAAAAAAAACTGTGAATTTTGTCTTTAGTGATTTCAGTTTTTGCTTTAAGAAACTTTTAAAGAATTGAGTTCATTTTATTATTTTTGCCAGATTAGCAACATTTTTTCTTCACTTTTATTAGGTTACATTTGTAACCTAGGATTCATTGTGACAATTCTGAGTAATTATATGAAATACATTAACCATATTCCTTCACCTTAGTCTCCTTCATTCACTGCCCCCACTATCACCCCCAGCGCTGTACCTATTTTACAGTCCTGTCTTTTGTTTTTAACTTCTAAATTGATGTTCAAAGGGTTTCTTGATGTATGCCTGTTGTGAGTGTACTTTACTGTGCTTTGAAGGTAAATGGATGCAATTGGAGGACATCATGTTAAGGGAAGTAGGCCAGGCTCAGAAAGACAAAGGCCACATCTTTTCTCTCATATGAGGAAGAGAGATCCAAAAGATAAACATATACACAAAGCAATCATGATCATACACAAACTCATATGTAGAACTTTTTTTTTATTCATATGTGCATACATTATTTGGGTCACTTCTCCCCCCTGCCCCCACCCTCTCCCTCCCACCCCCTCGCTACCTGGCAGAAACTATTTTGCCCTTATCTCTAATTTTGTTGTAGAGAGAGTATAAGCAATAATAGGAAGGAACAAGGGTTTTTGCTGGTTGAGATAAGGATAGCTATACAGGGCATTGACTCACATTGATTTCCTGTGCATGGGTGTTACCTTCTAGGTTAATTCTTTTTGATCTAACCTTTTCTCTAGTTCCTGGTCCCCTTCTCTTATTGGCCTCAGTTGCTTTTAAGGTATCTGCTTTAGTTTCTCTGCGTTGAGGGCAACAAATGCTAGCTAGTTTTTTAGGTGTCTTACCTATCCTCACCCCTCCCTTGTGTGCTCTCGCTTTTATCGTGTGCTCAAAGTCCAATCCCCTTGTTGTGTTTGCCCTTGATCTAATGTCCACATATGAGGGAGAACATACGATTTCTGGTCTTTTGGGCCCGGCTAACCTCACTCAGAATGATGTAGAACATGTTTGTAATAGTGGAACTACTCTACAGAACTCAGGGAAGGAGAGAAAGGAAAAGAGAACGATAAACAGTAAACAATATGGACATACATAACATCTGTGAAGGTAGACGACATAACTATATGTACCGAAAGCTGTTGAATAATGGGGGGATGGGAGGGAAGGGGTAAAGGAGAGTAACAGAAGGGGTTGAATTGACTGGATAAGCAATATTTAAATATCCTAAATTTTACTGTGGGTAAATATCCTCCAGAATTAGTTTAGGATTTGTTACTTGTCAAGCTAAGGGGAAAAATTCCTGCTTGAAGGAAGAGATTAAGCACAACTGTAGATCACCTTATTTTAAAGAGTTCTCTGGTTGGGCACCCTGTGACTCACAGCTGTCATCCTAGCTACTTGGGAGGCTGAGATCAGGAGGATCACGGTTTGAAGCCAGCTTGGGCAAATAATTTGCAAGATCGCCATCTCCAAAAATAACCAGAGCAAAATGGACTGGAGGTGTGGCTCAAGCAGTAGAATGCCTGCTTTGCAGATGTGAAGTCCTGAGTAGAAAACTAGTTTCACCAAAAAAAGAAAAAAAAAAGAGTCCTCTGTCAGTGATGAATGTAAAAAAGACCTTGTGTAAATATGCACACACACACACACACACAAATATAAACATATATGTAAACATACATACATATTCCTACTTTTAAAACCAATCAAAATCAACTAAGTTGCCCTTTAAATGTGACTAAGAAAAACAAAATATGCAGTTATTAAAATATGATAGAAAATAAAGATATTTGATTATCTAAACCATAAATATCAAAACTTTTTAATCTTTGAAAATATTCATTGGTTTGTTTGGTATTGTGGAGAAATTTCTGGTTCTATTAACATGCATTTTATACTTTTCATATGTGTACTTATTTGACAATAAAATACTTCATTATACAACTGAAATATCAAGACTATCACATTACAATTGCTTCCACAAAACAATTTAACACGACATTGTGAAAATATTGTTTCTTTGAAGGCCCTCCAGGGTTTGCTTTTTTTTGTGTGTATGAAATATAATAATAATTATTAAATATGTCTTATTCAATAACGATAGTTGGACAAGTAATCTCACTGACTTTCCCTGAAAACTTTAATGGATATTAGTAACATTTTATCAACAGAAAATTTTAGCAATGCTTTGTTTTGTAACATGCTATGAATAAACAATAGAAAACAATAATTATTAAGTCTACCTTTCTTGGGACTACAGGATTTTCATGAATTTTATTTTCATTTAATTTCTTGAGGTAAGTTATTAACCACATTTTTCAAATGAGAATAGTCTAAGATTTATTTCAAAGATTCTGCTTTTTTTGCCTCTAAATTATTTTTCCTGTGAACAAAATGCTTACTTTCAGCAGTGCCAAATATTAATGTTAATTTTAGGTTACATTGCATATGCTTATAGTCCCTTCCCTACTCGCAAGATAGACTAGGATTTGTTGTGTTAACAATTTAAACCTGAAATGTCCATAGCGCAACATAACCAAGATTTATTTTATACTCATTGCTGCAAACTGTCCAGTTGGGGGCAGAAGCTCAGCTGCACAGGTATTGAAGGTTGCAGCATTGTGGCAGAGAGAAAGAAGGAGAGAGAGAGAGAAACAAAACTGAACATGTCATATATACTTACCCCTTAGTGTCACAGTTACTGACTGCTATTCATATTTCTTTGGCCAGGATTTGCCCTATGTAAGGTTTGGGGAAATACCGTTTTTCTTATGTGGGGGGTGGAAAATAAATGTTTATTTGTAAACACTAGAGATGTCTACCATAGCCTTCATATCTTATGTGAATGCTAATTCTAATTAGCCTTAAGTAATCTTTTAGATATTCATCTTCTAGAAAGATGGTATTCCTTCTAAATTATTTAAGGGAAAAGCATGGGGACCATATAACAAATGATAGATTATAAAAGGAAGCACAAAGCACAAAGAATTGATAAATGAGAGAAACATAATAGTAAAAATTGATTAGAAAATAACATAAAGCCAGAATTAAATGTAAAAAATATGGTGTTAGCTCTGTTAAAGAAATAAAACCCAAATGCAATGCCTGCTGTGCAGAACAGTCACACGTAAATCTAGTTAAAGTCAGAGTAACTGTGTATGTTTCAAATACAGACAAGAAAGATAGGAAGGGGAAACCAGATGTACACAGAGTAGCATATATTATCTTCCCTGAAAAATGTTGAAGAATTCAAGTCAGTTGATTAAACATTCAAGTCAAGTAACTTGGAAAGATCACAAAAAATATGTGAGGAAAGTGACAGGAGTAATTTAATAAAGATATTAATGAATTTTGGAACATGAGGGAAAGGAGTAGAATTAATTACAAATTCCCCAGATGTGGTCCATGGGAACAGCAACATTGCAGCAGCAGGAGCAGTGATGAATTTGATAAGACAAAGAAGCAGAAAGAAAACCAGGCTGCAAATTACTAACAAGAAAATCTGGTTATCAGGAAAATTAAGAAAAATTAGCACCTTATGTTTCTGTCAATGAATGAATGAATGAATATCTGAAATCCAGGATGAAATGTTATTATGAATAAAGCAAAATCAAATCAGACAACTAGAAATACATGGAGAAAATTGTTTGGCCATCTCTGAACAACATTGCAAATTGAGATTTCAAGCATGAACCATCATGGATTTAAACAATTTCAAAACAAGAAAGCAAATTATTTCATAAAAGAAGCAAATGTTTTCTATTATTTTATGCAGTGAGAATTACATATATACTGAAATCTGATAAAGATAATGTAAAATTTTTTTTTAAAAAAAGATTGATACAAAAATATGGCTTACCACCCAAATTATTAATATAATAAAATACTATATTTAAAAGTTTATAGCATGATCAAGTGCAATTATCCTTAAAATGACAGGATAGTCACTATCAGGAATACATTAATATGAATTTTTTTAAAAGTTGCAAGATAAATCAGGTGATCTTATTTAAACAGATGCTGTGCTAAAACTTGAGACCTACTATTTTTATTTTTATTTAAAACATTTTAAAAACATTATTTTTTAACATATAATAGTTATACTGGGTGATACATGGTGATATTTACCTATGTGCTTGCAATATATCTTAGTTATATTTACCCCCTCCATCATTCTCCCTCAACCCCCGTTAGAACAATTTCAAAAGAGACATACTCTTTTTAAAAGACATGAGCAAAATTTCTATGTATTACATAATAAAACTATGTTGTATTTTAAAATATCAATGTATAAGTTATGATACAAGTGTTAAATTTTGCTTTACGGTAAACTATAATTTTTGAATTAAAAGTCAGGAATTAGAAAGACAAAGATACTTGCTCCCATTCTGTGATTTATTTATTTATTTATTTATTTATTTAATTCATTTATTCACATGTGCGTACATTGTTTAGGCCATTTCTCTCCCCGTCCCCCACTCCATCCCTCTCCCTGCAACCCCCCTCACTTCAAGGCAGAATCTGTTCTTCCCTTATCTCTAATTTTGTTGAAGAGAAGACATAAGCAATAATAAGAAAGACAAAGCGTTTTTGCTAGTTGAGATAAGGATAGCTATACAGAGAGATTCCTAGCATTGCTTCAATGTAAAAATGTGTTACAACCTAAGTTATTCATCTCTAACTGACCTTTTCACTAGTTCCTGATCCCCTTCTCATATTGACCTCTGTCACTTTAAGGTTTCTGTATTAGTTCTTCTGCAGTAGGGACATCAAATACTTTCAAGTTTTGGGTTTCTTACCTATCCTCATTCCTCCCCTAGATGCTCTCCCCTTATCATATGACCTAAGTCCAACCTCATTGCTGTATTTGCCCTAGATCTAAAGTCTGCATATGAGGGAAAACATACAATTTTTGGTCTTCTGAGCCTGGCTAACCTCGCGCAGAATGATGTTCTCTAGTTCTATCCATTTACTTGTGAATGATAAGATTTCATTCTCCTTCATGGCTAAGTAAAATTCCGTTGTGTACAAGTACCACATTTTCTTGATCCATTCATCAGTAGTGGGGCATCTTGGCTGTTTCCATAACTTGGCTATTGTGAATAGCACTGCAATAAACATGGGTGTGGAAGTGCTTTTGGAGTAACCTGTATCACATTCCTTTGGGTATATCCCCAGGAGTGGGATTGCTGTATCATATGGCAGATCTATGTTTAGATTTTTAAGAAGTCTCCAAATTTTTTTCCAAAGTGGTTGCACTAGCTTGTATTCCCACCAGCAGTGTATGAGGGTTCCTTTTCCCCCACATCCCTGTCAACACCTATTGTTTTAATGATAATATGTCGTGGGTTAGTTCTATTTTGGTCAAGTCTGTTTGGTGTCCTGGAGGCTTCCTGTACCTGAATGGGCATAGCTTTCTCTAGATTTGGGAAATTTTCTGTTATTATTTTGTTGAATATGTTATGAATTCCTTTTTCTTGCACCTCTTCTCCTTCTTCAATGCCCATGATTCTCAGGTTTGGTCTTTTGATGGAGTCAGTGAGTTCTTGCATTTTCTTTTCACAGGTCTTGAGCTTTCTGACTAATAGCTCTTCAGTTTTTCCTTTAATTTCCATTTCATCTTCACTTTCTGAGATTCTGTCTTCTGCTTGTTCTAGTCTGCTGGAGTGGCCTTCCATTGTGTTTTGTATTTCTGTTTCATTTTTTTTTCTGAGGTTTTCTATATCACCAGTCACTTCCTCTTTCACATTGTCAATTTTCATCCTTAATTCATTTATCTCTTTATTTATGGTGTTCTCTGTTTCACTTTGGTGTTTATTTAGGGCTCCTATGAGTTCACTTATTTGTTTTTGTGTCTTCTCATATTCTTTATTTTTGTTGTCTTGGAATTTCTTGAGTGCCTCTTGTATGATTTGATTGAACTTGTCTAGTGTCATCTCCATGAAATTCTCAGTGATTTCTTCTTTCAGGTTGTTCTTTTAGGCTTCATTGGGTTCCTTGGAATTGTCTATCTTTGTTTTGTTAGGGTCTGGAACTGGGTATCCATTTTCTTCATTTCCCTCTGAATCCTGTACTAATTTATTTTGAGGGGGGGGAGAATGGTTGCCATCTCTTTTCTGTCTTCCCATAATTCCACTTGGTGCTGTTTCTGTCCCTGTTGTATGTGTAATTTAGTATTAGGTAGCTTACAGTAGTAAAAGTAATGAGATCTAGAAAGAAAGAGTAAGAAGAAAAAGAAAGAAAATAAAAATAAAATAAAATAGAGAACCAAAGAAATCAACAAGGAGAGATGGTGGACTAACAAATAGTGAACAAGACAAGCACTTAAAGAGAAAGAGAAAAAAAAACTTCCAGGTTCAGGAACAATAGAATTTCAGTCTTAGTAGTTCTGGTGTTACTCCTCCAGCATCCAGTCCTGGTGTTGGTATTTAAGCAGTAGCACTGTCATTGTCTTGCTAGGTGGTTGGGACAGGAGACAGCTTTGTGAACCACTATCTGCCCTATTTCAGGCAGCAGCTCATCACCTGCCTACTGTCAGTTGTCTACTTTTCCAGGCTTTGTGCACTGAAAGTTCATGCAGAGAGCAGCTCCTTGCCCTCCTCCCTTCTCCAGTGCACTCAGAGCACCCCGCCCTCTCTGCTGCATGTCCTTTTCAGTTCCTTGTTTACTACTCAGATTTTTTCTTTTGCTTAGATGGGGGTCAGTCTGTACAGGGGGCTATGCTGGTTTATCCCAGGGGTGGCTGTGGGAATACCCTGTGCCACTTATTTGCTCACCTGTTGGTCTGTGTCTCCCAAGCAGGTTTGGAGCTGGTGTCTGGTGGCATGGGAGCCCTCCTGTTTTCTCAGTGTAATGTGGTGTGGAGAAGCTTTGTACAGGCTGGGGGTTTGAGGTGTCGGAGTTTTGCTTATTCTTGGTGGTTTTTTCCTGCCAAGTGTGGCTCCAGCATCTTAGCAAGATTTTTGATTTATGTAGCTCACACTGTCTGCTTCCTCCCTCTTGTCGCCATCTTGGAGCCCATTCTGTGATTTAATACTGTCATAGAAATGTCAAAGAAACTATAAATTAAGATCCAAGATGGTGATGGAGACAGAGATGCAGACCTCTGTGAGCTCCTGACCCAGAGACCCTGCCAAGAAGCTGGAAACAAGCCTGGCTGAGGTAAAGCACCAGGGAGAGCCAAAAACAAGGCACCCTAAACACTTAGATCATGGAAGGCTTCTCCATGCCATGATCTAATAAAAGAACAGCTGGCCTGCTAAATCCCTGTCCCATAGGTTTGCAGAGCTGCTGCTCCATTCTGCCAGGCTCTCTGACCCTAAGGCTGTGCCAGGCCACAGCCCTGCTCAAGACCAGATCCACACACCACCGGGATACCTGCCCCTCAGCTGCACCGGCCTCCAGCCTCTGGACCCACAATACGCTGGGATATCTGCCCCTTGGTTGCACTGCTGGATTCATGATGACTGGGATCCCTGCTACCCATCCACGCTGCACCCTGGCTCAGAGCTGGCCCCACAGCTTGCCAGGATACCCACCCCCTTGAACCCACTGCCCTTCAGGCCCTGCTGAACCCCAGCTACGTGTGGGACAACTGGATCCCCACCCCTTGGACTCCTGCCTGACAGGCCCTGGAAGGCTCCAGCTTCATGTGGAATGACTGGAGCCCCCCCTGCCCCACCCACCTGGGACAGGCACTAGCCTGGTGTGAGACAGCTGCATCCACCAGCCCACCAGGAACCTTGCCCCTTGAGCAGAGCCGTCCCCAGCTCTACAGGCTTCCCAGATAAGTGTTCCACCAGGGTCCCACTTGGGCTGTCACTAGAGGGCTCCAAGCATGCCTAAGAGACACACACAGATTGGACTGGACAGTAAAGAAGTAAAAACAACTAACCCTGCAATCCTACTGTTCCAGAACTGGGTTGTTTTTTTTTTTTCTTTTTCTCCCTTCTTTAAGAGTTTGGCAGCCTGGTTTGCTGTTTGGTCACCCACCATCTCTCCCATGTTTTTCTCTTTCTTTTTTTCCTCTCTTCATTTTATCTTTCTTTCTCTTTCTGTTTTTTATACTTCTGTCATGATTTTGTTAGTATTAATATTGTAACCCAGCTAATGCCAAATTACACATAGTCCAGGGACAGAAATGGTACCTAGTGGAAACATGGGAAGAAGAAAAAGGGATGGAAAGCATTCTCCCCCCAAAAATAAAGTAGTACAGGATTTAGAGCTAAATAAAGAAAACGGATACCCAGACCAGACTCCAACAAAACAAAGATAAACTACACCAAGGAACCCAATGAAGACCACAAGAACACCCTGAAAGAAAAAACTCTATAAGTAATTAATGAGAATTTCATAGAGACACTACTAGACATGGTCAACCAAAACGTACAGGAGGCACTCAAGAAATTCCAAGACAACAAAACTAAACAATACAAGAAAACACAGAAACAAATAAATGAAATCATAGGCACCCTAAACAAACACCAAACTAAAAAAAGGGTCATCATAAGCAGAGAGAGAAATGAATTAAGGGCAAAAATTGACAATGTTAAAGAAGTAACCCATGATATGGTAAACCTCAGAAAATAGAATGAAACAGAAACACAAAACAAAATGGAAGGCCATTTCAGCAGAATAGAACAAACAGAAGACAGAATCTCAGAACTTGAAGATGAAATGGCAATTAAAAGACAAACTGAACTATTAAACTCAAGACATGTGAAAAGAAAAGGCAAGAACTCACTGACTCCATCAAAAAAACAAACCTGAGAATCATGGGTATTGAAGAAGGAGAAGAGGTGCAAGCAAAAGGAATTTGTAATATATTCAACAAAATAATAACAGAAAATTTCCCAAATCTAGAGAAAACTATGCCCATTAGGATACAGGGGGCCTCCAGAACACCAACAGACCTGACCAAAATAGAACTACCCCATGACATATTATCACTAAAACAACAAGCACAGAGACTAAAGAAAGAATATTGAAGGCTGTAAGAGAGAAAAAACAAATAATATACAAAGGTAAACCCATCAAAATCACAGCAGACTTCTCAACAGAAACATTAAAAGCAAGAAGAGCATGGGGTGAGATCTTCCAGGCACTGAATGAAAATAACTTCAATCCTAGGATATTCTACCCAGCATTACTATCATTCAAAATAGAACAATAAAAGTCTTCCATGATAAGAAGAAATTAAAACAATATATGACCACCAAGCCACCACTACAGAAGATTCTCCAAGGAATTCTGCACACAGATAAAGAAAGCAAACAAAACCATGAAAGGGCAGGCAACACCAAACCACAGGAGAAGAAAAGACAAGAAAGTAAAGAGTAACATTGATTCAACTACACATAATCAAACTCTTAATCAACAATGAAACTACATGACAGGGATCACCACGTACTTATCAATACTAACACTGAATGTTAATGGACTAAATTCCCCATCAAAAGACATCGACTGGCAAACTGGATTAAAAAGGAAGATCCAACAATCTGTTGCCTACAGGAGACCCTCCTCATCAACAGAAACAAGCACTGGCTGAGAGTGAAAGGGTGGAATAAGATTTACCAAACCAATGGTCCCCAAAAACAGTCAGGGGTGTCTGATGTCGGACAAAGTAGACATCAAACCTACATTGATCAAACAAGATAAAGAAGGACACTCCATACTAATAAAAGGGGAAATACATCAAAAGGAAATAACAATTATCAACCTATGTGCACCCAATGTCAATGTACCCAATTTCATCAAACATACACTGAAGGACTTAAAAACACATACAAACGCCAACACAGTGAGAGTGGGAGACCTTAATATTGCCCTATCACTAATAGATAGGTCATCCAAACAAAAAATCAATAAAAAAATCCTAGAACTAAATGACACCATAGATTAAATGGACCTAGCTGATGTCTATAGAATATTTCATCCAACTTCTGCACAATGCACATTCTTTTCAGCAGCCCATGGACCCTTCTCAAAATTGATCATATCTTAGGACACAAAGCAAGCCTCAGCAAATATAAGAATACAGAAATAATCCCATGCATTCTATCTGACCACAATGCATTAAAACTAGAAATCAACAACAAAAACAGCAGTAAAAAGCATACAAACAACTGGAAGATGATCAACACATTGCTCAATGATGAATGGGTCATTGATGTAATAAAAGAGGAAATTAAAAGTTTCCTGGAAGTTAATAAAAAAGAAAACATGACTTACCAGAACCTCGGGGACACAGCAAAGGCAGTCCTGAGAGGAAAATTTATAGCCATGAGTGCATATATTAAAAGGACTGAAAGATCCCAAATCAATGACCTAATACTATAGCTCAAACTCCTAGAAAAACAAGAACAAGCCAATCCAAAAACAAGCAGAAGGAAAGAAATAATTAAAATAAGGACTGAAATAAATGAAACAGAAACCAAAAAAGCCATACAAAGAATCAATGAAACAAAAAGCTGGTTCTTTGAAAAAATAAATAAGATTGACAGACCCCTGGGAAACCTGACTAAAATGAGGAGAGAAAAAACCCAAATCAGTAAAATCAGAAATGCAAAAGGGGAGATAATAGCAAACACCATGGAAATCCAGGAAATCATCAGAGACTACTTTGAGAGCCTCTACTCTAATAATTTGAAAATCTTGAAGAAATGGACAGATTTCTAGAAACTTACAACCACCCAAAACTGAACAAAGAAGATATTAATCACCTGAATAGATCTATAACACAAAAAGAAATTGAAGCAGAAATCAAGAGTCTCCCAAAAAAGAAAAGTCCAGGACCTGATGGATTCTCTGCTGAATTCTATCAGACTTTTAAAGAAGAACTGATACCAACCCTCCTTAAACTGTTCCATGAAATAGAAAGGGAAGAAAAACCGTGTAACTCACTCTATGAAGCCAATATTACTCTCATCCCCAAACCAGACAAAGACACCTCCAAAAAGGAGAATAATAGGCCAATTTCCTTAATGAATATCAATGCAAAAATCCTTAATAAAATAATGGCAAACCAAAACCAACAACACATCAGAAAGATCATACACCATGACCAACTTGGCTTCATCCCAGGGATGCAGGGGTGGTTCAACATACGCAAATCTATAAATGTAATACAGCACATCAATAGAAGCAAAGACATAAACCACTTGGTCATCTCAATAGATGCAGAAAAAGCCTTTGACAAGATCCAACACCACTTCATGATAAAAGCTCTAAGAAAACTAGGAATAGAAGAAATGTATCTCAACATTGTAAAGTCCATTTATGACAAACCTACAGCCAACCTCATACTTAATGGTGAAAAACTGAAACCATTTCCCCTTAAAATCAGGAACAAGACAAGGTGCCCACTATCCCCACTCCTATTCAACATAGTCCTGGAATTCCCAGCCAGAGCAATTAGGCAAGAAGAAGAAATAAAAGGAATACAAATAGGTAAAGAAAGTGTCAAAATATCCTTATTTGCAGATGATATGATTCTATACCTTAAAGACCCAAAAAAAATCTACCCAAAAACTCTTAGATACCATAAACAGCTACAGTAACGTGGCAGGATACAAAATCAACCCTCAAAAATAATTAGCTTTTCTACACACCAACAACGAACAAACTGAGAAGGAATATATGGAAACAATTCCATTCACAATAGCTTCAAAAAAAATCAAATACCTAGGAGTAAATTTAACAAAAGATGTGAATGCACTCTACAAGGAGAATTACAAACTCCTGAAGAAAGAGATCGAGGAAGACTACAGAAGATGGAAAGATTTCCTGTGCTCATGGATGGGTAGAATCAGCATAGTAAAAATGGCTATACTACCAAAAGCAATCTACATGTTTAATGCAATTCCCATCAAAATTCCAGTGACTTTCATTGCAGAGATTGAAAAATCTACTCTAAAGTTCAGTTGGAAACACAAGAGACCGTGAATAGCCAAGGCAATACTCAGCGAAAAAAAGCAATGCTGAACGTATCACAATACCCGATTTCAAACTATATTACAAAGCAATAACGATAAAAACAACATGGTACTGGCACAAAAACAGACATGAAGACCAGTGGAACAGAATAGAGGACCCGGGTATGAAGCCACACAACTATACCCACCTTATTTTTGACAAAGGTGCCAAAAACATACAATGGAGAAAAGACAGCCTCTTCAACAAATGTTGCTGGGAAAAGTGGTTACCCATCTGCAAGAAACTGAAACTAGATCCATGTGTATCACCCTGTACTAGTATCAACTCAAAATGGATCAAGGACCTTAATATCAGACCTGAAACTCTGAAGTTACTAAAGGAAGGAGCAGGAAACACTCTGTGAACTAATAAGTATAGGCAAGGACTTCCTCAAAAGAACCCCAAAAGCCCAGCAACTAAGAGAAAGGATAGAAAAATGGGACTTCATAAAATTAAAAAGCTCCTGTACAACAAAAGAAATGGTCTCTAAACTGAAGAGAACACCCCCAGAGTGGGAGAAAATATTTGCCAGCTATACATCAGACAAAGGACTGATAACCAGAATATATAGGAAACTTAAAAAACTAAACTCTCCTAAAATCAATGAACCAATTAAGAAATGGGCAACTGAAGTAAACAGAACTTTCTCAAAAGAAGAAATTCAAATGGCAAAAAAACACATGAAAAAATGCTCACCATCTCCAGCCACATTGGAAATGCAAATCAAAACCACACTAAGATTCCACCTCACCCCTGTTAGAATAGCCAACATCAAAAACACCAACAACAACAGGTGCTGATGAGGATGTGGAGAAAAAGGAACCCTCATACACTGCTGGTGGGAATGCAAGCTAGTGCAACCACTCTGGAAAAAAATTTGGAGGCTTCTTAAAAATCTAAACATAGACCTGCCATATGATCCAGCAATCCCACTCCTGGGGATATACCCAAAGGAATGCGACTCAGGTTACTCCAGAAGCACCTGCACTCCCATGTTTATTGCAGTGCTATTCACAATAGCCAAGTTATGGCAACAACTAAGATTCCCCACTATTGATCAATGGATCAAGAAATGTAGTACTTGTACACAATGGAATTTTACTCAGCCATGAAGAAGAATGAAATCTTATCATTTGCAGGTAAATGGATGGAACTGGAGAACATCATTCTGAGCGAGGTTAGCCAGGCTCAGAAGACCAAAAATCGTATGTTCTCCCTCATATGCAGACTTTAGATCTAGGGCAAATGCAGCAATGTGGTTGGACTGGGACCACATGAGAAGGGAAGAGCACATATGGGAGATATAGAAATAGCTAGAAAACTCAAAACATGAAAGCTTTTGATGTCCCCACTCCAGAGGAACTAATACAGAAACCTTAAAGCAACAGAGGTTATCATGAGAAGGGGATCAGTAGCCAGGGTAAAGATCAGTTAGAGATGAATCAACATGGGTCATAACACATGTACACAGAAGCAATGATAGGAATATTTCTGGATAGCTATCCTCAACTCAACTAGCAAAAACACTTTGTCTTCCTTATTATGCTTGTCTCTTTTCTTCAACAAAACTAGTGATAAAGGCAGAACACGACCTGCCTGGAACTGAGATGGGAAGGGGGGAGAGGATGGGAGAGGGAGGCAGGGGGGAGAAATGACCCAAACAATGTATGCACATGTGAATAAATGAATAATAAAAAAAATTAAAAAAAGAAACTATGAATTAAAGAGGAAGTAAAATGTTGGCATGGTGAGAAATAGAAACACATGAATGTCTATACACTGTAAAACACAATAGAAATGGTAGGAGAGCTCAGTATATCAAGATGCCAAGTAATTTACATAAGGGCATGAAAATGTGAAAGCTGCCTTGACATCAACAATAACCAGCCCAAAGAAAAGAAGCAGGGGCAGGGGGAGGTGCCATCTATGGAAATAATAAAAATGTCAATTTCAAAAAAAAAGAAAACCTCTAAATAACTTCATAATGTGCATATGTATATCTTTTATGCTTTAGAAAGAAGTATAAAAAGATGTGAATGAAAGTAGAAAAATCTTGTATTTTTCATTAGGAATACCTAAATTAGGAAGACATTGTTTCCATTGACAATCTAAATATTCAATGAAGAATCACTCAAATCCCACCAGGGTGATTGGAACTGTACTATCTGACTGTAACGTTCATCTGGAAGAACAGTCATAGGGACTGTTCAAAGTATAGTATTAATGAGCTCTGTAGTAATTAAGTAGTCTGGTAGTGGCCCAGAATGGGCAAAAGAAATGACCAGATGTCAGAAATAAAACCATGTATATGCATGATAATTAAATTATATCACAAGGTGAATAATACCTGTAGCAATTCAAGTTAGTGGGGGGAAGGCTCAATAAAGAGCATTGTGGTGACCAGCTATCCTTTCAGGAAAACAGTAGTGTGTACTGGCAGATACCTGATGCTTACTGGCTTGGCTTTGTAGGTTTCTCTCCAGTTCTGCTTCACTTTCTTCTCTGCCAGCATCCACGAGAAGCTACCACTGCCTTTCTACTAGACTACTAGAATAGTTTAACAGTCCTCCTAAATCCCAGTTTTCTTATTAACTTACCTTTATTCAGAGTTTTAAGAGGTGGAAATTCACGGTAAGAAATTTTTATTAGTAAGAATTTTCAATAAAGTTTTCTGAGCTGTATTTCTAGAACATATAAAATGACAAATGACAATTTTACTATCTTCCCACCTCTTTCCTTTACTACTATTTCACCAATTACAGAAACTAACAACCAAAGGAGATAATTGATAAGGAAGTTTTGCCCATGTTCTCATGATATCAAACTTTTAAAGTCAATAAATATAATCAACTAAAGTATAAATGTTAGTATCACAAGAAGTAATATATTTTTTCTTTCTAGAAGAAACTATATTTTGCTTTCAATCACTCCAAGTTAGATTTTACTGTTATCTACAGCCTATTTTCTTGTATGGCCAATGACAACTTAAAAAAATTACAATATGAAGCATTGTATGAAAATGAAAACATTGAAATGAATTGTTTCAGTGAGTATGTGAACATGTTACTTCCTATGACATCTACCATCTCTGCTGGTAACTATTGTTTCATAGTTCACAAATGGCCTAGAAAGTATGATGGAAGCAGATTTGAGTTATTCATCCCAAATTCTGATAATGTGCCTCTAAATTTGTGTAGTTTACATGCATCCTCCCTTCAGGGAAGGTAGATTACTTTTTCCTCTCATGTTACTCCTTCAATCAAAAGAGACTGGAACAGTAATTATGGTTGTTCTTTGGAGAGATAAGCATTTTCTAATCTTTTCCTTTTGTCACAGCAGAAAATTGGTAGTTGGTATCAGGTATTTCATTTGAACACTGATGATCTGCTCAATAAGATAAATCTTGGCCATCTGTCGGCAGCCTGAAAAAATATCATAAGCAGAAAACATGTTGAGGAAAGAAGGTGCTTACAAAATCATCAAAGTTGCCCTTATTTTAGGAGTTTTGTAGTGGTAAAAATAAGGTGTATAGATGTTATTCTCCTGGATCTCAAAGTAAACAATGAATTTAATCATAACAATAATATGAGTCTCTCAACCTGTGAAGAGTTTTCTGAGACTTTGAAAAAGGGAGGAGTCTCTTTCTTCCTCAGGGAAACTTTAGATTGAGTAATTCCTGTAGGGAGACCCAGGAACACTGTAGAGGGAGGAAAGGAGCTACTGCTGCAAGTGTCTGAGCCACTGTGCAACCGCTCTTCCTGCTTCTAGGGGAGGAATTGGCATCATATTCTTACACTGTGGGGCCGCAAGAGCTATGGTATGCCCATGGTGTCAAACTACTTGCATTTATTCACTTGCTCTTTGCTCTGAACACAGAGACACAGCACTGAGCAAGATGGACAAATTAGTTTGCCCTCAAGAAGTTAGTGTTCTTTCTAGTTGGAACTGACAAAAATAATAAAATATGCAGAATATTATGTAGCAAGTGTTATGGGGAAAGGAAAACAGAAACAGGCACAGGCAATACTAGAAGGGGTTTTCTTTTTTATGGATTGCTTTTTATTGGTGTGCTGGGTGGGGGTAAATTGTGGCATTTGCAGAAGTTCCTACAATATATCAAATACATCATACTTGAATTCACCCTTCCATCATTCTCCTTTACCCACCCCCCACCTTCATTCCTGGAATAGTTTCAACAGGTATCATTTTTCCATTTACGTACATGTGTATGCAGTATTTGTACCACATTCACAGAAGGGGTTTTCTTAATTGTGGTGGTCAGTCAGACTTTAAGAATCAGTTCAACAATATTTGAGTCTCAGAGTTCTTTTGTGTGTTTGATGGATGCTGAGAAAATGATTAACATCTATAGGAAACAGAGATATCATAAGAGCCCTGTGTTTTGGAACCAATTTCTTTTTCATCCCTTCAGTCAGATTTTCAAAAACAATACACTTGACTGTGTCATATTTGTTCTCACAACTGTCAAAGGACTTACTACTTCTCTATGTAAAATCCCAAATCCATACCGTGTCCCATGAAACCCTACATGTTCTAATCTGCTGATGACTACCTGATTTCACTCCTGTCACTCTTCTCCTTCCTCACTAAACTCCAGCACCATGGCTTCCTTGCATCCTCACAGACATCAATTCTTGCCTCCTGGCTGCTTCCTTTACCTCCAGGGTTCATGCTCTCGCTATCTGAACGTTCTACTCTTCAGTCTTTCCTCAGTGTGACATCTGCAGAAAAGATGAACTCCTTAACCCAACAATCCCATCCCTACCTTGCCCCATCAACCTGTCCTCTTATTGGACCTCAATTTTAATAATAAACAGAAATTGGGTACTTATAACATCCTTAAATTGGATGTTCCACGAAGAGCCTCTCCATATAGAGACACTCAGGCTGAGATCCTAATGACTAAGAGAGACTCAATAATGTCGAATTCAGAAGGAAAATTGATGCCACAGTGGGAAATGAGCTTGACAACATCAATTTACAAAGATATTAAGGTGGCTGGAGCAAGGAGGACAAGGAGGAGAAAAATTTTAGATAGCGTTAAGGGCAGATCATGCAAGGATTTTTGATTTACCATAGTTTAGGCGTTATTCTACATCTGATGGGAAGACATTGCAGTATTCTAAGTGAGGCAGTATTTAGTTAATTAATTAAATTAAAGAATCATGTTAGTTACTTTATAGTTCCTTTTACAGAGATGAGCAAGATTAGAGGAGGAACTTGCACAGGAGTGGAGAAATGATGAGTTTTGCTCTGGCCCTCTCTTCTCTGATGTGCGTATAAAATACTTACACATAGACATTAGGAAGGCTTGAAGTTCCAGGGCAATATAGCTACAGTGTTGTCATAGTAGTGTCTTAGCAAAATGAAAGCTATCAATTATGCAAGAAGTATTAATTAAGAACCTTCTGCGTTCTTCACTCTGTAAGGTGTCAGAGGCATACAAAAGAGTTATTAGATATATTTCTTTCTCTAAGGAGATTGCAAGCTAACTAGTATTATTAAAGTCATAAATCGTAATTTATTTAAATGGTAAGTTGATGACCTATACAAATTAGGAGCAGAATATTAGTATTGCTTATCAAATAACGACTCACCCATGCCTAGACGTTTTTCCCTGTTTAGTTATTGTTAACTGTTTTATTCTTTATAGTTGGAGCATATGGTATCAGAAGACCCGTGGCTCCTCTCCACATAGAGTTTACAAACTAATAAAAGATGAAATTAAAATATTTGAACAAAATTTTTGACTTAAAACTGAGGTAATTGTTCTATGTAAATGTCCCTGTGTTTGACAGATGCATTTAGGGGCTGATTTAGGCTGCTATCAGGAGATTTCTGCGTTCTACTGTCATTTGAGTTGAGTCTGAAAGAGGCAGAAAGAGACAGGGGAGCATGTTGGGAGGGAAAGGCACTGGATACAGAGAAGCATGTGTGAACCCCTGAGCCCTGGTGCAAACAATGCATTTGAGGATATCAGGGAAAGCCATTGTGACCGGAGGGCTATGCTGCCTGGCTGGCTACAGAAGCAGTCAGGTGGAGATCTTTTTAATAAATGTGAAGGGTAATGGAAAACCAGCAGAGGATGCTCTGGAGGAATTCCATTGTCAGAGTCCCATGTTTTAAAGGTCTTCTCATATCCACATGTACAATAGGATTTGGGAGGAGAAGGGTTCTTATAGCATGAGAAGACCTGGAACAGTGCTGGTGCAAGGATGCAGTGAAGTAGATGAATTTGAGGTTACATGTATATATGGATGGATGGAGGTGGTAGGGTCAACCAGACTTGGTGTTGCATGACACTGGGAGATGGGGAAGATGGAGGAAAATGGAGGTAACAGGACCTCGGTACCTGGTGGTGCACTTCACTATGACAGGACATGTTACATTACTTTCTAAAACAATGTGTGATGCACAGGAAATTAATGTGAGTCAACTCCCTGTATAGCTATCCTTATCTCAACCAGCAAGAATCCTTGTTCCTTCCTATTATGGCTTATACTCTCTCTACAACAAAATTAGAGATAAGGGCAAAATAGTTTCTGCTGGGTATTGAGGTGGTGGGGGGAGAGGGAGGGGGTGGAGTGGGTGGTAAGGGAGGGGGTGGGGGCAGAGGGGAGAAATGACCCAAGCCTTGTATGCACATATGAATAAAAAAAAAAAAACAATGTGTGATGGTCTCAGTTACTGCAAAGTGACCTTGTAAAGTCAAAAGAAGTTTTAAAGATTATACTGTATAACATATTAATTTATTGCTGTGGACTTTACATTTTAGATATATATTTTCCATTTAGGTTAGGTTCCATCATCTCTAGGAAGAAACTCTTTTAAACATATGGCTGATTTTTGCATATTTATTTGATATAAGGTTAGCAAGTAAATTTTGTCAGTCTTCCTTATGAAAGCATATTTGTGAAGATGTTCTGACCATGAAAATCTTCGTAGCTAATATTATGAGACACAGACTGATTCTATTTGCCTCTAATATCCTCTCTTGTTTTCTGTCTTTTAAAGCCTTCTTCTGGAGAGCAAAGGGGAAATTTTATTCAAGAAGTGACACATACTTGCAGCTTTGTCTGTTAACCTCTAGGTAATGCAACTTTGACAAGGCTGAAATTCCCTCCTTCCATCTCACCTTTCTCATATCATTTCTGGATAGCAGGTCTTTTAAACAATGTCGGTCATTTTAAAAAGAGAATTAAGTGGTATTTAGCATGTTTACAACGTTGTGCACATGCTACCAAGCACCGAAGTATTTCCCCAACCCCAAAGAAAGCCCCGTGCCCAGTAGACCCTTCCTCCCACTCTTTCTGCTTCTGAACCCCTACATTCCTCAGTCACTTTCCTTTAATAATGTACTTTTTATTAGTTCTTAAAATTAACACTGCTAGAGGCATGGCTCAAGTGGTAGAGCTCCTGCCTAGTGAGTGTGAGGTCCTGAGTTCAAATCCCAGTATTGAAAAATAATAACACATTTTTTTATACATAATATTTTATTTTACTTTATTTATTTATTTTGAGACAGGTCTTGCTATGTAGCTCAGTCAGGCTTAGCTTCTCTCTTTTTAAAAAATTTTTATTTTATTCATATGTACATACAATGTTTGGGTCATTTCTCCCCCTTCACCTGCCCCCTGCCTTATCCCCCCTTTACCCCTCCTTACCCCTTGCTACCCAGCAGAAATTATTCTGCCCTTATTTCTAATTTTGTTGAAGAGAGAGTATAAGCAATAATAGGAAGGGCCAAGGGTTTCTGCTAGTTGAGATAAGGTAGCTATACAGGGAGTTGACTCGCATTGATTTTCCTGTGTGTTACCTTCTAAGTTAATTCTTCTCGAACTAACCTTTTCTCTAATTCCTGGTCCCCTTTTCCTATTGGCCTCGTTGCTTTAAAGTATCTGCTTTAGTTTCTCTGAGTTGAGGGCAACAAATGCTAGCTAATTTTTTAGGTGTCTTACCTATCCTCACCCCTCCCTTGTGTGCTCTCGCTTTATCTTGTGATCAAAGCCCAATCCCTTTGTGTTTGCTCTTGATCTAATGTCCACATATGAGAGAGAACACACAAATTTTTGGTCTTTTGGGCCAGGCTAACCTCACTCAGAATGATGTTCTCCAGTTCTATCCATTTACCTGAGAATGATAATATTTTGTTCTTCTTCATGGCTGCACAAAATTCCATTGTGTATTAATACCACATTTTTAAAATCCAATCATCAATAGTGGGGCATCTTGGCTGTTTCCATAACTTGGCTATTGTGAATAGTGCCGCAATAAACATGGATGTGCAGGTGCCTCTGGAGTAACAGTCTTTTGGGTATATCCCCAAGAGTGGTATTGCTGGATCATATGGTAGATCAATGTCTAGCTTTTTAAGTAGCCTCCAAATTTTTTTTCCAGAGTGGTTGTACTAGTCTACATTTCCACCAACAGTGTAAGAGGGTTCCTTTTTCCCCGCATCCTCGCCAACACCTGTTGTTGGTGGTGTTGCTGATGATGGCTATTCTAACAGGGGTGAGGTGGAATCTTAGTGTGGTTTTAATTTGCATTTCCTTTGTTGCTAGAGATGGTAAGCATTTTTTCATGTGTCTTTTTGCCATTTGAATTTCTTCTTTTGAGAAAGTTCTGTTTACTTCAGTTGCCCATTTCTTAATTGGTTCATTGATTTTAGGAGAGTTTAGTTTTTTAAGTTTCCTATGTATTCTGGTTATCAGTCCTTTGTCTGATGTATAGCTGGCAAATATTTTCTCCCACTCTGTGGGTGTTCTGTTCAATTTAGAGACCATTTCTTTTGATGAACAGAAGCTTTTTAGCTTTATGAGGTCCCATTTATCTATGCTATCTCTTAGTTTCTGTGCTGCTGGGGTTTCATTGAGAAAGTTCTTACCTATACCTATTAACTCCAGAATATTTCCTACTCTTTCCTTATCAACTTTAGAGTTTGTGGTCTGATATTAAGATCTTTGATCCATTTTGAGTTAATATTGGTATAGGGTGATATACATGGATCTAGTTTCAGTTTTTTGCAGACTGCAAACCAGTTTTCCCAGCAGTTTTTGTTGAAGAGGCTGCTTTTTCTCCATCGTATATTTTTAGTGCCTTTGTCAAAGACAAGTCGGTTATAGTTGGGTGGCTTCATATCCGCGTCCTCTATTCTGTTCCACTGGTCTTCATGTCTGTTTTTGTGCCAGTACCATGCTGTTTTTATTGTTATTGCTTTGTAATATAGTTTGAAGTCAGGTATCGTGATACCTCCTGCATTGTTCTTTTGACTGAGTATTGCCTTGGCTATTCGTGGCCTCTTGTGTTTCCATATAAATTTAACGGTAGATTTTTCAATCTCTTTAATGAATGTCATTGGAATTTTGATGGGAATTGCATTAAACATGTAGATTACTTTTGGGAGTATCGACATTTTTACTATGTTGATTCTACCAATCCATGAGCATGGGAGATCTCTCCACTTTCTATAGTCTTACTCAATCTCTTTCTTCAGAAGTTTATAGTTTTCCTTGTAGACGTCATTCACATCTATTGTTAGGTTTACACCTAGGTACTTGATTTTTTTTGAGGCTATTGTAAATGGAATTGTTTTCATATATTCTTTCTTAGTTTGTTCATTATTAGTGTATAGAAATGTTAATGATTTTTCTATGTTGATTTTATATCCTGCTACCTTGCTTTAGCTATTGATGGTGTCCAGGAGCTTCTGAGTAGAGTTTTTTGGGTCTTTAAGGTATAGGATCATATTGTCTGCAAATAGAGATATTTTGACAGTTACTTTACCTGTTTGTATTCCTTTTATTCCTTCTTCTTGCGTAATTGCTCTGGCTAGGAATTCCAGTACTATGTTGAATAGGAGTGGATATAGTGGGCATCATTGTGTAGTTCCTGATTTTAGAGGGAATGGTTTCAGTTTTTCTCCATTAAGTATAATGCTGGCTGTAGGTTTGTCATATATAGCTTTTATAATGTTGAGGAACTTTCCTTCTATTCCTAATTTTCTTAGAGGTTTTATCATGAAATGGTGTTGGATCTTATCAAAGGCTTTTTCTGCATCTATTGAGATGATCAAGTGGTTTTTGTCTTTGCTTCTGTTAATGTCGTTTATTACATTTATTGATTTTCATATGTTGAACCACCCCTGCATTCTTGGGATGAAGCCTACTTGGTTGTGGTGAATGATCTTTTTGATGTGTTGTTGAATTCGGTTTGCCATTATTTTATTGAGGATTTTTACATCAATGTTCATTAAGGGGATTGGCCTATGTTCTCCTTTTTGGAGGTGTCTTTGCCTGGTTTTGGGATGAGTGTAATACTGGCTTCATAAAATGTGTTAGGCAGTTTTCCTTCCCTTTCTATTTCATGGAACAGTTTAACGAGAGTTGGTATCAGTTCTTCTTTAAAGGTATGATAGAATTCAGCAGAGAATCCATCAGGTCCTGGACTTTAGTTTTTGGGGAGACTCTTGATTGCTGCTTCAATTTCATTTTGTGTTATAGATCTTTTCAGGTGATTAATATCCTCTTGGTTCAGTTTTGGATGACCATATATATCTAGAAATCTGTCCATTTCTTTAAGGTTTTTGAATTTATTTAAATATAGGTTCTCAAAGTAGTCTCTAATGATTTCCTGGATGTCCATGGTGTTTGTTGTTATCTCCCCTTTTGCATTCCTGATTCTACTAATTTGGGTTTTTTCTCTCCTCATTTTAGCCAGGTTTGCCAGAGGTCTATCGATCTTGTTTATTTTTTCAAAGAACCAACTTTTTGTTTCATTAATTCTTTGTATGGTTTTTTTGGTTTCTATTTCGTTGATTTCAGCTCTTATTTTTATTATTTCTCTCCTTCTATTTGTTTTGGGATTTGCTTGTTCTTGTTTTTCTAGGAGTTTGAGATGTATCATTAGGTCATTGATTTAGGATATTTCAGTCTTTTTAATATATGCATTCATGGCTATAAACTTTCCCCTCTGGTTGCCTTTGCTGTATCCCATAGGTTCCAGTAGGTTGTGTTTTAATTTTCATTGACTTTCAGGAACTCGTTAATTTCCTCTTTTATTTCATCAGTGACCCATTGTTCATTAAGCAATGAGTTATTCAGTTTCCAGCTGTTTGCATGTTTTTTCTCTGTATTTTTGTTGTTGTGTTCTAGTTTTATTGCATTGTGATCAGATAGTATGCAGGGTATAATTTCTATTTTCTTATATTTGCTGAGGTTTGCTTTGTGCCCTAGGATATGATCTATTTTGGAGAAGGTTCCATGGGCTGCTGAGAAGAATGTGTATTGTGTAGAAGTTGGATGAAATGTTCTGTAGACATCAAGTAGGTCCATTTGATCTATTGTATATTTTAGATCTCAGATATCTTTATTGATTTTTTGTTTGGATGACCTGTCTATTGATGATAATGGTGTGTTAAAGTCTCCACAACTGCTGTGTTGGAGTTAATATATGCTTTTAGGTCCTTCAGAGTATGTTTGATGAAATTGGGTGCATTGACATTGGGTGCACATAGGTTGATAATTGTTATTTCCTCTTGGTCTGTTTCCCCTTTTATTAGTATGGAATGTCCTTCTTTATTTTGTTTGATCAATGTAGGTTTGAAGTCTACTTTGTCAGAGATAAGTATTGCTACTCCTGCCTGTTTTGGGGGGCCATTGGCTTGGTAAATCTTCTTCCAGCCTTTCATCCTAAGCCTATGTTTATTTCTGTCAGTGAGATGGGTCTCCTGTAAACCTCAAATTGTTGGATCTTGCTTTTTAATCCAGTTCGTCAAACATTGCCTTTTGATGGGTGAATTAAGTCCGTTAACATTAAGTGTTAGTAGTGATAGGTATGTGGTGAGTCCTGTCATTTAGTTGTCTTAGTTGTTTGAAGGTTTGATTGTGTGTACCTAAGTTGAGGTAACTCTCTACTTTCTTGTTTTTTCTTTTCCTGTAGTTTGGTGTTGTCTGCCTTTTCATGGTTATGTTGGCTTTCACTTTCTGTGGGCAGAATCCCCGCAGATATTTTGTATTGGTGGCTTTGTGGTCACATATTGTTTTAATTTCTGCTTATCATGGAAGACTTTTATTGCTCCATCTATTTTGAATGATAATTTTGCTGGGTAGAGTATCCTAGGGTTGAAGTTATTTTCATTCAGTGCCTGGAAGATCTCACCCCAAGCTCTTCTTGCTTTTAATGTTTCTGTTGAGAAGTCTGCTGTGATTTTGATGGGTTTCCTTTGCATGTTATTTGTTTTTTCTCTCTTACAGCCTTCAATATTCTTTCTTGGGTCTCTGTACTTGCTGTTTTAATGATAATATGCTGTGGGGTAGTTCTATTTTGGTCTGGTCTGTTTGGTGTTCTGGAGGCCTCTTGCATCTGTATGGGAATAGATTTCTCTACATTTGCGAAATTTTCTGTTATTATTTTGTTGAATATATTACACATTCCCTTTGCTTGCACCTCTTCTCCTTCTTCGATGCCCATGATTCTCAGATTTGGTCTTTTGATGGAGTCAGTGAGTTCTTGCATTTTCTTTTCACAGGTCTTGAGTTGTTTAATTAATAGTTCTTTGGTTTTTCCTTTCATTACCATTTCATCTTCAAGTTCTGAGATTCTGTCTTCTGTTTGTTCTATTCTGCTGGATTGGCCTTCCATTTTGTTTTGCATTTCTGTTTCGTCCTTTTTTCTGAGGTTTTCCATATCCTAGGTTGCTTCCTCTTTAATGTTGTTTTTTTTCGACCTGAGTTCATTTATCTCTTTATTAATTATGTTCTTTGTTTCACTTTGGTGTTTATACAGTGCTTCTATGGTTTCTTTTATTTCTTCTTGTGCTTTTTCAAATTCTCTATTTTTTTGTCTTGAAATTTCTTGAGTGTCTCCTGTACATTTTGGTTGACCATATCCTGTATCTCTATAAAATTCTCATTGATTACTTGTAGGATTTCTTCTTTCAGATTATTCTTGTGGGCTTCATTGTGTTCTTTGGCATAGTTTATCTTTGTTTTGTTGGAGTCTGGATCTGAGTATATGTTTTCTTCATTTCCCTCTGGTTACTGTATTAATTTTTTGCTGTGGGAAAACTGGTTTCCCTGTTTTTTCTGTCTTCCCATCATTGTCTTTGGTGTTGTTACTGTCCCTGTACTGTGTGCAATTAAGTATTTTCTAGCTTGTAATAATGACAATGCTGATATTTAGAATGGAAGGGTGAGAGGAGAGGGAAAGCAAAAAAGGTAAAGAAATAGGGAAAAACAAATAAACAAGTAAAAACAATAAAGCAAACAAAAAGTTTCAAAGATATAAACAGGGAGAGATAGTGTACTAATCAACAGTAAGCTAATCAGGCATTAGAGAGACAGAGAGGATTGAAAAATAAAATAGAATTAAAAAAATTCCAAGTTCAAATGCAGTAAATTTTCAGTCATAATAATTATGGTATTAGTCCCTCAGCCTCCAATCCTGGAGCTGGTGTCTCAGAAGTAGTTCTGTCATTGTCTCGTCAAAGGGGAAAAAAACAAAAAACCCCCAAAACACCACAAAGTGTCCCAAGTTCAAATGCAATACAGTTTCCGTAAATTTTTTAGCATGCAAGTGTAGTTCAGTTGTTTTCTCATCAAAGGTAGGGAGGAAAAAGAAAAGAGTCTGGGGAAAGGTCTGTGAATGGTATCTGTGGCTGTGGCTCACCTGCCCACTGCTGTCAGCCTGCTGTTTCTGGAGGCGTTATTTATGCAGATCTCTGGGGTGAGCTTAACACTCACCTGGCCCCGCAGGCTTTGTTTACTCAGAGTTCTCCTGTGCAGGAGCCTCTGCTACAGGCTTTCCCCTTTCCGAGCACACCGTGGGAGGTGACACTGCACCCACTTTCTCAGGCCTGCATGTTTATTTACAGCTCACATGGGAAGTGGGCCTTCCCCCTTCTCCTGTGTTTTCCCCCCCACCACCACTTTTACAAGCTTTCCTGCTCCTGGTTGCTGGGTGTGTGCTGCTGCTCCTGCCTTCTCTGGCCAGCTTGCTTATTTACAGTTCTGTGAGGGATTCCCCTCCCCCCTTCTTCAGTGCTCAGGGCTCCCTGCCCTCTTTGCTATGTGTCTTTTTTGTTGTTGTTGTTTGTTATTTAGGTTTTTTCTCTCTTTTTTCCCTGGGTGGGGGTCGTTCTGTCCAGGGGGCTATGCTGATCTGGCCCAGGGTTGTCTGTGGTAGAACCGCAAACTGCTTAGTTTACCTTGTTGTCTGCATCTTCCCAAGCCGTCTGGGCACTGGCATCTGGTGGCGCGGGAGCCCTCCTGGTTTCTCCATTTAATGTGAAGTGGAGATGCTATGCACAGGCTGGGGGTGTGGAGGAGTCAAAATTTTTCTTCTTCTCGGTGGTTTTTCCTGTAAGGTGTATCTCCAGCGTCTCTCCAAGATTTTACTTTAGGAAGCACGCTTTCTGCTTCCTCCCTCTAGTTGCCATCTTGGAATCCAGCACAATAACAGTTTTAAATATAAGCATGTTTTATTGCTTAAAAATATATTTAATAATACAAAAAATAATTTTGCTATTCAAAATTTTAAAACCTTAGCAGCATAAAATTAGCTTTTATTCTTAACTTGTAAATTTAAGTTAAAGAAAAATTTAAATTTTCAAATTGTTTTAGTTTCTTTTTTTTTTTTTGCTGGCTGCTTTTTGGCAGTTCTGTGGTTTGAATTTGGAACCTTACACTTGCTAGACAGGCACTCAATCATTTGATCAAATTGTTTTAAATATTGAAGTTCATTCAACAGCATTAACTGAACACCTTCTAAATGCAAGGATTATAAAGACAAAAAGCTGAATATATGGTCCTCACATTCAAGGAATAAATTTCAATAAGATTATTCTTAGTAGTCATTTTAAATTTAGTCGCTAGAAAGTTTAAATTCAGAATCCATCTCACATTTCACAGGTGGAGAAACTGAGGCCCATATGCTAGGAATTGTTCCCAAGCTGTGCTCTGTCCCTAAAAAAGACTCTGTGCTATTGGTGTTTTATTGCCTGAGTCTCAATAGGTAGTATCTGGCAGAGTGTTCTGAATAGGATTTGTTTGGTCTAGGACATTGGGAGAAAAAGAACCCGATTGTCTAGGAGAGTTTGAGTGGAGTCATCTATATTCTGAGTGAAATTTATATTCTGATGTTTAGAAGAGTGCATTTTGAAACAAGCAAAGGGGAATGCCTCTGTGCAGATAGGTAGTTATAGAATGTCCTTTCCATTGCAAACATCTGCCCTGTCACTTTTTAAAAAAGGTGGAGAATGAAATTTTTTGGAAGAACACTTACAGTTCTTTGGTGATTTAGAAGAAGTGGAGGCAATTACATAACTTAAATTCAATGACTTTTAGGCTCTATATCGCTCTTTTCTAAATATCCAAGTTCTGGATGGAAAATTTGATTTGCCAAATTTTCTTAAGCTATCTGCCAAAGGACCGAGCATTTGTGGTAAGGGTTAGAGAGATAGGGAAAACAGACATGGCTTCTGGGGATATTCCATTTGATAGAGGATCTTTTCCAGCAAAGGGGTAATAATATTAGTAGAATAAATAGCCAGAGTTATCTGTTAGGAAGATAGTAGCATTTTTATGTGTAATTGGAAAATAAACTGCTTTAAAGTATGTGAAGTGAGAAGGGTCAGACAAAGCACATTTCATAATTAAGTAGCTTAAAAGTCAGAGAAGGAAAAAGAAACCAAAATTACATCAAAGCTGCCTTACATAACTACCAATTTTGCTCAAAGATATAGAATTGCAATGAAATTCTTCAATACATGCTAGTGATATGGTTTCTGTAATTACAATAGTTGCATTTCCTAGGTATTAGAAAATAATAAAAGTATACTAATGCAAACTTGCAGATGCTGCATCTGGATTGAGAAATATGGTTCCCGAAATAAATACCTATCATATTCTTATCTTGTGAAAATTGCTACTTTTTTTTCTACATGATCTGATGTTCTATTCAGAGAAGCCAGGCAGGATAACTTGACAGCTTAGAGGCACTTTTTTTCTTTAGTTCAAGAGTAAGAACTGAGTAATTTCCCTTTTATCTCTCTTGAGCTGTGTGGCCCCTAAATTATGGTGAGGATTGGAGGGTAGGATAACCAGAAGCCTGGTTCAACAGGATAACTCCATTTTTGTTTGTATTTTTTGTTTTGTTTTGTTTGTTTGTTGAAACAAGCCTGTTCCAGGCTCAGCTTGAAGAAAAAAGCTCTGGTGCTAAAAATAATAGTCAACAGATCATAAGAAAGAGGAAGAGCAGAAGATTTCATAACAGGGGAAGAATTGAGATAAACACGAAGAATTTAAATAGACAGCAAGAAGGGGGAACTGAATTCCAGACAAAAGGAAAAGTATGATTGAAAATAAATCAGGAAGCTAATGTAGAGATGTAGTTTCTACAGCATCCATTGGTCACATTCTCTCAGCATCTTACTAATGCTTTTCCTTTCCAAAAGAAATAGCAAATGTTATTGGGAAGAAAATGAATAGGGTCTGGAGTGAAAAAAACCAGGCCTTTGCATGTTTACGTATTCACAGTTGTGACAGTTGACAAATTATTCACCCCTCTATACCAAATTTATTTGCGAAGATGATCATGTGATGACTTGTGATTTTATTCACCAGGTGCCATTAGAGAGCTTATACAGCTCTCTATTAGGGGAATACAGCTAATAAATAAAGAAATAAATGTAAACCATGCTAACAGATGGTAAGGGCTATAAAATGAAGGAGTAGCGGTGGTTTAGTTGGGTAGGGCAGTGTGTGTTGGGAGGAAGGTCTGTAACAAGCAGTGTCCAGAGAGGGCCTCTGAAGAGATGGCATTTGAGCAGATATTTGAATTAATTGATGTGCCAAGCCATGCAGTTTTATAGGGGGAAAATGTTCTAGGCAAAGAGAATAGGAAACCCAAAGATTCCCAAGTAGAAGAACACTTGTGTAATCTCAGACTGTAAGGAAGCCAGAGTAGCTGAAGCAGAAGGACCAAAGACGGAAAATGGCCTCAGAGAGAAAGTTGAGCTGTGAGTGTGGGACAGATGGAATAGGGTCCTATAGGTTTTAGTGAGGGCTCAAGATCTTGCAATGAGAGATGGGGGTACCTTTGGGGAGTTTTGAGCAGAGAAGTAACATGAAATAACGTGTTAAAGAAATGACTGGGACTTTTCTGTGGAGAACAGATATGATAGCAAAGAGTATCTGGCCAGGGGGAGCAGTTGGAGGTATTGCAACAGTCCTGGTGAAATACAATGTTATTCTACAAAGTTCACTTGTAAACTGTAAAATAAATGTTTATTGGTACATTTTATTTTGCTTTGTTTCAATCCAAGAGACCCAATTTAGCTGTATTTCCCATTTCTTGCTAGAGTCAGGAAAAGAGGATTCACCCACAAGTGCAATTCCCATTAAAACTGTCTTCTGTGGCAGTTCCCATTTTTGCACAGGGTCTACTCTGCCTTACTTGACAATGAAACATAGTAGTTACTCCATACCAAATGGCTGAGATGTCAGAAACCACACAGAGCTATTTCAAAATTAACCTTTTTACTTCATAAATGCATAGTTTTCTTTACTGGATAGACACAATTAAGAAACACAATTTCTCTTGGACTTGATTCCTATTAGGCATGCATCTGCAATGAAAAGTACCTTGTTTTGGGAGGGCTATTACTTTAGAAAACTGTATTAAACTGCAGAACATTTTATTGTAAACTTTATGAAAACATTATCAGCTTACAGTAAAACCCATAATTTTAAAAATAGCCTACTAATACTTGCGCTACTTGCTTGGTTTCAATGGATTGTTGTGGTGGTGGCCACAAGTTATTGTTCTGTGGACAATTAATGTCATTATTCAAATTTTAAAATGTGACAACTTTTATAAACTACTTCTCCTTTTTCTTGTCTCTGAGTGCTTATTTTACTGCCCAGTATTGCAGCGTTTTTGAAGGCTAACAATGAAAGGACTTTTCAGTTGCGTTTCATTGTTTTTGCTATTCTCAACATGGATTTGATTTAGTCCTTTGATTGAGTAGTGGTTTAAATGCCATATATTTAGGAGATATGGAAGTGGGGAATATTACTTGACACAACTTTAAACACTTTAAAAATGCAGACACCTTCATTTTTATAGAATCTGGTGGTAATTTTAGAAGTGTTTCTCTCCAGAACCACTCACCACTTGTTTGCATTCATCCTGCTACCTCATATGACAATATTTGCCACCAAGACTTCTATGTTACAGGGAACCACACTTCCAAAAAAATGTCGCTTGCTAATTTTCACCAAAATGACTCAGTTACCACCTGGGTTTTTTTACTTTGTCGCCAGCTTGCTCTCATGTTCTATAATCTTATATGTAAAGAAATTTAGGACTATAAAATGTCCTTTCTAACCCAATAATATTTTAAACAAGTAATTACTACTCCAAGTGATCCACAAAGTTTTTAGTAAATAAAATCGTAGGCATGGGCATGGGGAGGAGTGGGACTGTAGAAGTAGAAAGATCAGTAGAAGTATGTGAACTTCTAATTCTGTGTTTCTCACAGTAAAGGTACCATAAAAATTAACCCATCTTCCAATATATGAAGTCTGCAAACACAATGAAAAACATTACTGGAAACAGAATATATTTTCAGTTCTTTGGAAGGTTTTATGGGTAACAAAGGTTAATCTTACAGAAAATAATTTTCATGTACATATAGCCTACATCTTCTATTGGATATATTGACTTGTCTTAAAGATTTCTGGGTAGTAAAACAGTATAGGATTATTGCAGAAAGCTCTGAACTTAAACTGAGTTGTAAGCTTTCCTGAGCACCTGGGTTTTCCTTTGTTTTTAAACACATAGAAATTCACATTCTATCACTTATCAACCAATCATAGAGTTGATGAAGAATAAAGGAGGACAAAACTACTCCGATGCCTCTAGACTTGATTAGGTGATTTGTGTACTACTTTAGTTTATTGTAGCTTATTTCAATTAAAATATGCTTTCACAAATGAAGGTGCTTAAAAAAAGAAGAAAAGAAATCTTTCTATTACGTATAGACTCATAAAAGAGAGAAGGCAAGCTTCATGACAAATTAGTCTTCACATTTATAACATTAGGAGCAATGACTCATCTTAAAGTTTCCAGATGATATACTTATTATTATTTGGAAGCTATTCATTTCTTGTCCATAGTCAAGACCTCTGTAGGTGTGGGCATGTCCTTGGCTTCCAGATGTTGCCCTGGCTGTGACTCTTCTTCAACCCAAAGGTGAGAGGAAGCATGTGCCAGCTCCAAACCTAGTGTTTAAGAGACAGCAATTCTGTCCTCTGGTCTCTCTGGGAGCTTCCAATGTCCTGTTTGAGAAGAATATGCTCTAGGTAGTTTCCATATCTCCTTTCTGTCCTTACAATGAGCCACAGAGAACTGAGACTCTCTTAGCCTATTCATAAAAGTGAGCAAGTGACTCAACGGCTGTCACTACACACTACTAATTTTGCTAGTCTGTGTTATTATGACAGCAGCCATTTATTGCAGGCAGTTACTACAATGACCCAGGTGGGTCAATGATGACACTAGGACTTGGATCACTTATCCTGGTGGTGGGTGGACACGGGGGAAGGGTGCAACAGATGGAGGGAAAGGAGAACAGATGGGTTTGGTTTGGGATTTGGAATAGATGAAGTCACCCAATTGAGAAAAATACCCCAGATGTCTACCGCTGTGGGGAGAAAGTAAGGAGGTGAATCAAGAGCTTAGGGATGATCATTCTTTTTGGAAACCAGAAAGTTAGAGGTGAATATCAGCCTCCCCCTTGTGCCACAGACTGTGCTCCTAGTCCACTGGACTCAGCTGTTAAGCTGTGGTCAACATGACCAGGTTCCTAGGAGGTGATGACCATGTGTCTATGAGGCAGCTCCATTTCCACATTCATAACACCACTGCCTCTCTCTGGATCCTGCTGGAGGAGGACAGTGTAGATTTTGACAAGAAAGGCTCTGAAATGTGTCAGCACTGTACATTAATTAAATTGAATCCACACAGTGGTGTGCCCAAAGCTAAACATTTATTCTTATTTGTGTTTTTGTTGTTGTTGTGTTTTTTTGAGTCAAGCTCTCATTATATTTTCCAGGTTAGCCTGAACTCATGATCGTCTGGCCTTAGCCTCCTAAATGCTGAGATTATAGCCATGTAGCACCACTGCTGGACAAACATTGTGTTCAAATTATGTCTACCCATGTGGTCCACTGTAACAATGAAATTAAGGTACTCTAATAATAAAAGAAAACATCCTAGAGATACTTCAAAATTTCTACCATATATATCTTATATTACTTGTCCAGGGGCAATCTTAGTCTTCCCTCTATGATGCTTTTTTGTTATCTACAGGTCTCTTATTATTTCCCCTACTATTTTTGTGTATGTAATTGACTTTTTCTGTAGACATACCTAGTTAGACTTTGTGATGTGGGAACTCTGATATTCCTCTTCTATTTTTTAAAATCTTCTATACTTTCTGATATAGCATGATTTGCAATATGTGCCTGATAAATGAATAAATGCAGTAAGTGCAAATTGCTTTTGCCTTGAGTATCACAATTGAAAGTAGATCTTTTTGTGTTATTCTATTTTTTGAAAATAAATTATTGATGTAAAATTATGACTTTGCTTTAAAGTTAAATAAGTGTGGGTGAGGTGGCACACACCTGTGATTCCAGCTACTCTGGAAGTTGAGGCAAAAGGATCATGATTAGAGGCCAGCCTGGGGAAAAATTATTAAAACCCTAGTCAAAACCAAAATAGAAACAAAAAGTCAGAGTATGTAACTCAAGTGGTGAAGTTCTCTTGTAAGCGAGACCCAGGGTTTAATCCCCAATATCTCAAATAAATAAAGAAGTTAAATAACTGAAGTTAAATAAGAATGAAGTTTATTATGAGACAAATATGAGTGACTTAGATCTGGAAGCACAGATTCCAGTTACCTTGTGAGAGTGTCCTGAAGAAAAGGAAGTTGTAACAACGTTTATAGATGGGAAACAAGGTACTCATAAACTAACACACTTAGTGAATGCATCACACTGGCAGGTTAAGGTAGAACAGGGTGAATCTGCCATCGGCCTGAGAGGGTACCCCACAGCACTGTTACAGGGAAGATGGGTCAACTCAGGCATCTCCCTGTGTCAGTCTACGGATAGTCAACCAGCTCAAATACACACTGCAGAAGGTTTCCCTCATATCACAAGCATGTTGGGTAAGTTTTACAAAGACAGTCATAATGGCTTATTTATTGAAGACCTGAAGTATCCCTTCTATGACAAACCTCCCCAGTGCTTGTGTCTCATTTTACCTCCATTTGAGAAGAAGTTGTTTGTCTGGTACTTCCTTGAAAAGTTCTACTGTAATTTAGTTTCTTTGGAAATGCTTTATTTCACAAAATGCTATCTAAAACATTTTAAACAGGGGGCCATTAGACTGGAGTGACTCTAGTACTTTAAGCTCTTTTATAAGCAAAGTGAAGACCAAAGTAAGTAATAAAATAAAATTGAAGACTTTACCAATCAGAAACCTGTAACTAAACCTTAACTAGGCACTTTTCTTAAAAGTGTTTGTGCCCCTGCCAGTGGAGTGCAAAACTTCTTGCAGGCTGGAGATGCCAAACTCATGAATTCCCGAATGCTCAAATTAAGCTCTTCAAAATGCAGCGTGCCTAGCTGGAGGTGTAGCAGAGCAAGTGCACCTGAGCCAGGCTGTGGATTCAATCCTGGGCACTAAAAAATAGTGGGAGGAAGAGGTCATGATGGCACAGCAGAGGGAAGAGGATCATGGATGAAGGCTGGCTCTTGGCAAAAAGTGCAAGAACTTATCTGAAAAATAAACTAAAGCCAAAACAGCTGGAGGTTTGGCTTAAGTGGTAGAGTCAGGCACAAGCACAGGGCTCTGAGTTCAATCTCTGGTACATCCAAAAAAAAAAAATTAATATATCTAACTTTATCTTTTAATGATGTCCTCCTTGATAGATAGGAAACTCCATGAGGTCAAAGGTCATACCAGTCTTGTTGACTTCTGGCACTGAGTAGTCTGTCAATAAACATTGAATAAATTAATATTGTTTCTTACTGATGTTGTCAGACCTTATGTTCTCATGAAAGGATTGCATGCAGATTTTTTTATGGAAGTGATCAACAAACATTTCAAGAAAAGAAATAACATTATTTTTATGATGTGAGGATTTAAATTCCTTCTTTTAACAGTCATCCAAAGACTATGATCACAGGAGGAGATGACCTTCAGCAAAGTGATATCTTTATTTTGCTCTCAGTCAAAATATGGTGGGAAATCTGACCATAAAAGATATATATGGTGCACATAAACAGGCTTTTAGAAATAGAAACAGCAGCTGACAGTTTACCCTGTCAATGGCAGTTTATTAACATGACAAGTGATTAAAATAACATAAAATAAGCTATAACGCTATTTCATTTTTATTTCAGTGGTCACTTTCAGAAGATATCTTGTCATTAGTGCATTTAAATGTTTTCTTATTATATATTTATAGTTGTCTTAACTCAAAAGGGTCTGAAAAGTAATCAAGAATTTAAAAAATGACTTTCCAGTGGAATGTAACCAGAAAAGCACATTCTTGAGGGAAAAATAACTCTGAAAGTATAGAAATTACCAGCTCCCCATGAATACGACAGAAAAGATCTAAACCCCATTATTGAGTAATGCACTCGCCCTGAGTCAACGGTAAGTCAGTGTTTATGTATGTACATATAGTGCTGAAAGATGATTGTAAGGGAGGAAAAGCAATTGTCTCCCTTCCTTTTCTAAGTTCTTAGCTGAGTCCCCATAACAAAGAACAGAGTAACAAGAAGAAAGCAAGCAAAAATTTAACATGTTTATTTCTTATATACATGGCAGATATCCAGGCAAATAAGTCTCAAAGAAATGGCTGAGAATTCAGGCTTAAGTACCAATTTGTTCAATGGAGACAAAGGGGAGTAAACCAGTTATGGGGGAGGTAACAGAGAACAGTACTGTGAAACAAAAGTGAGATTCGTTATGCAGATTTAAATTGACATCTGTATCCATTTGTAAGAGTTCCCTATGATTTAGTCACTCTTCTTTTCCTGGTTCAGAGAGGAAGACACCCTTAAAAGTTGAGATTTGCTTTATAAATGTAAATTTCCCTTACAAAAGAGTAGTTTCTCTCTTTGGGGGCTCATGCTGTGTCTGAAAATAACCAGCTCAAAATAATCCTTATGCCAAAGATACACATTTTGGGGTTGCATACTTGTATGAGTAACTGCAAGCAGATCCTAATAATAACCTCCTAGAAGCATTTAAAATAAAACTTTCTAAGCCAGGTGCTGCTGTCTCATACCTATAATCTAGCTACTTGGAAGGATGAACTCAAGAAGATCATGATTTGAGGGCAGCCTGGGAAAATAGTTTGGGAGACCCCATGTCCAAAATAATCAGAATAAAGTGGACTAGAGATGTGGTTTAAGTGGTAGAGAGCCTGTTTTGTAAGCTCAAAGCCCTTGAGCTCAAACCCCAGTTCCACCAAAAATAAATAAATAAATGAAAATAAAATAAATCTTGCTATGTCCTATTAAAAATAAATTTGGGAACGACCTTATAAAGCCTCTTTGACATCTTGTTTGAATTCATTAATAGCAATAATAACTATGATATTTATTGAGAATTTGCTACATATCAGGCACTGGTCAAAGCAATTTATACACATTACCTCATTATTTGATCCTAAGAAGCAGGTACAAATATTATTACTCTTTGATGTGAAAGAGATCTAAGCCTTACAGTGGTGAATAACCAGGTCTGTGTTACACAGTCAGCAGTCAGGTTTGCTGTCACCAGAGACGGTGGGTTTTAACCTCTGCACTTTGTTTTGTAGAACTAACTGGTGGTCTTGTAATGGTGTAGAGAAATGCCCCTCTGGAAACACAGCAGGAATAAAATACCAGGAGACAGGGGAATGAGGAAGGAAGGGCCTAAGGAAGGAAATAAGGGCTGAGCTCAAAAATGTTCGTGTATCTGTGAAAATTTAAACCATGTTCTGAGGAAGAAACACCTAATCAGTAAGATCCACAAAAAGAGAGACACCAGCAAGCCTACTCTCAACCCTGTCTTGGTGCAACCATGCTCTTTGCCTAGCTGCCCACCATTTTCTCCTCTTTCAATGGCATACTAGTAAGTTTTTGCTTTCTCCTACTGTCTCATCTTGGTCAATTCTTTTACAAACTTATAAGCTCCTGTAGATTCTGGATCTTAGTCCCTTATCAGATGAGTAGCGGGCAAAGATTTTGTCCCATTCTCTGGGCTGTCTCTTACGTCTTGTGACTATTTCTTTTGCTGTGCAGAAGCTTTTTAGCTTGATGCAGTCTCATTTGTTCACTCTTTCTCTTAGTTGCTGAGCCATTTGAATTCTGTTTAGGAAGTCGTTCCCTATGTCTGTATGTTCCACTGTATTTCCTACTACTTCCTGGAGTTGTTTAAAAGTTTCAGGCCTTATAGTAAGGTCTGTGACCCACTTTGAGTTGATACTGGTACAAGGTGAAAGACAGTTCAGTCTTCTACATGTGGATATCCAGTTTTCACAACATTTGTTGAAGATGCTGTTTTTTCTCCATCATGTGTTTTGGGCTCCTTTGTCAAAAATCAGTTGGCTGTAGCTGTGTGATATATGTGTTGGTCTTCTGTTCTGTTTCATTGGTCTTCATGTCTGTTTTTGTGCCAATACCATGCTGTTTTATTGTTATGGTTTAGAAGTATAGTTTGAAGTCAGGTATTGTGATAACCTCCAGCATTGGATTTTTTCTCAGAATTGCTTTGGCTGCTTCAGATCTTTTGGGTTTCCAAATTAATTTTGTGATTGATTTTTTTTTTTATCTCTGTGAAGAATGGCATTGGAATTTTGATTCAGATTGCATTGAACATGTGGATTGCTTTTGGTAATATAGCCATTTTCACAATGCTGATTCTGCTGATTCACAAACATGGCACCCATCTTCTGATGTCTGCTTCGATATCTCTCTTCAGTGTTTTTTAGTTTTCATTAAAAAGGTTTGATTTCCTTCATTAAATTTATTACTAGGTATATTATTTTTTTGAGGGTCTTATAAATGGGACTTTTTTCCTGATTTCTTTCTCAGTCTATTCATTGTTGACATATAGGAAGGCTACTGATTTATGTATATTAATTTTGCTTTGTGCTACCTTGACGAAAGTGTTTATGATTTCTAAGAATTTTTGGTGGAGTTTTTAGGGTCTTTTAGGTACAGAATCGTATCATCTACAAGTAGAGATGAGCCAAGATTTCTTCCTTCCCTATTTGAATCCCTTTTATTTCTACTTCCTGTCTGATTGTTTCAATTAGGAATTCTAAATCTATATTGAATAAGAGTGGGAGCAGTGGACATCCTTGTCTCATTTCTGACTTTAGGGGGAATGGTTTTAGTTGTTCTCCATGTAGTATACTGTTGGCTATAGTTTTGTTATATATAGCCTGTATTATGTTGAGGAAAATTCCTTTTATTCCTAGTTTATTCAGTGCTTCTATCATGAAAGGGTGTTGAATTTTGTCAAAGGCTTATTTTGCATTTATTGAGATGATCATGTGACTTTTGTCTTTGCTTTTGTTTATATACTGTATTACAACATATATAGATTTGTGTAGGCTGAGCCATCCTTGCATCACTAGAATGAAACTGAGTTGGTCATGGTATATAATATTCTTGATATATTGTTGGATTTGGTTTGCTAGTATTTTGTTGAGAATTTTTGTGCTTATATTCATTAAACATATTGGTCTATAATTCACTTTTTTCTTTGTTGGGTTTTGTAATAGTGGCTTCATGGAATGAGTTTGGTAGTGATCCTTCCCTTTGTATTTCCTGGTATTAGTTCTTCTTTAAAGGTTTGGTAGAATTCAGCATGAATCCATCTGGTACTGAGTTATTCTTTGTTAGGACGCTCTTTATTACTGCTTTGATCTCATTGTTAGTTATAGATCTATTTAGGTGGTTGATATCTTTCTTTTTTCTCAATTGTGGTTGGTTAAATGCATCTAGAAATTTTTCTATTTCTTTGAGATTTTCCAGCTTACTTGAATATAAGTTTTCAAAGTATTCCCTAATGATCCTCTGGATTTCATTAGAATTTGTGGTTATGTCCCTTTTTATCATCTTTGATTTTATTAATTTGGGTCTTTTCCTTCCTCCATCTGGTCAGGTTGGCTAAAGGTTTAGTGATCTTCTTAATCTTTTTGAAGAACCAACTTTTTGTTTCATTGATTATTTGTATACTTTTTTGGTCTCAATATCGTTGATCTCAGCCATTATCTTTATTGTTTCTCTCTGCTTCTAGTTTTGGGTTTGGATTGTTCTTGTCTTCCTAGAAGCATAAGGTCTGTCATTAGGTCATTTATTTGAGATGTCTCTATTTTTTTCATGTAGGCACTCATAGCTCTAAACTTTCCCTTTGGCATGGTCTTTGCTATTTCCCACAGGTTCTGGTAGGTTGTATTTTCATTTTCATTAGAAAATTAGGAAGTTTTTTATTTCTTCCCTTATATCTTTGATGATCCACTGGTCATACAGCTGTGTGTTGTTCAGTCTCCATGTGCTTAAATATTTTTTGTAGTATCTTTTGCTGTTAAGTTCTAGATTTATTGGATTGTGATCTGATATGATACAAGGGGTTATTTTAATTTTCTTAAATTTGTTAAGACTTGCTTTGTGTCCTAAAATATTTTTGGAGAAAGTTCCATGAGCTGCTGAAAAGAATGTGTATTGCACGGTAGCTGGATGAAATGCTCTGTAGATGTCTATTGGGTCTAAAGTGTCCATTAATTCTGATGTTTCTTTGTTGATATTTTGTCTGGGTGACCTATCTATTGGTGAGAGTGGGATATTGAAGTCTCCCACTATCACTGTGTTGGGGTCTATCTGTGCTTTTAAACCCAGTAGGTTTTTTTTAGTGTAGTTGGGTACACCAGTGTTAGGCATAGACATGTTAAGGCTTGTGATTTCCTCTTGATGAAGTGTTCCTTTCATGAAGTGACCTTCATTGTCTCTTCTGACTGATTTCAGCCTGAAGTCTACTTTATTAGATATAAGTAAAGCTACTCTTGTCTGTTTGGGGAATCCATTTGCTTAAAAAATCTTTTTCTGCCCTTTAACTTGAAGCCAGTGTTTGCTTTTCTTTCTGAGATATGTTTTTTGTAAGAAAAAAATGGTTAGGTCATATTTTTTAATCCAATTTGCTCTTCTATGTTTTTTGATAGAGGCATTGGGCCATTTACGTTCAGTGGTAGTATTGAGAGGTATGTGGTGTTTCCTGTCATTTTTATTCCCTTGATGTTTATTTTTCCCCTATTCCTTGTTTGCTAGTTTGTTTGGTCAAAGGGGCTTATTCTTGCATTTTCTTGGCTGACTCTACTTTCTTCTTCGGTGTGTAGGAGTCCTTTAAGTGTTTTCTGCAGTGTTGGCCATGAATTCTTTTAGTTTTTGTTTGTTGTGGAAGGTTTATATTTCTCCTTCAATTAGGAAGGATAGTTTTGTTAGGTAGTCTAGGCTGACAGTTGTCTTCTTTCAGGCCCTGAAATTTATCTTTCCATGTATTTAGAGTTTGTATCGAGAATTCTGCTATTATTCTAATGAGTTTGCCATTAGATGTGACCTATCTTTTTCTCTTTTGCAGCTTTCAGTATTCTTTCTTTGTTCTGTATATTGAGTGTTTTAATTATGATATGTCTGGGGTGTTTCTTTTTTGGTCTTGGAGGTTTCGTGTTCTAGAAGCCTCATGATCCTGAATGCCCCTCTCTTTCTCAAGGTTAGAGAAGTTTTCAGCTATTATGTTATTGAATAAATTATCTGTGCCTTTAATTTGTATCTTTTCTCCTTTTTCTATACCCATGATTCATATATTTGGTCTTTTAATGGTGTCCCAGACATATTGTATATGTCACATTTTTAAAGACTTTTTTCATAGAATTTGATTGCTTGATCCAATTCCACTACTTTGTCTTCTGTTCCTCTTAATCTGTTTTCAACTTGCTCCACTCTGTTAGCCAGGCATTCAGTTGAGGTTTTTATTTTGGGATATTGAGCTGTTTGTTTCAAATTGGTTATTTTTCAGGATTTCTATTTTTTATTGATTTTCTCTTTCATATCCTTCATGGTCTTCTTAATTTCATTCATCTGTTTGTTTGAATTCTTTTTGAGCTCTTTTAACTGTTTATTTATATCTTTTTTGAGTTCAGCCACTAGTTTATGTGGATTCAGTATTTGATACTTCTTCCTCTTCACTTTTGTTTAGATCCATAGTGGTGGAGTTGGCTTTTGAGGGAGAGCTGTTGTCTTGTTTCTGCATTGAGAATTATGCATCTGGGATTGTTTTTGGTTGGGGTTTTCAGTTCCCTTGCCCCTTTTGTTGGAGTTTTATGAAAGATTATAGAGGACTGGGTGGTAGTAGAACTCTGGTGTTTTCTTGCCTCTAGAGGCTCAATAGTAAATCCTTCAGCTTCTTATTCTCAAGATGTTGTATTTTTCCCCCCATTCCACATAGAGTAAGGAGTCTTAGCTACTAAAGTTATCACAGTTGTTAAGTTATAGCCTTGAAATTACAATAATCCCTAGCAAGGATCGATTACTTTTATGGTTCCAGTATCTTAGATGCCTGTCAGAGCAAAGATGAATCTTCATAGTCCTGGAAGACTAAAGGTCATAAGGTTTGTAAAAGGAGGGAGACAGGGCAATGGCTCTAGTAGATTATATTAGGTGAAAAGTTTCTGTAACAGAAAGGGGTGGTGGCTGAGCTCATAGAGGAGGTTAATTAAAAGGCAGACTGGGATAGGTAGACAAGATAAATCAGGTAATAAAAAGAGGAAAGGGGAGAGATCAGCAGGGGAAATTGAACTGACAAACAAATATAAACGCCTAAGAACTGAGAAAAATCAGGGAATTTATTTATCTGTTGAAAGTATGAGTAGTGAAGGAGGATTGTGGGAGGGTAGATAGAAGAAAAATTGAGAGCTAAGATGTTATTCTGTGGTTGATGGTGGAAAATATAAATTGGGGAGGGTGGTAGAAAACAGGAAGAGAAGAAATGATTTAGGGTTGTAAACTTAAAGGTGGATTATGGGGCTCTCATATGATGACTATAGTGAGGGATAAGGGAAGAAGGTAAGACTAAAGAAAAAATTGAGGTGCAGAGTGCAAAACTACTATTGGAGTGTACAGAAAAAGATGCTTTAAACAAACAAGTGTAAAAAATCATCACAGATTTACCAACAATGAAAACCAATTTTACATAAAAATTGCAAATTTTCTACTGCTTTTCTGAGCAGTTGATCCTCCCCACCACTCCTCCACCTCCACTCCCAGTGTCTGAGTATTTCAGTCCACTAGATGGCAGGCTAAATTGGATACCTGTTCCTAGAATGGTGCCTGATGTTGGGGACAAGGGAGGCGTTAGGATTTCTGGAGTTTATACTGTCAACTAGCGAGCCGTGCCACATCCACACTTGCAAATTTGCCCTCTCTAAAGCTCCCCAGAACTTACAGTGTGTAGTTATGCACAAATGCAAGTTTTGTCCAGATTCCTCACTGGTGGAGGTCCCCTGCAGGGTTGGAGATATAGCTCACTGTCTCTGCTACTGGTGCATCTGCTGCACCACTAGGCAACTTCTCAGGCCACACTGTGCCATGTTCCCTGGGATGTCTGTGTGCAGTCACCAGGCCTCAGTAAGTTTTCCCTGTTGGATATCTGTTCTGTGCTGACCTTCACTGCCACCACTGATGGGTGCAGGGGCTCTGGTGGGTGTTGCCTATGCTCCAGGGAAGGTCTCTGTTCCAAGGAATGTCATGAGACTGACTTCTGCTCACCAAAGCCCAGTAGCCTTTCTCAGCAGGTCACATGCTGGGCACCTTTCTTGTTTGAGCACAATCTTCTCCATGTGGTATTTTGTGGTGAAAATTTCTGCTTCCCTCTCCCCATTGGAGGAGCTGGCACTTGGCTGTGGAGCAAGGGGAGTTCAAACCTGCAAATTCTTCATGTATTCAGTTGCTTCACTCTTTTGGGGTTTGAGCAGAGTTCTGCTACTGGCTGAATGTGGGACCTGGCTTGTGTCTTCCAGGACCCTCAGTTTCTGTTCAGATTTGTGAAAGCTCCGGGGTTTGAGGCTGTTAGCAATCTGCTGTCTTGCCTCTGTCACCTCAATTTCTTGTTATCTTTTTGTTAAAATTCCCTATTTGTGTTTATTGTTTACCTTTCCTATTAAACGCTTCAACAGATTTATAATAGCTACTTTAAGGTTCTTATTTATTAATTTTAACCTTGGGATATCTTTGGGTCTTCTTCTATTGGTCATCTTTTTTTGTGGAACTGGAATTTGAACTCAGAGCTTCACATTTGCAAAGCTCATTCTACTGCTTGATCCACACCTCCAGTTCATTTGACTCTGGTATTTTTGGAGCAGAATCTTGTGAACTGTTTGCCCGGGTGGCCTCCAAGAGTGATCCAATCTCAGCACTTCAAGTAGCTAGGATTACAGGTGTGAGCCACTGACATCTGGCTGACAATCATTTTTTTAATGGGAGAAATTTTCATGCCCCTTTGCATGTCCTGTAGGAGTACTCACTGAAGAGTGCCCCTTCCTGTCATCTGTAATTGAGCTGGATCTGGGTAGGGTTATGCTTTCAGGGCACCACTGGTTCCAAATAATTTGAGGGCTTGATTAGAAGTTTTTCTCAAGTGAGACTCAGTTGCTTTAAGTGCCAATAAAAGTCTTAGTATGTCCAGTGCTTTATTTTCCTTTTCTTCACATTATCAGAAAGCTTTCTCAGTACACCAGCATGACTCCCTGTTTTTGCAATTCCATATTTCTCTCTCTTGCCTCTCTTGCTAGGCAAGAATTGTCAGGTAGGTACAGACTCTGCCCCTGGAGCTCCTCAAAACTTCAGTCTGTCATGCCAGCCTGCAAGTGCCCTTCCTAGATGGTCTGAGCCAATTGCTGGTGGCTCATGCCTGTAATCCTACCTACTCAGGAGGCAGAGATCAGGAGGTTGGAGGTTCAATGACAACACAGGCAAATACCTCACAAAGACCCTATTTCAAAATAACCAACACAAAAAAGAGCAGGCAGAGTGAATTAAGTGGTAGAACACCTGCCTAGCAAGGGTGAGGCCTTGAGTTCAAACCCCAGTACCACCGAAAAAAAAACAAAAATAAAAAACAGTTGATCTGGTTTTGCCTGACCTGTAAATGTCACCATCTCTGATGGGATTGCATCTTTTCCCACTGTGCTTCTATGGATGAAATGTCTTCTCTTCTAGGAAAAGCTTGTAGAGCTTAGTTCTTTAACATTTTTTTGCGCACCTGTCCTCTCTGACCAGTGTAAAAATCTGTAATTTTTGTAACTATTGATCTTTTTAGTTGTTCTGTTCAAAGCAATAATCTCTTGTGATTTTTTTCTACATTCTAATTGAGTAAGGAAATCTTACCTTAACCATTCTGAGTCATTATTTTGTCATCTCTTAAAGGAGAAATTTCTTGTGAATTTAAATATAGCATTTGAAAATTACTTGGCTTGGTGCCTGACATTGTCAGGTGCCTGATAAATATTGATGTCCTTTCTCCATTAAGTTGGATATCAAGGGATGTCACATAGAGAAATAAACAGATGTGTGGGCTTTGGCTGACTATAATTTGGAAGGGTTTAAGTTCTGAAGACACAGACCATTGACTGACAAATGGAAAAAGAAAAAAAGGGAGTTTTTGTCTACCTAACTTAATTTCAAGCAATGCTTATAAAATATTACTTAGGGACTGTGCTTATGACAGACACTGCACTTAAAGAGAATTCTAAGCCAGAGGTCTTGAGATAAATCCTTTTTAAAGACTTATCAGTGCAACCACTATATTTTACAGGAGCAAACATTGTTATTTATACTTAGATGTTTGTTTAAATGAGAATGGGAGGGGAATTGGAAAGTTTGGAAACATACACAAATCTGATTTAAAAAAAAAAAAAACTCCAAGGAACCAAATAATCACAATGAATAACAAATTCAAAGAAGAGGGAACCTTCCAGAATCAAGGACAGCACACAGTGGCTGACAGCACTGATCCTTCAAGGAAGGAAATGAATTCAAAACATCTTATGCACTGAAGAGCTATAGATCAGTGTTGGGATTCACTGCAACACTCCACACCTGGAAGAATGAATTGACTTACTGAAGGGGTGGGGGAAAAGATCAAAAAGGGAAGCTGAATTGCTAGTTCTATTTAACCCAGCTTGAGTTTTCTCTTCATAGTTTGCACTTACTCAGATCAAAAAGAATCTACTTGTTAAAACTGCTTTTCTCTCACCAGGAAAGCCAGATGGGTGACCCCAATAGGAAGATGAAATAAGTCTTTATGTATGAAAAGACTGTTGTTGAACAGAGTAATAACATTTTGGGGTATGTGAATTTTCATATCGTCCAATTTCATTGTGAATACATGATTCACAGACACAAAAGAAAGAAACAGGAAATAAAACACAAAGGGGAAAAGTAAGAAAAGAAACTCTTGTACGCTTATTTAGGTCAGTAACAAACTAAGACCTCGATGAAATGGCATCCTGTGGGGGTGGGAGTGGAGGTGGATTTATCCATTTGTGATCTTGACCTATCAGCAATTACACAAGGTTTCCTGGCTGCTGCCAGAATCATTTCTCTCTCCCTAGAGGTAGCAGCTGGGCTCTCATCCCCTCTGCAATTTCCTGCTCAAACTGGGAGCATTTTATTAAATTTTTTTTCAAGCAAACCTAATGTGTATGTAGGGATGTGGTAGTTTATTTAAAATGAAGGCTGTTGCATCTTTTCCTAAATAAGAAACCTGCTGTGTCATCCTCCAATACAGCCATCTTACCTCTTCTCTCCTCCCTCATTTCCTGTATCTCTGTGGAAGGGAAGGTTCCATCAAAAGTCTGTGTCTCTATGGAGTTCTCTAAAAATGGGAATCAAGAATGTGGCTGATGTGCTTACTGTATAGGGATGAATATAGCAACAAACTGGCAGAGGCCACTATAGGAAGGGGACTAGGAAGTAGTGCGAGGTCTGGTATAGATGAGGTAGTTTGGGTTGTAATACACATATGCATGGAAACAATGCTGGGAATCTCCCTGTATGGATATTTTCATCTCAAACCAGCAAAAATGCCAAGTTTTTCTTATTATCTTATCTGTTTTTTTCTTCAACAAAATGGGAGAACAAGAGGGTAGAACAGGTTCTGCCCAGAGGCAGGATGACTGGTGGGGGAGGGAGGGAGCTGGCCCAAATAATGTATACATGTGTAAGAAAATATAAAAACCATAAAATAAAAGTCAAAAAAAGAATCTCTTAATGGTATGATTTTCTTTGCTAAATGCAGCACCATTTTTTAAAATTTCACTTATTGCTTATTAGTTTGTTTGTGGCAGTCACTACTCTGCAAAATACAAATATAATCTGAGTGCTTAATGTACATTACTGAGTTTGGCAACTATTTCATGACCTACCTTCTCTGGTCTGTTTGAATTCATAATACCAGATCAAGTTGTAGCTGTTTGGCATTGGGCATTATTCTCAATAGTCACTCCTTTCACATGTACAATGGTGGTGACAAGGACAATAGGAGTAGCAGTAGCAACTCTGTTCTACATATTAGCCTTTAGAGGACCAGAATTAAGATCAAGCAGAAGGAGATAGCTAACTTTAGAATTCTTTCTCTTTCACTTCATTCAGATTCATTTCCTCATCAATACATCAATTTCTAAGATTTCTTTCAGGGCCAAACACGGTATCATGGTTGTACTAATCACTTAGGATTGATGTGGTCTATCTATTGTCTGTCTGTTGCATGCTTTCCTTATGTTTTCAAATTGGCTCTAGTTTGAACATTCGAGAAAAGCCTGGCCTCTGAAATTTAGTTAGGCAAAAAAGCCAATCTTGTCCTCTGTGAGACTTGACCAATGGACTTCTTAGGAGATACTCTGATTTATTTCCCCATTTAAGATCTTCATTAGGTTTTAAAAAATCCCTGATGGTGACTGTGGATGTGAGAGACCCAGAAGGAGGGAATAATTGAATTAATCAATTTCCCAATGTACAGGTAAAGAATTACTACAGGTGGAATGTGATATTTTTCCCCTAAACAAAGCTTAATAAAAAAAAAAACCCAAATGAAATAATTACAAATGCCAAACTCCCTATGTATAGATTTTGGTCCACCAGTTCAGTGAAAGATCTTTGAAATGTCTTTCCTGTTTCCATAGAACTTGCAAGAGTCTGTATCCCTCATGAAAATTTATCAATGAAGTAACAAGGCAACATGGTCTGCTGTGTTCAGTCCATATTTACCTAGCACTTTAAAAGGAAATGAGAGCTATGAAATAAGGAAGAGTCCTTACAGAAGTCTAGGATCTTGAACAAGCACACTGAGCTTCCACACTCACTTCCATTCCTACAAATTTCGTAGAGAAATAGATTGCTCCTAAGCAACAATACTGGCCAAAAAAAAAAAACAAAAACACACTTTAAAATACTCCTCTACTGTCTTAAATTTGTTCTCTAGCACCCATGTAGCTTTAGTTCTCTGAGGAGTTACAAACCATCACATGGAAGAATCTTTTTACTTAAAACAGTGTAGACCCCCAAACGATAATGTAGACTCTTGAACAGTAGTGTTGACCTCTGATGAGTCAATGATCCCTGAGTCCTGAATCTTACTGCTCCAAAACCGAGGAGAAGAGAATCTAACAGCCCCACTGTCTCTGGTGAACTGTTTGGTGTTTCTCCTCAGGCCTTCTTGTGCCAAGTAGCTGCAAAGCCCAAGAGCCTCCTTCAACTCAGTCCTATGTTTGGTAGACACTCTACAGTAGGCAATGGAGGGAAGCCAGAAACATAAAGCAGTGACTGTTTTCTTCCAAGAAGTAGCAGCACTGTCCTTATTTCTATGCTAGTGCTTGGGACAACTTACATCTAAAATGAGCAATTCAGGTTCTGAACTTTATTTCACTTCTCCTTTGAACAAACCTGTCATAAACATTGCAGCTCTCCATTTTCAGGTGCACCTGTCTATTTTTTCTCCAATCTTTTCCATTTCTGTATTTTAGAAGCTCATGTCAACTTTTTCCTCAATCATTGAGTTGTCTTTCTGTAGCTTCAGTTCTGCTGTTTATGACCTCAGCTGCGAATTTAAATTATTTCATTTTAAGTTTTCTTGGCATTTAAAAGTTATTTCAGTACACTTATATTCACTTAGCAATCTCTTCATGGAATCCTAGTTTATTTTACTGCACTGAAGACTGGATCTTAACTAATTCTAACTATGAGATTCTATGGTTGTGGTGGACAATTACATAAGATTTGGTGGTGCCAAATTAATGTTGCTTGGGAAAGTTAAAGATCTAATTTTCCATGTATATGTGAATAAGAAAGGGTATCATTTTTATATAAAATGTTATCTAAATATGATTTTTTTACAAATTCAAAAATGTTGATGGGATAAAAGATAATATGTCAAAATGTATGACACAAAGAAAAAGTATAAAGAATATACAAGAGAGTTATGAGACACAGAAACTCAAATAAGGTGGCCAGACACATATTAAAAAGTATTTTTAAGAGAAGACTAGAGATAACATAAGAGAGACCTTACTCATAAAAACACAAGATTTACTAGAGGGAAGGAAAAATGCAAGATTCCAGATTAAAAGTAAGAAGTAATATAAATTTTTAAAGACCCACACTTAGATGCATAGGCCTCTCCTAGCTTTTTTGAAACTTGCAATAAAAAGAGGATCGTAAAAGGTTATGAAAGCATTTTAGAATAGAGTAAAATTGACCATCTACAGAAAGCTGAGGAATAGAATGACAACGTATTTTTCAACAGTGACACTGAACGTTAAAGACAATGGGACATGCCTCATTGAAAAAGTTTTACAATATTAGGAAAGGGATACTTTCGCAAGAGTGGATGTAAAATTTATCCTCAACACCTTCCTTAGCTAAGCTTCAGCTGCACAGAAAGGTTTTCAGTGATGGCCCTAATAAAGAATTGACTTTACTATTAAAATGCAGGGAGTAGGACTGACTGGAGGCATGGCTCAAGTGGTAAGACACTTGCACAGGGCCATCAGTTCAATCCCGATACATCAAAAAAAGTAAGGGATAAAATTCCCTATGTTTCTTGAGGATGTCAGAGGGAATGTTGCTGTACAGATAATATACGGGTTGCCTCTCAGGCAGCAGGTAAAGAGTCCAGCAACAAGTACTCAGAACCCAAGGGAGAAAGACTCAGGATTGCCAGACCTCATCACAACACAAAAGCCATTCTTAGTTACTTTACACCACAATGATGGGAGAAAGCAAATTTTTCCACAGAATTTGATTTATATATTGAACTCATGAAAAACAAAAGCAAAGCCATATTGGTTATAAGCACCCTAAAACCAATGTGACGTATGAACACAGGATAGTTGGGCATAAGGGTGTGACAGGACACATAGGAAATAGAGAACCAGCAAAGCCAGGCAGCCCCAAGTTTAGAGAGTCCACGTCACTGTGTAGAGAGTTCACCTCTACACAGTCTACATTGACTTCCTAGTCAATGGTCTAAATGCATGGAAGTCTTGAAGAATATATAAGATGCTAACAGCAATGATCTTTGGATGGTAAAGTTATGCAGTACTTTTACTTTCTTCTTTACACTTATGAAAAGAATTAAATGCTTTTAAATTCAGAAAACAATAAAGCATTTTCAACTGATAAAATAGAAATTAGAACTTTCTTCATAATGATAAATTCGTGCTAGCATGGCAAACATGCTGCCAGAAAACTAGTTTAGACCAAAAGAAAGCTAAAATGACCAATAGCAGTCTAGAGTTCTTTTGTCCTGTATAACATGATGTCACCTAAGTTTATCTCACCATTTCTGTTCCTATTGAGAAAAAAAAATGCTGTGACAACACTTACATGGCACAACGTGAAACTTCAGAAAGACTTTCTGATTCACTGGAAAGCACTCGATGTTTGCACCCTGCTGGATATCAGCCACACTGCTCTACTTTATAGAGTGATCTATTGAATTTCACACAAAGCCTAAGACTTGACTTCAGTGTCCAACATGGTGTAGAATTTCTGGATTCTGAATAAAGATTTGGAAAAAAAAAATAGAAGTTTCAGTGGGTCCCATTTCTCAGCCTCTTCTGGCCTTTTTGATTATGTTTTCCTTAACAAGAGAGGGCATAGTCTCCTTCCAACCTGTTCCTTCTTACTCTTCCCCCAAAAGCAGCCACTGTGAAAATGACCAGAATGGGTGGACTAGATGGGGGAGACACTGTGGATGGAAGAGCCATATGACAGAGGGACCCTGATCCTTAGTCCTGCCATCTGCCACATCGGCCCTATGCTCTAACACTTGGGCTATTACCTATGCAGTACGTGTGATTCTTTTTCATTTAAGCTACTGTGATTTTAGTCATCTCGTTCAGAACTGAGGAATGCACTTCTATTTTCAAAATTGATAAATAACAAGAGAATTGCCTTTTCCTGGGATGATCAGTTTAGATACTTTTGTCATATTTAAGGACTTACTACAAAATCAGGAGGATTTTATATGCTGCTTACTCACCTGCTAGAAGCTATCACATTTTCTTATTATTTTAAGCCCTCAGGAATCTTATGATTTGAAAGTCAAGATAATAGCTTGATGAGCAGGAAACATTTTTATATTTTAAGTTCTCGCTCTATCTCTCTATCTCTCTCTCCAAAGAAATGTAGCATAGAAACTACCAGTTGTATTACTGTGGGCTGAGAAGATAATAGAGCCAGATGCTATCTGAGCTTAGACATGACCCATTATGACAGTACTCTAGAGCATACAAGGTTATTGAAGTTATTGAAGGTTTTAATCTTTCTGTGAAGTTCTTCAATAAAAGTTGCAATCAATAGTCAAAGCAGTTATTTTCCTGTAGAGGACTTATTAGTATTTATGCAATATTTGAGGCACAAAGGAACAATGTGTGGAAATAGATTCATACAGAGCAGTGTACTAAACCAATATACAAATGCTAATAAAATGTAGAATTATATTTTACAGATCTTTGGCAATTACGGAGTAGTATTGTTGCAATACAATTATATGAATTTTTCCTTGAAAATACATGATTTCTTTCTGATTATATTCCTCTGTATCCAATGTTATAACAGTAGTTACAATGTCCATCTCCCCCCTATTTCTTTTTGCACTAATGATGAGTAGATGTAGTAAAATGAAGCCAAATTTCTGATCTGCCCTAAATCATTTCTAATGGAATGCATTATTTAGTTTGAGGGATAGAAAAAAAGCAGCAGATTTACCCACTTAATTACGTTTTTCTGAGATTAATAGTAACATTAATTAGCATTCCATTTGCACTCATAAAGAAAATGACTCTAGAATTTAAATTTGTCACAGTGAATCCACAGGCAAATTAAGTAGATTTTTTTGTGTATATTGCTTTTCATGTGAAGAAAATTTAAATTTCCCCTGAGTGTGTGTGTATGGGAAAGACTTCCAAAATAACTAATATTTCAATAGTTTGAGTAATTCTTTCATCTTTTTGGTCTATTTTACAACATGAGGAAATGTCTCCAAAATTGTACAGCTAGTGACAGTTCTTACGACTCTTACCACTCTATCTTTCCTTACCAAAAACTCTTACCCAGCTAGTCCCAAAGCTATACAATTAAGTGATGATTGGATCTGAAGAAGCTTCTGAGATTCTAACACCCTGGTAGCAATCGATCACCTCACATAATTGCTGGCTAAGGCTGCCATAACAACGTACCACAGACTGGATGGCTTAAACAGGAGGGATTTATTTTCTCACAATTCCTGAGGCCAGGTGTCTGAGGGGATAGCATCAGTGGTGTTGATTTCTTCTGAAGTTCTCTAGTTGACTTGTGGATGGCCAATTTCTGTAGTCTTCTCTCATGTGTCTGTGTCCTAATCTGTTCTCATGGGAACACCAGATAGATTGGATTAGAGCCCACCATAATGGCTTCAGTTACCTTGATTACTTTGTTTAAAAGCACTGTCACATACAGTCCATTCTGAGGGAGTCAGGTATAGAGCCTCAACATATGAATTAGGGGAAAGCATCATCTAGCTCCTACCTAGAAAATATAGTTTTCTTATCTATTCCCCAAGCATAATTTCATTAGATATAAGGACACAACCCATGTATTTCATGGGGTCTGAGGTCTGGAGGACCAGGTTCCATATTCATACCCTCTTTGCAGTGGCCAGTACTTTTAAGGTCCTTTTGTACCTCAAAATAAACATGTGGTAGGAAGTATGATATTAGTGAGAAAACTGGGTGTCTGCGGCTCAGTGACACAAGCAGAGCCATCAGACACCGCACTCCCTTAAAAGGACTTCTAAACCAAATTCTCTTCTTCCTTCTTTTTATTTTTTATTTCATTTTAATTTTATCTTTCATTTATTTTATTTTTATTTTATCTTTCATTTATTTTTGCGCTCTTATTCTTGTGTATGGGAGAGGGATGGGATATTGTTCTATTTAATTTTTTCAAATGCTATAGAGTCAAAGAAGTTTGGTTTTTAATGACACAGGTATTGAGCCAGTGGAATTGACAATATTCAACCAGCTTTGACCATCACCAGTGCAATTTCATGTTTCAATCAAGGGATAAGTGAAAGTCCATGTCCAGTCTCCTGTTTGTCTCCCTTGCACTCTTCTAGTTATGATTTGCCGTTAATTCTGCCTTTCATGTAACCCCATAGCAAACCTGTGAACTGGTCAGCCAGTTGTGCCCTCCACACTACCAATCTGAGACAAACTAGAATGGGCAGGACCAATATGGCAATAGGTATACTGAGTATAAACTTGGTCATGAGATGTAAAATACAATAATCACTTGTAAGATTGGGTTCTGTATCAATATTTTCACTAAAAATGTAAGAATGAGTTGATACTTACTTTTAGGTATTCTCCTCTTCAGGGTGGGGTTTTCTTCACACACACAAAACCCAAATGACTTTTATCTTCATTATCATTACCTAGTAGGTCAATGGGTCACAGTTAATATTGGTTTTAGTGTGTCAAGAATTACCCCAAAATTTGGTTGCTGAGGACAATACAACTATTTCCATACAGATTTGTGGGCTTGGAACCAGGGAGTGGGTTGTTTTGGTTCAAAGTCTCTCATGCCGCTGCTGTCAAGGACTGGCAGGAGCTGTGGTTATCTGAAAGTCTGGCTGCAACAGAGGATCCAGCTCCATCTTGGCTATTGCAGGAGGCCTCAGTTCCTTGCCTGCTTTTGGCAGGAGGCCAAAGTTCTTGGCTGCTAGGGTTTCTCCTTACAGCAGGGGAGCTAATTTGCTCCATACCCACCAGTCTAAGAACTCATGAGTGAGAGAGCAGGAAGCCACAGTCCTTTTTATGACCTAGTCTTCAAAGTCACACACCATCAATGCTGCTGTATCCCAGTCATTAGAAATGCACCATTGAGTCCATTACACCCTTAAGGGGAAAAGAACTAGACTTCACTGATTGAAGGGAGAAGCCTCAACAATGTGTGGATGTGTCTAAAATTGTTACACATATGCAGTTCCCTAAAGACTCAAATTCAGTTTTAATATGAATTGCTTCAATTACTCTCAAATGCCAATTAGAGTTCAAGTGCGTTAACCTTGTACACATATGATAGAATACCTTACATAACTGAAATAAATAAAAGACATTTCTGAAGAGTACTTCAACAAAACCAGACATTCCAGCAGAAATTTGTCTTGGTTAATTTAAAAGACTAGACCTGTTTGGGGTTCTAAATCACTGTCACTAGACAATAAAGACCTTCCATTCATAGTTAGCTCGCTTATTGCTGCTATGCCATAGTTCTGTTCAGATCCTGACTTATTTAAGTCTTACACTGATAACTTGTACAGGATTTATAAGATCAAAATGTATTAGTTTTAGAAGCAGTATGACAAATTAATGTACAAAACATCAAAATTTCCTCTTTTGCTACAGTTCTGAAATATAATGTCTTCATTTTAAAAGGAAGATTCTGAGACCTTATACTAAGATCTAAAAGTATTTAAAATGGTGTTTGTGATATACTCAGACTTTAAGCATTATTTTCTCTCCAGTGTAACAAAGATCACATTTCCTTTCCCCTCCTCATTTGTTGTATATTTTAAATTTCATGTATGTCCTATTTGGAGAGTCTCATGGGAGTCACTGCCTGGGTAGCACTGATCGAGAGGTTTCCAGAGTAGCGGGGGTCTACAGGGTACATTACCTCAAAGGAAGCAGGAGTCCTAGCCATCAGGTTCTCTTTCCTTCTCCTCATCTTGCATTTTGGGGATCTCATTTCATTTCAATACTTTGTTTATCACCATTGTCAATTAAGACTCATTTTTTAGGGCAGAACTTCTTTCCAAGGTTCTAGTGAAAAAGTCAGAGCAAAATGGAAAAACATATGCAAACTCAAAGCAAATCAATAATTTGAACATATAATTGTCATTACACAGATTTCTTATTATTACACTTAAAATTATAATCATATGCATAAGGAAGTAATAAAAAATGTCTTCAAGTGAATTTCATTCATGAAATTCAGTAAGATCATACATGGCATGAGTTTTCACTAACTTACGTCTTCCTTAATTTTAAATCCTTTGAAAGCCCTAAATCTTTATATTAGCATTGTATTAGCGAGTATAATTGTGCACTTTAAATTATGCATTTGTGCATTAGTGAATATAATGCTAAATGTAAAGATTTAGGGCTTTCAAATTTCCAAATTTACTATGAACATTTTGCTTTCGCAGTAGTTGCATTACTGCACCATAAAATGAAAATCTTTTAAACTAAGTATGTGCTGGGGAAATAATCTTTGTTGAATAGAATATTCCCACGTCAAGTAAAATTTTTACAATTGTGAAGCAATGTCTTTATTCCGTTTAAGCTTCCTTATCCACAATAACCTTCTCTTACATTACTGGGGTTTTCACATAGTTTCTTGTACATTTTATATTATCTGCATATAAGGTGAGTGTCAGCCAAGGGACATTAGAAAATGTACCAGGATGCAATAATGATTCTTCTCATTACGTAGAGCTATCCTGTGCATTGCAGAATATATACCACACCTAGTATATGTCCCTACATGTCATTTCATTGTCTCTAAATGCCAATAAGGGTCTAAGCCATTATGAAAACTCAGTTCCTAAATGTGATTTGCAAATGTCCCCCAAAGTGAGGCAGTCTACTGTATTGCAAACAACTGTACTATGGGGACAGACAGGTGGTTTGTTCCTTTCAGTACAGAGGGTGACCTCAAATGCTTATAGCAATTGAAATCATATAATGGGACACGATGACTTTGGGGTCAATCATGATACTGCATTATCGGAAAAAAACATGCTTCATCACCACTTCATCTTACATTTGGGGATCTCATTTTATTTCATTTACTTTTTGTCATTGTCAGCTGGGATCCATCTTTTATGGGAGAACTTACAATAAAATCTGTTTTGTTTCTGGAACAGAGTTTTTTCAGCCTCTCCACATCTCCAGAACATTTTCTGTTTCCAAGAGTTATTGGTGCATATTTATTTTTGCATATCGTTCTCCGCTGGTAATCCCATACAAACATCTAACTGGGACTCTGCAAAGTCTGATGTTTTCTGCCTATGTGGCCATGTGAAGTAGAAGGAAAAGTGTTCACTTTTGTGTTTTTCTGTACATGAGAATGATAATCAACATATCAACTGATAATTTGAATAAATGATTTCACTGTCTTGACTCATGAATGCTAAATGGATGGTTTACATATTAAGAGAATTTTATTTGAAATTTCTGCACAATATAGTGACAATAACCTTGGAATTTAAGTTTCTGCTGAACTCAGGATTCAGATACTCTTCCTTTTCCACCATATTCTTGGGAGCAGTGTATATTTGACAGTTTTACTGAAAAGAGACCATCCAAGGAGATACTATTCTGATTGGGTTGTGGGAGGGACAGGCACAGAGCTGTCGGTGACACCTGTGGCCCTGGTGCCCAGTGAACTCCAACTCTCTGTTTCTGGGCATAATGGCAATCTCACAGATGGATATAGTCAAATGTTGGCTATCTGATTTGCCTGCACGAGGATGGAGGTGGAAACATTTGATGGTCTCTCAAGCCAGAGGCACCATTTAAAAAGGAAGGGTGCTTGCAGATGTTAGGTGCAGCACAAGTGTAAGATATTGATGTTATGTCGTTCCAAACAATACCTCAGGGTGTACGATGTCCGTTCCTGGTGAAGACAAAGTTAGCTTTGTAATGAGAATTTATTGTTCCAGGGTGTGTGTCCATGTACAAGCTGGATTTCACAATCATTGTGTTCTTTCCTTCTATGTCAACAGGAAAATGTTTCCAAATCACCAAGACCAAGAACTTAGCAGCAACACAATCTTCCCCTGCTTCATTTTAGTAGAGGTAAGAAAACTCTGGAAGTTAACCTTTAAGATATGCATTATTCAAATGAAAGAAATATGATTCAAAATAAGAATGGAGGCCTGGAGGTGTAGCTCAAGTGCTTGCCAATGATGTGCAAGACCCTGGGTTCAATTCCCAGCACAACAAAGGAAAAAAGGAACCGAATAAAAAGACATTCCCTTCCGTAATTACTCTGTGCATTCATAGTATTGACTCTATTTGATTGGTTAATATAGCTACATCTGACCCCAAATTAGCCAGCAAACCCTGAGGTTAGTGTGATACATTTAGGGTTCTTCTGCTCACTCATCTTTTCACATTCCACTTTGCCTTTCTCACCCACCATGACACAATATATGAGATCTAGCGCACTCTTCAGTCATCACCTTAAGTCCATCATGGCAGGTAAGAAAGTTGGGTTGATGGGAAGTTAGGGTATGTTGCTAAGATTTTTTTCTATCACACACACAGACACATGCTCTCATGCAAGCAGGAGCTCATGGGAGATTTAATGCATGTCTAGATGAGCCCTTCCTTAAACTGGCCTTCCTAGATGGTGTGCGTAAACACCCTATCTAGAGTGCATCAGCACTGGTCAAAGGAAACCTAATTGGAAATTCCTTGGCCAGCTCAATCTTCTGCTCCCTATTGTCTTTTTTAAGTGTATACACAATACTGCAAATATCACAGCACACTTTACAGTGATATCTATATAATTCCTATGTTTTAATGAGGAAAATTAATATTTTAATGAAGCCAGAAATTCTGAACTGGCAATAGCTTCTTTCAGCAATGACTGTAGTGCTCAGACATTGCAATTACTGTCTTGGAGTCATCCTCCTGTTTGATTTCTATAAATTTTTAGTATCATTCATAAAATGATCGACGATAATGTTGTGAATTGAGAGGCAAGGGTATCAGGTTATCAGGGAAAGGGGAAGTGATATGGACACCTGGATTTTCAAACTTTTAAATTATGTAACATATGTTTTAATGCTTTAGGATGATGAGGGGGTAGAGCTCTTTTAAGAAACTAGGCTTTGATTAAAGTCCAGTAAAAACCCAATGTTAGCATTCACACGAGCAACTTATACCTAAAGATAGTGACAGATGACAGACTACAATGTTTTCTTTATAACTGGGTGAAAAGAATCACACTATTTCTACTAATTTCTCTTTTATGAAGTGGAAAACAAAGATCAGGACAATAGGAAGAATTTGAGGACTCAATCAGCTCACAAGTCAAACAGGTAGAAGTGCCTAGGTACATGAATGGGGCTGGCAACTGGAAGCACAGGTAGGAGAGTTTTTGTATTTAAAGTCTCTAAGATTAGAGTGAGCAAGAGAACTGTAGCACAGAGGAATAAATGACAGCCACTGAGCCAAATCTTGTTCTTTAAACCGAAGCAATTTTGGTGTTTAGGGAGCAACGGATGTTCTTTAGAAGGTTCGAACAATTGAAAAAATTGCTTGAGGGTGAGTTGGGGTAGATTTACTAAAGTATGTGTGGAGTAAATCCAGGAATCTAGACAGTCAAGCTCAGAGAAAACAGGATAGAAATGGGGAGAGGGTGAACAGTGAGTAAATGTTAAAGATTTACTTTGGTGTATTTTGACTGATGCTCATGTGTGGATAGAGAAAGTTAGTCTGCCAATTTACTTTAGGTGATATTTAATTTTTGCATGAGTCCAGCAAACTACAGACTGAATAAGGATCATTTTGCATAGCTCCATTAACCTAGTTAATTTTGCTTAGCTAAGGAAGAATAAAACCAGGCATATGCCTTCTTGACCCATGGTTTACCTACTCCTTCCATGCTATGCTTAGAAAGTCAATATTCATACCTTTTCTTTGAAAAAAACTTTGTTCTGTGGTAAACCAGCAAGGAGGTCAGAAGTTAGAAGCTCAGATCGTCCTCCCTGATGGGTTAGTAGTGGGGAATTCACAGGAAGAGAGTGGGGAGAGGTTGTTGGTTGATTAGATGCTAGCTTTAGGCTTCTTTGTGTCTCATTTCAGGTCACAAGTTTCATTTTCAGGAGACTTAATGTGTTCAGTGCAGGATACTTTGAGCTTGTGACAACAAAAGGTCATTGCCAAGAGGAGGCTTCTGCAAATGTCCATTCTTGATATAGTTGTTTCAAACCATCTTTCAGTATGTTCTGAACAGCTTTACCTGAGAAACAACATAAGCCTTTGGTTACTTAAGGGCTGTATCCAGGTATGCCCTGGCCTTAGCCAATTCGCTTAATTGGAGTCAGAGTAGAAGATGACACTTTGGCTTGGTTTCCGAACCTTTTTTAGTCTAGCCCAGCTGCTAGGGTTTCACGGTCCCCATACAGCTTGTGTGCTTCCTGTCCTTTGCTTCAGCTGCCTTGATCTCCCAAAGCAACCAGACAAGACCAGTCCCCTGCCTCACCACCACCACACTCCTCCTTTTAGTTCCTAGACTGTGCTTTTTGTTTTCCTTTAAGATGAAAATGACATTTGTGGGGGTATTTTCCCTGACTTTAAAGTAGTAAATGTTTAGTAAGTTTAAAAGTAGATATCATAACAAAGTTTTGAGAATTTGAAATAATCATTTCTATTTACTGAACACTTCAATAAAGCAAGCATTAATTTAGGCTCCATGGTGAAACTAGATCTTCACTCTTTCCTCACAGATGTTATATCCCAATGAGCCGAGCAAACAATGCGCAGATATGTCGGTGGAATATTAGGGCAGAAATTGTGATAAGAGCCATGGAGAGAGAGGAACACAGAATGAGGAAGGGGCTGGCTGATAGACTGCAGTCTCAAAATTTCCTTATAAGGCTGCCATTCTTAGATAATTTCTGCTAATATTTTAGAATATAAATCATCTTAAATGTTCTTTCTTACACTCAGTTTTTAATTTATTAAAAATTTTGAAAGTTTTGAAAGGTCTAAAAGTATTAAAAATAACAGAAGTTTCCCCTCCTGGGAATGACCTGTAAGTTTTAGGTAGTAAATATTCACCTCTTTTTAAGGGAATGAAGACTTTAGCTTTTTCACTCCCCACTCCTCTCCCTCCTCCCCATTCTCCCATAACAGATGTATTACGACTCTTGACAAAATCCATGCACTATGTTTTAACAATTATTATGACCATGTAGGTTCTACTGAAGTATGGTTCTATGTGTGGACTTATTTCCCACCTTTTACACTTTTAAAACTTTTCACTTTCTTGGAGTTAATGATGGCTTAATTATTTCATTTGCATAATTTTAAAAAAGTATCTGGTTAATTCTTGACACACAATTAAATAGCTCTGTTAAAAATGTTGTAACACAGATTTCTACATTATCAAAGGTATCAAATAATTGGTTACATTTTCCCTTCTGAGCCCCTACAGACGCCTATCGCCCTCTTGTTTCAAAGTGGTCTCCTCACTCTCTAGACCTGGTCCCCAGCCATTGTGTTGAAATCTGTCTCTTCCACCATCTTGGGAATTACCTTCCCTCTGTCTCCTGTTGTTGCAGTTCTCTTTATTCCAGGTGTCCTGGTCTTGCCTTAGGCTCTCATTTTAATGGAGAAAAATCTTCCAGGAGGTTCTCAAAAACCTACACGACTCATTTTCTATTGCTTCTGTAATAAATTACTGTAACTTTGTGGGTTTTTTCTTTTTAACTTTTGTACTTTAAAAAACACCAGATAATATGAGTAGGATAGCAATCTGTCTCAGGTCTCAGTGGGCTAAAATCAAGGTATGGGCAGGGTTACCTTCCTCTATTGAGATCTAGAACAAACCTCCCCCCCAAACACTTTTTCAGAACTGGGGTTTGAACTCAGGGCCTTGACCTTGCTTGGCAAGTACTCTATCACTTGAGTATACCCCAGCCCTATTTTTTGCTTTAGTTATTTTTAGGATAGAATCTTGTGCTTTTTGTCTGGGGCCAGCCTCAGACTATAATCCTCCTACCTATGCCTTCCATGGGGCTAGGATTATAGGTATACACACCACCACAGGTGGTGTATACACCTGGCAAAAGATCCCACTTCCTATTAATAGTTTTAATCTGCTCCAGTTAATACAGGCTGCTTACATTCCTTAGTTGGTGACCCTCTTCTCTATGTGCAAATGCAGCAATGTTTTTTACTAATCACTCACAATTATTGTCTCATCATAATTTCTTCTATTTTATGTATTTGAATATTAAGATTTGGATATGAGACGTCCTGGTTATCTTTACACACACACACACACACATGTCAGAAAAGACTCACTCACATAATCAAGTAGGTAGATGTACATCAAATATACATCCATCCACATACACTCAATATTCTGTCTTATCTTTTTGTTCACTGCTTTATATTATTTTCAGGGAACTTGTCCTTTTGTTCACTGCTTTATATTATTTTCAGGGAAGTTGCTTCAATTTTATACTCTAACATTCACATTGAATTAAAAAATAAATTAACTATAAAAATTTTAATTTATAAGTAATGAACTATTATCCTTTGGTCATCTTTTTTTGTCCCATTTCTCTTGATTTATATATGCAATATATTCTCTTTAAAGAATGATGTATTTAATATTTTCTTCAACTTACTTTCTTAAGTTCACCTCTTAAATCTTTTATTTCTAGATGCTTGTTCTCACTTTTTTCTTTCCAATATTTAGTGATATTCAAATATCCATCCCATTAAGAATGAGACACAAAAAGTTGATTGGAAACTTTGAGCATGGAGGTTAAGATCTATTGCTGGTTGTGGTAGGGGACAAGTTGGAAGATAATATTTGGGGAAAATTGATCATAGGTGGTTCTCTAGTTGAACTAGATCCATAGTCGCCAATATCACAGTAGTCATAATCACCAGACATCACATCTCTGCCATTCTATCTCATCACTATGTGCAGAACTTCCTTCCATTATTCAAAATACCTCTCACAGCTATTTCTAAAGATCATGTATGGACTTTCAAGCCAAGAAATGAAAGAGTAGCTCAAGAATTCCTAACAGTAGAGCTCCCTTGCTTCTACTTCATCCCTTTCATTTTTCTTTATGACTTAGTAAGCATCTGTTTTTACACATTTAGAATGGGAAATTGTCTTAAGAATAAAAATATCAATAAGCACAATATTTTTACTTTCTTTGTTGTGATATTTAAATTCAAAGCATTCTACTTTTCATGTCTCTTAAAAACAAGTTTACTTTCTGTATCTCTAAACTGATAAAGGTTTTATTTTATTTTTAACATTTTCATTGGTATATGTTGCTGTACAGGGGCTCACTGTCATGTTTTCTGTGTGTGTCTACAATGACCCTGGATTAAATTCCTTCTCCATTTTATGATTGTTCTTTTAGAACAATATTCTTGCTCAGGTATTATTTGTTGTGCTCATTAATAAATAATTTTAATGAATATTATTTAAACATAACATAATGTTAACATCTGTATATTTTAATGAGAACAAGCCAGAAGAAGAAATTTCTTCTCTGATTTTTCTTGGTCTGTTTACAAGTATTACTAAAACCCTACCCAGTACAGCACACCCCAAAACAAATATAATCCCTGTCTTTATACTGCAAATTGTTTAACAAGCTGTTTATGAGCCATAATGTTTTACATATGCTTATATATACATAGAAACTGGAAGAAAGACAGTTACTGTGTGACAGTGGACTCTTCAAAGGCTCTATGAAGAATGTCTCCTTCAAAGCCAACCAGAATCTATTTTGCGGAAAGAAGAAAGATCATTCTAGTTTATTTTAAGAGCAGTAAAGAGATCAGAGAAAAGAATATTTACCAATTGTGAAATAGGATGGAGAAGGGAATAACTCAGTGGTTTATTAAATGCTCCTTTGGGGAGAAAATGGATCTTAAAATCTGATAGGTCTTGCAACTCTAGCATTAATGGATCCTCATTCCCAGTCTCAAAACCATTATAGATATTCTAATAAAATAATCTTAAACTGACAGAGGCCACTATGGGAAGGTGACCAGGAAGTAGTGAAGAGGTCTGGTAGAGTTGAACCAATTAGGGTTGTAATACACATGTGCATGGAAGCAATGCTAGGAATCTCTCTGTATAGCTATCTTTATCTCAAGCTAGCAAAAATGCTTTGTCTTTCTTATTATTGCTTATGTCTTCTCTTCAACAAAATTGGGGAAGAGGGCAGAACAGGTTCTGTCTGGAAGTGAGGGGAGTGGGAGGGAGGGGAAGGGGGCATGTGGGGAGTGATGGCCCAAATAATGTATGCACATATGAATAAATGAATAAACAATAAAAAATAAATAAATTACTTTAACCATATAAATAACATAGTAACTATATATGTATGTATAAAACATTGCATTGCATGTAAAATAAAATAATATATATCATGTCAAGGCTAGCGGCAGGAATGGAGGTTACAGGTCCTGGCTGCTTACCCCTTGAAGGTCGGTATTTGGGAGCAAGGTTTACTCAACAGCCTGAATCTTAGAAGATGGAGCAGTGATCAACCTCAAAGGTCCATCTTGGGCAACTTAGGGGTTTAAAAAGCTTTAACAGCAGGGGTTGGGGGATGAGGTACAGCAAGACAGTGGGCAGGGGAGCTATTGCTGATCAACAGGTCTTCTTTCAGGGTATAGGTCACCTTTTCTTTTTTTTTCCTAGATCATCAAAATCAACCTTGACCTCCTTGAGCTAGTTCCTGTATTTTCTGAAAGCAGATAAAATACTATTCTGCAAGTCAAACCTCACATGAATTTACATGATTTGTGTTAGCCTATGCACTAAACTAAAGACTAAAGAGGGCCATTTACAAAGGTCACCAGGTATTCTGGGTTCTGTAAAATCTAAAGAAAGATTATTTAGCAATTAACATCCTAACCCTTTAGGCGAGGTTTCTCTTTAGAATTTAGGATGATGGGACTAAGGGAGTGCATGTAACTCTTGCAAAAGGATTAGGGAGGTAAAACAACCTTGTGGTAGGACAAAGGGAGGGGAGGTGACATTAACTCTGTCAAGGACAACTTCCCAAAGGAGCATGGTGGAGTTTTGTGAAACAGAGTTTTGTGGTGATGAAATTCTAAACAATGGTGTATAAAAAGAATATAATGAATCTAATGTGTTGATTTAAGGAAAATACCAATTCTTGCTCAGTGATTAAGTATGTACAAAAAAGAGGAGTGGAGTTAAAGATAACTCAAAATGTTCAAGCCCAGGGAGCTAGCTTTGAGCAATGGTAAGCAATATTTTCACTATTAGGTAGTATTATAATACTGAAAATATTAGGTAATATTTTACCTAATACAGGAAATATTTTTAGTATAATCACTGAATGTTTCCTGCTTGAAATTTTAAAAATTTACTCATCTCTATTTTGTTATTTCTTTATTTTTTTTAAATATTTTTTTCTTTTTTGGGGGGTATACAGGGGCTTGAACTCAGGACCTCACACTTGCTAGACTCTACCAAGTCTACCAAGTGGCTCTACAACTTGAGCCACTCCACCAGCCCCCCTTTTTTTGGTTTGTGTGTGTGTGTTTGGTATTTTTGAGAGTCAGTCTCACAAACTCTTTGCCAGGGCAGGCTTTGAACTGTTATCTTCCTGATCTGTGCCTCCTAAGTAGCTAGGATTACAGGTGTGAGCTACTGGTATCTGGTTTTTTTTCTCCTTTTTTTTTTTTTTTTACTGAGAATTGAACTCAGGGCCCTTTAATCTCTTGAATTAAACCCCAGTCCTATTTTTTTCTTTTTCATGACCAAAATTCTGTCTTCTTCCAGAAAAGCATTGTATTGTATCTTCAAAGCAACTCTTTCTCAGTATTCTGGAGGCTAATGGAGAAGGATGACAAGTTTGATACCAGTCTGGAGTTATGTAGGAACAGAGACAGACAGGGCAGCAGTGCAAGGAAGTCTGCTTTTGGCTAGTCTTCAGCAGGCGGTTTACCCCAGTACCTGCATCCATCAGGGTGCCAGACACTCACGGCCGCACCTTAGGCATGCCCCTGCTGGTTTGGTGCTCAAGTCATACCAACCTTGCTCCAGGAGAAATGTCCCTTCCTGCGGTTGCAAAAATGGTATGTGCTGATTTGAAGTGTTGCAGGCGGTGTTGAGGGTCCTTGCCTGCACAGGCCAGGGAACAGGCTCTTGAGGCAGCCGATTGACTTGTGAGCCAAAGCGTTATATGAAGTAGGATTTATTAGAAAGGAAAGGCTACAGCCAGAGCAGTGCAGCGGAGCCTGGAAACCAACTGGTGGCTCCCTGCTCAGGTGAAGGCTTGGCTTTTATGGATGCTTTAACTCTGGGTTTGGGTAAAGGTTAGGTGGGCTTTCTTAGATGAACTGGTTTGTTTGCCCATTATTGAGGTGGGGACCACAATCTTGAGAGCATTTTGCTCATCAGTCCTGTGGCAGATCTATCAGATCCTGTATCTCCTTCTCAGGATGCAGGAATCATAGTGCTCTCCATGGGGGATGGGATGCTCACTCATCTGCCCTTTAGGTCTCCAGAACCAACTGGGCTACAGAAAAAAGGGGGGATACAGAGGATCATGGTTCAAGGCCAGCCTGGACAAAAGTTCCTGAGACTCTATTTCAACCAATGATTGGGTATGGTAGTATACACCTGTCATCCTCAGCTATGGGGGAAGCACAAATAGAGGATCATGGTCCAGGCCAGCTGGGTATAAAGCAAGTCCCTATCTAAAAAAATAAAGAAATAACCAGAGCTGGAAGCATGGTTTATATGGTAGATCACCTGGCTCATAAGGGTGAGACCCTGCATTGAATTTTATTTTATTTTATTTATTTATTTATTTTGTTTCTTTTTTTTCTCTTTTATTATTCATATGTGCATACAAGGCTTGGTTCATTTCTCCCCCCTGCCCTCACCCCCTCCCTTACCACCCACTCCGCCCCCTCCCTCTCCCCCCCACCCCCTCAATACCCAGCAGAAACTATCTTAAAAAAAGTCCTCACAACTCTTTAATTACTTAATGCTCAGAATATCCATAGGAATAAAATGTTCACGGAATTCCTATTCTTGCGAATCTTCAAATAATATCACGTCATAGTCATGGAGTATTATACCACACTCTCTTCAGGTGGGATATCTTCAAACAGAAATAAATATGCAATTACGTAAATACTTTAAAAATAATCTTTTGAAATCCACCTTTTTGTACTATATTGAACAAAGGTTAAGTTGCTAACTAATATTAATTTTTGGGTCCCATGGCTGAGGTTCATTACCTCCACATAGCAAACATCATGAAATGACCAGATGACTGTACGAAGTGTCCTGAAATTACAGGTCAGTAGTTCCTCATCACCCACAGTGAGGGTAAACATGGCCAGGCTCCTACACGGCCAGGCGTGGCCAAGGACGAGGGTTACAGTAAGATAGGAGGCATTTATCTGGTAACTAACACATTGCAATTGATTTTGGAAAACTGTATGCCCAACATCACAATTAACTATTGACTCCTGCCTGAGTCAATATTCCTTTTCTTTTTCTTTTTCGGTGGTACCAGGGTTTGAGCCTATGTACCAGACTTTTTAAGCCTATGTACTTCTTAGCCAAGTGCACTATCACTCGAGCCACATCCTCTAGCCGTTTCTTTTTTTCCTATTTGGAGGGTCTTTGTAGTTTGCCCAGTGTGGGGAGAGTGTGGAAAGCTGGCCTCAGACCATGAGCTTCCTCCTGACAGTCACACAGCACCACACCTGATTGTGGATTGAGATGGTGTCTCACAAACTTTTTGCCCAGCTGACCTTGGATCATGATCCTCCTGATTCCCACCTCCTGAGTAGCTGGGATTATGGGCTTGAGTCACCGTGTCTGGCTTAATTTCTTGATTTATATTAAATCCCGTTTCTTTTTAAAACTAAGTTTCAATAAAAACTGTCTCTAAGAGTCTATCAGGGAAATCTTGCATATCTTAATTCTTCAAAACTGTCAGGATAGAGGAATATATATGAAACAAAATAGTGACATTTTCTGACAGACTACTTTCACTTATTTGAATTTGCCTTATAGTATACTTACCAAATATACTAACTTACTAAATTACTAAAATATACTAACTTACTTGCTTATTAAAGTAAGTTTATACTAACTTACTTTAATATTACTAAATATAATAACTTACTAAATTTATTAACTAGACTACACATCACCTCAAAAATTCAGCACAAAAAGGAGCTAGCATTTCCTCTTCTAATTTTTATAGCTTAATAGGATATTTGTCTAATTCATATTTCATCTGACACATTTTAAATGCAGTTGGCTCTCAAAAAAATTATTTGTGATTCCTGCTGATTCTTGACTCCTCATGTTTCTTTTTATCTTTTAAGCACATTTTTCAGAAGCTACTTCTGAAGGAACAAAGGGCGGTGTTGTTGCCGTGTACAGTACTCTTTCCACCAGACAATCGCAATTGCTCTGGTAACCTGGCCGCTTACATTCACTCCCTTCAGGTAGCATTCCGTCTGCACACAGGCAGGCGTCTTCCACAGCAGGCCTTCTCTTCTTCCCTTCTTACAAGGATCTTGTGATGAGACAACTTCACAACTCCTGGATCCAGAACGCCCCGCTGTAACTTTTATATCCATTAGGTGGGGACTTGACAGTTGTCATTGCTAACTTTCCACAGCAATGATGAGTAGAAAAATCTAGAGGATTTGATCTTTAAGTCTGCATAAGAATCGGTGAATTACAAGCCACTATAAAAACAACTTCCAAACAAAAGGTTTTCAACATGCTGATGGGAGGCAATCACAGCCCACCTTGCAAAATCAAGTTCACTAAAGTAGAGATATTTGTGAATTTCTGAAAAGCTGTATGTAGTCTAATGAATGTTTACTTTATTATTTTGTACATTTTTATTAGGGCATATCAATTGTACAATATGGGGGGGGTCATTGTGAAATGTCTGTGCGTGCATTTAATATACTTTGATCGTATGTGTTCCTTACTTGGCTTATTTTTAAGCAGAAAAAAGCAATAGCTGTGTCTTTAACAGAGGCTTAACTACTAATGCAAGTGATAAGCCCAGTGTGGTTGGAAGGAAGCTACTGACCTGAGATGCTCACAAGCTCCAGGAAACCTGGTGTCACTTGGTGCCGGATGGGTTGTTTTTTATTGTGTAATCAAATTCTGATACCAGAACCGTGGTTCCAACTCATCTCAATGGGAGCAAAAACTCAGGAGGTTGCTTTACTCTTTCTCTGAGACTCAGTTTTTGCTTCTATAAAGTGAGAATAATTATAGTGGCTACCTCACAGGATTGCTCGCAGGGGTAAATGAATTATCTTATGTAATGCAGTTAGCACCATGCTGCTCCTTAATCCCTCTTTAATGCTGTTCATTTATTCAACAAATACCTAATATGATGCTTGCATATTCTCATCCTCTCCGGGTATCTAAACTGAGCCGTTTCTACGCTAAGCAACATCTAGCACAAGAGATAATTCATAATGAAAAAATTACAGTCAAAATGGCCAGAGAGAGGTCAAAGCAGCAAAGATCCTCTTCTGAGCCTTACAGATTAGTTTACAGGGGTAGATTGCCGCACAGACACCCTGTTGGGAACTGATTCCATCAGCAGGAGCGATCTTTTGGAATCTGACAATACCTTCCAAGTTTGGATCAGAAATAGAGTGACCAGTTTGCCTCCTGACAGGGACATCCCAATGACTGGTTTGTGCCTCTTATCTTCCTCAAAGAGTGCTAAGCTGCATGGAGCCACTTCTCTGTGGTACAAAACCCCAGCCCAACTTCCTTCAGTGACATGGTCTAAAGTCTGCAGACATCTGTTTCCTGATTAATTTGCAAATTTGTTTTGCAATCAAAACCGTTTTAACCATGTTTGTGATTTTCTTGATTCACACTAGTCAAGTTGTTTAGACTAATAGCACCTATAGTGGTAACCCCTGGAAGCCATATTCACTTGCTCTTTTGACCTTGACTCTTTTGATAAGGTAGTATATGATTTGGAAGTGAAATGCTCCCCTTCTAAGACACATGTGTTGAAGCTTGGTCCTCAGTGTAACAATGTCCGAAAATGACTGGCTCATGAGCACTCTAACATCATCACTGGATTAATCCATTGATGGATTCACAGCAGAATAAACTAAGGGGAGGTGGTGTAAATGGTAGGACTGAGGCCTGGTTGGAGGAAGTAGGTCATTGTGTGGTGTCACTTTTGCAGGGTGTGTGACTTGTCCCTGGTCCCTCGCTTGTTCTGCTTCCTGATGGCATGAGTTGAGAAGCTTTGCTCTACCACAAGCTCCCAACCATGATGTTGTGCCTCATCACAGCCTCCAAACCAACAGACCAAGTGACCATGGACTGAAATCTCTGAAACCATGAGCCAAAACAAATATTTTTTTCTTTAAATTGATTTCCCAGGTATGTCATCACAGCTATGGAAACCTGTGATGGTTGTACCACCAGTTGGTTTCTGATTCAAAGTGAACCAATTTATGATTTGGGGAATTTGGAGATGATATTCTGAAATTCAAATTAGCCTCTTGAAAACCTCTTGAACTGAGGACAAGTATATTCAGGAATTATGGAAACCATTGTCAACTATTTCCAAAGTGAATCAGTGAAATCAGTTGTGCTTGGAGAGAAAAAGTCTGAGAGTATGACTGTTGTGTTAGTCTTCTTTCTGCTACTGCAACAAACAGCTCAGATAAATCAACTTATAAAGAAAAAAGATTGGTTTAGCCTCATAATTTTAGAGATTCAGTTCATGACAGATTGGCCCTGTTGCTTTGGTCTGTGACAAGACAGGGTATTATGGCAGTGAATTCATGGTAAAGCAAAGTGCTCACTTTATGGTGGGGATGTGAATAAAAGGGAAGAAGAAGGGGGGGGTCCCAATATATGCTCTTCTAAATATGCTCTTCTAAGGGACACCCCAATGACCGGGTCTCCCATTAGGCTCCATCTCCTAAAAGTTTCACTATTTCCCACAGTGCTGAAGGCAGGGGACCACGCCTTTATCACATGGGGACCTGGAGCACAATTACCCAAACCACAGTAGCTGCTTTGCTTTCTAGAAGCTTTTCAGTTTCTGAGATCAGTACACGTGTTAAATGAAACTGCACTTTCTGTGAATGATATTAAAATATGTATCTTAATCCATCCCCCCCCTTTTTAAAATCATTTCTGTCACTTAAAATCAGAGCACATGATTTGATTTGAGGAAATGAACCAATATTTGTACATGCAAAGATAATTAGATCTGATGAAGAGTTTGTTGCTAGCCACAACAAGAGGAATTAAAGGGAGAAAAGTGTGAAAGCCAAGTCAAGCTTGAGTAGATAAGGTAGCATGTGCCCAGGGCCAAGCCACATTGTGTTGAACGTGCTATTATTCTCTCGGCATATTTAATTTTCAGCCCTGTCTCTGGAGGTATGAGTTCAGACACCTTTAAGAAGCGTTGTGGAGCTTCTTGTAATAGTAACTGTCAGTGTTCATTGATTCTATCATTTGGAAATTGTATATATTAGCAAAAGGATATCTACCCCGGCCCCAATGTTTTCTGCCCTAGCCATGGCCTGACTAGTGTTTGATGTATTCTTTGTATGTAATGCCGTGCTGAATAAATATTAATTACTTAAAATATATGCTTTGAATAATTAATACATTGTAGCTTTCTGGGAAATGTTCGAGGTAACACTTTACATTTATGATATATGCTAATTAGCCAAAATAAAATATGTAAATTATCTTCTGGTAATTCTGTAGTTATTAATGTCACTGGTTTGGCATTCTAATTTTAGTTAATTAAAAAATTATAACTTTAAATAATATATAAATTATTTTAAGGATTGGAGAGGAGGTTTATTTAAAAGTAAAACTGATTTTATGTAAATTCAGTCTTTATTATGACTCTTAAGTATTGTTGAATATCAGAAATATTTACTTCTCATGCAGATTTAATTTCTGAAAAATTTAAGCACTGACTCAAAAGAAAAAAGATCTAAATTTGTTCCACTGGATAAATTAAATGACATCACAGAAATTTCTATCTAAAACCTTAAAAATTTGGATTGGAGCTAAAATGCTTTACCACCTAACAATTTCTTTCCTGGGAAAAGATGTTTTTTTTCATCATCCTGGGGTTTGAATTCAGGGCCCTGTGCTTGCTAGGCAGGTGCTCTAGCACTTGAGCCACTCCACCAGCCCTTTTATGTATTAGGGTTTCTTTGAGATAGGGTCTTGGGAACTATTTCCCTGGGGCTGGCTTCGAACAGCAGTAGTCTTGATCTCTGCTTCCTGATTACAGAAGTGAGCCACTGGTGCCTGATTAAAGATTTTCTTCATTTAGAAATATGTGATAAGTACTCATTCACTTAAAAACACTGTGTTTCGATGGAAGATGGCAGCTACAGGGAGGAAGCAGAAAGCGAGCCTCCTATAGTGAAATCTTGGAGAGATGCCGGAGACACACTTTGTAGGCATAATCACTGAGAAGAGACATAACTTTGACACTTCCACACCTCCAGCCGACGCAGAGAATCTCCACTTCACGTTAAACAGAGAAACAAGGAGGGCCCCCGGGCCGCCAGTCGCCTGCGTCCAGACATCTTGGGAAGACGTGGACCAGGTGAGCTTCATGGTACTGTGATACTCCCACAGACAAGCCTGGGCCAGAGCAGCATAGTCCCCTGGACAGACTGACCTCCACCCAGGGAAAAAAGAGAAACTGAGTAATAAGCAATAAGAGCAATAAAGACATGCAGGAAAGAGGGTAGGGCACACTGAATGCCGAAGACTGGGGGAAGGGAATCCTTCCTGGGACTGTAAATAAACAAGCCAGGTAGGCAGGAGAGCCTCTGGCGGGAGCGGGGGCACGCACCTAGCAACCAGGAGCGGGAAAGCTGGTGAGAGTGGCAGAGGGAGGAAAACTCCACAGGAGAGGAGGGAAGACCCACTTCCTACATGAACTGTAAACAAACATGGCAGCTAGCAGGAGCAGCAGCACTGCCCAGTAATCAGGAGCAGGAAAGCTTGTGAAAGTGGCAGTGGGAGGAAAACTTCAGAGGAGAGGGGGGAAGACCCACCTCCCATATGAACTGTAAATAAACACGCAGGCCTGACAATGCAGGTGCAGTGTCACCTTTCCCAGTGCTTGGAAAGGGTAAAGCTTGTAGCAGAGGCTCCAGCACAGGAGAACTCTGAACAAACAAAGCCTGTGGGGCCAGGTGAGTGCTAAGCTCACCCCAGAGATCTGCATAAACAACGCCTCCAGCAACAGCAGGCTGACAGCAGTGGGCAGTGAGCCACAGCTGCAGATACCATTCTCAGAACTGTCTGCAGACTCTTTTTTTTTCTTTTTCTCCCTACCTTTGATGAGAGAACAACCAAATTACACTTGTATGCTGAAAAACTTACTGAAATTGTATTGCATTTGAACTTGGGACACTTGGTGGGTTTTTGTGTGTGTGTGTGTGTGTGTGTGTGTGTGTGTGTGTAGTTTTGTTCTACTTTATGCATCCCCTTTGATGAGACAACTACAGAACAACATCTGAGGCACCATCTCCAGGATGGGAGACTGAGACGGACACCCAAATTATTAAGACTGAAACTTCATTGCATTTGAACTTGGAGGTTTTTTGGTTTTTTCTTTAATTTTCTACTTTCCATCTTATTTTACTTCATTTTTATATATAGATATTTCTTTCACTTACTTATTTTTAATTTTTATTCTTATCTTTATTTTTTTTTATTTTTGATTTTCAATCCTCTCTCTGTCTCTCTAATGTCTGTTCAGCTTACTGTCAATTAGTACACTAACACTCCCTGTTTATACCTTTGAAACTTTCTTGTCTGAAACCTTGTTCTGCTTTCTCCCTCTTGTCTGTGTATTTCTTTTCCCCTTTTCTTTAACTTCTTGCTTTCCATCTCAGCTCACCCTTCCATTCTAAATATTACCCTTATTATTATTACAAGCTAGAAAATACTTAATTGCACACAGTACAGGGACAGTAATAACACCAAAGACAATGACGGGAATACAGAAAAAACAGGGAAACCAGTTTCCCCACAGCAAAAAATTAGTACAGGAACCAGAGGGGAATGAAGAAAACAGAAACTCAGATCAAGACTCCAACAAGATGAAGAAAAACTATGCCAAAGGACCCAATGAAGCCCACAAGAATAATTTAAAAGAAGACATACTACAGGTACTCAATGAGAATTTTATAGAGATGATACTGGATAGGGTCAACCAAAATGTACAGGAGACACTCAAGAAATTCCAAGACAACAAAAATAGAGAATTTGAAAAAGTAAAAGGAGAAATAAAAGAAACCATAAAAGCACTGTATAAACACAAGTGTAAAAGAGAGAACATGATGAATAAATGGATAAATGAACTCAGGGCAAAAATGGACAACATTAAAGAGGAAAGCACCCAGGATATGGAAAACCTCAGAAAAAAGAATGAAACAGAACTGCAAAACAAAACAGAAGACCAATCCAGCAGAATAGAACAAACAGAAGACAGAACCTCAGAACTTGAACATGAAATGGTAATTAAAGGAAAAACCGAAGAACTATTAATTAAACAACTCAAGACCTGTGAAAAGAAAATGTAAGAACTCACCGACTCCATCAAAAGACCAAACTTGAGAATCATGGGCAAGCAAAGGGAATGCGTAATATATTCAACAAAATAGTAACGGAAAATTTCCCAAATCTAGAGAAAGATATTCCCGTACAGATGCAAGAGGCCTCCAGGACACCAAACAGACCAGATCAAAATAGAACTACTCCACGACATATCATCATTAAAACAACAAGTTCAGAAACTAAGGAAAGAATATTGAAGGCTATAAGAGAGAAAAAACAAGTAACATAAAAGGTAAACCCATCAAAATCACAGCAGACTTCTTAACAGAAACATTAAAAGCAAGAAGAGCATGGGGTGAGATCTTCCGGGCACTGAATGAAAAAAACTTCAACCCCAGGATACTCTACCCAGCAAAACTATCATTCAAAATAGATGGAGCAATAAAAGTCTTCCATGATAAGCACAAACTAAAACAATATGTGACCACAAAGCCACCACTACAAAAGATTCTGAAAGGGATTCTGAAAGTGATTCTGCACACAGAAAGTGAAACTCAACTTAATCATGAAAAGACAAGCAGCACCAAACCACAGGAAAAGAAAAAGCAATAAAGTAGAGAGTAACCTCAACTTAGGTATACACAATCAAACCTTCAAACAACTAAGACAACTAAATGACAGGACTCACCACATACCTATCACTACTAACGCTTAATGTTAACGGACTTAATTCACCCATCAAAAGGCACTGCTTGATGAAGTGGATTAAAAAGGAAGATCCAACAATTTGTTGCTTACAGGAGACCCATCTCACTGACAGAAATAAGCATAGGCTTAGGATGAAAGGCTGGAAGAAGACATACCAAGCCAATGGCCCCCAAAAACAGGCAGGAGTAGCAATACTTATCTCTGACAAAGTAAACTTCAAACCTACATTGATCAAACAAGATAAAGAAGGACATTCCATACTAATAAAAGGGGAAATAGACCAAAAGGAAATAATAATCATCAATCTGTATGCACCCGATGTCAACGCACCCAATTTCATCAAAAATACCCTGAAGGACCTAAAAGCATATATAAACGCCAACATAGTGGTTGTGGGAGACTTTAACACTCCATTATCATCAATAGATAGGTCATCCAAACAAAAAAATCAATAAAGAAATCCAAGATCTAAAATATGCAATAGATCAAATGGACCTAGTAGATGTCTACAGAACATTTCATCCAACCTCTACACAATATACATTCTTCTCAGCAGCCCATGGAACCTTCTCCAAAATAGATCATATCCTAGGGCACAAAGCAAGTCTCAGCAAATATAAGAAAATAGAAATAATACCATGCATACTATCTGATCACAATGCAGTAAAAGTAGAACTCAACAACAAAAGTAAAGACAAAAAACATGCAAACAGCTGGAAACTAAATAACTCATTACTTCATGAACAATGGGTCATTGAACCTATGGGACACAGCTAAGGCAGTCCTGAGAGGAAAGTTTATAGCCATGAGTGCATATATTAAAAAGATTGAAAGATCCCAAATCAATGACCTAATGACACATCTCAAACTCCTAGAAAAACAAGAACAAGCAAATCCCAAAACAAATAGAAGGAGAGAAATAATAAAAATAAGAGCTGAAATCAACGAAATAGAAACCAAAAAAACCATACAAAGAATTAATGAAACAAAAAGTTGGTTCTTTGAAAAAATAAACAAGATCGATAGACCTCTGGCAAACCTGGCTAAAATGAGGAGAGAAAAAACCCAAATTAGTAGAATCAGGAATGCAAAAGGGGAGATAACAACAAACACCATGGAAGTCCAAGAAATCATCAGAGACTACTTTGAGAACCTATATTCAAATAAATTTGAAAATCTTAAAGAAATGGACAGATTTCTAGATACATGTGATCATCCAAAACTGAACCAAGAGGAAATTAATCACCTGAATAGACCTATAACACAAAATGAAATTGAAGCAGCAATCAAGAGTCTCCCCAAAAAGAAAAGTCCAGGACCTGATGGATTCTCTGCTGAGTTCTCTATCAGACCTTTAAAGAAGAACTGATACCAACACTCCTTAAACTGTTCCATGAAATAGAAAGGTAAGGAAAACTGCCTAACACATTTTATGAAGCCAGTATTACACTTATCCCCAAACCAGGCAAAGACACCTCCAAAAAGGAGAACTATAGGCCAATCTCCTTAATGAACATTGATGCAAAAATCCTCAACAAAATAATGGCAAATCGAATTCAACAACACATCAAAAAGATTATTCACCACGACCAAGTAGGCTTCATCCCAGGGATGCAGGGGTGGTTCAACATACGATAATCAATAAATGTAATAAACCACATTAACAGAAGCAAAGACAAAAACCACTTGATCATCTCAATAGATGCAGAAAAAGCCTTTGATAAGATCCAACATCATTTCATGATAAAGGCTCTAAGAAAACTAGGAATAGAAGGAAAGTACCTCAACATTATAAAAGCTGTATATGACAAACCTACAGCCAGCATTATACTTAATGGAGAAAAACTGAAACCATTCCCTCTAAAATCAGGAACCAGACAAGGATGCCCACTATCTCCTAGCCAGAGCAATTAGGCAAGAAGAAGGAATAAAAGGAATACAAATAGGTAAAGAAACTGTCAAAGTATCCCTATTTGCAGACAACATGATCCTATACCTTAAAGACCCAAAAAACTCTACTCAGAAGCTTCTAGACATCATCAATAGCTATAGCAAGGTAGCAGGATATAAAATCAACATAGTAAAATCATTAGCATTTCTGTACACTAACAATGAGCAAACTGAAAAAGAATGTATGAAAACAATTCCATTTACAATAGTCTCAAAAAAAATCAAATACCTAGGTGTAAACCTAACAAAAGATGTGAAAGACCTCTACAAGGAAAACTATACACTTCTGAAGAAAGAGATTGAGGAAGACTATAGAAAGTGGACAGCTCTCCCATGCTCATGGATTGGTAGAATCAACATAGTAAAAATGTCGAACCTCCCAAAAGTAATCTACATGTTTAATGCAATTCCCATCAAAATTCCAATGACATTCATTAAAGAGATCGAAAAATCTACCATTAAATTTATATGGAAACACAAGAGGCCATGAATAGCTAAGGCAATACTCAGTCAAAAAAACAATGCTGGAGGTATCACAATACCTGACTTCAAACTATATTACAAAGCAATAACGATAAAAACAGCATGGTACTGGCACAAAAACAGACATGAAGACCAGTGGAACAGAATAGAGGATCCAGCTATGAAGCCACACAACTATAACCAACTTGTCTTTGACAAAGGAGCTAAAAATATACGATGGAGAAAAAGCAGCCTCTTCAACAAAAACTGCTGGGAAAACTGATTAGCAGTCTGCAAAAAACTGAAACTAGATCCATGTATATCACCCTATACCAAGATTAACTCAAAATGGATCAAGGATCTTAATATCAGACCACAAACTCTAAAGTTGATACAGGAAAGAGTAGGAAATACTCTGGAGTTAGTAGGTATAGGTAAGAACTTTCTCAATGAAACCCCAGCAGCACAGCAACTAAGAGATAGCATAGATAAATGGGACCTCATAAAGCTAAAAAGCTTCTGTTCATCAAAAGAAATGGTCTCTAAACTGAAGAGAACACCCACAGAGTGGAGAAAATATTTGCCAGCTATACATCAGACAAAGGACTGATAACCAGAATATACAGGGAACTTAAAAAACTAAATTCTCCCAAAACTAATGAACCAATAAAGAAATGGGCAAGTGAACTAAACAGAACTTTCTCAAAAGAAGAAATTCAAATGGCCAGAAAACACATGAAAAAATGCTCACCATCTCTAGCAATATAGGAAATGCAAATTAAAACCACACTAAGATTCCACCTCACCCCTGTTAGAATAGCCATCATTAGCAACACCACCAATAACAGGTGTTGGCGAGGATGCGGGGAAAAAGGAACCCTCTTACACTGTTGGTGGGAAAGTAAACTAGTACAACCACTCTGGAAAAAAATTTGGAGGCTACTTAAAAATCTAAACATTGATCTACCATTTGATCCAGCAATACCACTCTTGGGGATATACCCAAAAGACTGTGACACAGGTTACTCCAGAGGCACCTGCACACCCATGTTTATTGCGGCACTATTCACAATAGCCAAGTTATGGAAACAGCCAAGATGCCCCACCACTGATGAATGGATTAAGAAAATGTGGTATCTATACACAATGGAATTTTATGCAGCCATGAAGAAGAACGAAATGTTATCATTAGCTGGTAAATGGATGGAATTGGAGAACATCATTCTGAGTGAGGTTAGTCTGGTCCAAAAGACCAAAAATTGTATGTTCTCCCTCATATGTGGACATTACATCAAGGGCAAACACAACAATGGGATTGGACTTTGAGCACATGATAAATGCGAGAGCACACAAGGGAGGGGTGAGGATAGGTAAGACACCTAAAAAACTAGCTAGCATTTTTTTCCCTTAACGCAGAGAAACTAAAGCAGATACCTTAAAAGCAACTGAGGCCAATAGGAAAAGGGGACCAGGAACTAGAGAAAAAGTTAGATCAAAAAGAATTAACCTAGAAGGTAACACACAACACACACAGGAAATCAATGTGAGTCAATGCCCTGTATAGCTATCCTTATCTCAACCAGCAAAAACCCTTGTTCCTTCCTATTATTGCTTATAGTCTCTCTACAACAAAATTAGAAATAAGGGCAAAATAGTTTCTGCTGGGTATTGAGGGGGTGGGGGGAGAGGGAGGGGGTGGAGTGGGTGGTAATGGAGGGGGTGGGGGCAGAGGGGAGAAATGACCCAAGCCTTGTATGCACATATGAATAATAAAAGAAAAAAAAACCACTGTGTTTCATTTGAGATTCTTGCATGAAGTTTTGCATCAGATCAGCATGGAGGAACAAGAATTTATAGTGCCACCCAAAGCAATTTAAAAAGCAGACGTGATAGCAGTCAGCAACAGTTTTCAGACACTAGACATCAGGCAAGAAAATGATTCCTGAGAGAGGAGAGATAATAAGGTATTTCCAGTGATTGTCGCAGCAATCCCAGAGAGGCCACAGAATGGGTAGTGAGAACCTAGCAGAGCCCAAGGTGCTCCCTGAATTGAAAGAGTGAGTTTGGAGAGAGGAGAGAGACCCAGAGACCAGCATGGGATATAAATGAGAATTTAACTAACCACTGACCAGCAACACATGTGATGAAGCCACTCAGAGCTTGAGAAAGAATTATTTGGAAAAAAACAGGGAACATTACCCTTAGAGATCACATAAGGTCAAGAATAATTTATGCTCACTACTCAGAACTTAGAAAAAAACAACCATTCACAAGTCAAGAGACAGTAAACATAATAATAATAACTGAAGGAACCAGCCTTACACTTAATGCTACTTTGATCCTTACTAATTAGCTTAAAGAAAGCCTTTAAAAACTCAAACTACTACCAAATAACTTCATCACAGAGCATAGTTCAATATTATCTTTAGAAATACAAAAACATCCATCACTGGATGAAAAAGAAAAATTTACAATGTCCTGCATCCAATGAAAAACCAGTAGGAAAGCCTGGAGTTGCTGCTCAGTCTATAATCTCAGCACTCAGGAGGCAGAGGCAGGAGGATTGCAAGTTCAAGACCACCCCCACCTCAGGCCACTTAGTGAGACACAATCTCAGAACAAAACAATACAACAGTAACAACAAGGAACAATCCAAAATAAAATACAGTAGGTAGGCAATGAAGCAGGAAGCATAACCCATAATAAAAATAAAATTAATCAAAGGTAACACAGATATTATAAAATTATAAAAATGACAGAATTAGGAGCAAGAACATAAAGCAATTATTTAACTATGTTTTGTGTGTTGAAAAGCCTAGGAAAAAGTTTACATATGTTAAGTAGAGAGTGGAAGATATAAAAATACACAAATTGAAAATTTGGAAATGCAAACAATAAGGTCTAATACCTAAGATTGTATATATATATATATATATATATATATATATATATATATATATGTAATATTATTAATATAATGTATTTTTATACTGAATGAGATTAATGCTACATTAACATAATATACAGTATGAATATATACATGTATATATATTGCATACATACACATACATATGTATGTGTTTACCTCCCCTAGTGGAGTTCTCTTTTAGTCTCTAGCTGAATCTATGTTTCCAAGTTTACAGATCAGTTTTACTCTCAAATAAAACTATTTTAACTTTTGGTTTATATGCATTTGGAATTTTTTTGGCTTACAATAGTCAAGTCACTTAAATTAGCAGGACCTATACTGGCAAACGGTCATATTTATTTTCTGTGATCTTGCTTTTTTATTGCCCTTTTGAGTAGATAGATAGATGACAGGTGATATATAGGCAGAGGAGGGATGGATAGATAGACAAATAGAGAATGGGACTGATGCCACATTAACACACTACAAAAGAAAAGAGTAGTGAACTTGAAAACAGCAATAGAAATGATGACTAAGAAAGACTGGTGAACTATAAAGATATAATGTTACAAATAGTTTCACCTGAAATAAAATAGAGTGAAGATTTTACAAAAATGAAGAGAGCATCAGTGAAACGTGCAAGATACAAGCAGACGGAGTCCCCTACAGCAGAGAGACAATGCATCAGTGAGGTGCCAATGGCTCCCAATGCTGGAGCAATTTGTGAAGAAAAGAATGGGTAAAAAATGTCCAATTTTCATGTAAATTAGAAGCCTGCAGATCGATGAAACTTAAAGAATCTCAAGAACAGAACATGAAGACAAATTTACCAAGGCATAGCGTAATCGAATTTCTGAAAAGTGGTGATATGGAGAAAATGTCATGCACAAAGTAAGAAAGATAAGAGTGACAACAGACTGCTGGTAGAAAATAATGTAAGCCAAAAACACCTTGGGGTAACTTCCAGGGAAAAAATCCTATCAACCTAAAATTACGTACTCAGGGAAAATATATTTCAAGAATGAAGGCAGAATCAAAATTTTCTACACATACAGAAGCAGAAAAAGCTCATTGCCAGCATTTCCTCTCTCCCTGCAGCAAATGGCAAAGGAAGACCTTTGGCCACCGGAAATGTTATACTGAGTGAATGTCTGGGTTGACACAAAATATGAAGAACACTGGAAATCCTACTTTATGAGTAATGAAAATAAAATTTCTTCCTTTAAAATATGATTGGCTATTTAAAAATAAATAATCATGTGTTGTGAAGAGTCTAACATAAAAAACCACAGGAAGGAAAGTGGTAGGTGAGAAATAGAAGCACATTGTCTGAAGGTTCTTATGCTGTAGGCAAAGCAGCACTGTATCCATTTGATTGGTTGTCTTAGGACTCTAGCATGTGTGTTCTGCTCTTGGAAGTGTGTCATAGTCAATATGCTTAGTATAGTGTTCTATATGGTGTGTGGAGTGCAGGTGTGGAAGGATTTTTAACCATCAATTAAGTCAAGTGGGCTAAATCGAATTGAAAATTGAAATAAAAACCAAAATAGTTTAAAACATAATCAAAACTTAAAATAATTAGGAATAAATTTGACACATAATATTCAAGACACTCGAATATTGAAAACTTTAAAACCTATGAAAAATTAAAGTAGACCTAAACATATGTAGCGATAACATATTAATGGATAAGATTCAATATTATTAATATGTCACTCCTACACAAACTGATCCATATATTTAATGCAGTAACAGTCAAAATCTCAGCAGGTATTTTTTTGTAGTTGACAAATTTCAGTGTATGTGGGAATTCAAAGAACATATACTAGCTCAATACAACATTGGAAAGGAAGTCCAAATCTAGAGGACTTGTAGTTTTTTATTTGAAGATTTATGGTAATAAAATGATAATTAAGAAGGTGTGATTTTTTTTTGTTAGACAAACTAAATAAAATGGATACTACTCAAATAAATAAGTTTATTTACATCTATATCGTATATGCATATAAGTATATACATATATAATATGTACATACATATATGTACATATATGATAGTGTCAATATAGTGAAATAATTTTCAACACAGCTGCTAAGATAGTTCAGAGATTAAGGTGAGGGCATATGGTTGATGGACTTCATATACTTACAAGAAATAGAACAAAGCAACTGCTTATAATTGCTTTAAGTGGGGCAGGGAGAAGGTTGAGGGGGAGAGAGTATGGGGGCGATGTAGTCAGTGTACAATATAAGCCTAATTGGAACTGTCACTATGAACACCCCTGTAAAACAAATATATTCTAATAAAAAAGAAAAGAAAAGAAATTGTTCTTGGTAAATTTTCATGGAGCATTGGGTGTACATATGCAGAAAACAAAAACAAACTTTAATTTGAGATGGGTTACAGGCATGAATACAAAAGCTAAAACTGTAACACTTTAGAAGAAAACAGAAAAATTTAGCAACCATGGATTTGATGAATGATGTGGTACAAAAAGCATAAAACTTCCACTGGACTTCATCACAAGTAAAATGTTCTTGAAAAGATGCTGTCATGGAAGTAAAAAGGACCAGCCATAGCATGGGAAAAAATACTGACAAAACAGAGAGCACATGTAGGCTATATATGACATTTTCAACTCCATAAAAAGAAAACAAGCTGAAAACAATAAAAAGACAAATGATGTGAATATATACAAAGAACTTATAAAGGTGGCAAATCAGCATGACATCATCAGGCAATAAGGAAATGCAAATTAAAACCACAATGAGATACTATTGCCCACCCATAGAATGGTTATAAATAACAAGACTGACCAAACCAAGCATTGGCAATATCTTAAGCAACTGATAAAGTCACTTTGAAAAGCAAATCCATCCACTAGCTGTCCAGCGCTCACACCTATAATCCTAGTTATTCCAGAGGCTGAGATCGGGAGGATCACAGTTCCAGGACAACCCAGGTAAAAAGATTGTGAGACCCCCATACCAGCTATGTCAGGAAGCCTAACATATGAGGATTACAGCCCAGGCCTGGTGAGCAAGAAGCAGAACCCTGTCTGCATAATAACCGAAGGAGAAAGGGCTGGAGCAGTGGCTCAAGCAGTGGAATACCTGCCTCCCAAGCGAGAAGCATTAATTCTAAACCCCAGTCCCACCAAAAACCAACCAAACAACTAAAAAACTCAAATAAGTCAAATATCCATCAACAGGTGAATATAAGCAAACTGTTATAGACCCATATAGTATATTGCTTCTCAGAATACAAAGGGAAAACATTTTGTAAGTGCAGCAAAACAGATGAATCTCAAAATAAGCATATTGAAGAAACCACACCGAAAATCATAGCTTGTGCTAGTTCATATTTTAATATGAAAAGTAATACAGAGCAAAATAAATAGGCAGGTCTGCCTGAGTGAGGAAGAGGGAGGCGGGAAAGGGGAGGAGTGGTACATTAAGGGTATATAAAGAGCATGGGGAAACTTTTGGACTGATGTATCTCTTCAGCGTTTTTATTGTAGGGATAATTTCCTAGGCATATATTTTCCAAACCTTGTCAAATTTGTGTATATTAAATATATGCAGCATATTGTATGTCACGTTTCATCTAATAAAGTGAAAATGTTTTTTAAAAAGAAAAAAAAACCCTGTTATTCTTTTCAATTGAAATTACCTGGCCTTTCTAAAATTTCCAAGTAAAAACCACCAATATACACAACTAGCATTAGAACACTTTTAAACAAGTTTGTGTGTCCTGGTGGAACAGAAGTAGGAGTTATGTTATTGATTTTATACCAGTTTTTTCAGGGTAATAATTATCTATCTCTAGTTCTAGATTACTTACAACTTTCTTTACTTGAAGCTGTGTTTCTTGTTTACTACAAAACACGTTCAGTTTTAATTAAAAACAGATTCAAATAGCTAACTAAGCCAATAAAGGAGAAAACATATTTCATTAAGGTGCGGCATAATCTATTCTATCTCAAAGCTTCCTTTGTCTTTTTTTAGTCAGACAAATTTAAATAACTTACTTATTGTATAGAGGCAAAAAAAAAAAAAAAAAAACCCAACCACGGTCTACCTATTGTTTCCATTGAAAGTCTTTCTAGGAAACACATAGCATTTGACTGGGTTAACGAACAGGACCTCCGACATGGAGGTAATCTTGTTTCACATCCTTGGTTGATCACCTGTCAGGTATTCACATGTGGGAACACTGCCAAGCAATAAAAAGTTGTTGATCACATGATAAAAGCGAGAGCACACAAGGGAGGGGTGAGGATAGGTAAGACACCTAAAAAACTAGCTAGCATTTGTTGCCCTTAACGCAGAGAAACTAAAGCAGATACCTTAAAAGCAACTGAGGCCAATAGGAAAAGGGGACCAGGAACTAGAGAAAAGGTGAGATCAAAAAGAATTAACCTAGAAGGTAACATGCACGCACAGGAAATCAATGTGAGTCAATGCCCTGTATAGCTATCCTTATCTCAACCAGCAAAAACCCTTGTTCCTTCCTATTATTGCTTATACTCTCCCTACAACAAAATTAGAAATAAGGGCAAAATAGTTTCTACTGGGTATTGAGGGGGTGGGGGGGAGAGGGAGGGGGCGGAGTGGGTGGTAAGGGAGGGGTTGGGGGCAGGGGGGTGAAATGACCCAAGCCTTGTATGCACATATGAATAATAAAAGAAAAAAAAAGTTGTTAATCCTTACATCACCGTGGTTAAATACCAGTGACATTTACTAAGTGAGTAAGCCAGTCTCAATGGATCCACTCGTGACATTCTGAAAGAGGCAAAACTAATGGGATGAGAAAGAGACCATGGGTCATCAGAATTTAAGAGTGGTGCTGCATCTGACTACAATGTGTCAGCAGGAGGAAGCGCTGTGTGTGTGGTAGCAGAAAGCTTTTTTCGTTTTTGAATGAGTTTATGTTTCAAACCAATGAGTTTTTGATTTATCAAAACACTTTTTTAAAATGTTAAAATATTTTATTACTCAATTTATGATTTGAGAGAACTATTTTTCAAATTAATAGACTGTCTTGGAAAATTGTTTTACAAGGAATCTTGTCTTAATCTTGGTGACACAGGATTTTAGAGTTCTATCAAAGAAAGGTTCCCCTTGAATTCTATAACTTCTCAGAGTGATCATTAAACACATTGTGACATTTTACCAACAAGTCCAGATCCTGCCATTTATTAATTCTGTGATGAATCAGCCTGTCACTGTGTTTAGCTTCTAGAGCTGTTACTCAAGACTCTTTTCTTGTTATCCTGAGGTGATAGCAGATTGTAAAAGATTGACCATGGTGGCTAGGCTTGGTGGTTCACATGTATAATCTCAGCTACTGGGGAAGCAGAGATCAGGAGGATCCCAGTTGGAGGTAAGCCTGGGAAAACATTAGGGAGACCCATGTCACCAGACAAACCAGTCTTGGTGACTCCACGGAATGCATAGGCAGGAGGAGGATATCCTGAGTTGGGTCCAGGCAAAAATGCAAGGCCCTATCTGAAAAACAGGTTTACAGGGCTCTATACAACTTTACTCTTGGCTACCTCTGACTTCATGCCCTACCATTTCCCATCTTGCCCCACTAACTTTTTGCTATTCTTTACCAGGCCAAGAAAGTTCCCATCTCAGGCCTTTGCACTTGCTGTTCTCTCAGCCACAGTCCTTCCACAGATATTTACGTCACTCAGTTAGGGTGCTCCAAAGTCATCTCCACACAGAGGTTGTCCTCAACATCCTTTCTAATTTATGTGTCACTTGTTGGTCCCTACCCTAACTTTACATTTTATTCTCATAATCCTTATTCAAATCTGACACTATATAATTAATTGCTCTTATTTATTTATTTTACTGCCCCCCCCCATGCAAATGTGAGCTTTGTGGGAAGTAGAGACTATCTTTTCATTTGTGTGTGTGAGTGTATTCCCAGTGCCTGCAAGACCCCTGAAACACAGTATTAAATGAAGGAATGACCAGAGGGGTTTAGAACCAGGTGTGGATGAATGAAGAAAAAGAGTTGCATAGAATTCAGATTCATTCCTACAACTGTGTAGGGTTTTCTTTCCATTACAGCAAGACTTAAACATAATGTCTTTGAGAAAAACACCTAGTTGCCTCTTACACCTGACAAACTCTAAAATGTTTGTGCACTAAGTGACTACATAAAATAACACTGTGACGAAAACATTCAATAATTTATTTATAAAATGATGAAGTAATTAAATAACTGAAAGATCAGATAACACTTGGATATGAACTGGAAGCCCTCACACATATTAGGGATGTCTTTGGAGACCATGTTTCTAAATTTATTATTTCCTTCAGACTTTAATATTTTGTACTGGACACTAGGTTTGACAAGTTTTCTTTTACGTTAAATCAAGATAGCATGAGTAGTTTAAACTATTTTTAAGTCATAGTTGTTGTTTGGTTGGTATTTATGGCTTTTATAGAGATTCAGCTAATCAATTAATTTATCATCATTTATCATGAATGTCCATATCAATGTTATTTATTCCTGTCTGATAATATGGTGTTATTTGGTGCTTGTTCAAGTCAATTTAGATTCAGAGTACAGTTCTAGGAAATGTGGTGATTCTCGAATGAAGAAAATGATATATTTCCTGCCGTTAAAGAGTCTGTCAGCTGTAACATTGTATAAATGGGGTCTCCTTCTGGATATGACATCTGATCTCTTTCCAGCTGAATCAATCTTCATTGTTTCCCCAGAAGTAAATAATAAAACTGTTAGGAAAAAAACAGTGAGACCACTGTGGTAATGTTTCTAGTTGAAACTGATTAGTGGGGTTCCTAGAATTAAGGGGATACGCCCTAGAATGCTTGGGTTGTGTGAGACAGCAAGCAATGAAATTAGAGCTATTCTAGTTTCTGTTAGGGCTGCAATGTCTATCGGACTGGAAACTGCTATAGATTGATGGTTTTCAAGCCTCTTAACACTGGAATCATGGTAAATGAAACATTAAGTTAAAGAACAAGCAAATAAGCTTGTTAAAAGTAGAATTATACATATGTATACTACTTAAATGAGGTTTGACACCTCTGTGACCCATCTCCTGGGAATTTGTCACACCAACACAAATGCTTTTCAGGCAAAGTCTGACAGTTTTATGGTCAGTTGCACTAATTTGGATACGATTTTCCCTTTGGCACCATTAGACAGTTATGACTCATTTCCAGGCCAACAATATAAATTGTTGCAACACAAAGCGGCAAGAGGAGGGAATTGAGATGTATTGAATACAAAGAGAATTCCACTCTTAGCTCAGCAACCTCCTTTGTGAATTCAAGCTATAACCAAACTTCTTAAATTGGTGATATCCCATCTCTGTTTCCGTGATGTTTCCTGAAAAATTAGGAACCCATCTGTGCCTCACACTCACCCTAGAAATGGTTGTGTGTCATATACACACACGCCCATGTGCACACATGCACACACACACACACACACACACACACAACCATCTGTTTCCATTCAAGTTGTTAGCTGCAACCAAAAGTGGATTTGTTCACATCTGTTCTACCAAGACAGTGTGGATAGATACCTCACAATGTGTTCACTATTGAATCCCAAGCACTTACCGCACTGCCTTATACGTATGCCTGCATGCATAGATGCATTGGCTACCACTTAGCAAAATATGTCTATGCCTTCTCTGCATCTGACACTATTCTAAGAGAGGGAAAAATCATTGGGAGAATTGGTTTGTGCCTTCGTGGTGCTTACAAGCCTGTGCATTGCTGGTGTACTGATTTAAAAGAGATAGATTTTGTTTTAATGTCAGGCTAGGTTTACAAAAGTAAACTTTAACAGAAAGTAGAAAGAGCTCCCATTACATTCCCTGGCCTCACAAATTCACAGATTTCCCACTATCACTGTCCTACACCAAAGGGAACATTGTTACAATCAATCAATCTTGAACCTTGACCCATCACTACTCCAGTTTACACTAAGGTCCACTCTTGATGGATATTATGTGGGTTTTGAACAAGTACACAACGGTATATATCTACCACTAAAGCACCATTCTGAATAGTCACTGCCTAAAAATTTGGCTAGACTTTTAATAGTTATTTTAGATAGAGCAGAAAAAAGTCTTTAAGAATTTCTGAACAAAAAGGGATCTGGTTTGTTGATACTTGGCTCTTTGAACCAGCTCACCCTGGCAGAAATGTACTTTCAGATCAGGTGGTCTGACATGTGTGAAGGCTTGGGATTTACATGTAGCAAAGTAGTTTCTGGAGAAATAAAAAAACAAAACAAAACAAAACAGGTTGTTTGTAGAATGAAAAGAAAAAATTCTGTTCCTTTATCATCACTATGCATAAGTATCATGCTGACAGTCTGTCGTATAGCCTTTTTCTTCTTATTCTTCAGGAAAAACAGCTTCAGGTGGCTGATTTCAATTTCAGAGACCTACAGCCTCCAGAGGGACTTGTTTATATATTAGAAATTATGCCTGAAATGGACTGCTGCCCAGCCATGACACAGCCATAAGGTGAATTGGATTGCTACCAGACTTCCCTTTGCACCTGACCTCCTGGGAGCACTGGATCCATTTTGCACAATACCCCATCCTGACTCAGTGTTTCTTGGACATCAACCACCTAAAGAGGTGACACTACTCACTTCGAGTCAAATAGCTGAGTAAAGCAAATGTTAGGTGAGGAAACTGGGACCTAGAACATTCTTTCCACTGCCCTACATTAGTGATGTACTTACTTTCATCTGCCAAAGCCAACTAATAATAAATTTTAATAGGCTTTTGTACACCTAATATTCCTGATTTAGTAAAAATTTTGTAGAAAAGTAAGTAAAAGTTTTCCCATTAAAGATACACTACTCAGGAAGCAGAAATACTTTTGCGTAGCTGGAACCACTTCCCTGTCCTAAAAATGTTCAAGAACTGCCCTTCCCTTGCTGAATTCCATGTGCAGGACCCCAGATTTCTTCATATTCTGTCATTTTCTTTGATGTGAGAGCTGTGGACATGGGAAGGTTGATTCCACTTTTCACATATATATGCAAATACTCACACATTTGGGCATGTAACCTCACCATTTAAACCTACATATACATATGGCCAATAAAACTGTGCAATCACAGAAATCAGAATGAAAAAAATGTTTTACGTCTCTGAGATCCACAGGGAACTTGGAAAAGCCAACTGAAATTATTCGGTTGGAAGTGGGCCCTGGCATTAGGACAGCTACCATCACCCCAGGGAGAATGGCAGGGCATTTTTAGAAAGAAGATATCGTAAAACAGTGGTTCCTTCCTTAAAAAAAATCACATTTAAATCATTTGAGAATAGTGCAAAAGTTCATTATTTCCATCTGATCAGAGAATTTTTGAAACAGACAGAAGCTGACAACTTCATTGAGCCAAGGACTATGGTATCCCTAGGGTTTCACTCCAGTGCTCATGACACATGGGTGTCTAGACTGTTTTGAACACCTCAGGGACAAAATTCCACAGAGTTTTAATTATGAAAGCATTTATGCAATATGTCAATATGCTTTACATGGCTTTCCTACTTTATATGGCAGTAGTGAGGATAAAATGAGATAACCTGTGCAAAATGTTGAGCACAGAGCCTGGAACATCAGAGGGCTTAATACATTTTATTTTCACTTCTTTTTCTGTCAACAGAAGTAAACAAACAAACAAAAAAGAAATTCTACACAGTAAGCTAATTACTTACGCATTTGTTCTAGTAGACTCTAAGCACATACAGAAGATGCAATCTTCTTTCTTTCTGTACTCTTGGTGCCTACTTCAGTGCATAGCTGAATAGTAGAAAAGAATGTAAGATAACTGGAGAACAAAGGAGGGAGGGAGGGAAGGAAAAAGAAATGGAGGAAGATGGGGAAGTGAAAGGAAGGAAGGAAGAAGGAAGGAAGGAAGGGGGGAAGAAGGAGGGAAGAAGAAATGGAGGAAGGGAGGAAGAAAATAAGCAGGGAAGGAGATAGCAAGCAGCCAAAGCCTTATATTTGTCCAATAATTCCCTGCCTCTTTCAGGACAGATGGACATCCAGCTACTCAGCTCACACTGGCCCCGACCCCATCTGTAACCTGCATATATATATTTTTTTTTCACACTCAGCTTTGGTCACGCCCAATTAGCATTTCCGCAATGCTCTGAGTTCAGTGTCCTGACCTTTTGCATGTAAGTCTCACTAGAACACATCCTGCCTTCATTCCGGTTTCCTTATCAGTCACCTGACTTCTCATCCTTCACCTCAGCTAATGCATTTCTTACAGTCACAGGAAAGATTTTAATGTCCTCTCTTCTTTTTAAATAAGATGCTTTGTCATTTTTGTTTTCATGTGTTGATATGATAGACTACTGTTTTCTCAGAAATATTTTTCTGAGAAAAAATATTAACATGTACCCAAATATTTTTTGGTTCCTGTCTTATCCATTTCATTTATAACAGTTTCACAGGTAAATTCTTCGTGAAAACACTAACAGTCTCCCTCCCCTTAAACATTGCTGGCTCCCGTTGAGTTTCCTCTCCTCTAGTCTCACATTTCTCCCTTAAGTTGACTCTTTTTAACTCTGAAACTCTGAATGTTTCTTAGGACAGCATTTATTTTTGCTCCAATGATACCTTTTGTAAATTAACTTTTATTTTGCATAATTGTATATTTACGTGAAGTTATAAGAAATAGTACAGAAATGCCTAATATCCTCTACTTAGTTTTCCTCAAAGGTGACATCTTTCAAAGTTCCAGTGCAATGTTACAACCAGGATTTCAATATTGATATACAGAACAGTTCTCTGTTCCTGGGATTCCCCTGTGTTGTCTTTGTACCATAACCACCCCCATCTCTCCAACTCTATCCCTAACAAGTGGCAACCCTATCCTATCCCCACTTCTATAATTTTTCACTTCACAGGTGTCATAAAGATAGTATCGTATAGCATGTGACCTGCTGGGATTGTCTCAGCACAAGTCTCTGGAGACTTTTCAAGTCATCAATGTACCAACAGTTCCTTCCTTTATCATTGAACAGTATTCTACCATGTACCCATGGGAGGTTATATGGATTGCTTCCACTTTTTGCCTATCACAAATAGAGCTGCAGTGAACATCAGCTGTGTATAGGTTTTTGTGTGGATGCAAGTATTCATTTTTCTGCAATAAACACCCAGGAGTGCAATAGTTGCAAGTTCAGTTTAAAATGAAACATTCACTTTTTACACAATGACTGCTAACATGTGTGTCCCCTCCAGCACTGTGCGAGAAGTCCAGCTTCTCCACACCTAACCTCCCTTTGGTGATCTCACTATGTCTTACTTTAGCCATTTTAATAGCTGTGTAGCTGTATCTCTTTGTGTGTGCAATATGCATTTCTTTAATAGCTATTATGTCAAACATATTTTCATGTGCTTTGTTGCCACCTAAATATCCTCTTTGGTGACATGTTTCTTCATGCTTTTGTCCATTTTCTAATTGGATTTCTTGTTAGTGTTGGGAATTGAGCATTCTCTATATTAATATTCATTAATATATTAATAAATCCACATTCATTATAATTAATTTGTAGCAGATGTTTGTTCTTGGTTATGTGATTCGAAAACCTTTTCTTCCAGACTCTGGTAATGTTTTCTTCCTTCTAATGGTGACTTTTGCAGACTAAAAGCTTTTAATCTGATGAGTTTTGACTGATTGGTTCTTTCATGGGTCATGTTTTGGTGTGAAGTTTAACAATTTTCTGTCTCCTCCTAGATGCAGATATTTTCTCCTCTGCTTTTTTCAGGTTTTGTGTTTACATTTAAGTTTATGACCTGTCAGATGGTGATGGAAGATTAGTTCCAGGGAACTTCTGAAGGGAAGTGCAGACTTGCTGCCTGTGTCCTTAGAGGGGGTAAGAGTTTCCCATTAGTGTTTGGCTGGAGAAGGGAAAGTATTGCAAGAAAATGCTTTCTGTTGTTAAGTGACATTTTTCCACATCTTCTAGCTAAGTGAACAGGTTTTCTCCAGAGATTTTTATGGTGAGTGCTCTTGACAATTCTGGGCTGGAAACTTCTAGAACTCCCAGGATATATGACAGGCACCAAGAAGAGCCAGTGGAGTCTGCCAGGTCCTTCCTCTGGATCTGAGGCTCCGAGCAGAACTTCTTCTTTTCTCCTTTCAGAGTTTTCTATGCTTGTTTGTTAGGTGGACCTCAAGTTCTTCTGTTGTAAGACTGAGCTGAGAGCAGTGGTGCTCCTTTGTCTTGATGGAATCCAAAATCTTCCAGGGCTACCTGTTTAATATATTATACTCACTTAAGATCATAAGCATAACAATTTTATATGTGTGTGTGTGAAAAACATGGTGAAAATATGGTAGAACATAACAGCCATTGCTTATTAAAAAGTTGCATTATTCTAAGCCCAGGACTAGTAGTACACACCTGTAATCTCAGCACCTGGGAGACTGAAGCAGGAGAATTTCCAGTTTGAGGCCAGCCTGAGCACAGGGAGACCCTGTTTCAAACAAAGCAAAGCAAAGCAAAGCAAAACAAAAGCCATGTGCTGTTCTAGACACATAAATCATATAACTTAATTTTTACAATAGCCCTACAAAGTACCTATTACTAATTCCACTTTCCATATAAATAAACAGCTTGAAGAGCTTAAGGTGCTGTATAAGCTGGGGTTCTAATATCTGTTACTAAGAATTACTTATTTCCTGGGCATTTCCATGTATACATGAAATGTTCATGTAAATAAACTTATCTTTGCTTTTCTCTTATTAATTTCTGTCGCTTGGATTTCAAGTAAGAACTCAGGGAGGGGAAATTATTCCGACTTCTACACTTTCCTGTTGATGAGCTTGTGGATAATTTATAGTTTGATTTTATTAGTGATAGTGGTGTTATCAATATTTTAGTGCATGATACTTGGTGACATGAAATAGAATTGATAGTGATGGACGGGGTCTGAAGTGCTCTGACCGTGGACTTTTTTTCTCTAAACTTTAATGGATTAAAGCAAGGAACAGGCAATGTACAGGCAAAGAAGTCTGTATTGCCTTAAAGCAAAAGTAAAGGCTGCTCAGAGAGATAAGCAATGGGACTTGGAAACTGGTAGTGTGCTAAAATGCTTTGGGTTTTCCCTTTTATTGCTCTTTTAGCTCCCCTTTTATTCCCCCTCCCTCCAAAGTTCACTGGTCCATGGAGAATGCATTCAGAGCTTTTGCTTCTTGTGCTTTTGTCAACTCTGTTCTCAGTGCATTCTTGTTGCAGGTAGGAACTTTTGAGACAACCACCAGCTTTCTCTTATTTCCAGCTTGTAGGTGGTGCTCTGCAGTTTCTCTTGCTGTAACTCTAGCTACACAGGAAGTTCAGCTAACTGGGTTGTCAGCAAGGCTGTCAGGTCAACCTTGCAGCAAAGTCTTTACAGAGCTGATGGTATTATTGACCCCAGGGCGGGCTCTGCAAAGCCAGCAGTACTATTCCCTTTTACTAAGTCACAAACTGTGCATACATTTAGCTCTAAAAGATAGCATCAAATAGTTTTCCAAAATAATTACATAGATTTCCACTCCCACCAGTAATTCATGGCAAACCCTGTTACTTGACATTTTGGGTATTTTCACTGTAGCCATTCTAATAGGTGTAAATGATGTCAATTTCATTTTTGGTATACTTGTTATGCAGGCTAATTTTTAAGATCTATTTTCAGGTATCTGACCCGTACTTTTCTTTTCTTTTCTTTATGTTTAGACACAACTGTCAAATTCAAATGTGTTTCCCTTTCATCAGAGTTCTCACTGTCTCCTCTTCCTCTCCCGAATGGAAGGGAATTCTTGATTTCACAAATACTGCTTTTTATTTAAAAATCACACATTGTCTTATGTTGACAATAAGCTTTAATCATTATTTGGTGGATTCATGAGAGTTTCATTAACAGATGCTTTCAAAATCACTTACATTTTAATTTTTATTTTATTAAAATCTGTTTCACCCTCCATTCTTTTAGTGAATCTGTTTCACCTTCCATTCTTTTAGTGAATCATAGTGAATCATTCTTTTTTCTTTTTCTATGGTTGATCTTGAGCCTGTGGGGATGAAGTTGGCCCAAGATTTCTCCCAAATCCACATTTCTTTGCCTCCAATTCTTACACCATCTTTTCCGTTCAGATCAGATTCTACTTGTTTTTTTTTTTATTCATATGTGCATACAAGGCTTGGTTCATTTCTCCCCTCTGCCCCCACCCCCTCCATTACCACCCACTCAGCCCCCTCCCTCTCCCCCCCACCCCCTCAATAACCAGCAGAAACTATTTTGCCCTTATTTCTAATTTTGTTGTAGAGAGAGTATAAGCAATAATAGGAAGGAACAAGGGTTTTTGCTGGTTGAGATAAGGATAGCTATACAGGGAGTTGACTCACATTAATTTCCTGTGCGTGTGTGTTACCTTCTAGGTTAATTCTTTTTGATCTCACCTTTTCTCTAGTTCCTGTTCCCCTTTTCCTATTGGCCTCAGTTGCTTTTAAGGTATCTGCTTTAGTTTCTCTGCGTTAAGGGCAACAAATGCTAGCTAATTTTTTAGGTGAGCACATGATAAAAGCGAGAGCACACAAGGAAGGGGTGAGGATTATGTAAGACACCTAAAAAATTAGCTAGCATTTGTTGCCCTTAACGCAGATTCTACTTGTATGGTGACATCTTGTGATAGCAACACAAGCCAGATGGGACTCACATACACACCGGAATTGAAAAGCACCCACACACAGGAAATCAATGTGAGTCAATGCCCTGTATAGCTATCCTTATCTCAACCAGCAAAACCCCTTGTTCCTTCCTATTATTGCTTATACTCTCTCTACAACAAAATTAGAGATAAGGGCAAAATAGTTTCTGCTGGGTATTGAGGGGGGGAGCGGGAGGGGGTGGAGTGGGTGGTAAGGGAGGGGGTGGGGGCAGGGGGGAGAAATGAACCAAGCCTTGTATGCACATATGAATAATAAAAGAAAAATGAAAAATAAATAAATAAATAAATAAATAAATAAAAAATAAATTGGGAAACTAAACACTTTAAAATATACTTAATAAGAACTCACATTTTCCAGGTACTACCAAAAAAAATCTCAAAAAAACTCAAAGTTTTAATATAATTATTGAAAGACTTTAATTACAAAGGGCAAAGCATATGAATGAATATATATCCCAACACACAAAGTTTCCCATTTTGATTACTCTATAAAAAAAAAAAAAAAAAAAAGAAAAGCTCTCCTAGCAGACTTCTGAGAAGGATGTTTATTTTCTGGGTCCATGGTGATCCCACAAGGACAGTAGCTGGTCCAATCCTAAACTATCATGATCATAACTTTCAGTTGAACTAATTGGTTTTTTAAAATGGTGTCATGATTTACAAAGTTCCAGAAGCATTAATCACTTTGATTTTCCAAAGTGTATTGGAGTATCAACTCTTAATTTAAGAAGAGGCTGGCAGTAATTTTTCTATACCTGTGAAGATAGTCTTGAATTCCTTTAATTGTTGAAGATTTGTGTATTTTAAAAGACTTAAAAATGGTGCTTTGACAGCAGTATTCACAATCGCCAAGTTATGGAAACAGCCAATATGCCCCACTACCAACAAATGGATTAAGAAAATATGGTATTTATACACAATGGAGTTTTACTTAGCCACAAAGAAGAATGAAATTTTGTCATTCACAAGTAAATGGATGGAACTGGAGAACATCATCCTGAGCGAGGTTAGCTAGGCTCAGAAGGTCAAAAATTGTATGTTCTCCTTTACATGCAGACTTCAGACCTAAAACAAATGCAGTAATATTATTGGACATGGGTCACATGCTAAGGGGAGAACACATACAGGAGGAAAAGGAAAAGGGAAGGAAACCTAAAACTTGATGTGTCCACTGTAGAGGAGTTAATATAGTAACCTTAAAGCAACAAAGGTCATATGGAAAGGTGACCGGGAAGTAGTGAAGAGGTCTGGTAGAAATGAATCAATTTGGGTTGTACACCCATGTATGTGGAAGCAATGTTAGGAATCTCTCTGTATAGCTATCCTTATTTCAAACTAGCAAAAAAAGCTGTCTTTCTTATTATTGCTTATGTCTTCTTTTCAACAAAATTGGGGAAGAGGGCAAACCCTTCTGCCTAGAAGAGAGAAGGATTGGGGGGAGAGGGAGGAGAGTGGGGAACAGGGGGAGAAATGGCCCAAACAATATATGTACATATGAATAAATGAATAGACAATAAAAAAAACTTAAAAACAATCATGCCTTGACTTTTATCTATGGGTGAAATAACTTTTTATATTCATGAAAAATTAAGTTCTTGAATGAAACATAGAGCTTTTTATCAAAGTGGAATGAGTACCTACAAGTTACTTTGAGAGTCTAGACTGGGTAAAAATGGGTGGTGGAAGGGGAGACACCATTGATGCAGAAAACAAGTAGAGTCTTGTCCAAAAGAGAAAGAGGACTCACAAAAGGAATGGAGAGCTGTAGAAACAGAACTCATTCCTAGAAAGGAAGCCAGGCAAGTGACCTTGACCCAACCACAAAGCCTCTGGCCATCAGAGGAAGAACTCTGAGTAGGAGTCATTGGTTGACACAAGGTTTTATTCTAGGCTCAATTTCATGGAGCTAAAAGTTAAAACCGAGATTTTTTTTTTAACTAAACACTATAATACTTTGTGCCAAAGGCAACACTAATATTCACCACTGTAACAAAACTTTGTTCAAAAAAATATTCAAAGGGGCACTGATGGTGTAGCTCAGTGGTAGAGCACTTGCCTAGCATGCACAATGGTCTACCCTTAGCACTGCAGAAAAAACAAAAAAGGGAAATGAGATGACTGTTAAACTTTTGCATAGTGTGCACACAATTTTGCTGTCACAGGCCTTATTGTGGGATTCAAATACCTTAGGTACCCAAGTAAGCAACAAGAAAGGCTCTCACAAGACAGAGCTGCACACTGGTCAGTCAGCAGCCTCTAGTGCACCCTGGAACAGCAAAAGCCACTGGTAAGGAAACTGCTGTCTTCATGGAGCATCATGGATAAGGCGCCAAAGGGGCATCACAGAGGCCTTGCTACTGACAACCTGAAGACATTCCTGGGGAAATCTCAGAATTACCTGTGGCCAGGTGTGTGGATGAAGGGAGGAGGTAAGAGTTGCAGTAGTAGCAGTGAAGGGTTTTCAAAGGTTGGATTGTCCCATGTTCTGACAGAATGAAAAATTCTAAATTCTCCTAATATTAACATTTTTCTCTGGATATGTCCAGCTGTCCATGTATAAAATATGCATTTATACATTTTATATATTCTATGGTCACCTTTATTTATTCCTTCTGAAGACTGAAACAGAAAGAATTATTTTCTCATGTGGTTGAGAATGGTGAATAATTCATGCAATTTTCAGCCATTTGTCTTGTTTTAATAATCTTTGGTTATTCTTAAGCCCCTATCTCTCTTCGATTTAATTTTTTAAATTGTTCTTTGAGACTTGGAGAAATAATATATCAGTAAAAATCAGCACATGTGTGGTATAATTCATTGGTTACTAATCACTCACCATCCTCTCCTGTTTCTAACTAAGAAATAGAATCAGGACACTAAATAAGGAGCAAATTTCATCACTTTGTTACTGGGTAAGCTGGTTAGAGAATCCTGCCTGACCCTGACACTGGATTGGTGCTCCTCATGCCCACTGTGAAGGACGGCTGTGTGGCTCCCAGGGAAACATGTAATCATTCATAGGCAGAGCTGCTCAGCCAGAGACAGCAGAGGACAAGCTGGGTGTGCCATACTTCTTTTGAGTTTGATTACCACAAGGATGGTGGCACTGCAAGACAGGCCCTCAGCTCTTGAGGTTAAGTGGATTATTGGCACAGAATTGAGAAGTCATGGGGCAAAACACCATTTCAGCACAGTGACCTGGCTGCTCCACAGATGTCAAGTTCTCTGACAGCTACTAGGCAGGCATTTTCCCTCAACTCCTATGTGAGTTTGTACAGACTACACTTTCTATAAGGAATAAGGGAAAAAGAACTCAGAGAGCAAGTTTTCCTCTCAAGTACTCTCAAACTTTGTGTTCATCTAATCTTTTGTTTAACAATCAATTCTCAGCCAACCAAAGCTATGGCTGTAACTCTTCAGAGGGGGAACCAGTAGGCATCAGAGCAGTTCCACCCCCATTTCTGAAGACCTTTCCATTCCTAACTATTTTCCTGTGTGGCACCCAGAAAGTTCTAATGTAGCTCGGAATAAATCATTAAAAGATGTAAGGCACAGAGCACAATGCACTGCTAGCCAAAAATTAGTTCCCTATTCAATTTCCAACCTCAAATTGTGCCCAGCTAAATTTTCAAATATTTCTCATTAGAGAGTAAACAAAAACCAAAAACTATGCAAAAGTACCTCCAATAATACAAAGTTGAGCCTCTTGGAATTCCTTCTATAATTACATTTGCGGAGAGAAACTAAAGACCAAAAGAAAGATCCAATTAATAGCCATTAAATTTTTTGAAAAATTAAAAAAACCTTTTTTAAAAATATTTTTTTCTTAGTGTTTTAGGCAAGGCAGATTTCACTCACCTGGGTTCTTTCAGGAGCAGATTGGCTATTTTCTCAGGAAACACATGGTATCGAATTTTAATTCCTCCAGTTTAAAGCCATGTCATTTATGAAATGTCATCAACAAAGAAGTCAATAGGATTCCTGAGATTATTTCAACTGCCCCCTCATCATTCAGTGGAGAAGACACGAGAGTTCCCCCACAGCAGTTATTCCTGTTCATAACAAGTTGTCATGTTTGCAATTGCCAGCCTGAACAGCAAAATAGAAGAGAGCACATTTGACTCTAGCATTGCTATGATGTCCTACAGCCCAGACCAGTTTATTTTGAGTTTTTAACCTATGAACTTAAAATTTAATTATGAAAATGCCTGTATTAAGAAGTTAATTGTGACTTTGCTGCTACATTATATTTTGCAAAAATTACAAATTTGCTATGATGCCCTCACTACCCTCCAGCCCTTCTTTGAAACTCTCTTTCTTCTTTCCCTTTATATTCATTTCAGGTGGTTGCCTTTCCCTACCACCCCCTGCCTCCAGAGCTGGGTGCCCGACATTTAAAAAGAGCCTGGGCTCCAGAGGTCATTGCATTGCATTTCCTACCGTGTCAGTCTTCTGCTTTCTTTTTTCTGGATTTCTCTAAGTTCAGAAACATCTAAAGTCATTTTGGGCAGAGTGCCACTTATCCGCTGCTTTTGTCTTTTCTTCTAGAATTCCTCCATCTATGACTCCTGTGACTTACCGGATAGTCTTTGTCTCCATTTGCCTCAGCTGGAGATGTTCTGACCTAAATCAAGTCGCTGCTACAGGTTTTCCCAATGACTGTACCCTCAGGGGTTTAAAATAGGATAAATATTTTCTTCCCATGTAGCTTTGTCCAGTGCTGTCCTCCCAGAATGTTAGAGTTGGTAGAACTTTCATCTCTAGTTTCCTTCTGTGGCATATCAATCACACTCTGCTCCTTGCTGCCTTTTCTTGCACTTCTCCATTTGCCTCCAGTGTTCGGTTTCTGTTTTTCCTTACTTCTATCAGCCAGATCCAGCTGAGCTTTTAAAATTTTATAATTTGTTATTTTCCCCAAATCAATAACAATAATATAAATTATAACAACTAACACTTATTGAGCATCTCTGATGTCAAGTTATTTAAGATAGGCAAGCTTCCCAGGATTAATGAGGTTAAGATAGTCTCTGGAGTTTATAAAATTTAGATGAAACTAAAAAGAAAGAGAAAGAGAAGGAGATGAATTACCTGTTGTCCACACTTCGATGGAACAGCTCTACTTCTAATAAATAAATCGCTCTTCCTCCAGTGCAGAAGAGCAAGGGAGAGGTGGAAGAGGCTTCAGTAGCCTAAACACTTTTAGCCTACTGGAGAAAGGTGCTGCTCCTTGTGGTCAGGGGACCAAATGCTCTAATTGAATTGTCATGGATACAAAATGATGTAATTTGTTAGTTCTCATGACTAAAATCAGTAGTCGCTGCTTCAAGAATATTGCAAAGGCCTCTCTGCCTCTGCAGACATTTGAGGAAGAAGAGAACAACTGTGTTGTCCAATAGTAGCCATGTTCGAGACATTGAGCCAAGAATGTGACTACTGACAATTACAGTGGACGAGGACCTGTTGATTAATTCACACCATATTTCTCTATCCTATAGCATGGAAGAAGAGCTTGGTGTGCTCTCACCATAGAACTTGGGACTATTTCTCACTTGGGACTATTTCTCTTTTCTGTTTTATAATATCAGTACTTGATCATTTATTCATTGTGTTAAATACAAACATTAAGGTGGTTTTCCTAAAAATAATTTTATATTATAAATACTAAGCAAGTCTTTCTGAAAGATTAATACTAAAAGATTAATGATATGTCATTGGTGACAATCCTTGTTGTCACATACACACAGCAATATTTTCAGTGCATTGAAAACCCACTGTGTGGTTGGTCGTTTTTTCCTTTATACATCCATTCTGCAATGAAAGGGCATTTGACTTAGTCCCACTGTTTCACTATTAAAATATGCACAAGGATGAATGCCTTATACACATATTTATGCATTTTCCCCTTTGCAATCCAAAAGATCAAAAATGCATAATTTTTTAGTTTCTTGCAGAAAATACATAGAAAAATTTGGGACATTTCTGGCACATACTAGCTGGGATGTCTGTGGGGAGGGGAAACATGGGGAGTATATTATTTGTGAAAGCAAAACAGGTGGGTCATGAATTGCTCCTCATTTCTTTCAGTTTCACTGATCTTATAATTAGTAGAAATTTATTCCTGGATTATGTCACAATGAAGAACATCTCTACTTTTGTAAAGGATAGAGATATCTGGTCTAGGCATTCAGAAGTAGCTCAGACCTGTGAGAAAATAGAGACTAGTCCTCAGAGTCTGATTTAACTCATTACTTCAATCTTGTCTGTGTTTTTCTCTGCAACCATTTTAGATAATCAGTTAGGATCAAACCAAACTTAGGGATTGACCTCTTAGTAAAAATAAGTGGAAGAAAAATAGGCTTGCTGTATGTTTAGTCCTTTGTAACTTTACTTTAAGCTGACATTTGCCTTGTGGTGACTGCCATGACTTGCTTATGAACATGGGATACAGTTTTTACCTATAGTTCTTGCTTTTGATCTCTTAATGTTCCTAACTTCAATATCCATATTTCATTCTTCATTCATTTACCCATTCATTCACTCAGTAATTATTGATGGAGAATTTATTATATTCTAGGTTGTATAGTGAGATCTGGAGATATATATTAGTAATAAAACAGAAAGCAATCACTGTCCCTACAAATAATGAATGAGTATTTTGAGATCTTGTACCTTGCTTCAGATATCCATGGATACTTAATAGAAAATTTAGATCTTTTGAATTTTAAGATGTGAGGGTTTCTTTATACCTTCTCAGACAAGATAATCTGATTTTTATGTCTGACTCCTAGCCAATCTAATATTTATAGACCCCACCATGGCAATTGATGACAAAGATATGACTGTTCAATTGTGCAGTGAATCAATGTGCGGGGGTGAATTCAACACACCATGTCTTCTTTGGTGTGGTCAGAATTCAGAGATCCTCCCTTCTCAACTCAACTTTACCTTTACTTGTTGGTGCTGAGAGGTCTTGAGGGTGGCTGTGGTTGGGGGTGGCTGTGTTTGGCTGCTCTTGACTACAGGGGGCTCAACCCCTGCCAGGTCTCTATGGAACCTCTGGCAGTTACTATAGCTGAACACTTAAAACCCCACATCCACACAGTCACCCCACTCTGAGGGTATATGCTATCCTCCAGGTAATTTCTGAATTACATAGGAGTGATGAATGACTTGGGAGTTTTATCTAAGGATCTCAGTCTTCCTAAAGATTCTGAGGGGGAGGTCAGGAAGGAAAGTCTGTGAAGCTGTGTCCTCTCCAAGGAAGAGTTGTTTAAATAGTTCTCAACCAAGGACTCTGTGTAGCTGATGGACCTTGCTACCTTCCCATTAATGTTTGCTCAGTTAGAGACATTTGTGGGTGTCGGGTATGACACAAACCCTATATTCCAGCTTGTGCCAGAAAATGTCTGATTTTTTTCTTGGGATTTTTCCTTTGACTATACTTAGTTATGTACACAGGATCAGTTCAGGTAAGTCACAGCTCATAACACATAACTGCCACCACCAAATGGCTACAAAAGCATTTGGTTGAGGCTGTCTGAGAGACTGGTGTGCACAAGTGTAATAGAGATGTACCCTTTGGCAGGTGGAGAGGTGTTGGGATCTGCATTACAGTAGAACAGTTGTCAGTACTCTTTATCTCAAGTCATTTCCGATTTTAGAGATGCCCAGTGTGCACTACAGCACAATGAGCCCCACGAGATTTTAACATTGTCAGCCCAGTTTTAAAAGTGGTTAACTGACTTGTTAATGCAGTGTGGTTCCCAGCCCTGAATTAGGACTATCAGTCTAGTTAGGTTGCATGCCCAGTGGGCACGGACTGGAGTGCTTTACTGAGTCTTTCCATCAGACCAAGTGCATGTTGAGTCTTCATAAATGTCTTTTGTATTAAGTCTCACAAAGCAGTACTCAAATCACCATTTAAATGCTGTAATAATAAAATGACATGATTTAATTCAATTTGAAAATTAGCATCTAATTTTATGGAAGAGCTTTGGAACTGTCACTTTTTTTTCCCCAAAGTAGCAAAGGAAAATCAACTTAATGACACATGTGTACATTACAAAGATGTTAGACTACTGGCCTTCTGTAGGATTCTATAGTTCTATTTACATAAAGAATTTAAAAATTATCCTACATTATTTTCTCCTGCAGTTTGATAGGGTAATTCATTATTTGTTCATCTATTTAAATCAGTAGCTCAGGACAGCCCAAGGAACCACTACTTCTTCAAAGGTTGAAGTGATATTAATGCTTCTCTATGCAAACATCACTTTTTTTGGTGGTGCTGGGGTTTGAACACGGGGCTTTGTGCTTACTAGGCAGGCACTCTACCACTTGAGCCATTCTCCATCCCTTTTTGCTCAGGCTGTTTTGAAGATAAGGTCTTGTTTTCTGCTCAGGCCAACCTGGACTACAACTGTCCAATTTTTAAGCTGTCTGCTGTCACTAGGACGACAGGTATGAGCCACTACACCTAGCTTTTATCCCTTGAGATGGGATCTTGCAAACCCTTTTCCTGATATTGATGTGGAAAAACCAAATAGCTAAGATTACACGCACTGATGCCTGACTGTAAACATTACTTTCGCACGCTGCTGATAGCTAACTTTGAAAATATCATCACAACATTTTCCTGTTGTCCATTGTTACTGCTGGAAATGGCAGGACAAAAACAAAGAACTACCATGTAAGGACTGCATTGCTTGTTTGGGCCATTACAAAGGCAGAAAGAGGGCTGGAGGTGTGGCTCAAGTGGTAGAGCTCCTGCCTTGCAAGTGCAAGGCCTTGAGTTCAAACCCCAGTACCACCACCAAAAAAAAAAGGCAGAAAGAAAATTCTGGTTTGTTTAAGTTCCTTTTATTTTAGAGTCTTATTTACTGCACAGGGTTTTAGGTATATAAATTGCAAACATATCAAGATCTAATATCAACGTAAAATTGTCTAGTTGATATATAACAAATTTAAGCATCCTACAGTGTAATTCTTTCTCTTCAAGAGTGAATAAAATATTTAAGACTATTATGTTAGATCACAAGAAACTCCTTAAGCTACAATGACAAAAAATTGTAGAGGTGGTTTTCTTTAATCAAGAAAACAACATCCCAAAGGAAAATTAACAATAAAGAAACAGCATTTGACTACTGAGAAAATTTTTAAATATATCTCTTGGGCCAAAGAAGAAATTAAAATGATAATTACAGATTATTTAGAAAATACTGGCAAGACATTTCTATTAAAACTTCTGAAATATTACCTCAGCACTGTGCTCATGTCTTCTCAAAGTCATTTTCCACTTTTATAACCAGAACTCAATTAGGAACATTTGTCATGCAGAAAGTAAGGAAAGTAAGGAAGCTCTCAAAGCAAGGAATTTTCACATCAGAGCAAGTCTGGAGCAAACTTGGTTTTTCACTGGACAAGGATGGGAATTTTGAGCAATTACAAGAATAATAGTTGCTCTAGAGAGAAACACATTAAATATACTTAAATCTAGATGTTCATAAGAATAAATATCCCCTCACAAAAAATCCTTGGTGACCTATGAAGATACTACTGACTCAATATTATGAAAAATATAAATGAAGAGAAGAACCATTCACCTTGGCCTGCCCATCTCATAGGAACTGCACTTCAGAATAAACAAATATTTGATGAATGAAAGCTTATTTTTATGAAAATTTAAAGCTAATAAATGAAGAAGGAATGATAAAAGTATAGATCACCATTCTGCAACTTTTAAATGTAAACATAATGCAAACAATCTATGCAAAGATCACAAGTCTGCTAACAGAAGAGGACAGTCAATATGATGTAGCTGGTTACAAAACACCACATTGAAATTAAATCTGATTGAGCTCCTACTCTAAGGAACATTTTATAGGGAAATAAGAGACAGATAAAACAGAGTAAATGACACCAAGGGAAAATAATCATCAAAATCAAAACTATATAAAGTCTGTTGGATAACAGAATAAAACATCAGATTCCATTAATGCAAACAGGGATAAAGGGAAAAAGAAAGGGAAAGGAAGAAGAAGGAGGAGAAAAATGGACAAAATACTTAAAAGACATCAAATTATATAAGAATGCTCATCTTTTATATGGATGAAAATATTCAATGTATAAGAATGACTTTAAAATGGTCCAGTGGTAGAAAATTCAGCTGAAGAGCTATGAGTGAAAGAAGATTGATTATCAGTTGACATGCCTGCAGGTGAGGAATTCATGTACATGGGGTTCATTCAAGAGTTTTATTTGCTTATATTTCTAAAATTAAAAAAGTTTTAAACATCATAGGATAGAAACAAAGCATTTCTCAGAGAAAAGACTTTAGTCACGTGTGTCTTCATCACTAAAGTATAAATTAGTCATTCAGCTTAGGAATTTAATAGCAAACAACAAGACAGACTCTAAGAACATAAAGTAGGTTAACAAAATTAAAGCAGAAAGTAAGACTCTCGAAAACATGATGACTGTGCCACAAACAGTTTCAGTAGAGTGATTGATTCCTGATTTCTTCTCTAATCTGTGTGAGGGCAATTGAATCAAGTAGTTTTAAAATCTAGCTTCATAACAAAAAAGTTCTTTTATGGGAATTTATCCAGAATATCTTCCTTTCTCTTGACCTACACTCCTTGTTCCTAACTATATGTGATAAGAATGACTTCTTTCAAGCTGGTCTTAGAATCCTGACTGGTTTGGGAACCTGGTGGCTATAGTCTTAGGACTGTTGATGCTCCTTTGACTTGAATTCTTGCTATTGATGCAATAGCCTGCCATAGGGAACTAAATCACTATCGATACATCAAAATCTGGAAGAAGTTTCCAGTCATTCCACATAGAGTTGACTGTTGCCTTCCCAGGTACAGCTCGCCGCCCAACCCCACTCCTGGCCCAGCCTCCTCCCCTGGTTCATTCCTTCCTTACTTCCACACAGAGCATGAATATCTGGAAGGCAAGATTTTTACATGCTAAGTCATTTCTACTCAATCAAAATAAGGTTCCAAAATCAAAATTATTACACAAACAGCATAGAGAACAGACTCTTCCACTTCTGAGTGATGCTGACTTTTGGCTAGTAAAGTCTCATACTGAATCAAGTCACTTTACAATGTACTCTGTAAGCAAACAGTAAATATCTAGTGACAGTTCAAGACACATATTTTCAAGACATTGGATCATTTACTTTTCTTAAAATATTTTCCCTAAATTTTGAATCGGCAATAGTTCACACAGGCATTAATTTATGCATTTATGTATCTATCTAATACTTCGTATAGGCATTATTTTATGCACTTAGATGTCTAGCTAATTACTTGCTCAGGGTTCTATTTCTATGCAATATTGTATAAATATTTTATGTCCCGAGGCTGAATTTCTTTACAGATAGTGTTGAGATAATAAGGCTTCATACTGATGTGTGGATTAAATAAGAAAAGAACATGCATTTTCAACATATTTCTGACAAATACTGTGGTGGTGTTCCTGAGACATTTTGGGCAATAATTCTTCTGCACTTCAGTCAGGACAATACGTCCCTTCATCACTTAGTGAAATTTTAGATAAAGGAATTTATAAGAAAATGCAGTTTAAATTTTTCTTATCTTACTGACATAGAAAAAATGTGGTGCAAAGAAAAAACAAAGCTATCAATGAACAACGAAGCTATTCATGGGTTATCGATCTTGTGGTTCTAAATAAGACAAGTTTTCTAAGATTTTAAAACTGAAGAAAGGAAAAAGCCTCAAGAGAAATCCTGATGATTTTATCTTCTGTACTTGGGATTGCTATTCATCTTTTTAACAGGGTGATAGAGCCCAATAAATTAAAAAAGTCTTAATACTCTGTTGAATCACTTACAGACATTTACTTTACAGAAGGTTTGAACATTCAGAAGGAAAGGGTTCTGCTTTCTGTATTCTTTTATTTCCAGCAGCAGAATGGGGGAGACAGATCTAAACAAGAACCTCACATTTGGCTTGTTATAAGTCATAAGCTGTGTTACGTAAGGCCTCTATAGTAACAAGTATCCTCAATAGAGAAAGGACATAAAAGAGCTTGTTTTCACAAAGAAAGTAGAAGAAAACAAGCCTGCTGGAATGTATCTTTTATTGCATTTCTGGCTGATTTTATTTTCTACTGATTCTTGTTGCTACTCTCAGGAAACAATGAAAGTTGAAATCTTGCCCAAATAAATACAAGCTTTTTATGTTTCTTTAGTTTGTTTTATTTTTGTCATTTTCTCTTTTCAATCTTAGTTTAGTCCTGAGATTCAGTGTATGTTTTCAAACCAGAAATGTCAGTTGAGTTGTTTGTCTATGAGAAGTACAACTAATAGGGTATTTGATCAAATCTAAAGTTTGTGATTTTTTTCATGTGGTATATGACAGCAGTCAAAAGTCACCAAAATCTGGTCCCCTCCATTAAGTATAGCTTTCTCCCCCTTTCCTCCTTACCATCACCATCCACTTCTGCCTTGTGCAGTAAAATACCTCCACATAATGTGTAGGGTAAGTAGACTCCTGTATTTGAGACTTGCAAGTTCTTTGTCCTCTTCAAACTTCTATTTTTTCTAGAATTGTCCTTCTACTTAGAGTGACCGTGCAAACATCTGGCTGTTCAAAGTCTGCACAATCCCAGGTCCTCTCCTGCCAAGAAACCTACTTTGATTTCTCCATTTGGAATTAGTATCTTTCCATTGTCATCAGGTAACAAAACAGCAACCCTGGTTGAATTCCTAGTTTTGCCTTCTTCTCTTCTGCCCTGAGCAGCTGAATAGGGCTGGAGGAACCAGGTAATCATGCCAGCTGGCATTACTCTGAATTCCTCAATGCTGACCTGAAGTTGCATGTAATCCTATCCTTTCCTCAGTGAATTCAGTTTTTACTCTCTCAGGTGAAGACTTCATAGTTTCTCCTCTGTACAAAACTCTAGTATCTCTGTCCTTACAGAGATATTTATTCTTTATTCTTATGTAATTGAGAAAAGAAAGGCAACAAGAGTAAATTTCCCATGCTCTTCCTACCAATCTTAACAACTTGCTGTATTCATACCGACAGACCAAGCCTTCTTTCCTGCAACAGTGGTGTGCTGATGGTGCAGTACTCTTACCTAAGGACAAACATACCTTTGTGCAAGGCTTCCATCTGTCTTACTCTAAGGTACTGCTCTTGAAATTGGTCCTTTCCCTCTTGTGTCATCACCCCTTCCCCTTAATGGGGACTGGTGGGGTGGCTCGAGTGGTACAGCACCTGCAAAAAAAAGAAGGAAAAAAAAGTATACTACTTTCCCAATAAACTTTACTATCATTTAAAAAACACGTTACAGTATTTCCCACCTTTAGAAAAAGACTTTCTTTACATATGTTGCTTTGCAGCTCTGATGCCCACCTTTACGATAAAATTCTCAAATGAGTTGCTCATCCTTACACTCTCCAATTATTCTTTCTTGGATCCAAGAGACTTGTCAGAGAATTGATTGACTTTACAATTAAAATATATCCTAATTTTGACATGTTCTTGCCACTTTTCTACCTTCATCCTTTCTAAAACACCAGCATCTCTTTCCAGAACTAGAGCATTAGCTTGGCTGCTTCTCTCATGGTCCCTACCCATGCAGTCTGAGTGACACTTTCAAACCATAGGTCACTTCATGCCACTCTTCTGCCCCAAACCCATCAGATTTCATTCTATGCAAAATAAAATCCAAACAAGTGGCATGGTCTGTAAGTCTCCTTATGACCCGGCCTGGCACTATGTCTGTGTCATCATCTATTCATTTCTCATTCTTTTCTCTTGATGGCACTGGGATTTGAACTCAGGTCCTCACACTTGCTAGGCAGATACTCTGCCACTTGAGCCACTCCACCAGCCCTTTTGTGTGTTAGGTGTTTTTGAGATAGGGTCTTGTGGACTATTTGGCTAGGCTGGCTTTGAACCATGATCCTCCTGATCGCTGCCTCCCAAGTAGCTAGGATTAGAGGCATGAGCCTCTGGCACCCAGCTTATTTTTTTTCATTCTAACTTGATCTCACATTAACCCTTCTGCTCTGATGGCAGCTCTGAAATGAGGGTTACACTAACCTCATTTCATAGCAATAAGGCCAAAAGGATTAGTCATTAACTCTGATTACCATTTCCCAACTTTATTCCTTTTACTTTAGACTTGAGCTAGATTTTTTAACATTTAGTCTAACCTGTGCTATTTGTTGGAAATTTCATCAAGTAGCAGGTTAATTAAATGTTAACTATCACATAACTTTGAAACTTGGGTATGCAGAAATTGCTGTTAAATTAACTACTTGACAAGGATTGTTTTCTCATTTTCCTTTATTTTCTTCTATGTTCATTAACAAAAACACACTCCTTAATGAAAACACGCTGAAAGTTCCATGAGATAATGGAGTTTTCCTAACTATTGGTCATGAAGACTGGGAAAGCACGGTATTTCAACTCAGTGATACACTGAGGTTTCTATTTTTAGAAGTATTGTTGGAGAGACTGAGACTTAGAGAAAACTTGAACTGAAATTTTTACTCAACACTCTAATTTTTTCAGTAACTCAACCTTTGACTTTATTTTAGATTCAGTTACTTTATGTCAGTAGTTTTTGTATTACTTTCTACACTCCCGCATCTCTTTCCCTAGGCCTTCATATTTCTCAATCTTACAGCTGTAATATGCCTGGAACAAGTAGTGAAAAATGTAGAAATTTGCCTTGCCAGATCCTCTGTGTAGTATTCTAGAAGTGCCTCCCTTTTTCACACAAATCACACTGTAGGAAGTGTTGCGGCAAATGCTGCAGAGTGATATGGATGGCCAGACACTGGGATTTCAGAGACTGACTTTTAATTGTTGTCCATCTTCCTGCCTCATTGATCATGGTTCATGGTTACACCATCCACTCGGGGGCATATTGCCTATTTCCATCACACTTGGAAATTATGCTTGGCTCCTTTTTCTCTCTCACAATTCTTACTCTCTCTACCCTAGATCAAATCCATCCCTGAATCCTGTTGACTTCTAAATTACTCTTCAATCTATAAACTTCTCTCTCTATCTTTTGTTGCAACCATGGTCCAAGCTTCTGTATTACAGCAACAGCTTTCAGTGCTCCAGTTCCAAACCCTCTGAGGTTACAGCGATACAAAATAATCACATGGTCAGGATGATTATTTTAGATCTATATAAAACCATTCAATGTGTTCTCACTGTGTTTAGAAAGAAATTCAATTCCTTACTATAGATAAAAGGTTCTGCCTGATTTAGCCTACCTAATACCCCCTCCCTACAATCCTCTGCCTAATGTAGTCTTTTGTAGACCCTGCAAGGATGGCTTCTTCTCTCTTTTTAGTCTCAGTTCAAATGGCTTCTTCTCTCTTTTTAGTCTCAGTTCAAATGACTCTTCCTCAGAGGTGCTCTCACCACCTGAATTAATTACTCTTTGTCAAACAGTCTTCTTCATTTCTTTGCAGTATTTCTTGCATTCATAATTACATATTTACTTCGTAATGTTGTGTGTCTCTCATTAGACTTTGAGTTTCACAGATAAAGTCCATGACACTCTTCAGTAGACATCCAACCTAGAACATCACCTAGCATGTGGTAGTTTCTTAAAAAAAATTGATGAATGAATGAATGAACAATTGAACGAATTGCTTGGGAAACTTGGTAAAGGTTGAATTTCTATTTGGTTGAAATTCTATATTTTCAAAATTATTTGTTTAGACTGTCTTATGAGATCTTTAAGCTAAATAAGTTCAATGGTACATCAATTAAAATGTATACAGTTATATTTTATAAGGTTTTACATTAAATGACTAAGGTTTTCTTTGTGGAAGTATTAATTTTATTAATAAAGCATCAATCATTAGACACGAATGCTTTGCTCTTTAATTAAAAGTGAAGCATGTGTGATTCAGTCTCAGAAAACCCTCTTCTTAGCTTCATGCCTCTGTCCCTCTCTGTGCATAACTGAGATGTGTTTATGCTGTGGAACTCAGAATGCTCCCCAGGATTAAAGGAAATTTCAACAGCAAATAAAGCAAATATAAATAAAAGTTAATGCTCACTGGGGTTACATTTTTGAGGCTTCATTACTTAGCAGAAAATTCTGATGTAGTAAGCCAAATTACTTACTGGCTATGAGACAAGAGTCTACAAGAGATTGAATATTTCAAGTAGGACTTCATGACTTAATTGGAACAGGGAGATTAGCAACCTGTAAATCTAAGACAGTGTTTCCCAGTTTTGTGTGTTAAAAAATAAAGAAAAATGCTCACGATGAATATGTTTTCATGGAAGCCATGCAATATACAATAAGAGATATTCAAAAGAACATTCCAGAACTTTATACCTGCTTTCAGGAGGGAGAATAAGATGACTACATGGCACGTCAGGACTGAACTCATGTCAGTATTGAGAACAGAAAGACAATGGATAAAGGGATAAAGACACTGGGACAAGGATGGGGACCAGCATGCAATAAAGTACTGTAAGGTGGGATGGCATGAAAAAATAAATTGCTCATCTTCAGTGCTAAGATGGAAGCTTAGAGAAAAAGACTGTCTACAAATACTAAATTAGACAGGAAATTTTCAAGAGAAAAACGAAGTTTGAGTTGATGTCTACCTGAAGAAAGAATATTGAAAAGATGGGGGCAGGAATTCTAAGACAGAAGAAGTGCATGAACAAAGACATAGGAAAAAGGTAAGTGGGAGTCAGCAGCAGGCAGTATGGGATGCCATTTTGAGGTGAGAAGGTTCGGGCAATGAAGGATTTTAGAACTGACAGGTCTGGCATAGAATCCACTCAAAAATAAACTCTCTGAAGAGCAGTGTGGAAGGGCTAGAAGGGACAAATAGGCTGCCACAGAGTCAGGGAGACTACAAATTGCAGTCATTCACACTAGGGGCATAACTCAAGTGGTAGAGCACCTGCTTAGCAAGTGTGAGGCTCTGAGTTCAAAACCCAGCACCTACCCTGCCAAATTGTGGTAATTCAAGGACTTGATGATAAAAGATTAAGAATATGCTCTGTCTTTCCAGTGCAAAGGACAGCCTTCTTTGATAATAAAACTGATCCACTACAGAATCCTTCTGTTTCCTTACCATTTAATTTTATTTATTGTTTATACCTCCCTCTAATATGTAAGCTTTTTGGTTTGCCTTTGTTTTATTTCCACAATCTAGAACAATGATGAATACATGATAAATACTCAATAAAAGTTTTTGATTAATAAGTAAATGCTACAGAAATTTTGAAGAAAGTAATACTTCATGGTAGATCAAATAGAAAGATGAAAAGAAAACCCTAAAATAATGACTCTAGGAAATTCAATCTATAATATTTTGCATGGAGAGAAAAATTGGAAGCTTTTATTTAGTAAGGGGGGGTTGGAGTTGGTTTAAAGTTGAAAACTTAATCAGCACACCAAAGATATCCCTGCACGCCACATTTATTGTGGTTCTATTCGCAGTTGCCAAGATATGGAATCAACCTACATAAAGCCCATGAATGGATGAGTGGAATAATAAATTATGGCATAAATACAATGGAATATTATTCAACCAAAAAGAATAATGAAATCCTGTCATTTTCAGCAAAGTAGATGGAAGTGAAATGCAGAATGTCAAGTGTTGCACTCTCTATCTCACATGTGGTAAATAACAAAGTTAAACTGGATGTGGAGTGGTGATTTCTAGAGGTTGAGAAGCAGAAAGGCAATGGATAAAGGGAAGTTGCATTTGGTCAGTGCACACTGTATTCATATATAAAACATCACACTGACCCTTTAATATGTAAAATTAATACATGTTAATAAAAATATAAGTAAGTATGGGAGAAAAGATTGGGACCTAGATAATATCTAGAAAGTATTATTTGTTTAACACTATATTCCTAGCATTCGGCATGGTACCTACAAAAAAGTCTGTGTTCTGTAAGTATGTTTTAAAGGAATACATACTCAATTGGGTTTAAGCATTAGTACATGAGTTCTTTTTGGAGTTGGAGATGTTGACTGACAAGCAGGAAATAATCCAGGTAGGAAAAGTAGATTTGAGAAGCTTTGAATGAAAACCAGGTGACTTGATATGCACAGGTCTTTGCCAAGGTCAGAAATTCAGAAAGGTTTATTGTGCTCATGAAAGTAATTTTGTGTAAATGAGGTTACCCTCATTTGGCCAAAAGTATGTTTTCACAAATATAGAAGCTAATTTGAGAAATGTGTGACCTAGAGGCAGAGCCTACAGATGCTAAACTGTGAATTAATTCAATGTGTGTGTGTCTTTTATTCAGATGGACTTCTCAAAAGTCTGTGCAGATTAAATAAGGGCAAACCTAATCACATTGACTTACAGTGGAAGAATTACTTCATCTGCAGTTTTGACTGATTTGCAATCAACAGTCCTTCATAATACTTTTACCCGTTCCTCTGCCCTTCAAGATTCTCTGTCAATTAGTTGATGAACAGTCAGCATTTAAAGTCACCAGGAGCTTGCTATTTAAAATGGATCTTTAATGAATGTTTCTGTCAAATGAGAAAATCATATTTGGATATACTAGAATTTTTAGGGAGCAAAGGCCATGTATGAATTTCTGAAGAGTTTTAGTATCATCAATTTATAAAGTGCAAAATATGTAATAATAATGATTTCCAACACAACAAATGTTGAAATATTAGTATGTTAAAGTGCAAAAGTAAGGTGCATAGGGTTTTTAACCAATGTGAGAATTAATCCAGCTATGAAGATCTCTGAATTCAAATTTTCCATGAGTGGGGACTTGAGGTTTGTAAAGTAAGGAGTCATACGTGTAACAATTATTTACTCATTAATTTATATACTTAGTAACTTTTCTTTAATTAATTTGTGACAGGCATTTATTTTATGCATAGTACTGCATTAAGTGCTGTGAGATGCAAAGATATAGATTTTTTCCTGAAATAAGACCAATATTCAAATAATTAAAGCAATGATGCCTGTGTTTAAAGGAATAAGACTAATAGAGATTGGAGTTACTCTAGGCTTGGAGGTTATAAATAGTTTCTGGAATGGTATTAATAAGGCTGGCCTTTAACATGTGCATTTATTTTAGGCTTTCAGAGGTAGTCAAGGTAAAAGTCATAGGTAGACAGCAGCAATATCTGTTTCAAATGATCTGCTCAATTTTTTTTATTATTTTTATTTTAATCCTTCTAATTATGAGTCCAACTAATTTTTGGCTAAGGAGCTGATTCAATCAAAGCAGTCAATCAGGTAACCCTGGATTTATTTTACATATAAATGAGCGCTCAATGCACTAGCTATTGTCAATGTAAATTACAGACAGATAAGGAGTAAATTGAAGTACTGCATTGTAAAGAGGCAGGAATATCATGGGGGATCACAGGCATATCTGGGGGAGTTGAGGCAAGGGCAAACTTCAAGGCAGAAGAGAAAAGTCCTTGTTTACTTGTTTTGAAACAAAGACAGCACTGATTCCAGGGCTTTCTTGTAAGAGTTGACAGTCAGTCCATTAGGGATACAGTGTATCAGGAAAGGGATACAGTGTATCAGGAAAGGGATACAGTGTATCAGGAAAGGGTTTTGTAAATTGTGCAATGTGTGCATGAGTCCTGGACACTCATGCAGTGACACTAAGGTGGGAAAAGTTCTTGTTTCAGACCTAGGTAGAAACAAACCCTTCAGAGTCTTTATAACAGTTCTTATCTCAGGCATGTGTGCTCAAGGGCCCAGCTTTATCTGGGGTTTGACACAAGTGACTTCATCTTGATTCTGAAAAGTTTCACTGAGACACTGTGTTTGACTTTTGAAACAAATATAGACAGTCTTTTCATCACCAATTTTTTTTCTATTTTTTCAATTAAATGAATGTTTAAAAAAATTTTAATCTTTTTTTTATTATTGTTGCACTGGGGGTACATTGTGGCATTTACAATAGTTCTTACAATATATCATAGTTGAATTCATCCCCTCCACCATTCTCCTTTATCTCCTCTCCCTCATTCCTGGAATAGTTTCAACAGGTCTCATTTATCCATTTTCATATATGAGTATTTCGCTATATTCACCCTTATATACCCTTTTTCTACATTCTCCCCCATCCCACTGGTATCAACCCTCAGACAGGAACTGTTTACCTTCCTGTTCTCTGTTTTTTAATATTAAAATATTAAAAATTAGTACATTCCAAACTTTAAATTTTGTTATTCTTTAGAAAAGAAGTGACAACAGAATCATTAAAAACATTTGCATACTTTGGAGAAAATACATTATATTTTGGGACCCAAAATTTGACAAACACCAGCATTTACATTATCTCATTTCACTACTTTGTCCACTATTTTAGTATTTATTATGCTGCAGAAAGCATACCATATGGTTGATAATGACTAATTACACCTTTCCATTTGACAGGAACCAAACTTTATTTTATATATATTACCTCATTTCATCCTCAAAATGATAAGGGTTATCATCCTACAATATGAAAGAAAAAGTATTAGCGTCCCCATTTTACAAGTGTAAAAACTTGAGTGAGGTTAAGCAAATTGCTGAACATCACATGGGTTTCCATGATTCAAACCCAGGTCAGTCTTTTTTCTAAATTAGTGCTCTTAATTGCTGTACATAGTAATGAAGAAATAGTGAGAAATGTGACTTGTTAATATCACCTCAGGAAATCAACATGTACAGAAAGCAACAAGACAATGCAAGGAACACAATTAACCCAAGTGCAGAAGTTCTGAGAGGCAGGCTCTATCTTTTCCCTTTTGTTTTTGTTGTTGTTTCTTTTTTTTATTAGTGTATATTAATTGTACAAAGGCATTTCATTGTGATATTTCCATACAGGCATTTAATGTACTTTGATCAAATTTACTCTATTACTCTTTCTTGTCCTCTCCCCTCCTTTTAAAAACATTTTAATGGATTTCATTATTCTATTTTCATGCATGCCTGTGGTGTCTTTTCCCTTTTCAAATCTCAGTGTCTCAGTGTGCTCTTAGGGTAGTGATGGCACTTGCTGAATGAATGACTGAACAAACACAAAGAGATACAAAGAGGATTGAAGCACCAAGAGTCTTTTTTTTGCATTAGAAGACATTTAAAAGTTAAATTTCTGCCCCAAAGCCAAGTATTTATCTAATCCAAGTGTGTGGGCTTGAACCCATACTCTCTAACTTCATTCTCTCCCAGGTTACCATAGTAGCCTACCTTCAACATCATTCAAGGAAAGGCATGTAAACACAGAGATATGGAGGCTGTCTTTTATTTGTTTGTTTAAAAAAATCATCTTTACTGGCAGAAGATTGACAAATAAAAATTGCTTAGTGTAAATTGTTCTACTTGATGTGCTGATATTTGCATATATTTGAAGTTGTCTTCACAATCTTACTCATCATTCCACACAGCTATTGTTTGCATGTGTGCGTGTGTGTGTGTGTGTGTGACACTTATGATCAACCACCTTGGTGAATTTCAAGTTTCTAATGCAGTATTGAAAATTATAATCAATAATTTGTGCATTAGCTCTCTAGGACCTTTTCATCTTCCATAACTGAAGATGTACCTTTTGTCTAACATCTTGTTTCTCCCACATCTTAGACCCTGGCAGCCATCATTTTACTCTGTGTTTATGAATTTAACTGTTTTGGAGTCCATGGCAAATGAAATCAGAAAGCTTTGGTCTTTCTGTGTCTGACTTGTTTCATTTAGCACAATGTTAAGTTCACCTATGTTGCTGTAAGTAGCAGGATTTCCTTTTTATTTCAGGCTGAATTATATTATATTTATATTATATTTCATAAATATGCAATATCTTTTCTGTAACTAAGCGTCCATCCACAGACTTTTAGGGTGTACCCATATCTTAGCTAGTGTGAACAAGGCTGCAATGAACATGGGACCAGAGATAGCATTTTGAGATACTTTCATTGCTTTTGGATATGTAACCAGAATTGGGACTGCTAGATCATAAAGTAGTTATATTTTAAATTTTTTTTAGCAATCTACATATTGTTTCCAACATGGATGAAACAGGGTACAAGTGTTTTCTCTCCCCCCATCCCCACCAATACTTGCCATGTTTTGTCTTTTGGTAATAGCCATTGTAACAGGTGTGAAGTGGTAGGTAGCTTCTTATGGTTTGCTTTGCATTTCCCTTATGATTAAGTGATTAGAGCATTTTTCATATATCTTTTGGCAATTTGTGTGACTCTTGTTGATCAGCAAGCATCTTTAATCAAATTATTTGTTATCTTGCCATTGAATTGTTTGAGTTTCTTATATATTTTGGATAGTAAACCCATATCAGATATATTATTGGCAAATATTATCTTCCATTCTGTCAGTTGTTTTTTCACTTTGTTGTTTCCTTTGCTGTGCAGAAGCTTTTCTACCTTGATGCAGTTCCACTTATTTTTTGGCTTCTGTTGTTTCCTGTGTTTTTGGTGTTATATCCCAAAAAATAAGTGCCCAGATCAAAGTCACTGGCAAATTCTCCTACGCTTTCTTATAGAATTATTATGTTTTGGGGTTTTGCACTTCAGTCTGTAATCCACTTTGAGTTGATTTCTTTTCTTCCCTCTCTTTCCTACTATTCCCTTTGAGTTGATTTTTATATAGATGTGAAATAAAGGTCCAATTTCATTCTTCTACATACAGATAAACAATTTCCCTACACCATGTACTGAAGAGACCATCCTTTCCTGATTGTTGCCCACTTACTGAAGATGTACTGACTTGGGTTTGTTTCTGGATTTCTTTTCTGTTCCTTTGGTCACAAAGTATGATTCTGATTGTTCTTTGGTTGAATCTAACATGTCTTTCTACATATGACCATGTCATCTGCATAGACTATTTTACTTATTTCTTATTTATGTCCTTTATTTCTTTTCCTTGTCAAATTGCTCTGACAGTTATGGTATTAGATGAAATAATTGTAGTGAGAGTGGTATCTTTGTCTTGAGGAAACGCTCTCAGTCTCTCTCCCCTTAATTATGAGATTAGCAGTGGGATTTTCATTTATTGTCTTTATTTTGTGAAGTTCCTTCTGTATTTAGTCTTTTGGGAGGTGTTATAATGAGTAGATGTTAAATTTTGTCAAATGTTTTTTATTCATTTGAGACAGTCACGGAGCTTTTAATCCTTCAATCTGTTAATGCTCTGTATACTATTGACTGATTTGTGTGTGTTGAGCTATTTTTACATCCCATAATGCATGCACTGTTGAAGCTCTCTGTTGAATTTTTCAGTACATTGTGATCTTCACCTCTAGGGTTGTTTTTGTTTGTTTGTTTTGTTTTCATGTTTTCTATTCTTTATAAAACTTCTCATTCTGTTCATGTTTTATTTTCATAATTTCATTTAATTGTCTGTGTTTTCTCATAGTTATTGATATGAGCTTAGATGATTACTTTGAATTCTTTGTCAAGCAGTTCACAGATCTCCATTTTGTTAGGATCAGTTGCTGGTTCTTTATTCACTTCCTTGGTGGTGGTGTGCTTTCCTGATTCTCCATGATCCACGTAGCCTTGTGTTGGTGTCTGTGTATTTAAGGGCAAGCGGTTCTAATCTTTGCAGACAGGTTTTGTAGGCAAATATCTTCTCCTATAGAATGCTTAGACAGTTTTCACTAGTGTGGGTAAGCAGGGCTGGAGCCAGGCCTATAGGTGGCAGGCTTATTACCAGCTGTGTGGATTGATGTAGTTCCCACTGGATCTCTGGGGAGGTCTTTTGGGGAGCAGGACGCCTCTGGGACTGAAGAGACCAAGGTTACTTCATGGCTCACAGTTGGGTCTGAAGTCAGTGGGCCTGCTATTAAGGATGCTGACCAGCATGGGTCCCTAAATGTCCCTGAGTGGGCAGATTTTCCCTTTGAATGGGGCCTAGAAGGACCTGACCAAAGATATAAGGCCATTTCAAGGTCCACAACAAGGACCACTTCTAGTGGCAGGCCTGTTAGGTGATACTGAGTGTGGCTCCCATGGGGATAAGTCTGTCTGTCTCCATCGCACAGTGGGACAGGGCTAAAGTTGAAAAACAGGACTGATTCAAGGTTCACGGTTAGGTTTGAGGTTGGTGGGCCTGTTACCAGGAGCTCAGGTGAGCATATGTCCTGCCAAGTCATAGGAGGGCAGGACACTATGCTAGAGCTGGGCTGGAGCTGGGTATCAGCGATGTTCCAAGGCTCTTCCTAGGTGCCTTGGTAGGTGGGGCTGGCACCAGTACCTTGATCATCCAGAACTGGAGCTGAGTCCACAGGATGATAGAGCTGATTTTGGATTATAGTTGGGATCATGGTCAGCCAGCCTGCCACTAGAATGTGTGACTACCTGCTCAAAGTGGTCCATCTTGGTCTTGAGCACCACTGGGGTTTAACTACCTTCTATCCAGATTCTAAAACTCCCATAAAAGCTGTGGATAACTTCAAATTGATTTTCATATTGAAGGGGTACAAGCTGGGAACCTCGTATTTCATCACCTCCTGGGATCCCTCTCAGGAAGATAATGTCTTCTGTGTGTGTGTGTGTGTGTGTGTGTGTGTGTGTGTGTGTGTGTGTCTGTGGTACTGGGGGCTGAACCCAGGATTTTGCAAATGCTAGCAATTGCTCTATACTGAGACATTCCCAGCCCAATAAGACAATACTTTGAAGTTGGGTTTTGGTTCACATTTATTCTGCAGTCCAGAGGGTCCATGTATGCTCCATGGAAGCCATGTTCAGTGAGTAGAAGCATGACCTCTCAGTCAGGTAGAGTGAGCTCTGACCTTTACTAGCTATGTGATCCCAGGCAAATTGCTCCAAACTCACTGAACATCAGTGTTACACATAACCCACAGAACATTTAGGATTGAATATTAAAATGCATGAAAAGCACTTGGCCAGAGAGAAAATGATTACCACCTGGACTGGGTCATGGGATGGGAAGTAGAGAAACGTTGGTCAAAGGATGTGAAATTTCAGTTTGGAGGAATAAGTAAAACTTGGTGATTTTAGTTAATTGATGTATTATTTACATCAAAATTGCTGAAAGAATAGATTTAAAATTTTCTCACCACAAAAAAATGTGTGAGGTAATGGGTATCTTAATTAGTTTGATTTAGTTATCCCTAAGTGTACACAAATATCAAAACTTGTGCATTATTCTGTAAGTTTATATAATTCTTGTCAATTGAAAATTGAAATTAAATTTAAGAAAAAGAAAAAAAAAGCACAGAACTTCATAGTCCCAAGGAAATGGCTATTGTTTTATATCACAGGTGATTAGTTTTGGAGGACTGCCACAACAAAATTCCAAAATCTAGGACAGAAATTTATTGTCCTACAGTTCTGAAAGCTACAAGTCTGAAATCCAAGTGTTGGCAGGGTCATGCCTGCCTGGCAGTTCTAGGGGGACAATCCTTCGCTGCTTCTTCTAGCTTCTGGTGGAAGTGATCCTTGGCTTCCTTGTCTTGTACAAGTATCCTCCAGACATATGACTGCCTTCTCCCTGTTTGTCTTTTTATCATCATCCTCTGCATTTCTGTCTCTGTGTCCAAACTGGATTAGAACCCACCCTATTGCCTTCATCTCAAATTGATTACTACCGGAAAAGGCCCTATTTTCAGATGAGGTCATATTCTAAAGTACTAGTGTAGGACTTCAGTATATCTTGTTAGGGGACACAATTCAACTTGCAATATCACACATCTGCTTTTAATACTGCCCTCTTGAAGGAGCCATGTAACTTCACATCCACCAACATCAAAAGCACATTTCTGAGAACTGTCCTGTGTGTGTCCTACTTTTCTTTACCTAGCTTTTTAGCCAGAGAGGCAGCCTCAATTGAGAGTTACCTCCTGGGACTGGTTTAGCTATCACTCCTGGCCTAATTAGAGGAGGCACTTGGTGACCTGCAACTTGTGTCCTCAGTAGGCATCCAGTTTTGCTTATCTTGCATCTGTTCTTGCATCAGTGCCACTGGTGACAGGACTGCTTCCCCTGGAGACTGTCCTTGTCCTCGTTTTTCCTTCATTACATAACTACTGACATAAACAATAGTAACAGTAGCTCCTATTTACTGAAATCTCGTATGAGTTATGCATTATACCAAGTAGACTTGCCTCATTTAATCCCTACAACAGCTTCTTTATAGTACAAGGGCCATTTTATAGATGAGGAAACTGAAGTTTCTAGCACAAACTGAAGTTTCTAGGAAAATGCAAAACCAGAATGTAAACCTAAGAGTGCTTAAATCCAAAGGTTGGTTCTTAACTACACCGTCCTGCTCTCAATGTGTGGGTAGCGTCATCAGGGAATAAGACCATAAAGGGAATTTTATAGAAAGTGAGATGATTGAAATAAGTGCAGTAAACATAGAAAACTATGTGAAAACCCAGCGAGTGTCCTAATCCCCACAGGAGTTAGCAGAGAAAGCTTCTGAAAGAGTATGATTCATTGAGCACAGGTGGAGGTGCTGGGGCAGAGATGGGTGAAAGAAAGGATTGGGAAGGAACTGCATAGCAAACAGGAGTTTGAAATTTTAAAAATGGTGGAAGAATGGAAATTGGACCAAGATAGGAAGGCATTAATGATTCTTATTTAAGCAAAGGAAGGACATAATCTGTTCTCATTGTGAAATTCATTCTGAAAGCAGCATGGAGGGGAGGTTTGAGGGACACAATCGAGAGACATGCGTGTATCAGACTCTATTGCCTGAAATAGGTGAGAAATAATGAGAGTTTAATTAGGGCGTGGCAGAGGGAAGAGAGAGGAGGAAGACTTCAGAGATGGCAGAGGTCTAATCATTACACTAGAGCTGGATTTCATGTGAGCACAAAAAGGAGGGAGAACAATGGGTCTGGAGTCTGGCCGCATAGCGATGCTATTCACAGAAACAGGGAACAGGAAGGAAAACTGGGTGTGGGGAAGATGGGAGGCAGCTATGGCTTGGATTTTGAATATGCTGAGGTTAGGTGTTGCAGGTCATGTTAGTAGCGATGTCTACAAGGCAGCCGGTTGTACAGACTGAGAGGTCAGGGGTAATCATTACAGTCGCCTCCAAACTGATCTCCTCCCTTTTGCCCTTCCCACTCCCTGGCCCTCTGTAGCCCATTCTCTACACAGCAAATTCAATCAAGTCACTTCCTCACTTCCTAACAATGGCTTTCCATCTCATTCAAAGTAAAAACCCAAGATGGGATTGTGGTTCACAAGGCCACATATAATCTGCCATGACGCTCTCTGACCTTACCTGTCACTACTCCCCCTCTACTCTTGCCTTCTTGCACTTTATCAAGCCAGCAGTTTCCTTCTTCATGTCTACACTTGCCTCCTCTACTGCCTGAAACTGTCTTCCCTCTCAATACACCATGGCAAGTTTTCTTACTTCCTCCGATTTTTACTTAAAAGCCTCTGCGTTCTTGATTGTTGCATCTAAATTTTTAACTCTCACTTGGCATTTCATATCTTCCTTTTCAATTTTTTAACTCATCACTATTTAACCCATACCAAATTTTACCTTGTTTTTCTGCTCCGAGGCATCTCCAAAGGGCTCCCTCCTCAGTGTGGTGATGAGTGCCTGGTACAAAGCAGGTTTACTGTCTGTAGTTGGGAAGAAACAAATGGGAAAATCTGATCAGTGATGTAGACTTTGTTTATACATTAAGCACTTATTTCTTGCATATTATGTGTTCAGTATTCTTCTAGAGTCTAGGAAACAACAAAGTAGATTGTATGTCTGCCACATGGAGCTGGCTTTACTGTTGAGAGAGCAAAAATAAATAGACTATTAAAGGTAGCAGATACTCAATGGTAACAAGCAGTATAGACAGAAACTGGGCTAAGGAAGATGGATTTCAGAATCATGCATGTAAGATGGAGTCCCATGGAAGGACCAACATTTAAGGGAGCAACAGAGGAAGAGACGTCAAAGAAGTCTGTGAAATGAGATGAAAGCCAGGACACAGCAGCCCTATGGGTGCCAGGAAACGAAGACTCTCACGAAGAAAGGCTCAGTTAATATGTCAGACTTCCAACTACAGAGGTCAAGTACTGAAAGGACCAAAACACGTTCATTGGAATTTCACATTGAGATACATTTACAAATATTAGTTTCAGTGGAACAGGAAGATCAGAAGCCAGTTTATTGTGAGCTATAAAGAGAATTGTGTATGAGGGATCAGTACTGTGGATGTGGTGGTCTTCTTTTCCCTAGAAGCTCTGCTTCAAACAGGAAAAAAAAAATAAAGCAAAAAAACAATAAAGAAAGACAGAAAAAAGAATTGAGACAATTCTTGAAAACTGCCTTGAAACTCTCATAGATGGAATTAGAAACTTGAAGACAGCTCTGCTCTGGCTCTGCCTCTCTTTCATACAAGTAGGCACGCATACACACACCACAGCAAACCCATAAATTAGTAATTAATTTTCAATGAAAAGTGAGGTTCCTAGAAGTTTCATATTTAGGAAAGATTGGGCCAGGATTAGACAGCAAACTGTAGTTTACTTTTACCCACAGGTTTGTGGCAAGCACACATGAGTCACCAGGTAAGAATTAACAACAGGAATAACACGAACAGCAAACATAGTGATTGACCTATTTGGGACAAACCTATTTTGGCCTTTTTTGACTCCGTATTTGGAGTTAAACACTATGCCAAGTACTTTAAATCTATTTTCCTTTAATTTTAAGATATGGAAACTGAGTCTCAGAGATGTTAAATAATGTGCCAGGGTTACAGGGTTTGTGAAAGCAGAGCTGAGATTTGAACCTGTTAGTGGGAAAACTTTGATAAAAATTGAGAGAGGGTGTAGGAGGGTGAATATGGTGCCAGTATTGTGTACACAGTATGAAAATGGAAAAATTAGTCTTGTTGAAATGATTCCACAAATGGGAGGAGGGGAGATAAAGGAGAATGATAGAGGGGGTAAATTCAACTACGATATATCGTAAGAACTCCATTAAATGTCACAATTTCCCTCCCCCAGCACAACAATAATAAAATAATTATTTTAAAGCAAAAAATTTTAAAATTGAGAAAAATATGGAAAAGACTCAACAGTTTGAGTACATAAAAATTAAAATGATGTTAATCTCATTAACTGCTACATATAAAGAGATAATAAGCCTAATAGATAAAAACTTTTGAAAAAATACAAACTGAACTAAACATACAAATGTGTCACATACAATGTGCCAGGAATCTTCTTCCAGGTAACAAAGTAGCCTGAAATATAGCGTGTTAAAATAATGAATAATTATTATCTCACAGTTTCTGCATGCTGTGCGTTCAGACACAACTCAGCTGACTCCTTGGCTCAGGGTCCCCACAAGACTCAAATCAAGGTGTCAAGTGAAACTGCTATCATCCTGAGATTTGAATCTGCTTCAAGATTATTGTGTAAATATTTTATATAATTGTAGGACAAAATTTAAAGGAGAAATGTAATCTCTAAAATTAAAAAGATCAAATAAATGAGCTTAACTATTTATCACACTGATAGCATAACTACGTAAGGAAGAAATACTTAAAATAACTTCAAAACATAGAAATTTGTCTCTATATTCTTGGTGAGAAACTCCCTAAAATCAGACAAATAAACAAAACTGTCAACCTTGGGAAAAAACCCACATACAATGGAAAACCTTTAATTATTTTCAGTGATTATATAATTTATTGTAGTTTTGGTGGTGTTAATCTTCTATTTTTATATTGTATCATAAAGTAGATGTGTAGTCACTTTTGTGATTGTCAAGGCAGGTATGGACATAAGACCAAAGAGGTTGCATTCAAATGCAGTATCCCTGACTTTGAATTGAAAGGTTATTGTGAACTCATGGCATATTTTCTCTAAAAGAAAAAATACAATTCTAGTTCTTCCATCTGAAAATGCCTAGAAACAACGACCAACCTGGTAGCAACTAGCAACTCCTACAGGTCATATTTGGTCTCTAAAAACCATTTCCTCTTAAAAGGGCCCAAAGTACTTTGGAAAAAGAGCTGGTGCTTGGTGTGTGGCAAAGCATGCATAAGAGGATGAGGAAGAACTTATATTAGAAGTATGGAAGCAAATCATAGCACAGCTGCCTGAAAAACATCCAAGGAAGCCAATGCTTAGGCTACTGGTGGCCAAAGTGGTATAACTGGATTATGACAAAGAATAAAAACCTGGTGGACTGAAATACAACAAATACTTTTATATCTATAAGCTTATAATTATATATAACTATAAATATTATAGAATTTATAATCATACAATAAATAATGTATTATTTGAGAATAGTGTCATGTTATTTTAATGTTATGATTTATTATTTTATAATATTGTAATAATGTAATTATATTAATATGCATATTTAAAGTATGTTCTATATTAAAATCTCATCACATCTTCAGAGGATGCTAGGAAACCAGTTAACTTTTTGAAGTTGGCAAACAAATGTAACCAATAAGAATTTGTTCTGCTTTTCTCACATAAACTGTACTGTTAAGTAGACCAATAATTAACTAGATATAGTTTGTCTTTATAGAGATATTATAGTAAGTAAATCAGCAATAAATGGTCAAATTAAAATATCAGTATTTTAAAATCATTAAAAGAATTAACTGGCAATAGTCATCCAAAGTTGACAAATTTGTAACAATAAAAACAAAGCATTGTACATATTTCCTAATGAAAGATAAACTAATGCTTTAATAAATTACAAAAAGAAAAACTTAGAAAAGGGAAACCTATACACTAATACAGAAATGACAATTAAAAATTGTAAAATTTGAGCTTTTTTTTGATGTTGTGGGGTTTGAACCAGGGCTTTGTGCTTGCTAAGCAAACACACTACCACTTGAGCCATGCTGCCGCTCCCCACAACACACTTTCAGTTGGATTTCCAGCAGGAGTTTTTTGTCTGGCCTGGTCTCAGAGGGTGAGTGACCCTTCTGTTTCTGCCTTGCATGTAGCTGGGAGTGCATGCATGTACCACCACACCTGGCCTCAAAATTTTAACCTTATTCGGATATTTAGTTGGACAAACTATAAAGTGACAATGGAGAAATTGACTATTGATATTGAGCATTATCAAATAGTTAATATTAATTACTAAGTATAATCATTCTATTTTTGGTTTATTTATTAATTAGAGATATATAATGAATTATTTATGAATGAAATGACAGAACGAACATTTGTTCCAAATAGTCTGAGGGGAACAGAGGGCAAGAGTAAGATAAAACAAGGTCGGTTATAAGGAAATAATTATCAAAGGTAAACAATAAGGTTGTACTTTTGAAATTTTCCTTAATTTTTTAAAACTGCATGTTGAGTCCACAGTTTTAAAAAATATTATTTCTGTACTTTCCTGAATGTTTGACATGTTAAATAATAAAAATGCAAAAATGTTGGATGATAAATACAAAGACTGCCATGGAAAAGACATACAATAAGTTAGGGCTATTATTTTTATCACCCTGAAATAACTCACATCTCTCTGTAGCTCAGTTTATTCATGTTTTTATGCTAGGAAGTTCATTTTCAATTGATACTAACATACTTAGGGAAAATTGTTGGATTATCTTTATTGTTCCTGTACCTCCATTTCTTTATTTTTTTAAGTGGGTAAAAATGAAAATTGGTAATTAAGTTCATTTTCTGTGCTTCAGGTTCCTTGTAAAAAAATCATTATTAAAATATGGTTTGGTATGTAGTCAATCTTGCCGATGATTACAATCCTTTTGCCTTCTCTATGCAATACCAAACTGTTTTACTCCACATTTGAATACTTATATCTTTCTCATCACATAAAAAAGAGTCAGGGGCCGTCAGCACAGATTTCCACTGAGGAGCTCTAGTTCTGGATTTCCACGTGGGGTTAACCTGGTGGGAATCATCTTCTGGAGTGGGGTCAGCCTGTGGGAGTCATCTTCTGCTCCGCCTTTTCCCAGGCTTTCCCGCTTGATGCCTCAGTGACATGACTTCAGCCTCAAAACATGGCATTGGATCAATCGCTGGATTTGACACAACTTTAGTTGCTCTGAGATATAATTCTTTAAATAGGAGCCATATTCATAACATATTTTAGCTGCTAAAAGAGAAAAATAATAAAAGTGGTTTTGTCCTCACTATTTTTCCCAAAAGGAAGGGAAGAAAAGGTGGTATGGAGCCAAATAGCATCAGGAGAATGGAGGACATGTATTCTGAAGACAGAAATATTAAGGTGTGAATTTGAATTTCAAGATGATATTTCATGGGAATTTAGGGCTCCAAATTGGGATGTTTAGGTCCCTTCATATATATGCGTGTGTATATGTATATACATATATATGAGTATATATATATATATATATATAGTTAGATTGGGTTACTGTGTCCTGTTTTAGTACACTTTTCACTCTCTAGAGGAAAGACTTTGATACCAGAGCTAAATCAGAAAGTAAACAGTGTTTGTTTTCAGATAAACTGAAAGCCACCAGTCTTCTTAGAACAGTATGTTTTTATTGATCAGCTTTCTCCCTGGCCCTTTTCTTTCAATTATCCCTTGGTGGAGGACCTCACCAGCCTCTCTTGACTCTTTTCATGGCTTGCTGTGTCTCTCCTACTCCCTCCAGTCTCAGGGAAGAAAATATGTTTCCATGAAGACTGGACTTAGTGTCTAGCTCACCTTTCATACTCTGTCTTTTCAAAATTGACTCCCATGCATTGTTCTTCCCCCTTGACCTCTTCATTCACTCATGGGTACTTCTATGGATTCTTAGTAATCAAATATATGCCCAGCTATTTCATTCCTTGGCAAAACAAGAGAGAAAAACACAACAAAACAATTTTACCTTGCTGTGTCCTCAGCTACTATTCTATCTTCCATACCTTGTTGATGTTCAAACTTTTGCACAGATAACCTGAACCACAGTCTTTGCTTCCATACGCAGTCTTCTAAAGTCAAGCTTTCTCTTTGGCCATTCCATGGGGAATGCAATTTTATAAGAGACCAGTGGCTCATAGTCTACCATCCTTCCCTTGTTTGATTGGAAGGTTTGGCCTATGGTCCTTTCACACCTTCTGAAAACTCCCTTCTTGGTCTCCTTGCCCTGGAAAATCCTTGATGTCTGCGAGTTTCATAATCACTTCTCTCTTTCCCTAGGTGCCTTATCTTCTTTCACCTTATACTTTTCTTTTTAAAAATTTCTAGAACATTGAACTTTAGGGAGATAATGTATGATATCACTTAATTCTACTGCATTGTGAAGCAATTGAAAAACTAGACGTAAGAAGTCAGCAAGTAGATACTAAATGTTCAGATCCATGAGCCAAATAGGATGTTACTGTTCTCTGCTCCTCCACTTGTCCCAAATGCTGAGATTGAAAGAACGTATTCTAGGAAATAAATTATTTGCCCAGAATAGCTGCCTCTCCACCCCCAAAGAGGAAATAAATCTCCAGATCTTCCACTGTTGAAGTAGATAAGATTTTCCCAGTGGAACACTTGAACCAATAAATGTCACTGTCATCCACAGTCAGCTAAATCATGGCTTTCACTTGAGCAGAAGTAAGTAAGACCCGTTATGAGTGCTAGTTTGATGGATGTCCCTCCACAAGGAAATGTGGGAAATATATGTTCCACAATAATATTATTTATTCTTACTGCTTTAATTGTCATCTTTATGTATACAATTTCCAAGTCCTTACCTCCAAGTCTATGCTGTAGTAAAACTGTCCACCCCTCTCCCGGGCAGAGTTCCCCTCTACTGAGTTTAATCACACTACCACTCTTTGGTACTCTTTCTTGTCATCATCTTTGAACCATTGCTCTTTTTCCTTTCTGGTTTTTCTTATAAAATGTCTTTCATGTTTATATTTTCTCTCCAACTTGTACTTTACCACCTTATTCTACACCTTATTTATCATACATTTATTTACAAACTATTGATTACATACATTCTAGGTGCCAGGGAAAATTTTAGGCAATGGAGATATAAAAGAAAGATAAACCCTCGAGGGGCTTAGCAAAATAAACAAAGAGTTATCAAATAGTGTCCCAAGCAGTTACATAACCTCAACAGAGACAAACGCAATGTCAAAGGCATTTGGTGTCATGTGAGCCTATAGTAGGAGGAGTAGGGAGGTGGGAAATGACTTCTGTGGGAAGTGACACTCAAGTTGAAGTGTAGAATATGAGTAGGAATTAATTAGATGAGAAGGTCATGGAGGAAGATCCCGGGTAATGCACACATTTCCCAATCACATGGCGCATGGTGAGTGTAGGGTAGAAGAGGCCAGGTGCAGAATTAGGGGGAATGTGGGATGGTGTCGGGGAGCTGGAGAAGGCTGAATATTCCTTAACATGTTAAGGGTTTAATTATGAGCTCAAAGAAAGCCATCAAAATGTTGAAACAAAAAAGGAGATGGGATTGGATTGAATCTTGGAAAGACCATCTTGCAAGTGGAGACCACTCCCTATGCTTCCCAAACTGATTGGATTTGTGGCTCCTCTCTCTGCACATTGTGGACTGTTATAGACACCAGTGTCCAAGTCATCCTCATGATGTGCTGCTTAAACATATCATGTGTCCTGATTGAATAGTTAACTGACTTCCTATTATTTCTAGGATAAAGCTCAAACTATTTTGCTAAGGCATGCTACCATTTGGACCCAGTATGCCTATCTAAAACAATTCCCCACTTCTCTCCAACACTGACTTTCTTCTTTGGCTAAGCTAATCCTTGAGAACAACCTCGCAAACACACCTGTCTCACTTCTGCCCTCCGTTTTTTTTTTTGTTCAAAACTTGGTTTTGAAACTCCTGACAAATTTTTCCCTCTTACTAAAATCTAGGCATCTGCAGGGTTCCACTCAAATCCTAATTCCTCTGTGAAATGTCCAGTAACCACTCCAGAATGCATGCAAGTCCATTTTCACTAAACTCTGACAGGACTTATGTAATTATGATAGAGCTAAACTCTAAAATGAAAATAAATATTTTATCTAACCTAAAATGGAAATAAATATTTTAGGTTCTATAATGATGGCTCAATATGTCAATTTATACATACATTATAGCTTTTTAAAGCACACAAGGGAGGGGTGAGGATAGGTAAGACACCTAAAAAACTAGCTAGCATTTGTTGCCCTCAACGCAGAGAAACTAAAGCAGATACCTTAAAAGCAACTGAGGCCAATCGGAAAAGGGGACCAGGAACTAGAGAAAAGGTGAGATCAAAAAGAATTAACCTAGAAGGTAACACACACGCACAGGAAATTAATGTGAGTCAACTCCCTGTATAGCTATCCTTATCTCAACTAGCAAAAACTTTGTTCCTTCCTATTATGGCTTATACTCTCTCTACAACAAAATTAGAAATAAGGGCAAAATAGTTTCTGCTGCGTATTGAGGGGGTGGGGGAAGATGGAGGGAGTGGAGTGGGTGGTAAGGGAGGGAGTGGGGGCAGGGGGGAGAAATGACCCAAGCCTTGTATGCACATATGAATAAAAAAAAAGAACCAAGCATCATGAAAAAAAAAGCAATATAATTTTTGTTTTTTTCTGTTATGAATGTGATTTTCTTTTTCTAAAGAAAAAACTTGGAAACTAAGAAAAGGAGAGGCAGAAAGGAAGAATTTGGATCCAATTCTGATCATACCAAAAGATTTTCAGTGCTCTAAAAAATTCTTTGGTAATACTTTTATTTGCTGCATGATGTACTGTTGAGTTGTTACTTGATAATTCACTCAACCTTACCTTGTTGCTGAACATTTAAGCATTTTTCCCATTTCACCATGTTGTAAATAACGTGGTTAAACCACAATTTATTTTCTTACTTCTGAATAAAATTTTCTACGGATATATTTAGAAATGTGCAACTCTTGACTCAAGTTGTTCATTATTGATATGTATCATCTGATAACTTCAAGTAGTACAGAAAAATATTTATTTTAGTACTTTCTGAGCTGTCTGGGGTTGTATCATTGCATATATCTTTTGTAACTTAATGTTTTTCAAACACTATAGTGGTATTTTGATTTGAAGATGTGTAATTAATGTGGTTTAACATTTATCAGAGTGAGTGTTGGGGAAATTACTACCAAAAAGATACAAGTGCAGCCCAATAGGTAGCAAATACCTGGTTCTGAACTAGATTCTTTCATGTATGCTACAAATATATGTGATGTGTGACTGTGTGTCAGTCAGCAGGCAGTGCTTTCCAAATTTTGTTGCATATTAGCATCACCTGGGGGTTATTGCTGTTGAACACGGTGATAGAGAAAGAGTAAGCAATGGGCGGATCAATTGGATTAAAGCATGATATATACCAGCCTGAAGCAACAAGATGAACCCCCCCTTGAACTATCAATATACACTTAGAAAATGAAGGATGGGAGGGCAAAATAGGTCTTTTCTAGAGGTGGGTACCACTAGGAGGATGAGTGTAAGGAAAAAGAAGGATGGGGGTGAACATGTGGATGTATGTTGTATTCAGATATGAAAATCAAAGAATGCAACTTGCTGAAATTGTTCTAGGAAGGGAAGAAGGGATTTAGGGACAAGGATGGAGGGGGGTGAATTTCACTAAAATACATTGTAAGCACATATGTAAATGTCACAGCGTATCCCCCCTGTACAACTATTACATGCTAGTAAAAAAAATAGCTATGACTATTTGGCTCCCACCTCCAGGGATTCTGATTTAATGAGCTTTTGGCCTGGATAGCAGGAGTTTTACATCTTCCCCCATGATTGCAATATGTAGCAGAGTTGGGGAACCCTGTCAGAACTAAAAAAGGGTTGGGGCTCAGAATACAGTTAGGGATGCAGGTTCTCTGAAGGCATAAAAGCAACAATACCTGTGTTGGAGACTTCCTTTCAACCTCAGACAGTGTCTGTGGGCTGCTCTGCTTGGATGACTTCTCAAAGATGGCAGTCATTTGTCAAAATGAGACACTGGTGATAAAACAAATAGCTATTTACTATCTCTCTCTAAATCTTAGTTTTCATTTGAGAAGCCTGGCAGCCCTGGATGCATCAAATGTGACATTCTTGGTATCACTTGTGAGTCATTTGGGAGGAGAAAAGCGATGCCTGAGAAATCATTGTTAAAGCAGAACTCAAAGTTTTTACCCAGAATGCCTGGTAAAAGATATTAGCAATTTTGTCAAAATACTTAGTATTTTGATACGTCTGAATTATGTTATTTTTAAATAGTGTACATTTCCTTATTTCCCCCATGAATTGCTAATTGTAAGAGTATCTCTTGCCTAGCAAATGTATATAAAGCGTGTGCAAAGAATTTTATCCACTTCATTTTGACTTACTTATCAGAACTGCAGCATCTGCTAGAGCTCAAGCCCAAAGTCTCAGAAATTTTTCTTTCAATACTCTCTCAGTCTGCACATCATTAGTACGATTCAGATGGAAATTCTGTAGAGATGGAATATTGCTGGCAGATTGTACTTCCTCAGAAAATTTGACCCCCCAAATTTGATTTATTTAACATATTTGCATTTTAATGGATTTTTCTGAAAGGATAATCCTCTCATCAAGATGGGCCGCTGTGGTTTTGCTGAGTAATTCACAATTCTCGCCTCATTTATATGTGTTTATTAATGTGCATTATGAATATTTGTGCAATGTGCAGACACATATGTATTATTCCTGAAATACATTAAACATTTGAAAGACTATTTGGAAATTTGGTTACCTTACACATGTTAATCCTCTACTTTAATATTCCATTGACTCAGCTTCCCGATTCAAGGTTAATAGCGTGTGATACTTCTGTCCGATCCGGTTGTTTATTGCACTCTTTTCACATACTCATTTAGTAACATGCTAGAACTCTTGTAAAGACCTGATAACTTCTCGAAAGCTACAGGAGAACCACTTAAAGAGCCAAATCCTCCCTCCCCAGCCTCTGTCACTAACTTTCTTTTTTTTTAATTTTTATTTTTTTATTATTCATATGTGCATACAAGGCTTGGGTCATTTCTCCCCCCTGCCCCCACCCCCTCCCTTACCACCCACTCCGTCCCCTCCCTCTCCCCCCCACCCTTTCAACACCCAGCAGAAACTATTTTGCCCTTATTTCTAATTTTGTTGTAGAGAGAGTATAAGCAATAATAGGAAGGAACAAGGGTTTTTGCTGGTTGAGATAAGGATAGCTATACAGGGAGTTGACTCACATTAATTTCCTGTGCGTGTGTGTTACCTTCTAGGTTAATTCTTTTTGATCTCACCTTTTCTCTAGTTCCTGGTCCCCTTTTCCTATTGGCCTCAGTTGCTTTTAAGGTATCTGCTTTAGTTTCTCTGCGTTGAGGGCAACAAATACTAGCTAAGTTTTTAGGTGTCTTACCTATCTTCATATCTCCCTTGTGTGCTCTCGCTTTTATCATGTGCTCAAAGTCCAATCCCCTTGTTGTGTTTGCCCTTGATCTAATGTCCCCATGTAAGGGAGAACATACAATTTTTGGTCTTTTGGGCCAGGCAAACCTCACTCAGAATGATGTTCTCCCATTCCATTCATTTACCAGCAAATGATAACATTTCGTTCTTCTTCATGGCTGCATAAAATTCCATTGTGTATAGATACCACATTTTCTTGATCCATTCATCAGTAGTGGGGCATCTTGGCTGTTTCCATAACTTGGCTATTGTGAATAGTGCTGTAACAAACATGGGTGTGCAGGTGCCTCTGGAGTAACTTGTGTCACAATCTTCACAGCAATACCCCAAGAGTGGTATTGCTGGATCAAATGGTAGATCAATGTTTAGCTTTTTAGGTAGCCTCCAAATTTTTTTCCAGAGTGGTTGTACTAGTTTACATTCCCACCAACAGTGTAAGAGGGTTCCTTTTTGCCCGCATCCTCGCCAACACCTGTTGTTGGTGGTGTTGCTAATGATGGCTATTCTAACAGGGGTGAGGTGGAATCTTAGCGTGGTTTTAATTTGCATTTCCTTTATTGCTAGAGATGGTGAGCATTTTTTCATGTGTTTTTTGGCCATTTGAATTTCTTCTTTTGAGAAAGTTCTGTTTAGTTCTGATGTGTAGCTGGCAAATATTTTTTCCTTTTGATGATACAAGTTTCAACGAAGCTATTAGATTTAGGGTTGCGACTGGACATGGTGGTGGCTGTGGTTAGAGTGTGACTTACTTGCTGATGCTACCAGATTGAATTCTACTATCCTCTCTTTCCACAAGCTCTACCCTCATCCCAACCTCTATTTTGCTAAGCTCAACTGGCTTTTTCCCCTCAATTGCTCTTTCCTAGTGCTCAACTTCTCCAAGGATTTGGTACACTTCTTCCTAACCACTGGGACTGGGTGTATATTCCCCGAGATGACCACAATATTCCTTCCAATAAAATAATAAGCAAACAAGCTTCAAATGACTGTTACATTTCAGACTCCATGAATCCTAAACATCTTGTTTTATCATTTTGCAAACACAGACAAGTTGTAATATATTTATTTCTACAAAGGGACTATAAAATCTCTCAAAACTAGTCACTTTCTGTGTAAGAATAAAGGTATGAAAATATCAGAAGTCCCATTAGTACATTGATATGTGTTGTGCAGTATTTTTATTCTTTCAAATATTTCATTTTTCTTGATGGCTCTATGTACAGTTCTATGAACAATAACACATGTAAAGATCAGATAATTACAACGACTAGGATGCAGAATGGTTCCATCAGTCCACAGAACTTCCTTGTGATATTTCTATATTGATATTTCTATATTTCTGCATGCCCACCCAAGATGCTGGCAATCCTAGATCTGTTCTTTAATACCATAAGCTGTGTGCTTTGCAAGAATGACTTATAAATGGAATCCTACAAGTATGCAACCTTTGAGGCTGGCTTCCTTCACTCAGCAAAACGCCTTTCATCTAATTTATGGAGTTTGTTTCCTTTTATTGAGTAATATTCTTTTATTGGATATCCCATAGCTTATTAATATATTCAAATATGTATTTCACAAAACCAAAAATCGTATGTTCTCCCTCATATGTGGACATTAGATCAAGGGCAAACACCACAATGGGATTGGACTATGAGCACATGATAAAAGCGAGAGCACACAAGGGAGGGGTGAGGATAGGTAAGACACCTAAAAAACTAGCTAGCATTTGTTGCCCTTAACGCAGAGAAACTAAAGCAGATACCTTAAAGCAACTGAGGCCAATAGGAAAAGGGGACCAGGTACTAGAGAAAAGGTTAGATCAAAAAGAATTAACCTAGAAGGTAACACCCACGCACAGGAAATCAATGTGAGTCAATGCCGTGTATAGCTATCTTTATCTCAACCAGCAAAACCCCTTGTTCCTTCCTATTATTGCTTATACTCTCTCTACAACAAAATTAGAGATAAGGGCAAAATAGTTTCTGCTGGGTATTGAGGGGGGGAGTGGGAGGGGGTGGAGTGGGTGGTAAGGGAGGGGGTGGGGGCAGGGGGGGAGAAATAAACCAAGCCTTGTATGCACATATGAATAATAAAAGAAAAATGAAAAAAAATATGTATTTTAATACAAATAATATCTGGTCACATATGTATGTTTTTAAGAGTACATAATATTTGTGGAACTGGTATAATGCAATAAAAATTGCCAATATAATGCAATAGAAATGAACAACATTTAGATTCAAACACCAGTTCTGTTAGTTATTAATTGTGGACAAGTGAGAAAGTCTCCCTGAGCCTCAGTGAAGAATAATATTTGATTTCATAGGATTTTAGAAAGAATTAAATAGGATTAAAGCATATAAAATGGCTGGCACATAGTAAATAGTTAAACATGCCTCTTTCCCCTCATCTGTCAGTAAGCTAAGGTAGTCTTTATTTTTAGAAAATTTCATCTTCTTGAGTTTTATGTGTGGAAACGCATAATACTTACTTTAAAATTTGTTTTTGGTGGAACTGAGGTTGACCTCAGCGCTTTGCACTTACCAAGTAGGTGCTTTACTTTTTGAGCCACACCTCCAGTCCATTTGCTCTGATTATTTTGGAGGTAAGGTCTCTCAAACTATTTGCCTGGCTGGCCTCGAACAACAATCCTCCCAATTTCAGCTTCCAAAATAACTAGGATTGCAGGCTTGAGCCACTGACACCCAGCTAACTTTTTAAATAATTGGTTTTTGTTAGCGGGTGGAAGATAGTCTGTTTCGTTATGCTTGGTACTGAACTTTGCATATTGTAAAGTCTTAATAAATAAGATTTAAACATTCCAAAACACAGTATGCTTTTCTCCTACAAGATTACCTAGTGAAGTGAGTTCCTAGAGGGCAAGAATTTAGTACATTTGTTTTAAATATCACCAGCAGAACTGGGGTTCCACGCTATGTAATGTGACATATGGAAGAGGCATATCCAGCTGGAGAGAGGGAGGCAAAACTTCAATGCACAGGAGGTTTGCTGGCTCAGACTGCAGTGGTGAAGCCTGTGATGAAGCCGATTTTTAACCAACCTTATCTCAGTTCATACTGGACTCCATTACTTGTCAGTAATTGATTTCTTGCAATTCCTGGAGTGTAGCATATAGCTTCCTTATCTGGATGAGCAAAAAGAAGCAATTAAATTTCTGACCCAAAGATTTAAAAATATGTGTGTGTGCTTATCCCAAATCCCCCATATCTTCTTCATTTTATACTTCTGGATACACAAATAAGTAAGACTACTCTTCACATACCAACATTTATAGTAGGAAAATTGTGCTGAGAAGGGTTTTAGTGCAGTTGTACTGCCAAGTAAATCCTTAAAGTTATGTGTCATCAATTCAGCTTTAACTCGTGCTTTCTGACTTTTACAATGAGGTCATAAAGTTAACTTGGTCTCAAGCATAACTTTAAAGAGTTCAACTTGAAATCTGTCAGATCAGGAGTCACAGGGATCATTTAAGAATGAGTAAGTATAATTTATTATTCCTCAGTGTTATAATTTATGAAATAATCAGTGGAATATTTCAGCAGTAAAGCAAACCCAGAGTGACCTTTAGCTAGGTTGATCCATTTCACTTGCCAGTGATTAAATGTTTTTCACTGTTAAAAATGGCAATTTCCACTGGATGCTGGTGGCTCACTCCTATAATCCTAGGTACTTCGCAAGCTGAGGTCAGGAGGATTGTATATCTAGGAAAGCCTGGACAAAAAAGTTCATGAGATCTCATGTCAACATAAAAAAGCTGAGTGTCATGGTGTGTACCTACAATCCTAGCTACAATGGGAAACCTAAAATAGGAGTATCACAGAAGGCTTGGGCAAAAAACAAGACCCTATTTCCAAAATAACTAGAACAAAATGGCTGGAGGCATGGCTTAAGTGGTAGAGCAACTTGTAAAAAGATTGATATATTGAATTGGAAGGGCAAGGTAAGGGATTACAGACTGAACTGCATCCCCCTCAAATCTGTATATTAATGCCCTGACCCCGACCGTGATTGTATTTAAAGATAAGGCCTTCAGAGAAAGAAGTAATGTTAAATGAAGCAATAAGAATGAGCCCTAATCAAAGAGGATGGGTGTCTTGATTAGAAGAGGAAGAGACACTGGTGTCCCTCTTTGTGTGCATGCAGAGGAAAGGTCACGTGGGGATACTTCAACCAGGCAGCATCTACAAGCCAGGAAGCAAGGTCTCAAACACCACGTGAAAGAGTGTCACCAAAGAGCAGCTTCTATTTCTACTCCCAAAAGAGTATTTTATGCTTTTGTAGAATTACAAGGAGACTAGGTTTAACTCTGCAAACTCAGTCTCTGAATTAACTGAGGTATCTAGAACTGTGTGATGTAATAGCACATGAATGTCCTATTCCTGTCACGACTTTTGCTTATTCTGCCCCAAGTTCACCTTGTCACTGTCTGAGATGTCATCATTAGGGATTTGTTGCTTTGAGGTTAAAAAGTTTAATGTGTGAAACTTCAAATATGCCTGGGGTAGATCCCTTTGTAGTGTAAGTATAAGACACATGTAGGCTATCTCACTTATTTCCTTCTGCCCAAACCACAGTTATTTCTAGGCTTAGTATGAAAACCGGACTTTCTCGCATAAATTCTTGTTCCTTAACATTTATCTTTATATGAATACAGATAAACATGTAAAGAAGCAATATTTTATAGTGGAAGAACATCTAGACTAAGAGTCAGTGAACCTAAATGCAGGACATAGCTGGAGTCCTTTTTCATACAAAGTCACTTAGAGTAAAAGATATAAATACTCTCATTCACAAGAACTGTGCTAGTTGATTTTAGTACAAACAGTACTTTGTCTTTGTGAGAAAAATATAACAGGACTTAAATGGATTGGAAACCAGAAGACTAAGGCTCTCTTCCTTGCTAGGTGACTTCAGACAGTTAATTGCTCTGGGGTTTGGTTTCTTGGTCTAAGACAAATGGGATTCAAAGAACAGATCAATCCTAGGTAGATGGAATTCAAATAAAGGATACCTTTTGGCTTTTCTCCACTTTGAGTGTGGGAATGGATGCAGTGGACACAGGCTTCCTTCACGCAGTTTACTCTGCTCCACTGAAGCACTGTGCCACAAGGAACGCAAAGGTGGGCAATGGTAGTTGCTTCAGGTGTGTTTTTCATAAAAAGTTCAGGTGATGTTTTTCAGAATTCTCTCTTAGCGTTTGTGGCAAAGCGCTGACTTGACTTCCCTTCCCTAATTTGGTGCTTGAATGGATTGTAAAATTACTTGGGCATCTTCCTACCTCTCCCCCACACATTTACAACCATAAAGCGAAAAAATTTGAGGTCAAGGAAAGAATCTTTTTTTCCTCTTGGTGGTAGTGAGGTTTGAACTCAGGGACTCATGCTTGCTAAGTGGGCACTATACCACTTGAGCTACTCTGCCAGCCCAGGAAAATCTCTTAATTGGTGAATTATAAGATAGTAAGCAGTAGGAAATTTTATCCTTAAAATATGCATACTTATGCACTGTACCACTGTAAGCAAAATCGTCTTGAAAGAAAATCTGAAGACATATGTGCAAGAGGACTGCATTACTGTGTGTGCTGTTTGTCTGGCTATCAATTTATGATTAATTGGGATGGTTTATTATATTCATTACCATACCATATCATCATTGCAATCAAGACTTTTATGTGCAATGACATCTTCAATCAAATGTAGTGGGTGAAAATGAAATCTTGAGGGTTTTTTTTCACTAACTAACGACTTATTTTAATACTTACTTTGGCTCACATGTACCTTCTATAAAAAATGGAATATGAATGGTAAAGCTTTAATTAACTTCATAAACCAGGGTATCCTGGGGAAATACGGCTTTTATTAATAGAAACCTCTACTTTCTGTCAGAACTCTTAGATTATTAACCAAAGTGTGTTGAATATTCTCCATTTTTCTTTTCTGATTTGACACAGGGTCACTGTTTTGTAGGTCTGACTGTTCATTACTGTAGTGGAACAAGGTATAAGAGACTGATGTCTGTAAGAACCAATGCTAGGATAAATTGGAAAGTTTGTGAAAATTTTCCCCAAATATGTTTGTTTTCTTCCAATAATAGCAACAGAGACAGAGGGAATATCTTGCTTACATATCTCTGATCCTCACAATTATGTTGAATTTATTAAAGAGATATAACAGCATCAATCCTGGGTGGCCTCTATTCCAAAAAATGATTTGCAAAATACTAAAACCACTTCACCCAAGTGAGGCTTCCAGGGTATGTGGAGTCTGACTATGAATAAATCAGGTTTTTACTAATCAAAGTTATGAGCTTGATTTGTTCATTTGCTCTTGGCCACACTTTTTAAAGATGCTAACACAGTAGTTGATATGGCCCAAATATGAACATGAGGAATGATTTTGAGTGTCTAGTTTCTTCTGTGTTTTCATTTCAGTCATTTACCTAGCACATCCAAGGACAAGCAGAGGAATACTGATTAGCATTCAGTCTTTGTCTTTGACAGTGGACTTGCAGCTGTCACCACCTGTTCCACATCACTGCTGAAGGCACTTTGCTTCTCAAACTATTAACGGGATTTGTGATTTGTGATTTAGTTTAGGCTGTTCCTCATTTTTCACCAACAATGACTTTCAGGTGTCTTCAAAGAATGTGTAGGTACAAAGACAAGATAGTTCAGGGGGATTTTACATAGACACATTTTCAAATGGATCAATGAAAGTTGTGTGACCTGGCAGTGGTAGGACGGTACCAGTGTGGTGAAGAGCGATAGTATCAGTGATGCTCACTAATTATGATGAAGGGCCTAGGTTCTGTCACCTGTCCTCATTATCTTCATTTTAGGATACTGCAGAAATTGAGACACTGAAATAACTTGACCCATCCCCCATAACCCTGATTCTACAGAACTAAGATTCAAATGAAGGCATATGGAGATCTCAGTCCTTGGGCTCAAGCATTGTCACACTCCTATGATCATTTCCTTAAAAATTATTTGAAGTTATTCTCAGGGTAACTGAGTACTTGGAAATGTCTCCTAGCATAATGGATCAATAGATTTATACTTAACGAAACAATGTCTATTTTAATGATAAAAACATATGATAAAAAACCCAGTACTTACAGCCATGGAAACAGACCAGTCAGTGATTACTCTGAGTTTCTGTGAGTTGGATTCAGTGATGGGGAGAATCCCAGGACCCACTTAGATGGGCATTCTGTACACTGGATTATATGATTTCTAATTCAGATTATCCCGATTCTTTAATATTTATGAAGTATTTTATAAATATAAGCCTTTCAACATCTTTGTGTAGTTTTTTTTTCATTTTTCTTTTATTATTCATATGTGCATACAAGGATTGGTTCATTTCTCCCCACTGCCCCCACACCCTCCCTTACCACCCACTCCGCCCCCTCCCTCTCCCCCCCCTCAATACCCAGCAGAAACTATTTTGCCCTTATTTCTAAGAAGGAACAAGGGTTTTTGCTGGTTGAGATAAGGATAGCTATACAGGGCATTGACTCACATTGATTTCCTGTGCGTGGGTGTTACCTTCTAGGTTAATTCTTTTTGATCTAACCTTTTCTCTAGCACCTGTTCCCCTTTTCCTATTGGCCTCAGTTGCTTTAAGGTATCTGCTTTAATTTCTCTGCGTTAAGGGCAACAAATGCTAGCTAGTTTTTTAGGTGTCCTACCTATCCTCATCCCTCCCTTGTGTGCTCTTGCTTTTATCATGTGCTCATAGTCCAATCCCCTTGTTGTGTTTGCCCTTGATCTAATGTCCACATATGAGGGAGAACATACGAGTTTTGGTTTTTTGAGCCAGGCTAACCTCACTCAGAATGATGTTCTCCAATTCCATCCATTTACCAGCGAATGATAACATTTTGTTCTTCTTCATGGCTGCATAAAATTCCATTGTGTATAGATACCACATTTTCTTAATCCATTCGTCAGTGCTGGGACATCTTGGCTGTTTCCATAACTTGGCTATTGTGAATAGTGCTGTAATAAACATGGATGTGCAGGTGCCTCTGGAGTAACAGTCTTTTGGGTATATCCCCAAGAGTGGTATTGCTGGATCAAATGGTAGATCGATGTCCAGCTTTTTAAGTAGCCTCCAAATTTTTTTCCAGAGTGGTTGTACTAGTCTACATTCCCACCAACAGTGTAAGAGGGTTCCTTTTTCCCCGCATCCTCGCCAACACCTGTTGTTGGTGGTGTTGCTGATGATGGCTATTCTAACAGGGGTGAGGTGGAATCTTAGTGTGGTTTTAATTTGCATTTCCTTTGTTGCTAGAGATGGTGAGCATTTTTTCATGTGTTTTCTGGCCATTTGAATTTCTTCTTTTGAGAAAGTTCTGTTTAGTTCACGTGCCCATTTCTTTATTGGTTCATTAGTTTTGGGAGAATTTAGTTTTTTAAGTTCCCTGTATATTCTGGTTATCAGTCCTTTGTCTGATGTATAGTTGGCAAATATTTTCTCCCACTCTGTGGGTGTTCTCTTCAGTTTAGAGACCATTTCTTTTGATGAACAGAAGCTTTTTAGTTTTATGAGGTCCCATTTATCTATGCTATCTCTTAGTTGCTGTGCTGCTGGGGTTTCATTGAGAAAGTTCTTACCTATACCTACTAACTCCAGAGTATTTCCTACTCTTTCTTGTATCAACTTAAGAGTTTGTGGTCTGATATTAAGATCCTTGATCCATTTTGAGTTAATCTTGGTATAGGGTGATATACATGGATCTAGTTTCAGTTTTTTGCAGACTGCTAACCAGTTTTCCCAGCAGTTTTTGTTGAAGAGGCTGCTATTTCTCCATCGTATATTTTTAGCTCCTTTGTCAAAGATAAGTTGCTTATAGTTGTGTGGCTTCATATCTGGATCTTCTATTCTGTTCCACTGGTCTTCATGTCTGTTTTTGTGCCAGTACCATGCTGTTTTTATTGTTATTGCTTTGTAATATAGTTTGAAGTCAGGTATTGTGATACCTCCTGCATTGTTCTTTTGACTGAGTATTGCCTTGGCTATTCGTGGCCTCTTGTGTTTCCATATAAATTTAACAGTAGATTTTTCAATCTCTTTAATTAATGTCATTGGAATTTTGATGGGAATTGCATTAAACATGTAGATTACTTTTGGGAGGTTCGACATTTTTACTATGTTGATTCTACCAATCCATGAGCATGGGAGATCTCTCCACTTTCTATAGTCTTCCTCAATCTCTTTCTTCAGAAGTGTATAGTTTTCCTTTTGGAGGTCTTTCACATCTTTTGTTAGGTTTACACCTAGGTATTTGATTTTTTTTTGAGGCTATTGTAAATGGAATTGTTTTCATATATTCTTTTTCAGTTTGTTCATTATTAGTGTATAGAAATGCTAATGATTTTTCCATGTTGATTTTATATCCTGCTACCTTGCTATAGCTATTGATGATGTCTAGAAGCTTCTGAGTAGAGTTTTTTGGGTCTTTAAGGTATAGGATCATGTCATCTGCAAATAGGGATATTTTGACAGTTTCTTTACCTATTTGTATTCCTTTTATTCCTTCTTCTTGCCTAATTGCTCTGGCTAGGAATTCCAGTACTATGTTGAATAGGAGTGGAGATAGTGGAGAGTGTAAGATTCATAAACTGAATTTTTTAGATGAGCAAATTGAGACTCAAAGAAGCTAAGTAATTGTCAGGGTTACACAATAAATATGACCAGTCTGTCCCAATCAACACTTACTAACTTAATAATTCAAATTTTTAACATGAAAGTGTTCGGCATATGGTGCATTAAATGATTCTACTCTTTCCCAGCCTTCCTATTTTAGAAACTATTTTGGTTCTTTTTACTTGGTCCATTAATTCAATATATACCTTTATGGAAAAATAACTAATTTCAGTAGCAAAATGCATGCTTTGTTTCTGACAACTGTGTTGGAAGTAGCACTTTTAAATATTAGGAAATAGAAGAACAGTCACAGAAAAAGGCACTTTAGAGACATCTCACTGGTCCCAGCTGAAACTAAGTACCACTTGTGCAGGTCAGAGCATTTGGTCTTTGAGATAAACATCCCTTCCAGCTGGAACATCAAAGGCAGACACTCAAATTACCATTCTAGACATTGGCTTTCTTTTTTTTTCTGGAGAAAACATTTCTGTCCTAATCAAGCACTGGAAATCATTTTGTGAGGATGCAATCCTATAGGGTGTCAATAATGAGAGGTCAAGGGTGTAATTCCAAATGTTCCAGGCTCTTTTTAAATTTTTCTTTCAAGATGTCATGTCTTTGGATTTACATGAGCATTTTTCTTGTCTGTTTGTTTTGGAGGTACTGGGGTTTGAACTCAGGGCTGCATGCTTGCTAGTCAGGTGTTTTACCACTTCAGTCACACCTCCAGCCCTTATGCTCTGGTAATCTTGAAGATAAGGTCTTCCTTTTTTGCACAGGTTGGCCTGGTCTGCGATTTTCCTATTTTAAAGCTTGCTACTGTAGCTGGGATGACAAGGGTGTTTCACTGTACTTAGTTCTTTTTCTTTGAGATGGGGTCTCATGAAGTATTTGCCTGGGTTGGCCTGGAACCTCTATCTGATCTGTCTCCCAAGTAGCTAGGATTACAGGCATGAGCCACTGGTGCCGGGCTTTCTGTGAGCATCTTTTAGGGCTATATTTCTTCTGTGTTTTCTTTTTGTTGAGACACAGTCTGTCTTCTGTAGCATAAGCTGGCTTCATACTTAGGATCCTACTGCCGTGGCCTCCCAAGTGCTGGGATTGTAAGTGTGCACCAGCATTCCCAGCTCAAGGACCACATTTCTTGATCTAACTAGTTCTATGTCTTATTTCTCACTCGTGCTTCAGAGGTATTCCTATACCAGGTAGTCAGGATGCTTGTAGATAGGTGTATGTATTCATTGTCCAGACCCAGTCCAACAAATGAGCTGCTAGATACTGTATTTTGTGGTGCACATTCAATAATTTCAGACTGAATTACCCAGTGTCCTTACTTATTCAGAAAGCAGCTAACCTGGCCTATTAAAAAAACTTTTCCCTAGGCTATTCTCATAAGAGCTTCCACCAATCTATATGCTAATATTTAAAATTCCTCATTAGTGCAAAGCCATCTTACTTTCAGTCTTAAATCTTCTTAACCCTCTCTACTGAGGTTCAGCATTATGAGTGTAGGTTTTATGAATGGTTATTGTCTATATTTTGGAGCTGCCTCCCTACTTTGTCTCATGTGAAACCTTCTGAGCCTTTCTTATTCTACCATTGCAGTTATGCGTTGAAGACCATGTTATTTTTCTGCACATAGAATTAGAAAATTTCAGCAAAATGTCTAGACTCAACATACTAGTTACAAAGCACATGGAAATTAACATTTAGCATTCTGTACCTTCTTTGGAACTGCTCAGCTATCTCTTTGCCAAAATCATTCTCTAAACTAAGGAGGGTCAAATCCTAGCCCCTTCTCAGAAAATTTCAATCAGGTTTTCTCAATAATAGCAGATTTGTTGTTCAGAATCCAATGGTCAATAATGTCAAGGAGAAAGGAATAGAGCGTCTGTACCTTTTCAACAGGCATCTTTAACTTAATTGGAGAGAAGGCATCTGCTTATCTAGCCATCCCAAGTTGCCTACCCAAAGGCTATTCGGTTTGTCCTTGTACTTGCTACCAACATAATGGTCCCTTCCACCTTGACTTTTTGTACACGTCTTCTTTCTGCAGGACAATAGTTATAAACCATTTGGGCTGTATTGTCTCATGCTGGTCTAGAATCTTTCTTCCTGGAGCATGTAGCATTGGAGTGGGGGAGGGAGGTCTTGGAATTGATAGGGGATTCCCTCAAGATTTGGTACTGATAGGGGATTCCCTCAAGATTTGTCTCAATACCTTACCATGGAGAAATAAGTGGGGGTGAGAGTGGGTAAGTCACGAGCATCTATATATAGCAAAAATGACTGAAAGTAATTTTTCATTTAGGTTGTTCACCTTGGTGAGAGCTAAGACAGGGAGAGTTTGAAGAACAGAACATTGTTTTGTTAAGAAAGGCTGATTGCCATAATACATTTCAAAGTACAATGATGTGCTTAAGAGTTAAATTAAAAACAGTCTGGATTTCAAAAGATTAAATATCAATAGTGGTGTTTTTATTCTAAAAAGAACCAGAAACTTAAATAAAATTTGAAGAAGGACTTCAAAGGATTCTTTGCAGTTAAGAAGATGTATATTTGAGAAATAATTAGCTTAAATGATTTAATAGAAAATATAATGAAGAAATACACTAAATAAATACCTTCTTTTGACCAAGTAACTTACATATTCTCATTTAATTAGTAAAATTAGTTCATTTTACCCTGGAAGAAGCTCAGATTGAGGAAAGGAAAGTTAGCAGTTCACAGACATAGAACTCGCACAGTCTCATCTACCTGAAGTATTTCTATGAATACCACTCTGCTCAAATATTCATGGAAGATGAATTTCATGTTGATATCCTTAAAATGTAAGTTAAGATTTAATATAAACTTTGAATTTCAGCATTGGATTGTTGAATCAGTCAACTACACCCTTCAATCATCTAAAATAGACAAATAATATTAGGATTCTGAAAGAAAAAAAATCTCATTCCTGAGATTAGTAAGTAGCTAAAGGAGATGGAATGTGGGCAAATCTGTAGGGAAAGGTGCACAATTCCAGAATCATTTCAGGAGCAATGAATGAGTGGGAAGTGACTGGCGATGGATGTTGGAATTACCTAAGTTACTTGTGGTGGGTGGGGTACATTTAAGTTCAGAAATTATTTATTTATTTTAGCAGTTCTGGGGATTGAACTCAAAGCCTCACACTCAAGCACTTGAGCCTCAGACCCAGTTCCTCCTTCCCCCCAAGTAGCTGTGATTACAGGCATGTACCCACATGCTTATCCTGGAAGTTAAGTTTTACAGAATTTAAATGCTATATGGGAACTCATTACATGTCAGACACAGTGAACTGTGAATCATTTAATTCTTATATCAACCTTAAATTGGTTCCAGCAGAAGCTGTTTTGTAAAAAGAGGTCCAGCGTGTTGCCCTGTTTCCAGAGCTGGCAAGTGGCAGAGCTAGTGTTTGAAGTGAGGTGGTAACAAGGTTGCAGCTATAGACTGGCCTTACACCTTCTGTGTCACTGTGACCATGCCAGCATAGGGGTTGTTCATCGAGGCACAAACAAATTGTGATTTCCTGACCCTGGACAAATTTCCCATGTGAAAATATTTCCCTGTTGTGGTTAAGGGGCAGAGTTTACTAATATTTTTTGAATACTTCCAATGTGTCATTCACTGCTCATAGTGGAATTGGGGCAGTGACTAGGACAAGGACTTCACTTTGTTACATGTGCCAGTCCAAGGCACTTAATACACATTAACTGTGTATTACAGCACATTCTAATTTTGAAAATAATGCATGTTTCTGTTAGCTGAACCAAATTAATTACCTTTAATAATTAACACCATTCTTCTCAAAATGCTATGAAGGGGGACAGTTTGTGGGACTCCTGTTTAGCATCACAAAAGCACTTTCAACACCCTTCCAGTTTTAGACTGACTTTCTGAATGAAGGCTTAACCATGTGTCTTCATAGTAGCTATATTTTCATGACGAGTTACTAATGACTTCCTTCCACTGCCTGTTACACACGTTTGTCACTTAGTGTGATCTGCCTCTCGTGCTCTTAAACAGTAAGTTGTTTGACGATATTCTTGATTATGTGGAATCTGACACCTATTTAACGATAAGGAAATCCACACTGCCATTACTACCCATCCCCAATCTACCAATCATTTGCCAAATGTAAACGTTTTTTTAAGCCTATAATGTATTTTCCTGATGATAGAGTCCCACCTCTAACATCAATCATCAAACTATAGCCTATTAAAAATGAATTAATGTTCTAGAAACCTGCTAGGGTAATTCTACAATTTAATGAGAGAGGCCGAGCTCTAAGGGCATTCCTGCCCCTTGCCTGGTACACACTTTTCCTCACCTGCTCACTGGAGTGCCAGAGTGAGTAGAGACAGGCTCCAAGAGGGGACCCTGGAGAGTGATGCCTAAGCCTCCGTGCGGGGACCCACATGCTACCGCAGGACAGGCAATTTACATACACGCAGCGTGCCACAGCTACTTCTATATCTATTATGTATGTACGCACGCGTGGCTACCCACGCACGGGTGTATTTGGTATGCGTATGCTGTCGGCCTGCCTTGGTCTCCCTCGCTGTTCACCTGACACCCAAGGAATTCCTGCACTACTCTCAACTCCCAGAATAGCAAGATGAGGCAAATGGCCCATTTCCCTTTCATGCTGACTGGTACCATTGGGTTCCAAAAATCTGCAATGTCTCCTGTTCCCAGGCAGTTAAGAAAAGGACACGGAAGATGAGCAAGAGAATACATGGCCAGAGGAAAGAACCGGTGCAGACGATGCGCTAGGATTCTGTATTTTAACATCCAAGGCCCCGAAGCTGGAGGAGAGGGAACGACACCCCGAACCTCAGCTCGCCTGGTGTCCTGCGCGGGGCTCAGGGAGCCAAGGGAGCGCAGCTAAACGCGCTGCCTGAAGTCGCCGCGCCACCTCGGGCACTTTGCGCTCTGTTGAGCTTGGCGCTCAGAGGACGTGCACACTCTGTTCCCAGGCGTTGTGCAGGTTCCTTAAGCAGCCCAGCTGTGCCTCGAAAGGGACTTTCTAGAAGCCCCATCTCTCGTGCCTCCCCTCCGTTTTCTTTTTGTTTCCCTCCACCCTGCTCCTCCAACCCAGCCGGGTGCGCCCTCCAAGGGGCACCGGTGCCACAGCCCCGTCCGCCACGCCGTTTCCTCCGGGGGGCTGGCCTGGTGGTGGCGGTGGCGGTGGTGGTTGTGTGTGTGGGGGGGAGAACCGGACCCGCGCGCCGCGGTGTCGCCAAGGCTGTCGCGCCAGGGTGCGGCGATCGGGACTCCCCGCCCTTCCGCGCGACCCCGCGCCCAGGCGGGCGGCGCTTGCGGCGGGCAGGGGAGCGGGGACTCGTCCGGGGGTAGCCGCCTCCCCCGCAGCCTCGGAGCCCGCGCTGCCTCCGCCTCTTTCTCCGCGCTCGCTCTTTCTCCCTCTCGCTCGTTCTGCTCGTTCTCTCTCGCTCGCTCGCTCCCTCCCGCGCCGCGCGTCCTCCCGCCGCCCCCGCCGCCGCGCCCCCGGCGGACCGGGGAGGGGGCCTGGCGCGGTGGCCGCTCGGCTCGCGGCTCGGCCGGGAGGGGACGCGTGTGCGCCCCGCTGCCCGCGGCGCTCGCCAGCAGCATGCTCTATTTCCAGATGGTGATCATGGCCGGGACGGTGATGCTGGCGTACTACTTCGAGTACACCGACACGTTCACCGTGAACGTGCAGGGCTTCTTCTGCCACGACAGCGCCTACCGCAAGCCCTACCCGGGCCCGGAGGACCGCAGCGCCGTGCCCCCCGTGCTGCTCTACTCGCTGGCAGCCGGCGTCCCCGTGCTCGTGGTAAGCCTGGGGCTCGCCCTCGCCATCGGGGCTGAGGGGCCGGGAGCGCAGCCTTTGCCTCTTAAGTTCCTGCAAGTTGCTCCAGCCTGGTCCCCAGAGGACAATCCTCCAGGACGCGCAGGGTGGCTGCTGAAGGAAGCCCCCGGCTCTCCCCGCGCGCCTCCCCCGCACCCCCTGCGGTGGCTGCAGTGCCTGGTGACCTGGAGGCGGTGGAAGGGGACAGGGGCTGTGGGAGGCGATGAGTGGGTGTCGGGGTGGCTAGGGCTGAGCCTTTGCGGTGAATGTGGTGGACTTGATCCGCGCCGTGGCCTTGCCTCCTCTCCGATAGCGCCTGGGAGATGAGCAGCCGGGTGGGGAGGAGAGAACGGGGCACTCGCTGAGGTGTGGGAGGCAAGGCTGCTTCCAGACAGGGGCACGACACCCATCCCTGTTTTGCCACTTCCTTCCCTTGCCCATGGAAGGGCCAGGTGGACCGAGCTGACAGACAACAAATATCTAAAACAGGATTTGGGGATTTCTAAAGGAAGAGGCCTCAGCGACAGGGCTTTGCTGGAAAGCTGAGCCGTGCCTCTTTCAGAAGAGCACTTGAAATGTATTTAAGGACTGCTGCCTCCCTGGGAGGCGCCAGCCCTGGTGTCTTGAACATGGCTGAGAATACCTTTTGGATTTATGGACTGGGAGAGTGAGTGAGTGACTGTGTGTGTGTGTGTGTGTGTGTGTGTGTGTGAGGGAGAGAGAGAGAGAGAGAGAGAGAGAGAGAGGAGAGAGGAAGAGCAGGTACACACTCTCACATATTCATACACATATATAGGCAATTATTGGGCCAATAATCGTAATTTACATGTGACAATATGGGAATACAGTGCATAGTTTTTTGTAGGAGAATGGGTGGTGTTTCTATAGAAAAACTGCTACATTATAGTCCTTTATATTGACAAAATATTGGAGGTTCCCTTCCTGTGATGCAGTCAGTTTCTGTCTCTTTCCCCCTTCCTCCAGATAACAAATAGGAAATGAGAAAATGAAGAGGAAAGGGAAAATGAAGTTCTATTTTCAAAAGCTGAATGTGAATTTCAGTTATCAACATTAAGACTGTTAGGCTTTGATATTTATCTTTTCTTTGATTTTAAGGGAAATGATTGAACAATTTACAAAACAATAGCAAGTTCTTAACACTGAGATGGAATTCCAGGAACAAACCAAGCAACTTCTTGGTAACTTCAAAGTAACTTTGTTTACCACACCTACTGTGATAGGTGACTTCACATCCAGCTGTAGTGCTATGGCTTGAAGTGTTTTAGACCTTGCTCCAGAAAATGTTTTGTTTTGATTTTTGACATAATGGTTTGCTAAAATGTTTCAGAATCCCCCAATACAGCTTCCTGCATGTGTTCTCTCTCCTGCATTTGAAAAGCTAGTCTGTTTCTTGGACTTTCTACAGAATTTTGAGTTCTCAGGCACATGTTTTCCAGAAAACAAAATAGGTCAGGGAGTTTTTAGGGATATTTTTATGAAGGAAAAAGCCCATTATTTTCAGGTTATTGAATGTGGTTGCAAACTTAATCACTTGGGCCTTGATATTTGGTATTCTGTGATTTAAATGAGATAGTACTTTTCAGATCTGAACCATCCATCCATGGTGGCAGGTTCCACTTAAGAAGAGACAAGAGCACACTGTACTGCTCCAAAGATCTTGATGATTCTCCATTTATGGGGGACCTTGGAGGGAGAAGGAAAGTAATTAGTGACTACTGAGTGCTACTCTGTGCTGGGCACTGAATAGTCTTAGAGATGTACATTTCACAGAGTAGCACTTCTAGGAGCTATGACCTCCTGTTAACATTTGAAGAAACCGAAGTTCAGATAAGAAACTGGAAACATGAAAACAAAAAGGGGTGGGTGTGGTGCACCTATGCACCCTGGGACTGATGCCATGCTACTTCTGCTGCTTCCAGAGTATTCTCTGAAAGATGGGAACCAGCTGCTGGGTAGGAGTTGAGGACATAAGTGGATACATTTGTTAAAAGAAGGTTCAAACTTGACTTCCAGTTCCTAGGTACAAGAGAATGGATTTGACGGTCAAGTTGAAGAGGAGGAAGGCTGTGATGTTAGCTTTGTTTCTATTTGGCTCCTGGGAATAATGCACTCTGTCACCATGGAAGGAGTTGGAACCCTAATGGCAGCACTGTTTCTCCATTCTTCTCAAGGACACTGGCTTAGCAAACTCACTTCTCAAAAAATACTAGTAATAATAACGTTACTAGTGCCCAACGTTAGCTGAGTTATTACCTTATTTTGGATACTCTGGTAGGTTTTTCACTTGTCTTATATCCACTAATATTCCCATTATTTCTCAAGGCCATTATCATTAATGTCATATATCATTTGGGAAAACAGACTAAGTAATGTGCCCAAGGACCAAGGCTAAAATTTCCAAGCCTATGGTTTTTCTATTACAGTATGCAAATTTGCAAATTCAATTTGCTAATACATCATTTATCGTACTAGTTCAAACGAAGAGTCTTTTTCTGCATCTCTTGCGTTTCTTGTACTATGATGGTAAAAGTTCTTCACAAATATGTTTTTTTAACTTTTCATATTAATTTCCAATACTTGTTTTTGAAAAGTAGCTCTCCTTACTATCACAATCTATGGATCTATTTCGTTTTTGCTAAGTTTATTTATCTGAAAGTTTAAAACCATATATCTTTTGAGTTTTATCACTTTTGAATAGTGTTGACTTGGGGTCCAGATTGGGAGTCTTATAAATTTTGATTCAGATCCAAGATAACTCTGCTCCAATAAGCTGGGAACTCTACTTGGTGTGTTACCTTGAACAAATTATGTAGTTTGCTAAGCCTTAGTTCTCTCAGTTATAGGACTTTGAATATTAAATTAGTTATAGTATGCAAATGTCACTCTCCTCCCGTAGTTGATACATGTCACACTATCATTAACACTTTATTAAATTCTTTTTTGGTGTTAGGGTTTGGTGCCATGGACTTGCACATGCTAGGCTAGAGCTCTACCCCTGAACCACGTTCCCAGACTGGCATCATTATTAATAAAATAACAGCTCAGCAAATGTTTATTGAATCCTTGTGTTCTAAGCATCATATTTGTCAGAGTAGAGGTTATAAAAGCAACTTTGGGAGTAAACCATGGTCCCTGATCCTCAGTTTACAGTCCAAGTTGGGAAATTAGGTAAACACACCAATGATAATCATGATAAAATTTACATGTATGACTGGGCCTGGTGATGTATACCTGTAATTTCAGCACTCTGGAGGCTAAAGCCGGAGGATCTTGAGTTTGAGGTCAGCCTGAGTTACATAGTGTCTCAAAAAAAAACCCTATGGACTTGAGATGTACCTCGGTGATAGACTGCCTAGCATGCTCAGTGTCCTGAGTATGGTCCCCAGTACTGCAAAAAACAACAACAAATAAATTCGTATGTATGTATGTGTGCATCTACCTAGGTATATGTATGTGCCACAAAGATTCTGATGGTTCAGAAAAGGAAGAGGCCACTTTTGTTTGAAGGGGTGAACGGAGACTTGTTGGAAATGGTAGCATTTGGGAAGTTGTCTTTGTCTTTTGTTTTTGTGGAGTATTGCACTTATGCCAAGCAAGCTGTCAATGGCTGAGCTGCATCCTCAGCCCACCAGATGTGTCTTGAAAGAAAAGTGGAAGTGGCATTTGATTTAGGACATTCTAGGGGTAGCTTCGTGAGCAGAAAACCATGAAGGCAGAAAATGTAGACTGCACTCTTGAAATAGCTGTTGGCTCATCTTTTTTTTTTTCTGAGAGTGATATTCTGGGAAAATGGGGGTACCCAGCTGAAAACAAAAGCTGGAGTCACATTTAGGAGACCTGGAGAGCCAAGCGAAGAGTTTATCTAAATTCCGTAGGAACTGAATAAGGACATGGTCTGTGGGGTGGTGTTTCAGGACACTTTAGCTCTTCTGTAATTAAAATATCTATGTAGGATCATTTTAAACTCTGTCCTCACTTTTGTGTAATATTATTTCAGTTGTGTTTTCAGGGAAAAAAACCCCACAATTTAGTCTTTTTTCATGGATGGTGTGACTTATAAACCCTGAAAACAGCCGTGGTTTAGTCCCATGTATACAGCACTTGTCAGAATGTCACAAAAAACATACCAGCTATAAATTCAATTAGTGCCCTTTGGTTTTCATTGATTAAATGAACTGGTGTTGGCAGTAGTTTGTGCTCTCCAGTTTTGGATTTGGTGGTCACTAAGGATATTTATTCTTTGTATTTCTGAGCAACACAGACGATTTGAAGGAACTGAGGCTAGACCAACCGACTTTATAAAGCTGGAACCAAAATAAAGAAAAGCAGCACCAACCGAGGTAGTCCTTCACAGCAGACATGATAGGTTTGAAGGTTAAGAGGCACCATAGATCCTTTTTTTGAAAAAAGTATTTTTTGATACTACTTGGATTTGAACTCAGGACATTGTGCTTGCTAGGCAGGTGCTGTACCACTTGAGGCATATCTAATGTCCCTTTTTGCTTTGGTTGTTTTTTAATAGGGTCTCCCTTTATGCTCCAGCCAGCTTGAACTGTGATTCTTCCACCTTCCCAGCTAGCTAGGATGACAGGCATTTTCCATCACAACCAGCTTTTTATTGGTTGAGATGGAGTCTCATGGAATTTTTCCCCCGACTGGCCTCAAACTGCTATCCTCCTAATCTCTGCCTCTTAAGCAGTGAGGATTGCAGATGTGAGCTGCTGAACCTGGCTGTACCTCTGATTCTTTACATCTGCATCCCAGGAAGCCCTCTGTGGATCCTGAGACTCAGACATGAGGGATGAAACTACTGCTGCCATCCAGGGATGCTAGCATCACTAAATGTGTCGGTGGTAGGTGATGACAGTAGAGGGTCTCACACCCAGAGCTCTCCCATAGACTTCCCTCCCCCAAACCTCGTCTTGGGTATCCCCACCCATCCCTTGTTCTGGAACCTGGACCTGTGGTGTGGTGTAGGAGACAACACACAGATATGAATGTCAGATAAATCTGATTCTTACCTTTTACTTACTACCCATATGCCTTTGTCAAAATTTTCTTACCCATAAACTGGAGATACAAATGCCTGCCTCTTGGAGACTCAGTATATATAGAAGTTTAGACTTTGTAATCTGACTGTTTGGGTTGAAGCCCAGATCTGCCATTTTTCAGCTGTGGGAATTATAAAATGAAACTGCTACTAGTACTGGCCTCGTAGGATGGTTATGAGTTTGTAACCAGTAGACATGTAAGTATCAAAGTACTGTCCAGCTACATGTGTGCATGCTGCCATTCCTCCTTCCAGGTTGTAACCAAGATAACCCACGTTAAAGTACAAAGCAAAATACCTTTTGTTTGTTGGTGGATTCTAAGGCAAAAAAAAAGAAAAAAAAATATGTGCAGACAGAAGCCACCTAGTTTAATCTCACTGCCATGAATCAGGAGGTATAAAGAGCAAGAAAAACAATCAGAATTCTGTTCTTAGAATCAAGTTAACAATTCCTACCTTTGATTCTTACTGCCATTTCCTCCAGTAGTCAGGCCCTAGCTAATAGTTGTTATTCATTTCCTATGCACCACAGCCTATTTTAGATACACTTTATTTAATGTTCACTCGATAGTACTTTCTTTAAACATAAGTATTATCACTAAATTCATTTTATCAATGAGATGTAAGAAGTTTGGTGGGATGATGTCAGACTCCAGGTACTGAAATTCATTCATTGATTTTCACAATAAAAAGTAGAAAGGAAATTTGGATGTACACAGGTTAGATGATCAATCTAAGAGACTCAGAATGACAATGCCAAAACCTGTGCTTTTCATGCTTTCGTTAAACACCTTTATCTCGATGTGTTAACTAGTCTTTAAAGATTTTTAGTCACAGTGACTCAATACTAGGAAAGTCAAAATTTTCTCAGACCTTTTGTCCTTAATTTCAATTTTCCTGGTTTGATGGGAAGTGTTGTGTTCCATCGTAGATAATAGTCTCGGTGTGTGGTAGGATATTGCTTTGCTTCATGTTAAGCTTGGAAATGTGGAGAGGTGGGTGGGAGCAGAGGGGATTCGGAGAGTTCTGTTGTTCTAAGGTGAAGGCACAGCTCTTAGCTCAGTAGCACACACTGCCACGGTGCTGGAGGCAATCACATTCCTGTAGATTCCCCCTCTGGTTCTAGACCCAGCTCTAGATTTGGGGTGCAGTGAATGTACATAAGTTGTGTGTAAAATATTTAAGTGTGTATGTACATATGCCAGACTTTTAGTAAGAGCCTCTGTGGTTTAATCAGCTTGGCAAAGAAATCCAAGATTCCATAAAAGAACTGTTCTGGGGTTCTTGGGTCTGTTTGAACCTGTCCTCTTACTGTCTCTTGGGATCTTGTTACTTGGATATTTTTATTCATATTCATTCATTCATTTTTTCCTTTTTCCTTCCCTTCCTCCTTTTATTTCTTGTTGTGTCTCTTTCTCAGTTCTCCTCTCTGTTTTGCATACTGATGAGGAAATGGTGAGGAGAAAGCAAGGACCCAGGAAACAGAACCCCATCTAGCTTTTCCTCCTTCCTTTCCAACTCCCACCCCTCTCTTCCTTTACCGTTCTTTCCTTCCTTTCCTCTTCTTCTCTGTCCCTCCCTCTCCCTTTACTCATTATCCATGCGACTTTCTCTGAGACAATTAACTTATCTAAATTTGTTTTGACTTACACCTTCCTATCTTTCAGAATTGTTGTGAGGGTCGAATGGATAAGAGAGCACTTTGGACCCAACAAATCACTTTACACAAATAAGGAAGACAGTGTGAGCAGGTTCCATGGGGTTATGTGGTCACCTGGTCACTGGGGTGGTAGGCTGACTTATAGTTCTACTTTGCCAGCCTCATACATTTACTTTGTGGTATAGAAAAATGAACACAATTTTATACTTCTTTTCTGCTTTTCCTATAGGAAGAAAAGCATAAGTAAAAAGTCAACAGTGTAAAATGATCTAACTAATTATTATAGGCAATGATTCCAATACCCAATGTAGTTTTTCAGATTACTTTAATAAGCTCTGAGTACTCTCGAGATTATTATAAAGACTCATTGCATTTATTTTTGTAATTTGAAATAAATGTTTCCAGGAGCACTGCTGATGCTATTTGTTAAGAATGTATTGTATCATACTGATTTTTAAATTTTCGCCATGCCAAAAAAGACAGCATTTGTAGAAGTTTTGAATGATAACAGTGCATCCACCATGTGCTAGTTACAGTGCTATTGCTCAGGTTTCTAAAATGAATAAGGCATATTCCCTACCCGTCAACAGTTTAGATTTATGCATAAACTTACACCTCCAAGCTTCAGTTATTTTGCCTATAAAACTGAGATAATACTTATCATGATCTCTTATAAAAATTAAACACATGTGCAGTGAGTGTGCAATAAGTGATAGCTGCTCTTTTAACATAAATGCTAATAATTTTTATTGATAGTGCAGAGTAAAATGACATCGTGTGCACTTTGTCATTTTGTTGAATGAATGGGTTAGTCCATTGACTGTTCACACTAATCCTTTCAGGTAGTCTGCATGATAGTATGTCCAGAGAGCTGTAGCAATTCGCTCCAGTTGGTAAATGACACATCCAGGGTCTGAACCTATTACTTCAAGTCCAATGCTCTGTTGGCTAGAGGATAGGGCTGCTCACTAATTTGATTCACAGCATAAATGATGACGTTCCTAGCAGGTAGAGGAGAGTTAAAGCATATTGAATAAATATCAGTGTGTTCTTTGCATTATCCATATGCTTGTTAGTGTATAGGTTCAGTTATAGAAAAAACAACATATAATGAAGAGGGGGATTTAAAATCCATGTTCAAAGATAAAACTTCTTTGCTACCTGACACTAATTGGTACAATAGCCAATAGAACTTGAATTTCACATCAATCTTTTCACAGACTTTGGAAAATCATAGGGAATATTATTTTGATGGAAGATATTTGAAATATATGAAATGGAGCTCTATATTCAGTACTATTTAAACTATTTCTGAGAATGCCAGTTTTCACTCAGCAGGCTGTTACTTTTTTAGTCTTATTATGACAGATGTAGTTCGAGAATCACTGTCAGTAAAATTACCATTTTGGGGGAGGGGTAAGAGCAGAATTCTAGAGATTTTTTTTCCAAAACAGGTACTTTTAAAACTCTAATGACAGTTTTTTGGTAGACATTACTCACTGAGGGAAAAAAATGTGTGAGTGAAATCATGGTGTGTGTGTGTGTATGTGTGTGTTTTGGTAATTGCTACTTTTGTAATCTTTATATCTATTTATTTTTATCTCTCTTGCTTCTAACCTCTATAATATTCTTCCCCCAAACCTAACTATCTGGATCATTCCGATCTATCCTTCTATTTCTAGCCCCAACTATCCTGTGTAGATCTTTTGTCAGTTGAAACACTTGTTGTTTGCCTCCATCATGTTTGCCTCTTATACAAATTATGGCATTCAAATAACTTTGTTTGGTGTTCTATAATATACTTATATTCCATCACTAGACTTGAGAATCCCAATATCAGAAAGTGACACAGCAAATTTTATAGTGCCAGACTTCTAGATTATTTTTGATAAATAGTGTATTCAGGCACCCACTGAAGTTTGTAGTGATGAGTTTGTAATGAATTCAAATTTAAGCATTGGGGCGAATTCTGCAAAGTTTACAGTTGTTTAATGACCTTTTATTAAAACATGCAGAATAGTCCATATATACTGTGCTGCAAGTTGCTTGAATTCAAACTTTTCTGTCCTTAGAGGTGTTTTAGGTTTACGAAATCCTTTGTAAAGTGTCAGCACAGCCAAGGTAGGTTTCTGTGTCCTTGGGTTGATGTGCTCTGAGCAGAAATCCTCCTAAGCCAAAAATGGCCGGACTCTGGATCCATGGAGAATAAGCCATTGGAGAACAGGTTTCAGGCATCAGCAGACTTTTATGCCCTGCTCATTCAGGTGTGAGAACTGTCTCCAAACTGCCTCAGAGAATACACACAGCTTGAAAATTTTTCATTTCACCATCATGAGTCCATTTTTAACATTCATTATGCTAATTAAAATTTGCCACTTTCATCAATAAAAAAATCCTCTTTTTATGTCCACAATGCTAATTAAATCAGTTGTTAATTAATATACAGATAGCAAAACAACTTTAGGCAGCCTCTTTGGAGTATGTTCCCTTTCCATCACTGTAATAAAGTATGTGAGATAAACAAGGAGGAAAGATTTTTTTTCATTTTTTTCTTTTATTCGTATGTGCATACAATATTTGGGTCATTTCTCCCCCCCGTCCCCCTACCCCCTCCCTTACACTCAGCCCCCTCCCTCTCCCCACAACCCCTTCGCTACCAGGAAGAAACTATTTTGTCCTTATCTCTAATTTTGTTGAAGAGAGGGTATAAGCAATAATAGGAAGGACCAAGGGGTTTTGCCAGTTGAGATAAGGATAGCTATACAGGGAGATGACTTGCATTGCTTTCCTGTGCATGTGTGTTACCTTCTAAATTAATTCTTCTGGAACTAAACTTTTCTCTAGTTCCTGGTCCCCTTCTCCTGTTGGCCACTGTCGCTTTAAAGTATCTGCATTAGTTTCTCTGTATTGAGGGCAACAAATGCTATCTAGTTTTTGCATGTCTTACCTATCCTCATATCTCCCTTGTGTGCTCTTGCTTTATCATGTGATCAAAGTCCAATCTCCTTGTTGTGTTTACCCTTGATCTAATGTCTGCATATAAGGGAAAACATACAATTTTTGGTCTTTTGGGCCAGGCTAACCTCACTCAGATGTTCTCCAGTTCCATCCATTCACTTGCGAATGATAACATTTTGTTCTTCTTCATGGCTGCACAAAATTCCATTCTGTATAGATACCACATTTTCTTAATCCATTCGTCAGTGGTGGGGCATCTTGGCTGTTTCCATAACTTGGCTATTGTGAATAGTGCCGCAATAAACATGGATGTGCAGGTGCCTCTGGAGTAACAGTCTTTTGGGTATATCCCCAAGAGTGGTATTGCTGGATCAAATGGTAGATCAATGTCTAGCTTTTTAAGTAGCCTCCAAATTTTTTTCCAGAGTGGTTGTACTAGTCTACATTCCCACCAACAGTGTAAGAGGGTTCCTTTTTCCCCCGCATCCTCTCCAACACCTGTTGTTGGTGGTGTTGCTAATGATGGCTATTCTAACAGGGGTGAGGTGGAATCTTTGTGTGGTTTTAATTTGCATTTCCTTTATTGCTAGAGATGGTGAGCATTTTTTCATGTGTTTTTTGGCCATTTGAATTTCTTCTTTTGAGAAAGTTCTGTTTAGTTCACTTGCCCATTTCTTTATTGGTTCATTAATTTTGGGAGAATTTAGTTTTTTGAGTTTCCTATATATTCTGGTTATCAGTCCTTTGTCTGATGTGTAGCTGGCAAATATTTTTTCCCACTCTGTGGGTGGTCTCTTCAGTTTAGAGACCATTTCTTTTGCTGTGCAGAAGGTTTTTAGCTTTATGAAATCCCATTTATCTATGCTATCTCTTAGTTGCTGTGCTGCTGGGGTTCCATTGAGAAAGTTCTTACCTATACCTATTAGTTCCAAAGTATTTCCTCCTTTTTCCTTTAGAGTTTGGGGTTTGATATTAAGATCCTTGATCCATTTTGAGTTAATCTTGGTATAGGGTGATAAACATGGATCTAGTTTCAGTTTTTTGCAGACTGCTAACCAGTTTTCCCAGAAGTTTTTGTTGAAGAGGCTGTCTTTTCTCCATCGTATATTTTTAGCTCCTTTGTCAAAGACAAGTTGGTTATAGTTGTGTGGCTTCATATCTGGGTTCTCTATTCTGTTCCACTGGTCTTCATGTCTGTTTTGTGCCAGTACCATGCTGTTTTTATTGTTATTGCTTTGTAATATAGTTTGAAGTCAGGTATTGTGATACCTCCTGCATTGTTCTTTTGACTGAGTATTGTCTTGGCTATTCGTGGCTTCTTGTGTTTCCATATAAATTTAACAGTAGATTTTTCAATCTTTTTGATGAATGTCATTGGGATTTTGATGGGAATTGCATTAAACATGTAGATTGCTTTTGGAAGTATAGATATTTTTACTATGTTGATTCTACCAATCCATGAGCATGGGAGATCTCTCCACTTTCTATAGTCTTCCTCAATCTCTTTCTTCAGAAGTGTATAGTTTTCCTTGTAGAGGTCATTCACATCCTTTGTTAGGTTTACACCTAGGTATTTGATTTTTTTTGAGGCTATTGTAAATGGGATTGTTTTCATGTAGTTTTTTTTAGTTTGTTCATTATTAGTGTATAGAAATGCTAATGATTTTTCTATGTTGATTTTATATCCTGCTACCTTGCTATAGATGTTGATGGTATCTAGGAGCTTTTGAGTAGAGTTTTTTGGGTCTTTAAGGTATAGGATCATGTTGTCTGCAAATAGGGATATTTTGACAGTTTCTTTACCTATTTGTATTCCTTTTATTCCTTCTTCTTGCCTAATTGCTCTGGCTAGGAATTCCAGTACTATGTTGAATAGGAGTGGAGATAGTGGGCATCCTTGTCTGGTTCCTGATTTTAGAGGGAATGGTTTCAGTTTTTCTCCATTAAGTATAATGCTGGCTGTAGGTTTGTCATATATAGCTTTTATAATGTTGAGGTACTTAAGAGGAAAGATTTATTTTGGTTTATGATGGCAGTTTCCAGCCCATGGTCACCTGGCTTTCACTTGTACTGACTGTAGTGAGGCAGTACATCATGGCAGATGTGGGTACTACAGTGGAGGAGGGAAGCTGCTCACCTCATGTTAGCCAGGCAGAAAAGAGAGCAAGCTTGGGGCTGGTGGAGTGGCTGCCAGAGAGCCTGCTTAGCAAGTGTGAGGCCCTGAGTTCAAACCCCATACTGCAAAAAAAAGAAAAAAAAAACCAAAGATTCCCTGTGTCCCAAACTCATAAAGTTATGAGTCCACAAATAGATTAGCTCCTTAATGATCCAGTCATCTCTTAAAAACCCCACCTCTGGCCACTCCTACAACAGGGAACAAACCTTCAACATGTGAGCTTTGGGGCCATTTATGATCGAAATCATAACAGTACCTGTCTGATACAATGTTAGTGACTACCTAGGACTTTGTATTTTAGTAACATTTCAGCTGAGCATTTGTAGAATTGGAGCACAAACAACCTAGTGCATGTGTATCACATAGATTGCACCAAAATGATTTAAATGACAGACTTCATAATTTAGGGACTGGGTGTTCCTCAACCTCGTTATTTCTAGAATATACACCCAAAATATGTTGGCTGTATGGATGCCTACTATTATATTTGTCTTGTGGCCACACTCATATTTTGTGAGCCTGATGAGGATGTATTTTGTATTGGACATGATATGGAAAATGAAATTCTTGCCACTTGAACATGTTGGTATGAAGAGTTGTCTCCCTTTTCCTCTATCCCTCCTCTCGGAATTTCTTTCTCTGAACACCTTTGTGAGCACCTTCCTTATGTAGCATACCTTGAAATTAAGGCTTAATGAGGTTAAGTGACTTTCTCCAAATTCTAAAACCAGGATTAAAGTCTTCCTCTCCTCACTCCAATCTTTCGAATCATTACTGGGAAATAAAAAATTGTGACCTGAGAAGCTAACTGGCATAGCTGCACATTACCAAAATAACTCATGGCAGTTTCTGTTTAAGGGGAGTCAGATTTGTGTTGATATAACCTGAACTATGTATTTCTAGTTCTGCAGTGATACCTTTTTTAAAAGGGTGCTTTCAGTAGGGACAGCAGAAACTGTACTTTTTTTTTTTTTAAATCTCCATTTTGGATTTAACATTTTCTCACGCTGGGTGCATAGAAGCACTTTCATACTGAGAAGCATACTGTGTTTCCAGAGACCTCATCAAAGGATGTCATATTCCACAGACACCAAAATTGAGCAGTCTTGGATAGAGATAGTGCACCTGGGATACATGTTGTAATCTCAAATGCACTCCCGACATTTCCAATGAAAGGAAAGCAACAGTATCTTTGGGTTGGTGACAGTGATCTCTTCCTTCACATGTGCCTGGGCAGTGTTGGGTTTGCTCTGTTATTAAAATGAATAAAGAGACTTAGTCAAAACTACGTGACAACCCTTTTGGTCTTTCACAAAGAGACCTTTGTTTCCTCTTCTCTCTGGCTCATCACATGATTGCTTGGGGTCCCCTTTTTATTTGTTCTGGGCTGAGTCTAGAATACAGATCTGGGTCTCCATTAGACACTTTATTCAAGCTTCACTCTCAGGCTTTTTCTGGCATTCCATTTTGGGAAAAGATTTGTGAATGCAATGGGAAAGAGAATATGCTTCTCAGAGCTGGAACTGTTTAGCTGTAAAGGCGGACTTAGAATCCTGTAATTTTGTCTCTTCATTTCCAAACCAGTGCTCAGGGAAAAAAAGTGACTTGTCCAAGGCCATGCAAGCTAATGAGATATTACACCCATAACTAATGTGTAGACAGCACTTGATAACCATCATTGGAAGTATGATACATACACACATTAGCTAGTTTAGCCCTCACTACAACGCTATGACATGGGCCTTAGCTGTGATCTTAGTTTATAAATGAAAGCTGTGAGGATCAGAAAGGTCAAGCAATTAAACCATAACCCCATGGCAAGGATGAGGTATGCCTTGGCAGAATGGTTCCGTGTCCTCTTTTAATGCATAGTGTGATTTTTACTTTCTCCTCGAGGGGTTAAAACCACCTGCAGCAAATCTATGAATGGCAATGTTCACTGAGAAAGAGAAATGAAGAGTATGTGAATATTATGATAGTTTTTTCTTGTGGCTTTATACTGCTACCCCCAAAAGATTTTATTAAATACTGTATTTATAATTAACAATCTGTGATAGAGACGGGGTAGTGAAAGATGAGCAGGAAGAACATTTAACTCCTAAATAATTTGGGTCTGTGATGTGATACTCCTTCAATGTTTTTAACATCATATCTTTGCAGACAAAAAGTAAAGCTACATTTTAAACTTACTATAGCGAGATGGACCAAAAAATTGATCCATTTTTATGCATAGATTTAAAAATTCCTGTAGAGTGATTTAACATAATATAACAATATGACCAGCATGCAGAGGGTCCAGTACCACCGACACTTAGTCTTTAGCTTAAGGCTTGGCAAATCGTGTGATGGAAGAGCTAACCAGTACTGTAAACACACTTAAGAAAGTAGCATAGACATTTACCTATTTATATTTTGAACTCTCTCTGTATATTTCTAAGAGACAGGAAGTGTTCTTAGGACTACTCTTAAATACTACTGAAAACTCTTCTTCTGATCCTGGTGCCCTTGCCTGGCAAGCAGCCATGGCTTGAAAAGCAATTCTCTGCAGTGCCCTTCTGTCTGTTTTCTTCCCTGCTCCTCATTTCCATCCATTTACATATTTTCCCACCCTTTAATTTAAACAGCTTCAGGCCCACCTCTTTGATAATTCTTTCCTCAAGGCTTCAAGTCAACAGCTATCTGTCTTTCCTATCAACTATTTTTTGGATAATGGACTTTTCCCTTATCTTTATTTACACTCTTCATAAAGGAGAATGGAAATTTTGGATGTGGTGTGGGTTGCTGGGGAGAAAGCAAGACAAGATAGAAAGAGTGATCACTGGCTTGATGGGCAGGTACCTGAGCATCTGTCTTTGCTTTGCTGCTTACCACCTTGAGGCTTTGAGACAATGAGGTCAGTTTTCTGGCTCTGTATCACTAGATATTTTGTAGGAAAGGTTTGAACTCAAACTGGGACAGGAGACTGATTCATGGCTTTCTTAGGCAGTCTTTTCTGTGTATAAAATGAGTATTTAGGATATTCTATCTTACAATGAAATGAAACAACCTAGGGGTTTTCCCAGTGTTGGAGGTTACTTTTCAGCACTCTGACTACCTTTTTTTTCCCTCCTTAACTTTGTTTTGAAACAGGGTCTCAGTATGTAGTTCCAACTGGCTTCTAACTCACTTCCCGCTTCTACCTCCTGAGTGCTGGGATTATAGAGATGAACTACTTATGCTTACTACCTTTCTTGCAAATGAGAAGCCTCATCTTCACTTGGCATGGATTTGAGTTTGTTCTAGCACTTTGGCTGCCCACACAGACTGTACTCAAGATGTCGTGTTTTTAGGTCTTGTGGTTAGCACTAGATGATGGGTTTCAGGTGTTCCCTCTCCATCAGGCAAGTAGAGCAGGAGCTTTACATATTTTTTGTTGTTCATCATGCCTTTTTGCCTTGGGTGGGTATAAAACAACCAGGGGTCAGCGATCTCATCTAGAGAGAGAGTAAGTCCAAATTTTTTGCATATAACACAGCATCATGATGCACACAGCTCCCTTCCCATGAACACTGCTGGTCTTATTAAGAGATCAGGGCATTTTCCTTCCATTTGAAACTGACCTGAACTTCTCACAACCTAACACTGAACCTCAGGCAACCTCTTCCAGTTGGATTTGCCATCTTGGAATCAGATGATTATTAAAATTTGCCTTTAATTGTGTACAGCATTTACAATGTGGTATGCTTCTATATGCTTGCACAGTACAGTGAATTACATACAGATATGTTGGCTATCAAAGCATTATTAATTCCTATAGAATAGCAAGTATCTTTGACTCTTGTTCACCATATGCCTTTTAAATGGAAGATATAAATAATTATTTGTGTATTTCAAAAGAATAGAATTAATAGAACTCATTTTCAGTGTTTTGATTTAAGACAATTATTAGTTTCCTTGGCACTTGAATAAATGTTATTTTTTGTGATGATAAAATATACATAGGTGGACTATCCATTCATGGATACTTATGTTATATAAAGTCCAAATTATTTCCAAATCCCAGATATTTAATATTTTACTTTAATTCCCAATCATTAATATTGTCAAATATTTTCCTATATAGATTCATTTATTTTTTATTTTTTAATTTAATCAAAGTTGTACAGAATGTTGGCCAAATAAATCTGACTTACATGAAGTGGAGAATATTTGAAATGCCATTTTGATTTAAAAACATGTTGCATTATATTTTTTGTTCTGTAATTACTATTTCATTTTTTTCATATCTTTCATTGTATTTAGCACCTACTTTTATTAGTTTAAATTGCCAAGGATTTATGTTGTATATCTTCTTCTTCATAAAGTGTGACATTTAATGTATTTCAACATCCTTTAAAAATTTTGTCCCAAAATAAATGAATCACTTAAGAGCACATCATTCTCCTTTCAAACGTATGAATGAAACCATCAATTCATTTCACATCTAAAATTTGTACGTGTGATAAAGGTAGAAAACTTTTTTGATGTTGTTCTGATGTTGCATTCAGGTAGTTGGCAGAGCTTCTAAATGAGATGTGTCACAATTTGATTGTCACTCAGGACCTCTGAATCATACTCTGTACATTTTCATTAGTAATCATACATTAAGAGTTGAAAGACTTGACTCAGTCATGGGACTATTTTTGAGAAGTTTCTTTCCTTATAGAGTGATAAAAATTAGTGGTACTTTAGAGAATGACATTAATGAATTAAGAAAGATTCAGTGCTGCCTGAGCAAACAAATCACTTACGAGTTCAGTTAACTTCAGGCAGAACAGGGAAAATGGATACTTTTCACTGAAATTCACTATTTCCTAATTAAAATGAAATATCAAACAAGTGCCAATTTTTTCCTTATCAAATGGGTGCAAGTGAAATACTGTTAAAAACTGTGTTATGTAGCATGATGATCTAGAATTCAGGAATCCATTCCTTCATGTGTTCATTTAAAAAAGAGAACTCATTAACCAAGTCCTTCTTGAATAAGGATTGTGGGAATGATGAGTTCTAGATATTCAGAGGCAGAAGAGGATCCCTGGATTAGTGTATTTTAACTGATCCTGACAGAGGTAGTTATAATAGGGAGTGAGGTGGGGTGAGGAAGATAAAGAGAGAATCGTGAATGAGCATGTTTCTTAGAGGAGGAGATGGTAACCAGTCAGGGAATTTCAGGAAAGCATTTCACGCAAACTGCGTGCAGCCATTCAGGCCTGCCAGTGCTCCATAGGTTGAAGGAACTACCTGAGTGTCTGGAGTGGAGAAGGATGGCACAGAAGTAATCAGACTCAGCATATAAGGCTGTTCAGGGGAAAACACATTCCTGTGATACCCGAGGTTGAAATCCAGGTTCCCATACTGTCTACCCAGAAGAGGTAAACCTGTGATACACATTCCAGCCTTTTAGCTGCACTTTCCCTGTCTTCTCAAGCTACCTGCCTCACAAAAGTGACTCCATACCTGTGACTGATTTTAATTTAGTAAACTAAAGGAAAAGCAAAAATATTGTTTTAGAGTGTTAAGGAATCTTGGACAACATTTTGAGCATGGGCCTTCACTGCCAAGTGTGTTTCAGAATTCTTAGGCTTTTCTCACTTTCAAATAAAAATATCACTGTGAAATAAGTGTTTAATTAGTTGCTCACTAAGAAGCTAGCTTCTGTGACACACATGCCACATGGTTTTAAGTCAGTTTTTGTACCATGGACAATGCTACGAAACAAATGTTTCTATAATTAGGAAAGGTTATGTTGGAAATGCACAAGTAACACTTAAGTTGGTAAAGTTATTTTTATTACTATTGCTGTTTTGCTTTGATAATTAAGGGGTGTTGATTTGCACTTTCCAATTTGCATAACAGGTGTGCTCACCTGTGTAGTAAATGCCTCTGATCTTCTCATTATAAGTTGTAAGTTAAAGTGAAATGTATTCATTTCTCTATAAATTTGAAGGTAAATGATACTGCATTTCTTTCAGGAAAACTGATTGAAATTTATGTGAAGCAGAATAGTGCTTTCTTGGTAGATGACACTCAGATTTATGGTATCAAGAATTAAATGTGCTCGTTTTTCTTGCAGGATGCACTGTCCTTCCAAATCTAGTCATCTAATTAAGATCCCCATTCATGGGAAATGACTTCAAAGAGCACATAAGACAGGCTTTTCACAAACAAGCTTTGATTGGATTAATTAGATTTGCATAAATTTTATAATGTGAATGTGCTAGTGTCTTGGTTTCTTTCACTGAGAGGGGAAAACTTAAAGGGATTCAAAAGAGGAAACACGTTAAATTTTGCAAAGGAAACTTGTAAATGTGCTTAGGTTAATGGCAGGGCAGGACCCACCATAAGGAGTAAAAGCAGTAAAGAGTGCTGCCATCTCACAGGCAGGTCAAGGCAGGAAAGCTGGGTGTAGGAGAAAAGAGAAGGGAGACTCAAACAGACCACAAGATTTGGGTATTTCTTTAAACAGATAAGCAGCTCTGATGCCTGATGTGGGTTTCATTACAGAGACTGAGGCAACCCATGGTGTATTTAGGATCAGGAAGGCCAAGACAGAAGAGATGACAGTGGGAACTGGAACACTGAGAGGGAGGGCTGAGTAGGGCAGAGTGGAAGAAGTATAAGGTGGGAAGTGGAAGAAAGAATCCTGAGTAAGACAAGGCAGGCTGGTCAGAATCAGAGTCAAGAAGGGACAAAGGATAGAAGAGGGCTGTGAGATGACATCCCAGGTACACAGTCTGGAGTGTGGGACTTGGTAGCCCCCATCAGGATCCTGGGGGGCTACCAAGGATCCTGGCAGTCAGAGACCAGGAACCATGCTAGGAGTCAGAATTCCACAATTTGGGAGTTGAAATTGAATTTGGGCAGAGTCTAAATAACAGATGTGAGGTAACAGAATTAAGCTTAGATTCAGATCCAGCCCCCTGACCTCACAGTTCCTATTGCAGAAGCATTCATTCTGGCATTCACATAGTGTGAAATGATGATAACTGCAGTAGCATTGCATTTTATAGGACGCTGTCTCTTAGAGAATGGCTCCCAAGAAATGATAAGGGTATTACAATCATCTAGAGATGACAAAATTGAGGCTCAGAAAAATTAGGATTGTTCACAGTCATGCAGTCAAAACAGTCACAAAGCTTAGATTAGAACTTGTTTCTGACATTTTAAACCAAAATACTTTGTTAGGTATTTTTCAGTGAGCAAAGAAAAGGGAGAGAATGTGAAGTAAATGGGAATGGCTCTTCTGACCTCACCAAGTTTGCAGTCCATGCACAAATCCAGATGCATGCAGAAATAACCTTCACAAGAAGCTAAAATTTCAACAACGTATTTCAGTACCTAGGAGAGTGTCCAGCACCTTTTGAGGCACTCAGCCCTGGTTGATGTGAAAATGAATATCACGTGACACACTGTGGTAGCCCAGTGAAGATGGTCAACTTGAACTCTGTGAGAACATGGCATCTTACCTACTTGATGACAGGATGTTTTTGTCATCCTGGTAGGCATTCTGGACTTGGTTGGGAGGGAGTGAGCACTAATATTTTTTGAGGCAGATTTAGAACCAGACATACCTGGTTTGCATCTAATTAGTGTAATATGCAGCTGGTTACATGACCTCATCAATTCTGTTTCCTTATATTTGGTGCTATTGTATGAAAGCTGTGTTTCTGAGCACGTTAATTTGGGGAGTGGGGCTAATTTAATTTCACAACAGTGCTGTCATTTTGTATAGTCATTACCCTTTCACAGAAGAAGAAATTACAACTCAAACAACATTAACTAATTTGCAAATAATTAAGAAATTTGAAACCAGAAGATCTGCCTGGCTCCAAAACCTGTCCTTTTTCTACCATTTTCCAGTGACAGCAGGGAATATTCCTGGGGTCCATTACTTCTTTTGGAAAGAAGAACCATGCTTCTTCCACTGAGTGCATTTGATTGTACTGTACTGGAAGTTTATGGAAGGAGAAGGAGAGTTGTGACCAAATGAAGAGAGCAATAATTTATGTTATTGAAACAAATCTCAATGCATTATCAAATCATAACTCATAGAGAATTGTATAAAGATTCTACATGGAAATCGAGCATCTGAGATGCCATTTGAAAATGAGGTATTTCTAAAATAAAGTGAGGTAGGTTTGAAGATAAAAACATATTCAATTAATGACCCACGATGATACTGAGTCACAAGAGAGTATTATGTCCAAGAGAGAATGGCTTGAACTAGCAAGAATATTAAGTAGATGGAGATAACAGAAAATTGGGTATTAGTCTCTTCATTGTCTCAGATGTATTTGTATTTAAATATCCTTTTGCTTGTCTTTTTGTTATAATTCTGCTTTTGCCAAATTGCTCTCAATTGATGTAGGATTCCAGGTGAACAGAAATATAAATGTGAGGACCGACGAATGCCAACAGTGCTGTAAAAGACGAGACCGTCCTATGGCCAACCAGCTGTGACAAATATAGTCTCTCTAACACATGAAAGTATTGCCCAAGACATGAATCCTAGCCACACAAAATGTCTGTATATAAGTGTGTGGAACAGGCTGAAATACCATCACTGGTTATTTCAGGGCTGTGAGTACTCAAATTCTGAGTTGGATCTTTCATGTGCCATACCACCACCATTTATTCAGACGGCAGGCATTCAGTTTGCAAATTCACCAAGCAAAATGGCTTTTCATTTTCTTTTCTCCTCCTTCCTTCCCTTCCTTCCCTTCCTTCTCTCCCTTCTTCCCTCCTCCCTCTCTCCCTCTCCTTTTTTCCTTCCTTCCCTCCTTTCCTCTCTCTCTCCCTTCCTTCCTTCTTTCTTTCCTGTCTTTTTAAATCAGCAATTATTTTTGGAGTATCTTTTCTATACCAGGAACTGAGTGAAGTTCTAGTGACATGAATATCAGTAAGAGTCAGGAACTCACCACTGAGGTATACTCGCTGTGAATCTTAGAGGAACCAAAACTCACACCTCCCTTTCTCCTCTTACTGTTGACAGACTAAAGTTGGGGCTGTCAAAAGATTTTACCACTTTTGTGTAAAGTCACACTTATATCTATTTCATACTTTCACACCAGAGGTAGTTTAATTATGGTTTGCATGGACATTTTAAAAGTTAGCATTCTTTATTCACAGTTAGTGCCAATATTATGTTTTCTTTGGGTACTTGTTTGTACAACTGGCTTACAGGGACTTTCCTAAAGCTCCAGCTACTAGAGTGCATTTATACACCATGTACGTGATCTGCTAGTATCATTTCTAAGAGCTCAGTTGCCCACCAGAGAATAAATCCTACCCCCCCAAGAAAATATCAGAGAATAATTCACCCCTCATAAGGAAACTAGCCTAGGTAAAAACAAACCAGAAAGAAGGAATGTTCATATAATGTCAGGATGAGGAACTAGAGAAGGGAAGATGGTTCACAGGGAAGAATTTATTGAGCTTGCTGCATTCAATATCTATAAAGAGGTCATTCATGAATCCTAGGTAATAAGCAAAAAATCAGAGTCATGGAAAACCATGAAATTATAGACACATTAGCACATGCCCACAGAAATAAGGATAATACTCCTTTCATGTGAGGAGGTAGAAAAAAACCAAAGTACAAATTCTGTGAGTTGATTCTTCTTGTGCTCCATTTGTTTTAGTTAGAATTGTTATATAGGAATCAGGGATGGTAAATTGACTGTTCCGGGTTAGACTTCAGATGGAAATGATGGACATGTCAAAGCTGGATCTAATTCAGAAATATGACAGATGTTAAGACAGTTGATAAAGTACCCATCCAACACACTAGAGTTTCACATGAAGTTATTTAATTTACCCAGAAATGTGTGCCCAGTTGCTTGGTACAGTCTCCATCTTAGAGCATTTTATCTTTTAAAGACAGACATTTTAATAAAGCAGCATAATGAACAGTTTTCTAAAAGCACACCACATACTTAATTTTATGTTTATTTCTTAGAAAATCAATCAGATATGCATGCTAAATATAGCCTTGCAAATCTATATTCGTGATACCCATGCAGCTCGCTCCTCTGCTCTGGCTCTTTTTAAAACCTGGGACCTACTGAGTAATTATGATTATTGAGCAATTATGTGCAGCTTCTCATGGGCCAGGGGATAGAAAAAATAGAATCTAATCCATGGGGCACACAGTAGAAATGTAATGCAAACCATATGTAAAATTTTCCATAGCAACATTTAGAAAATAAATAAGTGAAATTAATTTAAATAGTGTATTTTATTAGCCCTGTATATCCCAACCATCATCCCAACATGTAACCAACATAAAAATTTATTAACAAGTTATTTTTCATTTCTTTTTTTATATTAGGTCTTTTATTCTTCTATAGGGCTTCTCAATTTGGAGCAGATGCTCAAGGCCTTGGATGTGGCAGATCTAGATGGTTTTTCATTCTTGCTTTTAAGAAACTTAGTGCTTTCCTCTTTCTATGAGTTTAGGGAATACCACTAAATTACCACATACAAGTTTCATCTATATTTAAGAAGACACTTGAATGGATTTTTAAAGTTTTCTCAAAATAACAAATAGTTGGTTCAAATATGATTTTTAAATTTTTGTCTTAAATATGCTTTTTCATGAAGATTAGGAAACAGAGAAGTGAATGAAAAGATTGGAACATTTTTGTGCTTGAACTTGGATCAGGACATATTGCAGACTTCCCTTCTCTGTGTCTCCCTGTGGGAGGAAAAGATTCATTGCTGTGTGTAGATCCTCCCCCTCCCATGCCTTCTTCCTTTTGCTAGCTCTAGTGTGTGTTAAGTTGTGAAGAAATGTTATTTATGGCATCATTAAGCATTCTTACTTTTTATTTTCTTTGAAGGGGATTATCTCATCTCCAGCACACATCATGGCAACAAGTGACCTGAAGATTGCAGGTCCTGTGTATTTTTCTGAGGCCACAAATACTCAGGCTCTGTCATAATCCATTTAATATGTGGATTCATCTTTGCAAGTCTAACCCGTGTGCATGGGATTAAACACTGAAAATGAGGTCCTCAAGGATCTTTACTCTGTGCTGAGAAAATCGTGCTAGAAAATCACAAATGTTAACGTATGTTATCTACCATTATCCCTAAAAGGACTCGTCATTTACTCTTTTTTGGTGTGGTAGAGCTTGGAGCTAGATATTCTAACACATGCCAGAAATGGGAAATGTTCCTGTCTTTCTTCACTTTTATTATAGGTCCTAATTATATTAATGTCTATAGGTTCCAGTTTCTTCCTATCAGAACCTTGTATCTGCATTTGTGCTTAATTAGCAAGGTATCTGTTATAGTTTGGAAATTTTCCCCAAAAAGTTCATGTGTTAAGGGCTTGGTGGCACCATTTTGGGAGGTTTTGGAAACTTTAGGAGGGGGAGTATAGCTGGAGAAAGTAGATTACTCAGGGCAGATCTTTGGGAAATATTGTCCCTGATCCCTATCTATTGGGCTCTCTGCTATTCATCTGCCACTTGTCATGAACTTCCTCCACCACACATGTCTGCTGCCATGATGTTCTGCCCAGGTGCATAGGGCCAGTCAATTATGGATTGAACCTTCTGGGACTGTGAGCCAAAATGAATCTTTTCTCCTTTGAGTTGTTTCTGTTAGGTATTTGGTCACAGTGTTGAGACAGGTAACTAATACATCATCAGATCAGGTTGAGTAGATATTGGGGGAAATCAACACTTTACTATATCTTTCTATCTTAATTCAGTTATTATTGTGACTAAAGTATCTTGTTGACAATGTTATTCATACTACAATATTGGCAACAAATATGCTTCTGCTACTGTAAAAGGCTCAGTTCATCTGTGTGCATGGGTTAGTGCTCTCACTTCTTCCTGAACATCTTCAAGACCATGAATCATACGTTGTGATTCTTGTCAATGGAGGAGACGAGAAAATCTGCTTTCCTCTGGTTCTAGTTTGCAAGTGTTTCCACTTGCCTGGGTGCTCTTTTGCAAAGGCGGGATTGAATCAAAACCCTATTATTATACAGCAAGATAGGATGAGTCAGAGACCCATTCCATTACTTGATGGAATGGATTAAGCCAGAAGGAACCTGGGTGTGGACACCCCTGAGGAATGGGTGCGTTAAAGGCGTGGAAGAGTAGACTCCCTCAGAGGTGCTCTGGGCATCTGAACCAAACATGGAAGAGTTACAGAGGACATACATTCTAGCAAAGAGTCTGTGTTAGGGAAGCTTGGTGGGAATTAACTGCATGTCCTGCAGATGAGCTTAGAACACAGTTGCCAGGGATCCAGGAAACAGGGGGAGGGAGTGTTAAGAAAATCAGTTGCTAAATAGTGTCTCAGCTACCATACAACTCAGCAGCAAAACCACAGTGCCTGGGAGACAGATAGGAACCCACAATCCCAGCCACAAAGGGGCTGTGGTGTTAAGTAGGTGATCAAAGCAGAAAGTCAGGGACAGATATCACAATAAAATAAGACATAAAGTAATATTTTGTTTCAGGAACAACACATGGATCTTGTCATCAAATACAGGCCACAATGCTCAACCTGAATTAGCAGAAGGGAGGCTGAATCTCAGAACTTGAACTATAGTTGTATAAATCTCTCCTTCCTAAAGTCAGGGTTTTCAGAGATTAATGAAGGTCGAGCTTAAAGTTTGAAGACAGGGGGGAAAGGAATATATTCCAGTGCCCCCGACTTGGTGAAGAGAGTAGGGAGATGGTAGGTGCAAAGCTAAGAGTGAAGTAGGGTGAAGCAACTGTAATTCAATCCACAGTTTTTTTCCTTCCTCTCCTCACCTAATTGATTTAATCACTTAAGTCAAATCCACTGTCAGGCTCCTTAAGGTCAGACTGTGTAGTTCTGGAACTTACTCCATTCAGCAAACATGGGCTCTGGAAGGCGAGGCAATGTGCAAATGTTTTCATCACATCAAGTTTTTCCTTGCAGGTCAACCTCCTTGCTTGGACCATCATTTCATCTACTTCTTTGCAACACTGAATGTGGCTGCTCATGGTTCCTCCTCCTTACTGTTGTTTTGTTGATAGAACTGGGGTTTAAACTTAGGACTTCATATTTGCTAGGCAGGTGCTCTACTCCTTGAGCTGTACCTCCAGCCCTTTTTGCGCTGGTTGTGTTGGAAATAGGATCTTGCTTTTTGCCTGGGTCTGACTGGACCTCCATTCTCCCATTTTAAGCTTCCCAGCATTGATGGAATGACAGGTGTACACCACACCACCCAGCTTTTTTCCACTGAGATGGGGGCGGGGGCTGTCTCATAAACTTTTTTCAGCTGGCAAAGAACTGCAATCCTCACAGTCTCAGCCTCCTTCCTGCATAGCTTGAGATGACAGAAGCATGTCGTCTACCCAGTATTGGTTGAGATGGGACCTTGTGAAGTTTTTGCCCAGGATGGAACTTCAGTCCTCCTGATCTCAGCCTCCCAAGTAGCAGAATTACAGACATGAGCCACTGGCTCCTAGCTTACGATCACCCCCTCTCAAAAATATCCTTTCTGGGTTCCATTGCAGGATAATTTTATTTCAGTCATTGACACTCTTGCTTGGTGTCTCTTAAACTCCACATTTTATTTACCACTCCCCAAATGTAGGTGGTCTCAGAATTTACCCTTCACCTCTCTTGTCCTCTGCTCTCTTTTTCTCATTCTTTACTTGGCTCTATGCTTTTCTCCTGGTGTAAATCTGGCTCATTACTTGTTAGTAAGTATGAGACTGGTACCTGTTGAGTTTTTCACCTCTTTCTCCCCTGTTTGCTTCCATATTGACTTTCCTGAAGTGTAGGTATGATCTCCCACCTCCTCTGCCCAGAAATAACCAGAGCAAAATGGACTGGAGATTTGGCTCAAGCTGTAGAGCACCTGCTTTGCAAGCACGAAGCCCTGAGTTCAAACTCTGGTCCCACCAAGAAAAAAAAATGGATTTTCATAATACTTTTTTCCTCTATCCACACCCAACAACCACCAATTTGATGCTTTCTCTTCCTACTTTCAACCCCTTCCTTTTCAACATGGTATCACAGTCATCTGTATTTACTTGTAGCTACTTGTATATTTTTAATTTTATCTTCATGATACTTCATATTGTATCAAATTGCTTTCTTCTGCACATTACAGAAAACTCTGACTTAGCCATTCAAATAATTATGAAAATTTATTATGTTACAAAACAAGGAGTGACAAGTTAGGTTAGCTCAAACATGACTATTTCAATATCTGAACATCAGATCAGTGATCCACGTGTCTCCTCTCTGTCTCCAGCTCCATAATATGGATCTGCTCTACTTTTGGCTGGCTCCCCTCAGGACTTCCATTCTTATTCCAGGAATCACATCCAAATGTGATTGGTGCTTAGCAGAGAAAGTTTCTCCTATGCATCACTTTTTAAAAGCAAGAACCCCGTGGCTCTTCAAGGCAGGATAGATGATGTTGTTTAGAAAAATAATAGTGCTTGCTGTATGTAAGTGTGGCTTGGATCAATAATTAATCAATGAGGTTTTAGTTTTATGTCAGGATATGAATTTTAGTGTACCTCGGTATTGTGACGTTGTCATGATTATGAAAACTAATGTTAAATGAACTTTAAAAGTTTTTAGTACCGCATATAACAGGTTCATCTTAATACCATTTTTCTTAAGTTCATACGGACAGATTATAATCAAGATTTTGAAAGAAAACTTGATTGAGATTTTAATAGCCATCTAAAATTGCTGGCCAGCAAACTATGCTAAGAATTGCTCATTAAGTAGAATTGTTTCCTGTTGCTTTTTGAGGGAATATTTTTCCAAGTTTCTGAGTCCCATGGGACTCAAATGTTCACAGGATTCCACGTATCTGTTACAAGTGCATCTTTTGGCATTGAATTGCAGAATTCTCAAAATATCTGTCAACTGTGAAATGTGAACTTGAAATGTCCTATAGTGCCCAGGGGAGTTTTTAAGGTGAGGCTTCTCAAAGAAAATGTTCACTCAGGCACAATAGGGACTCTGCCTCTTTCTTCCCATCCAGTGTTAGACCAACACCATTCCACACTATGTATGGTTAAGTCAGAGGTGGAAGCAGAGAATTTGGTTCCTTGCCTAGTTAGTACTGTGATCTTCAGATGGAAGGCTGTCCAACCTCCTGAAGTGTTGTCACCAGGCAGCAACACAGATGGCCCCAGTGGGGAGACCATAGAGGCTTTGCACTCTCTTGGCCAATAGAAGCAGCTAGCACTATGGACATGAAAATGTTCCACGCAATACAAGGATAAGAGACATATTTTGTTTCTGAATGAAAGGGAGAGAGAACAGAGAAAAACTGCCTCTAAAACCTTCATTGGCATTGCTGTGCAGAGTTGTGGACCTTGGTGCCGGAGAGCTTAGAGCTGGCGTTTTATGTCTCAGAAAGCCTGTTGCTAACTGCTGAGATGTGATGACTGTAAACATTTTGACAGCTCACAGTAGGACTCAATAGAGAAGCAGACACTAAGATTATGTATGATTTGGACATTTGAGTGAATGTTCTGAAGGATAAGATTGACGTCCATCCAAGTGGAAAAGTCAAGGATTCTTATCTCAGGTAGGGTTTTTACATGAATGTTCACCTATTAGAAGGGCTAATCTGAATCTTGCAGGGAAGGGTGGTGGGAAAAAAGCATGGAAATTAAGTAATATGTGGAAGAGATGCTGGACTTCAAGGTCACATTTTCCCCCTTAACAGAATCAATGGAAAGGCTGTCACGTCAGTGCTATAGGTTTCAACAATATGCTCAACACCTGCTGATGAATATGTAATCATAACTATTGCAAGAAATAACATTAATTTAAAACTTTGCTCCAAAGTTTTATCTTCTTTATTAATATTTTCTGAAGTCATGTTACTTTCTTCACTGTCCACCAAACTGCTCCAATATTACAAAAGACATTTCAAGGGAAGTAGGAAGGGAAAAAAAGACATTTCAGAATAGCAGGCTAATCTCAAAGATAAGATGTAGTCTGGGAGAGATTGAAGAATTTAACATTCCCAACCCCACTGCACCTGCCAACCAATACAGACTGTCTTCTACTCTTTGTCTGAATAAAAGTAACTGTTTGTTTAAGCCTCTTATCAGCTTTATTTATCTGGCTTTTTTAGAAGAATAGATTCTTGATGCTTTATATAGAATAGGTAATTGGGGGCAACTGGGAGAACTATACTCTTGAGTGCACAAGTTCTGATGAAGTATTAACTTTTCTTTCTAAAATAAAGCAAAATAATAAAATATTATTATGTCAAGTTAGACATTGAGTGATTAAGTTAAGTTGTATCTGGAAGTGCCATGACTCCATTCCTATAAAAATTAAAATTAGACTCAGATTACATCCATTTAAGCTAGATCTGCCATTTACTTTAAGACTCTGGAAAAATTACTCTGTCTCAGTTTCCTTGTCTGTAAAACAATGTAGTAATGCCTCAGAGGACAGTTGTAAGGACCAAACTAAAACTAATATATATATATGCACACACACACAGTGTTAGAACAGTATGTGTTCTATTTGTCTGTAGTAAAGTGTTATATGTCTCATTTTAAAATGACAGTGAAACTATATTTATGAACTTATATAATAAATATGTATATATCATAAATTGAAATTAAAGGTACTTGGGATAATACCTAGTGTTTTTAAAAATGCATTTTCCATTATCTATTGGAAACCCTTAAATTGACTTGCTTAATAAATTCAGCCAATTCTGAACTGTTAGGGTTTCATATTTAAATTATAATTGTACCTTTTCCTAATATACTGTGAGCTGTAATCCAGAATCTTGCATTTCTACCAAGAACAAGTGAGGCCAGACTGCAAGATGAATTTATGTTCCAAGATTCGTTTCATTCATTTATTTTTGGGTTTCAATCATGCTTTTCTTTGTACATTCTCATCAAACATTTTTAATAGCTTGGTAAAGGATAAAGATTTCCTACGTGATCATCATTTACTGTTGCTGTGAAAGCATTTTAAAAATAAAGTCGAGTCCTTTTTTCAGTAAGAATAAATGGCCTTAAAGGACATTTGTTCTGGCAGTCTGTGTAAAGATGGGACAGATGAAAGCCAAGAAAACCGGAAGAAGATGGCCTTCAGGGAATGATCTGTATGATGAATTTGAAATTGCAAGGAATACTGCTTCAGCTTTCCGGGGCACAGCTGTCATCTCAGAAGCCCATTTTCATGAAAAGAGAGTGTTATTCAGAATATCATGGCTTAGTCTATTGAATACATATTCCCACAGCGGGGTGGTAGGGCACTTGAAGGTGACCACTAATAATTCAGTCCTGTTGTACAGCAGAAACCTGTATTTTATTACAGAAGAATCTCAACTGTACAGCAACATAGATTGAACTAGCAAAGAGAGAAGCAGAGAAGCAGATAAAAGAAAGAGGGGTAGAATTATTGCCTGCAACCGACAGCATGAAACACCAGGGCACCAGCTCAGGTCCCTGATAATTCTCCCCAGATACTGTGGTCATCGGACACCCCAAGAAGGTCAGTGGGGAAAAGTGTGGCTCTTCTGTGGCATAAGAAAAAAATGTCAGTCTTTGTAACCATGGATCTGAAAGGTAAATCTCAGTTTCCTTCCCTGGCCACTTTCTGCTGCACATAAATCTCAAAACGCTACTTAAATGGCTTTTTTATTTCCCACTGATGTCACCTTTCAGAGTAATATTTTTCTTACCTATTGTATAAATTAATATTTTTTTCTCTTTTGTGTTAAACTCCTCTTCCTAATAACCAGGGAAATAGTGAATGAGTTCATTGCTACTTTGTAAAGTTAACCTTTCTGCCTTATTTTTTCTTCCTAAGAAGCCCTAACCCTTTTCCTCCAGTTATCATATAATAGCTATACTAGCTAATGACTCCACCACTTCAGAGCCTTTTGGCTAAAATGAAGTGTAGATAAAAGTTACAAAATTTAAATTGCTCTCCTCTAAGAAGAAAGACGACTTTTTTTTTTTTAAATATACTCTCACTAGTGTCCCTGGGACACAAGACCTACTTAGATATTTAAGATTGTTCCTAGAATATGGGACATCACCCGATGATCAGATAAGTTTGGAAAACACTGGCTCATGAAGTTGAGAGTTTTCTTTAACAGATTGTCATCCTTTGGTTTATGCAGGAAAGCTGATTAAAAGGCACTTAACCTCATAAACTCACAAGGTGAAGAAGGCTTTAACTACTAGTTTTCTTCCTAAAATAAAACAAACTAATAAAACATGACAAGGTCATGCCTCACTTGCTGAATAATCTTGGGTAAACCCTGTGTTTTAGATATGGTTTGAATATATCAACCAAGGCCTCCTGTGTTAGAGGCTTGGTCCTCTGTGGATGATGTCAAAAGGTAGGGCCTTGTGGGGACCCTTGGAAGGGATTAAGGTAGTTATTATGAGACCCCCGAGTTAGTTCTTGGGAGAGGGCTATAATAAAGGAACAACCTTGACCCCTCCCCAGCCTCTTTGACTTCCTGGTGTCCACTTTCCCATGACACTGTCTATTGTTTTGTGACTTGGTCAAGAGGGCCCTCACCGGAGCCAGTGAAATGCTTTTTTGGACTTCTAGCCTCTAAAACTGTGAGTGAAACTTTTTTTATAACTCACCCAGCCTCAGATGTTTTTTCATATTGATACAAAATTGACTAATACAGTAAGTCATACAGTCTTTTTGATCCTGTGTTCTTATCTGTAGGATGAAAACAATAAAGTAATGCCATCATAGGGCTTTTGGAAATTATAACACTTGATATGCTAGTATGCATTTGAATCTTTAGGAAGGATTAAAAGGTATAGGTTTTAGCTTTCTTCTTATTTTTCTCTCCTACACAATATCATTTAACATCTTACTAAATATAGTTTGAGAATTATAAACCTAAGAACAGTTAATTTTTGTTTGGCCTTGAAGTGCTTGGTTTCATTCCTAAGGGCTCTATCATTTCAAAGTTCCAAAGACTATTTAAATTTTATCTGGTTGCTTTTTTATTATTGATAAAGAACAGGGAAAATGAGTTCCAACGTGTATTTCAGAAGAAATGGTAGTGTGTATTACCAAGATGAAAAGCTTGCTAATGTTTATTAATTATTAGTTAATTCTTTGGAGGAATGATGGGTACGTTATGTAACAGTGGGCTTTTATTTCCAGGTTTTTTTGTTGTTGTGCTGGATGGGTGTGCACTGTGGTATTTACAAAAGTTCTCTCAATATATCAAATGTCATATTTGAATTCACCCCCTCCACCATTCTTCCTTATCCTCCCTCCCCCATTCCTGGAATAGTTTCAACGGGGTCTCATTTTTCCTTTTACATACATGTGTACACAGTATTTGCACCATATTCACCCTCCCACACCCTTTCCCCACCTCCTCCCCTCTCCCACTGGTACCAATCCCAGGCAGGATCTGTTCCGCACTCCTGTTCTTCAGTATATAACACTGTTGACCTACAACAGATCTGTGAACTTGGAGAATTTGACCCCATATATTTATAATAATAGTAAGAAAACTACAAATATATGAAAGGAGGTTTTATTACATTACTCTTACAACCCATTTTTCTTGTAGCTTGTGTTCTTTATATCATTTTAGTGATTGGGCAAATCATAAAGTTTAATCAGAAACATTTATCTTAACTAGGAAAATCTTTTCAATGGTTTTTCACAAAATCCTTGTCATTTTAAAAAAAAGAATGTGTGTAAGTTTTAAATCCCTGCCTCCTCGTTAAGCAGACGGCACATCCTTTGTCTGTGTCCTCCTGCTGCTCCTCCACAAGGATGGGAAGATTAGCTTTGAGACTTTTACCTTACCCAAATTATCACTATAGTCTATCTTTCTATCCCAGACTCCTTTACTTCAAACACTGCCCTATCACAGAAACTTCAAGGTCATCATCTAATAATGAATAAAATTTACATAGTGCTGACTTTGCATCAGCACTTACTGTAAGAATTTTATAACAGCACGTCATTTGATCATCACAGCAGCCCATGATGTTATCATTCCTCTTGTGTCCTTTTTACAGGTGAGGACACTAAGGTGAAAAGAAATTACAGCTAGTGAGATGAAAAGTCAACACTCAACCTCACGAAGCCTGGTTCTTGAGTTCATCCTCACTCTACTATAGGGGAAAGACAAGTACCCATTCCCAGTGCTGGGACAAACATTCTAAGCTGTGCTTTTCTGCCCTGTCCCCTTAGGCTTTCAGGCTTCGAAGAGTTACTATTGACTGCACTCCTTAGTTGGGTTGGAGAAGACTGGATGCCTTTTTGCAAGGAGTGTTCCAGAAAGGAACACCAAGTTCCTTTTCATGCACTTTTTGTCCCTTGCATACCCAGTTCTTATTCATGACATAACCCGGACCTCTTCCCTTCATTATTCATCATTGGTATTATTTGCACATGTGTCTGCAGTGGTTGAATAGTTGGATGTTTCTTGGATGACCTCCTCCACTTTGGACAGAGTGAGCAGTGTAGAGAACTCTGAGGCAGGGGCGTGAGTGAACTGGCTGGGTGTGGGGCACTGATTAGCTGGGTCTGCCTTGTTAGGACACTCCACGTCCTCAAGTCTCACTTAAAATGTCTGGAAAGTGTAAGTGTTGACTTTCTTTTTGTTTTAGACTTCATTTAGCAGGTCTTTCTACAACCCTACCCTAACTACATGCCTAGAATAGCTTTTAGCACAGTGAAAGCACATAATAATTAGTTGTTCACACAAATATCTAAAAATCCCTTTAAAAATATCCCTGGCAACTTTAGAGTGTGTGGTAATGGAGAGATTTAGACTTGAAATATCTGGCGGAACTTGGAGGGGGCTTGTGAATGCACAGATGGCTTAGACCTCACCCTTAGAGCTCTGACTCGGTAGGGCTGGAGTGAGACCTGAGGATTTGCATCTGTATCAAGTTTCCCAGGTGTGGCTGATGTTGCTGGTCACAGAATCCACATTTGAGAGCCAGTGCCCACAGAGCTCATGGCTCATGCCTGTAATCCTAATGTGGGAGGTTGAGATTGGCAGAATCATGGTTTTGAGGCCAATCCAGGTGAAGAAGCTCCCCAGACCCCCATCTCAACCAAGAGCTGAGCACAGTGGCTCATGCCTGTCATCCCAAACTATACAGGAGGCTAACATAGGGGAGACTGTGATTCAAAGCCAATCCGGATGAAAAGTTTGCAACACCCCATCTCAACAGAAAAAAGCTGGGCATGTGGCATGGGCCTGCCATTCCAGTGATGGTAGGAAACTTAAAATGGGACAATGGTGTGGTCCAGGTCTCTTGGGCTGAAAGTGAGACCCTATCTGCAAAATAACCAAAGCAAAAAAGGGCAGGAGGTGTGGCTTAAGCGGTAGAGCACCTAGCTGTTGAGGTCAAAGCCCTGTGCTCAAACCTCCAGCACTACCACCACCACCACCACCACCACCACCACCACCACCACCACCACCACCATCAACAACACAAGAGAGCAAAGAAATGAGTTGAGCTTAGGCCACCTAGTGGCTGGGATGACAGCTTCATGTGTTTCTCATCTGGCCACTGTATTTCACTTGGCATTGCTCTTAAAGACTACACGTCTTAAAGGAAGGAATCTCGTTCTTAACCTCAGCTCCTCTGAGCTGCCTGTGACACATGACTTCACTAGACTGTTCTCTGCCCGGGGTATCGGGGCCTCCTGTGGCCACATGCCCACAATCCTTACTGATAGTAACATGCAGCATAGATTACTTGAGCTTTATTTTCTTTGTCTGTATCTGAATTTTAATAACATAAGGTTGCTTTGAAGATTAAATTAGTAAGTCATTGCAGAGTAGTTAGAACTGTACCTGAAATCTAGCAACTTATCCTTTATTATGTGTTAAGTTTCTCCCTTGGCTATACCTTCAGGATATCTGTCATGACTGTACACCACCTCAGCTATCGTTTATTTTTCTTTAAATCTGTCTGCTTTGCAAGCAGTTATTTTTGGGGGAACAGTGCTGGTGATCAAACCTAAGAGCATCACACATGCTATGTAAGCATTCTCCTTCTGAGCTACAGCCCCAGGCCCACAAACAAATACTTATTTATAAAAGATTATTTTATATCAATACCATAAATTTAAAAAATCACTTAATAAATACAAGGGAGCCATAAAATGCAATGAAAACCAATATTTTTTTCACTCTAAGAAGTTAGTGCTTTCTTCCAAAGGCTCTAAACCTGAGACTTACTTGCAACACATGCAATTATGGGAAGAGATAACCGTAATTTCTTAAATCGTGGAAGAGATTGTACAACTATTTTATCACCAACTAGGTAATTTCTTCTGTTCAATTAACTCATACTTATCCTAACCTTGATAGGTTATCTGCAGAAATCTATTTAGAGAAGTTAGCAACCGCATTCCTTAGTCATGATACTGAAAATTCAAGACGCTGTCAGGACACAAAGTTAACAAGCTATGATCCAGTGTGGCTTTAGTACAGCTTAGGACTTTCTTGGCTAGGTTGAATTTGATGGTGGGAATGAGCTCTCTTCATATGCTCTTGTGTATTAGTCAGGAACTCAGGATCTGTTTGATATGAACTTAAATATGAATGTTAAAAAAATTGTCTCCCCTGACTATACTTTCACAGATTCTCATTGCTTTTCAGGTTTTTTTTTTTCCTCTCACATCTGAAATGTAAGATACATGCCAAATCCTATGACATTGATTGCATGACTTCCACTGCTACAATTACATTGGAAATGGTTTTCTAGTACTAATTTCAAACCAATGATGCATGGCTATCTTTGAGTCACCAGCAGAGAGGAATTTTTAATTGTGCTCTTATAAATGAAAACATAAAGCTATTTGGGATTTGACATTTGACAAAAGTCTATAATGATTTCATCCTTTTAGAAAATCTTCAGTCCTTTTTTTTCATTAAGGAATATAGAAGAAAGGGTCAGCCTCTGCAGGCTGAAACAAAGTTTTGTGCTCATATGGGAGACATTTTTACATCTGTCTGGGGATTTATGGTTTAACACCTGCATCTCAGCAAGATGGGGCTTTTGACTGTCAAATGGTGTAATGGACAGTAATCTGACCTCAAGACAGGATTGAGACTTAGATGGGGCATTAGGAAGGGATAATGTGTAGGCTGAGTTTGGTAGGCAAACTAGGGTTTGAAAGGCTCCAGTGTTCAAGACTGAGTTTAATGACATGACCTAGCAAGAGAATGAGGTGTAACAGAATATGATACCCAGGTTTGAGAAGGTCTGTGAATGGGATGTAGGCCTTCTGTCAGGCTGGGTTCAGAAGCAGAACTCTCCTGTAAGGGTGTGGGGCTGCCAGGTTGTAGTGAAAGAAGACTGTAACTCAAGGAATAGCAACTTTGCTCACATTCAGCCTGGGTTGATAAAGCAGTGCCAGTCTTTCAAGATCAGCTTCTGAGCTATCAGTGGGCATCTCACTCCATCTGCATGGCCTTGGCAAAGATCATGACAATCACTGATCTTCCTCCTGAGCAGGGGACTGGCAGGTGTTTTGCTTCTCTTGGCAGACGAAGGATAAGGCTAGAGGAAGGGAGTTGAAAGATGTCAGAAAAATGAGTTGGTTTTCAGCTATGTGCTTGTTGTGCCAGCCTATGTTCTGTCTACTAGAGAGTCTTCTTTTGTTTTCTCTTTTTGCTTTCTTGCTCAAGTGGATGAAGAGCTTTTGCCAAAGCTGGAGAAAAGTGCTGACCCATGGAAGGCTGGTTGGTGCTCTCCACAAGTGCTACAAGGGTCCCTCCTTTATCACTCTCATAGACATCTGGTACCTATGTCATCTAGGCAGAAGGGATGTGTACCTGAATTAATCTCAACTAACATCATTCTCTACCTCAACTTTTTCTGGAAACAGCCTTTGTTTGTTAGCTCACAAAAGAGAAGAAATTTTATAAAAGAACACTATGAAGTGGCAAGACTTAGCATCCTCACCTCTGGGTTCTGTGTCCTTATTCTGTTGTGTTCTCCCTTCAGTCCTGGGGAAAGTCAACTATTTATGTTTTATACCCCAGGGCTGCTATAAGAATGTAATGAGAATGACAGCCATTGACTCCAGAATTAAGAACTCCTTGAAAAAGATGAGAAAATGACCAAAATACCAGTCCTCAGTTCCATATAAGATTCATGCAGGGAAGTTGTGAAGAGATTTCATTAAAAAGAGATACTAAAAAAGCAATAATGGAGTAGGACAGTGTGGAACTCTTCAGGTCTTTGTCAGAAGACTGGTGAATGGTAACAAGATCAGGAAAGTCTTTCTGTACCCAGTCCTCTTATACCTGCACACCTGAGGGTTGTAAAGGTCCCTACGAGGTGCTGTGTACTCAGTACCTTTCCTTTAAAACTGTAGAAATGCTAGGAATGGGATGCATCCTGTAAGTGGAAGACAGGATGACCTGTCTTCACCTAGAAAAGCTGGAGGAAGAACTGGCAAGTGCCTAGGCAGAGGCTGTGGACTGAACTTGGATTCGGCTCTGAGCTTGGATTCAGATTTGGGCTGTGCCAATAGCTGTGAGGCTCAGGCATATTTACCTTCTCTGTTTCTCTCTGAATAGGCTTTCTTGTCTACAAAATGAGTAGATTGAGCTGAATTTCATTCATTCACACAGCATTCACGTTTATTGTCAGTCACTGTGCTTTAAAACTGGAAGTAACATACAGTCCCTGCCTCAGAAGCTTTCAATTGAGTACAGGAGACAGATGTTACCAATACTTATAAAACCATATGGAAATTACCATAATAAATGTACAAAGTGCCATTGAAACACAGAGAAGGATGAATTGCACCAGGAATAGACATAAACTTGCAATAGAGCAGGCAATATTTAAATCAGCTCAAACTCTGAACAATGCCTTGCTTACCAAGCTATATCAAGCCAGGGACCAAGTATAAAAGCCTGGATGTAGGGAATGGTATGTTGGGGAATTAAAAGGGTTGGTTGTGACTATCATAGAATGTCTGGAGGCTATATAGGAATTGCACAAACTGAAAAAAAGATGGCGTTAGGCTCAGGTGTAAATGACCTCTTGTAATGATTCCTGTTCATGAAGACACACTGAAAACTGTAAATAGGAAAGCTGCTTGCACAAAATTTGTTTTCAATAGATCCATCTGATAACTGTAAATGATGGCTTTTTCATCCAGGAAGATGGGTGGGGGAAGTTAGGAGAGAATATTGTTTGAATGAGGATTTCATATATGTCACAATGAGTTCCAGAGGGAAAAAGAATTAGAGCACTTGAATTAAATGTACCCAGTGGAGGAAAGCAGACACGAGGGTCCAGGCATATAAATTTGATGAGATGAAGTCTGAGTACACAGACATAACACAGTTTCAGAGAATGTCGTGGAAAGGACTGGTCTAAGCTAAGTACTGACATGGGGGAGGTCCAGTGAGATGTAATGGATGGGAGATGCCAGGACACAGTAACTCTCTTTTTCTTTGAGAGCTACCCTTTCTACCAAGAGAACTAGTTTTATATACTGAGACACACCTTCTTTAACCTTGACCAAGGGAGACACCTACTTGAAGATGAACCTCCTGTAAGTTTGTCATTTTTATCTATTTCCTTGAACTGAGCTAAGTTCAAGATAAAGCTCTTAGAAACTGTTGGGGCAACCATACATGCTAGGAAGTAGGAGAACCGGCTTACAGACAGAGCAGAACAATGCAGGCAATTGACACAGAGGCCAAGATGCCAGATGGTGTGGCTCCACTATATGAGAAAGTATGACCCTGGGAGAGCTGTTGTGTATGCCTGGACTTCTTGAGGACTTTCATTCATGGAGCTAATCTCCAATCCCCCTCCCTGAGTTTCTGAGATAACCCACCAACCCTAGAATAAATTCCAAATTTTCCTTAACCTAGTTTGAGTGGGTTTCTTAGCAGCCAAATGGCATTGACTGTGGCTCTCTTTTGTTTTATACTCAATATACGAACTGGAAATTCAGGAACATGAAATGGCCTGAGATACAGATAAGCGAGAGGTTAGCGTTAGGAAAGCTATGAAGAGTTGTCCTAGGAAGAGTGAGGGCCACTCTTAATTGGGAAACAATATGGTAACTAAGAGTTATCAAGTCAAGCACTGCAATTCAAGACCTGGTTATTGGAAGGAGGGTGTTTAGTAAACTTTCATGTCAACAATAAAGCAGAAGTTGGTATCAGAAGTTAAGTAAATGGTCAAAAGCAGACCATGTCATCTACTAAAGATGACATCTATTGAGGATGAGACTCATGTATACATTTGATGACCATTATTGGATAGCTATAATATTCTGATGTGTCTAGTATGTTCACAGCCTGAGTTGAGACTTAGGGTACTTTGAAGTGAGTCAGCTTGGGGATGGAGAGCCGGTGGAAATTGCTGTGTGCCTTCTCCGGGGGGCGGGGGTGGCCATCATTGGAGATCTAGGAAATCAGGAAGTGAAGTAGATGATACAGTGTTAAAATTCAGAACATTCTATGGCAAAACAGTGGAAGAAGTTGAAACTGAAAACCCAGAAAGCAGCATAGTGGTAATTTCTCTGAGGGACAGTGGAGAAGGTAGTACATGAAACAGTTACTCACAATAGGAAATAAGAAGATGCCAGACACACAGCTTGTCTGTCTGTTCATTTCTCCTAAGGCCTGGTGACAGCCTATGTACCCATGAAAAAATGGTTCTTGTGCTTTTTTTGGCCAGATGAACTATTTCATCACACACCTGCTATATTTCACCAAAGCCAAAGTTAAAATTTGGGAGGAATTTGGAAGTTCTAGTCTTCTCTAATTCAATCCAGTCTCAGCAGGTAGGCAAGACTAGACTTTTAAAATACAGTACAGCTTAACAACTTCTTCTTAAACTTGAACCATAGCCTTCTTGGAGAAAGAAGTACAGTAAGAAGAGTAGAAGAAAGTAGAAAGAAGGATGAAAATTACTAGATGCCCCAATTGGGGTAAAAGTAGACTGAACACCAATCTCCTAAGACCCCCTTTACTACCTCCCATTTACTATTTTGAATATTTTGTAACCATAGATATTGCTTTTCAGTACTGGAGACTCTCAAAACATTTCCCTCTGTCTTTTTCTATTTTCTGTTGCTCTAACAAAACCCAAAAAGAGCAATATGTAGTGAATCAAGATTTATTTAGCTCCAAGTTTTAGATGCTAGGAGTCTAAGAGCATGGAACCAGTGTCTGCTCAGCATCTATCTGGTGGGGGCAAAATAACATGGCAGAGGACGTCCCATAGTAAGACAGATCAAGTGTGCTAGCTCGGGTCCCTGTTTCCCTTCTTCTGCAGCCACTAAGGCCATCATGGGATCCCCATTCTCATGACTTCATTGGAAGAGCACCCCACACGCGAATTTGAGGATTACATATCCAACACATGAATTCTGGAGGAGCATACCCAAATCATGCCACCTAGGGAATGTCAGACACTTCCTGTTTAGCATATTAGTTAACAAGATGTACTAAAAACAAAATTAACGATGACTAATTAGCAGGTGTACTACTAGCCCTGGTTTCTTTGCTCTTAATCTTTTTGTTACGTTGTTGTTCATGGTTATTACATCACAGTCAATAGGGTCTGAGGATAAGGCACAAATTTCTGCTTGGCTTCTGACTGGCCTGAAGGGAAACTAAATATTTTTACCTCTCTAAGTTTCTACTTTCCCATCTTTAAGATGAAATGATAGTACTTGCTGTAATATCTTGCTAGTGATTTTGAGGATATGTATGAGAACCACCGCAAATGATATAATCACGAGTAGGAAATAGGTCCTTCTAAGTCAGCAGTGGAGCAGAGGATCTGTACCAGTTCCCAGCTGTCCTCACAAGCCCTTGGACAATTCATTTGAGCTGGAAATCTTGATTTCTTTGCATGTACAGGATTGTAATAATATTCCCTGCTTCATCTAGTTTTTATGAAGATTAAAATAATACATTTATGTTATAGTGTAAGGAATATGTTACTGATTCAATTTTTAATAATGTGTCAGAATAGAATAATCTCAAGGCCAATTTTTTCTTAGAAAAGTATCACTGTGATCTCACGTTAGTTTGTATACACTAGATCCCTTAAAAAATATTTGCAGAGAATGTTCTCTCTTGTTCCCTAAAATATAATTGTTAATATATCTTAATTGTACAAATCAATGGTTTTTACTTTGATATTTCCCATGCATGTATATATCATTCTTTGATCTTAGATAATCTATTTTGAAGTCTGTGGAAGGATCTGCTTTAGACCAGACATAGTCACTGAGCCAGGCATGGTGGTTCATATCTATAATCCCAGCTACTCAAAAGTGAGAGGCAGGGAAATCACGAGTTTGAGGCCAGCCCAGGCAAAAGTTAGTGAGATCATATCTCAAAACAAAGTAAAAACAGAACGACTTGGGCTCTGGCTCAGGTGGTAGAGCACTTGCCTAGAAATTTAAGGATGTGGGTTTAATCCCCACTACCTCCACCCCCAATAAAAAAAGACAGTAAAAAAAAATCCCACGAAACTCAACCACACACCAAAAATAACTGATCATTGACGTTCCTTTGTATATTTCATTTTTAATGAAACCTTTTAAAGAACAAATGATAGTCTACTTTTCATAATTTAGCATCTTAATAAACTCCTTTGAATTGAGAGAAATGTGGTTTATATATTACAACAAAATTACAATGAAAAAATCTAGTTAGCAAACTGCCTCATTTTCACATCAAGATCATCATCTGAAGGAGTCACTGTTGGTGTGAGTGGGAGTCACTATGGGAATCAGTATGGAGGTTCCTCAAAAAATTAAAAATAGAACTCCCTTATGATCAAGCCATACTGCTTCTGGTTATATACCCAAAAGAACCAAAGTCAACTGACTCTACGGAGACACCTTCACACCCGTGTTTACTGTGGCACAATTCACAACAGCCAAGGTATGGAATTAGCCTAGGTGCCCGTAACTAGAGAAAGAAAATGTGGTGTGTATACACAATGGAGTTTCAACCAGCCATCAAAAAGAATGAAATTACGCCATTTGCTAGAAAGTGGATGGAACTGGAGCCCATGATTGAAATGAACTAGTCCCACAAAGATAAGAATCGCAGGTTTTCTGTCATTTGTGGAAGCTGGGGAGAAACAAAACAAAACAACCAACCAAGGTCATAAAAGTAAAAGGAGTCTATTAGGAAGGTGAAAGGGAAGGGAGAAGGGGGGAGCAGATGGTGGGGGGAAGAAGGAGAGCTAGAGGGTGTGACTATGATCAAAGTACATGACACACATGTATGGAAATGTCGTGATGAAACCCCTTACTAGGGGCAATTCAACATAGAGCAACTGTCAAAAGAAAAGGACTTCCTTTTTGCATTTTTTTAAAAAATAAAAAACATTAATACTGGTTAACTTCTAATATTCTTTAATCTTTTATTTCTTTGCAAGATAATAGTTGGAGAAACTGCTGTGTTTTGCTTACAACTAGCCACAAGGGACTTTGAAAACCAGGAAAAAACTCTTTTAACGGGAGACTGTTGCTACATAAATCCGCTGGTGCGCCGCACTGTCCGGTTTCTTGGTATGTGTGCATTGAATTGTTTCTTTTCTTGCTGAAAAAATGCTTATATGTAAAATAATCTTAAATATGACCCATACACATTTTAACAACTGTACAAAGATACTAGGTTATCTTTTGTGTGAAATATTCCAATCTGGTTTAAAAAATGAACATTGCACGCTACTGTCTCTAGTATTTCAAGACCCTTCTTCAGGATATCATATCCATGTTAAGGAAGAAAAGAATAACAACACTTGAACATTTAAATATTCTTAAACAAAAAATTTCAGGAACAGTACTTGGGGAGAAACAGTAACTTAGACAAGTCGTTAAACATCATAAAGACCAACCAAGGGCAATATTTGATAAACAGCAGTCAGTTCAGTCACAAAAATGTATCGGTGACTTTGTTGGAGGACAAGATTCAGTATCACCAATGCTTTGCCTTTAATCTTAAATGTTAGCACTGACAGATTATCGAAGCTAACTAAGATCAGTGTTTAACTGACACAACAGAACTTAAGATGTTATTTCCCAAATTCACCAGATAAAATTTAGTGTATCTGTGTGTGCTAAATAACATTTGTGACAAATTCTGGTCAGCATTGACAGATACATGAAGGACCCTGTCAGTTTTCAATATAGTTCTCATTCTGAGGGGATCAGGATGAAAACTTTGGGTATTATAAATAGATGATCTGATATACATATAAACTCACTGACTGGAAAAAATACCACCAGGCCTGTAGCTTTCTCTGAAGACAAGAGCTCTTCACATTCAGGACTGTTCTTTTCATGGTTATCAAATGGGACTCTAAAGCCCCATTTATCTTATGGAAGGAGTAACTCTTAAGTGAAACCTTGCAGGTTGTTTTTTCACGCATCTGTCTGTGTTTTTGAGTCATCTCTGTACGTGAGAATCATTTAACAGAAAAATAAGTAGTAGCCACTAATATATGCAAAACAAAGTATTTTGGGAAGCTGATGTTTTTCTAAACACTTTTAGGCAAAATTATTCTGCCTATTTGAATCCACATTTTTCTGCATTTACACACATATTTCTAACGACTGTGGAACAGTGTGTACATGTTTCTTACTTATTGTATCATTTTATGAAACATTGACTTGTTTTTGTTCCCTGATCATGATTTAAATGTTTCCAGTTAGCTTGTAACCAAAACATTGCTGCATAAAAGGACACCACTCTGTATAGTGACTTTGTTGTGGAGGACAGCAGAGTAGATACACTCACGGGACTGCACCTTAGTAATCATCTGTCAGTCAACCATAATGTAGGCCTGGGACCTGACACAGTGACATTTAAGTTCTGAAGCACATTTGGGAATTTCACAAGTATCAAGAGACATTTCCAGGCATATCAAATAGTCCTATTTTCAACAGGAAGACCTATTACGCTAGATAAAAAGAGCGCTTTAGTTAAACAAAATGAGTACATCTTAGCCTACATTTCAAAGGAGTACAGCTGAAGAAGGCTTTAATTTAGATTTCTGTGCCTGACTCAGAGATTTTGGAGGAGAGACTGTGTGGGTATCTTCCTGAGCTCAGTTCTCTTTCATTTCTCTGCCTCTCCCAAATTTCTGCTTCTGATAATCTTTACTTTGTCTCATGGAACACTGGTGAGATGTAAAGAAAGGGGTTCTTATTGTTTTCTTTTAGAATTTTAGCATGAAAGGAGAACTAATGTCTTTGTTTCATTTGGATTCATGGTGGTTCTATGGGCAGGTTTCTTGTGCATAAACCTATAAAATTTTGTGCATAAATCTTTGATAATATTTTGAAAATTAAAAAGACTGCCATACATCTAATACTGGAAAATTATTTGATCCTGTACAATTTTCATGGTTTTTCCTTATACAACAACCAGTAATGATGAAAAGGTTTATAAATGGACAATCCAGAAGTATGTGACTAAGAAGAAATACATCTCATTTTTATAATAAAATTCCATGACTTTTTAATGATACAACTGTTTTGGGAAGTATTATTTTAGTATCGTTTTAAAAGGTGCTGGTGGATCTTACTTCCCAAAATTATAAAAGAATGAATTTCTTTTTTTTTTGGCTGTACTGGAGCTTGAACTCAGGGCCTTCACTTTGAGGCACTCCACCAGCCCGGTTTTTGTGAAGGGTTTTTCAAGGTAGGCTCTCACAAACTATTTGCCCAGAACAGCTTCGAACCTCAGTTTGCCCAACCACTGCCTCCTGAGTTGCTGGGGTTACAGGTGAACCACTGGTGCCCGACTAAGAATGGATTTCTTTACAGCAATACCACACCCTTGAAGCTTACATTTTTAAGTAATTGAAATTAATGGCAAAATTTTATTTTGCCTCGGTTGAAAAACGTTTTGATGATAATGATCAATGAACCCTGAATTTATAGAATGTTTTTGGTATTCAAGCAAATTGGCAACTTCCGTACAAAAGGAGAAAAATATCTATTTTATATCTCCGGGTAACCAGAATTATTCTTAAGCTATAAAAAGATTTTAAACTAAAAAATTAAAAACTGAAAAATTTGGTTATTATAAAGATAATTGAAAAATTATCCTTGTGATTGCCTCATGCTTACTAAGTTGCCCCAACAAAATGGTTAAATAGAACGTTAACCTATAAAAGATAAGGTGAGACTAAATTCTAGCTGTTCTGTACCTTTTAAAAATGTGTTTCTGAAAGCAGTGTATGGATTGTCTGAAAGTGTTCTGCCTTACTTAAGATATCCCAGGATATTTAAATGAGCACTGATGGCTTTGGGTTTTACTGCTCATTGGTACCTGCCGCAGAGGTAATGCCGGTCTGAATGGGGTGTAGAGGCACAATCAAAGGAAGACAACTGCTCTGCTTATGTTTGAGATCAAAAATGTTGTCGAAAATAGGAAAAAATAGATTGCTAACATTAGGGAGACATGATAGACTACACTGTCTCAGGGGATATGTGTCTTCATTTTCAAAAATCACATCATCCAAACATAGACTTAGAATATACTTTCTTCTTTTAATCTTATGTCTTATAAACCTGTCATGCATAAAAAATGTAGCCAGTGGTAGACAGCTCAATATGTTAAATAATTTAACACTCCCACTATTCCACAAAGCCAAGGGAGAGCTGAGGGGAGTGAAAATGAGAAGTATGTGTATGTATGGAATATTTTATAGTTTCTAAAATATTCCCATTTTGGCTTGTTGTAGACAAAAAAAAATACTGAGAGCTAAAATTGTTTGTTTTCTTCCTCAGGAATTTATACATTTGGACTGTTTGCTACAGATATCTTTGTAAATGCTGGACAAGTTGTTACAGGGAATCTGGCACCACATTTTCTTGCCCTTTGTAAGCCCAACTATACAGCGCTCGGATGTCAGCAGTACACCCAGTTCATCAGCGGGGAAGAAGCCTGCACAGGCAACCCAGATCTCATCACGAGAGCAAGGAAAACATTTCCATCCAAAGAAGCAGCACTCAGCGTCTATGCTGCCATGTATCTGACAGTAAGTAGGGTTACAAACTCATGCTAGTCAACGCTTCCTTGTACTAGTTCTTTTCCTTCCCATGGTGAAAGTCATTTGTGGGACATTAATAACTTTCTATTGGCCATCTAATTTATTTCTAATAATCACAGTTCTGTGAACAAAATTAAGTCCGTTGAGCCTCATGAGATCATGTGTGGGTAGTTGGCTATATTAAAAATATAGCCATTAGCGTTTGTTTGTAAGTATGTTTGTCTTTAAATTAAATAAGACTTAGTGTATACAAATTTGCTATGGAGGACTACCCGTGAACTTGAAATAGTACAATTAAGAGAACTAGCTAGGCTCTTGCTGCCTTTTCAAGCCCTCATATTCCCTGGTGAGGGTGGAGAGGAGGCACTCATATTTTTTTAGAGTGTTCTGTTGTTATTGATAATTATATTATAGTATCTCAATCAGTGTTTTAATATTTTCTCATGGTATAACCAAAATACCCTCAGAAATAGTACTTCTCCTTATTCTCCAATATTTTCCATGGGTTTAGAGGTAAGAGCTGGGCTCTGAGTGCAGTTGTCTTAGGACATTTAAGAAGGAATGAGTGGTTGCAGTGATGCATAGGTGACACACAGGAATTTTTATGTGGTCAGGGTTCTTGGGTCCACTCCGAGAATGAAAGCACAGGTGGACTAGACTGTCCTGTCCTTTAGCAACTGAGTGCATTACTGACAGGACAGGTAGAAAGAAGGACAGCCTTGGCAGACAGCTCCCAACCCCAGCACTCCCATCAGCAGGTGTGCCTTGCAGTTGTGGGGTTGGACTCTGAAATCATTCTCTGTAGGTTTTCTATAAAATCCAATAAGAGTTCAGAGAATGTAAATTCCTTTTAAGGATTCTCCTTCACAGTGGTGCCAATACCTACTTCCTTCTCTCTCTCTCTTTTTAAATCTTTTAAAAATTATTGTTGTACTGGGGTTACATTGTGTCATTTACCAAAGTTCTGACAATGTATCATAACTGAATTCTCCCCCTCCATCGTTCTCCTTTATACCCCCACCACCATTCCTAGAACAGTTTCACCAGGTCTCATTTTCTAATTTGATACATTACACAATATTTCCACCATATTCACCCTCCTACACCCTTTCCTACATCCTCCCTCCTCTCGCTGGTGCCAACCCCCAGACAGGAACTCTTTTACCTTCCTGTTCTCCATTTTTTTTTAGAAAAAGTCATTTTTGTTTGTTTAAGGTAGCTGTACAGGGAGTTTCCTTGTGACATTTCCATGTACATATATATTATAACCTGAATTGCTTCATCCCCTCTATTTTTCTCCTTTCTACCTTAGTCCCCTTCTTCTGGTGATTTTAGCAGGTTTAAAAATTCTAGATTCATTTCATATGGAAGGCCATCAACCCCATTCCCCTTCTTGACTGCCTTCTTTACCCTCCCTCCCTATTTCCTTCTAACTGTAGCTTATTAACAAAAGCCTTGTAAAGGACTCAGCTCAGTTTGAACCCAACTGTGATCATTTCTAATGACTTGGGAAAAGTCAGGGTTGTTTTCATTCCCAGGTTGCCATTTGATGATGGGTGTGTTGCTAAAGCAATCACGTCACGCTGTCACTAAAAGTAGAGAGAATCGGTAGCAATACTCTACCGTGTGACAGTTCTTCTTGAGATTGAAAATAAAGGTTACTAAATAGAAGAACAACTTTAAAGGGAAAATAGACCACTGCACATAATATTTACAATGGCAAAATAATTTTAGAGACCACAGAGTATGCCTTTATTTTAAAGTTCTTAAGCCACATTGATTTTATTCTTCACTGCCTGATTTTCAAAAGCATTCCATCAAGAAAATTTGTATAGGGTTTAGGATTCAATCCTGTCCTGCCTGTCTTCTCTTCCATTGCCTACTGACTTCTGAAAAGTCAGAAGTGTCTGTTTTAATCCTCTTTTTCCTATCTCATTCTTCCCCTACCCCGTTCCTCTAACTTCCCCTGATTTCTTTAGCCCATCAGCTTTGCTTTTTCCTTCACATTGTAAGATAGCTCTGAGCCTGATAAGAAATGTGCTAACTCCTTCCCTACTCACCAAGCTGCCTGACTTCATTTCCCACCTCTGCTGGACTATGAAGCACCGAAACTTACAATGACGATTTAAAAACGAGTGAATGGGAAGTCACAAAACACTCAATGCCATCACATCTAATTCTGACATTTATATTTGTACATCTAAATGAATTGCAAATACATCTGTACCTAAATATGTAGTTGAGCAAATGATGGATGATAAATTCCAGAAAGTGTTCTGACTCCAAATACTGTTACATGAGTATTTTAGCATTAGGAGATGTTAGATTTTGCTTTGTAGCCAGCATTTGTGGTGGTGGTCCTTGTGCAACTGGAGTGGAATACCTGGCCTTTTAGTCCACCAACGTACTGTTCCAAAGAGGTTGCTATGGGAGAAGGCATTGTCTTCTTGTGGAGTAGAAGATTTTAACATCTTATCTTGCCCCGATCTTCTGGCAACCTGCCCGCATGATAACTTATGCATTATAAACTATACCATTCTTGTCTATAATGAAGAGTTGGTGGAATTAATAATTATAACCAAATCTAAGTATCATAGCAAAACATTTATTTGTTGAGTATTAAGTGTGTGTCAGTCACTAATTGCTTCATTTTTACTCATTGAATACTTTATTATTACATGTTAAATTTTATCATTCTTCTGATTGTTATTAATTTAATAACTGACTATTTATGCTAATGTCTTTGCTATATGTACTCTTATTACACTCATTTTATAGATGGAGACACTCAGAAAGTAAGTAATTTACTCAGCTCCACAGAACCACAAATTTCCCTGGTTAACAGTAATTCTGAATGTTCCAGATAGGGAACCATGTCAGTCTTAATGTGTGCAAGGTTATCTGAATTCCCTCCTCCTGCTCCTCCTCCTCCTCCTCCATAATCTTAGCATCCAGTAAAGTGTAAAGCCAAGGACGCAGATGGTAGATGAGTTTAGAGAACGATCACTACCAAACACTCCAGCACCCGGAAATCTTCTGTTATTAAAGGGGTTCAACTAAAAGTTAGGATTCCTGCTTATAATTACATTGATGAATGCCTCTGTCATTTTAACAAAAGATTCTATTCTCTGCTAACTGCTTTTCTCTCTTTCCCCAGCACCTGTGTGTGTGCACACACTTGTGTGTCTGTGTCTGTGTGTGAATGTGGGAGGCTGCTATGGCAACTCTGAATATAACTTTTGCTCCAAATGCAGGCTTTACAGTCAGCTTTTGCCATTATATTTGAACTTATATATACATGTATTTCTTCCCACGTTCTCTAGTGACACCTTGAGAAAACTTTATAATGGAAAAGTGGGGTGTTTCAGACTAATGTAGTCTCATGAAATGCTTGCCAGAATTTTGGTGGGTAGGTAAATAGGAAAAAACAGACAGTCAACATTCTCTGTGGAAATGGTGTTATGACTGTGTGTGGTTATATTTATTTAGTGTTGGTGTGGTAAACATATGTAAACTCATAAAGAAAAATAAATCAAACCCTGTTATGAAGTATTTGAATAAGAATTGAGGACTATTTGATACTCGATATGTGGATTAGTAAATAAAGTTAAGGAATTTGAACTCTTCTTCAGCATCTGATTTTAATTAAGGGTTTGGGGATAATTTGATCACAGAGCTTTCCTTTGCTTTACTGGGAACATTCAGAGGGGGAGGGAAAAATTCCCTATTCCTATTTTTGCAAATGCTGTTAGCCTAGGGGGAAATATCTGAAGGCTATTTAACCCTCAACTACAACATTTATAATTCAGTGTTAAAATTCCATTAGAATAATACTTAAATTTAGCATTGTGGTGTTTGTTTTCATATACAATGAGTAATGTCTTTCCAATTTAAAGCAAATGACCTTCAAAGCTGAGAATGAAGAATCATGTTTGGTGACTTTGCATTAACCCCATAAGTCACTGAAACAGAATGACAGAAGATGATCTCTTTGGCCTTAGATTTTTTTTTAATTTAAAAAGAAATAAAACAGTCAAGTGCATTAGTTAGCCTTGGCTTCCATAATACATTACTTCATTACGAGCCATCCTGAACCTCAAAAGGACAATTATGTTCCCCTCAGAATTGGGTAGGTTGAATTGCAAGTTTCCTGCTAGTCTATCCTGGCTTCTCTCCTGGGTCCAGTTCAGCTGACCAGTTGTCTGGGATCTGGGCTCACCAGGAGCAGCTTTACTAGCTGGGTCTCTCTCTCAAGAGGTCTTTCTCATAGGCCATCTTCCTCGAAGACATGTCTCAGCAACCTCCCAAGAGAATGAAGTCCCAAGCTCTAATATGTCTTGAGGCTTAGGCTTCTAAACTTTCTCAACATCACCATTCCTATTCTGTGTGTCCAAACAAATACCCAGGTACCCAGACCGCTGTGGTGAAGAAGGAGACTCTGCCCCTGGATGGGAAGAGCAGTCACGTCAGATTATAATGGTATAGGGGGTTTGTGGACATTAAAAAATTTACCACAGTGTTTTTCCTGAATATTGGTGGAAAGCTAAATTATTTCCCTTTGTCCTCCTCCTTGTTGGTGGCCAGTCATTGGCACCATCCTACCCTCACTTCTCACCCAAGCATCTTTTATAAATGCTCACAAGGTCCCATATGCAACAACCCTTACTCACAAGTGGTCAAGACGAGGATTAAATAAACACAGCCCTGGGGTCAGCTTGCTCCCTTCCCTCCAGTCACTTTCTACCTGGTTCAGTACAGCGGCTTGAGCTGTTGGAGGAATGCATGCCAGCTTACTTCTGGCAGTCAATGTCATGAGATTAGACAGTAATTGTGTTGGGAGGGAAAAGAACTGTTGGGTGAAATGATAAGCTCTGGGCTGCTTTTGTGTATTTGTCTTCACTGGCCAGTGAGGCCTAACTGCCAAGGGAAAGCCATCCTCTAAAGTTTCTGTGCTTAGGAGTAATTTAATACTGAAATGTAGAAGCAACGTGTGCTCTAGATTTCAAATGGGCAAATTTGATTAAGTGTCTGCTAGGTAGTATATCAAAAATATTTATTGAGCATTCACCCGTAATGTGACTGCTATACTGTTACTGTGACTGTTGATGCCTCAACTGCTACTATTAGTTGACTTACAGTTCTCTTGTCAGCCTTCAGCTAAGTGTTACTGTTGGGGTGAGGGAAGTACAAAAGCCATCTGTGATGTACCCTCTGTGTTCCAATAAATATGCTCTCATGGGCCCTTTTTATTATCCCCCATGTCTCCCGTTTCCCCCACTCTACCATGAACTCAGCGTTTTAAACCCTTTTGTCTCTTGCATTCCTCTCCCACCCCAGCTTGGGCCTAGATAGTAAACAGTGACCTATAATAATAAAAATATAATAATGATGTGCTGAAATTGCACACATAAAATTATTAAAATGACTAGGATATTAATAAACAGTTAAGTGAAACAGTTTCACCTGACTTCATAAGTGGTTCTGTGGTTGACATGTGGCTTTAGACTGATTTCCAGTTTTCTAATCACATCCCAGAAATTTCCTGCATTTTCAGCAACATATCAGAACCTCTGAGCAGCCTGAGATCACCAGTGCTGCCACCTGTCTTAGTTCTGGCTAAAAGCAAAGAGCACTGATATTTTAGTTAGTGTACATGGGTATTTATGGGTAAATACAGTATTTTATTGCTCTTTAACATTAAAGAAAAATTGAAACTATGTCAGAGAATTTCATTTTATGTCTGGGTTTTCTTAAGAGTTGGTAAACTCCAGCACCAGAACTGCTGACAGCAGCTTCTACATTCTACTTAGGAAAAGAGGACTTGTAGTTACAGACTTACTAGGACTTCTGTATGCCCTAGATACTATGCCTTCCTGGGCCCCTTCCATCATAAGAAAATTTAAAAACTATATTTTATGTCAGCATTGCTATGAAAAGAAATTCTTAAGTGTTATGTTAAGCATTTTTCTTCAACTAAAAGTTGACTTTTTCTTTCTTACTTTAAATGAACTTAAGACAGTCTCGTGAGTCTTTAGAAGAATCATGGACCATAGATTAAATAATAGCTACTGGATGTGTCTGCCCCAAGCATCATATGTAATGGGTGGTGTACGTGGTAATGACCGTGGGTGCCCAGGTGGAGCGTGTTAGATGTGAGTGGCACTTGGGATGAACCTTGAACATGGATCTGGTTTGGATAGGTAGAGAAGAGGCATTCCAGAGGAGGGGAGCAACAGAAGCAAAGGCAAGGAGCAAGAAACACAGAAAGTCAGGAACACTTGAGGGGGACCTAGAGTTGTACATGAGGGGATCTGGGAGAATTATAGGATGTAAGCATTAGCGAGAGTAAATAAATGAGAAAGAAATTATCATGCAACTTCATGACCTGAGTCATGAAGCTGAACATTGGAGCTGAACAATAAAAAGACAGAAGCAATGTTTCAGAATGACTGCGTTTAATTCAACTCCATAAGCATATACTGAACAACTGGAAGGAAACACACCTCTGTATAATGATATAGACTCCTCAAGTTTAAAATGGTCATGTAGAGTCAGGAGTGAATTAAAATGGGGAGAAATTATAAGATTGTCAAAGAATCTCAGACACAACGAGATAGAGGTTTGGATTTAGGTGATTTCCTTAAGACGGGAGCCCTAGTGCTGATAAGACCAGGTCAGATGACATGAAATGAAACCCATCCTTCCTGAGGGATGGAATGGGCTAGTTGCTAAGAGCCTAGCCATGGAGGGGGAGAGTAGGTTGGAGCTGCTAGGGGATCTCTAAGCATTCTGTCTTAGAGCTCAGGAATAGGGAAGCCAGGCCTGCTCCCGCACTGGAACCAGTACTCCACTGTGCACCTTGGAGTTTGCACACCATCCCCAACGGATCCAGACATCATGGTTGAATGTACCAAGTCCATGGACTCCATTGTAGTATGCAGTTCTGCCGCTTTGTTTGAAACCTCTGTTCCCCAGCTACATTTATTGGAAGGCACTTTTGCCTGATATCATCCTAGGTACTTTATATACCTCAATCTTCAGAGCGGTTAAATGAAAATACAGCTGTTTTTATTTTATAGGTAACAAAACTGAGGATAGGAGAGACAAATTAACTTGTTCATTGTTACTCAGCTAGTGGACATGAGAGCCCAGAAGGCAACCCAAGTCAGAGTGACTCCAAAGCCAAAACTTGTGCTCTTACATCACATCCCTCATTCCTCATGGGATGTGTTCCCGTGCAGAGAATGCACCCACGTTCTCAGTGATCCTCAGAATGTCTTTCCTCAAATCCACCAGGTGAAGAAAACTTGTTAGTTGATTTTAATTGAACGTTGCATAATATGAATTAGGAACATAGCTGAAAAAGTGTGCACTGTAGAAATTCCTCTCCCATGTCCTGTTTTCCAGGTGACAAAGTAGCTCAAACACTAAAAGTTATATAAATAGTCCTGGTTATTGAATTTTAATTGTACTTTGATTTTTAAGTGAATCCATATTTTATTTTTATCCATGACCCTTGATTTTTAATACTTTATGCTCAGCACCTTATTTAAGGTGTTAAAGAACTTTAATTGCTTTTTAAGATGATAACCCAAAGCTATCTTTTACCTCTTTATAATGCAACAATAATTCTCTCCGCTGTTATAACTAACATTGCAGCATTTATAGCTGATTGGAATTCCATGGTAGGCAATTCCACTTTGACAGGGTCCAACAGAACCCAGCTTCTAATGGCAGCTCTGAATTCAGATCATTTGACAGGCTGGGTCATCTCTGCCAGGCCCAGTCACCATGCTCATGCCTCCTTTACAAGACATAGTAGTTTTCTGCTTCAGGGGGCATGACTTTACTACATTGTGAGTCACCCACTGGAATTTGCCATGTGCTCTAGACTACACTTTCCCACCACTGAAACTTCAAACCCTGTAACATCTGCAGGGTCATGGGGCCTGAGACCATGGGCTGCCTGCCCACAGCTGTACCTGCTATAGAGTCCTGTCTTCCTCCAGGTTCCACTCAAAGATGATGGATTTTCGTGTCACACAATGTCTTTGTCCATTTGAACTGCTATAACAAAATTCCACAAATAAAATAGCCTATAAACAACATAAATTTATTTCTCATAGTTCTGGAGGCTGGGAAGTACAAAATCAGGGTGTTGGTAGTATCTTTTGAGCCCTGCTTTCTGGTTGATAGATACTGTCTTCTTGCTATATATTTCACATGGTGGAAGGGATGAGTTAGCTCTCTGGTGTCTTTTTTGTTAGGGCACTAATCAGAGTGCTCATGACCTAATCACTTCCCAAAGGCCCTACCCCTTAATCCTATCACCCAGGGGTTAGGATTTCAACATATGAATTTGGGGATAGAGCACAGATATTCAGACCATAGTACCCAGTATCTGTGCCAGAGTAAATTCATGCATGTGTTTCCTTAGAAACCAAAAGTCACCTGTCAAGAACTGTGCTTTTTTTTTTTTTGTGGTAGGTACACAATTCAGTAATTGTATTTTGTTTGAAGATATGTCTAGCATGCCCCTGACATGGGGCAGCTTATGCCTATAATCCTATAATCCTAGCTACCTAGGAGGCAGAAATCTAGAGGATTATTGTTTGAAGCCAGCCTCAGCAGGGCATGGTGACACATGCCTGTTATCCCAGCTATTTGGAGAAACACAAATGGGAGGATGAAGGTGCAGGTTCGCCTGGATGTAAAGTGACCCTGTCTCAAAAATTACTAATGCAAAAAGGGCTGGCAGAGTGACTGAAGTAGTATAGAGCAGTTGCTTAACAAGTGCGAGGTCCTGAGCGTTCCACCTCCAGGAGTGCCAAAAAACAAACAAACAAAATCTTTACTGTAGTCCTAGTCCCCTGAATATTATAGGGTTGAATGAGATATAAAAGAACACATTGTACAAATCAATGGGCACTATGACTTGATTAAAGATTTCAGTCTACATTACTTTCCAGGACCTGTCCAGATGGTGAAGTATAGAGAAATGGGATAAGAACCATCACCGCTTCATTCTTAAGACTTAAGCAGTGGCCCTCATTCTTCACCATCCTCCCACCCACAGTGCGGTCCTCCTTATGATTTTCTGTCTTGTGGGGATGGGAGGCACAGTTTCAGGGGCTTCAAGTTGAAGGGGTTATTCCACTTGTAGAGTAGTAGGTGTCTGATTTATACCTTAAGATACTGAAAAGTTGACCCTTGTTGATATTAAAAGACTTAGTAGCCAGGTGCCAGTAGTTCACACCTGTAATCCTAGCTACTCAGAGGCAGAGATCAGGAGACTTGTGGGTCGAAGCCAGCCAGGGTACATAGTTTGTGAGATCCTATCACAAAACAAAAAAACCCAAAAACCATCACAAAAAAGAGCTGGTGGAGTGGCTCAAGGTGTAGGCCCTGAGTTCAAACCCTAGCACTACAAAAAAAAAATAATACTTAGTAGACCCATGATGAACCAAATTTCTGCCTGGACTCATTTATTACCTAGTCCACACATATCCCCACTCTCATAGGTAGCTGTGATGACAGTGTTCACATCTCAGATACCAGTGTCCACTCAGACCCCATGCCCAGTTGTCCTCAAAATATGTGAGTGTTTTATTTTCTCCTGTGGGTAGACATCTGAGTAAATTGTCACACACCCTTTTGGGGAAGGACTGGGGAAATGCATATGACCTGTACTTTCTGTGGTGTTGTAAGCTACTTTCCTCAGGGACCTACTACCTCTTCAGTCAATGAAGTCCTTAAGGGTTGGCAATGAAGTCCCAAAGACTGAAAGTTTTTGTTGGGCCTCCACTGTCATCTCACACATTCTCATTATATATATACCAGGAAATGACAATGTTCCACAAGCCACATCTGATACTTTCTGCAAGTCAAGTATCTTTGCTCATCACTTTGGCCTTAACCATTCTACTTTTCCTTTCTTTTGTGATCCTGGGGACTGTGCCCATGCCTTGTGCCCACCAGGCAGGAGCTCACTATTGGTTTACAGCCTCAGCCTTGGCCTTGACCATTCTTACTTGCTGAGATTCCCTGATTCTGGCTTCCAGTGCTTAGGCACTGACCTCTGGCTTATGTTTCCTAAGGGACTCCATAATCCCTGTGGGTAGTAAGAAGTCCGCTCTGAGTCAGCCTTTCCTGCCATCAGCCCTGACCTTCAGAAGACAGGTGCCTTATGTCTTCTGAGTGGTGCTGGTGTCCCTTGCATCTGTACGCCGTGTTGCCTCAGTGAACAGGTTGCCCTCTTGGCTCTCCCATGACACGGAATCCACTGGTGGGTCTTTACGCCCATATTGTAGGCATGTTTACTCAGTGTCATGGACCTTGAGCCTTTTATATCCTTCCTCTAGCCATTTCCACTTCATTCACATGAAACCATCACTTGCCCAGGATTCTAGGAACAAGCCCAGCAGGGAACTTACCATCCAAATGCACTACAGGTAGAAAGTCAGCTCACTGCTCTCCTTACAGCAGAAGGACTCCATCTTTCATTCATTCTTTCTTTCATTGACACTGTACTTCTTGAAGGGACATCTGAGTAGCTTACCTCTGTGGCTGCACACTGTTTCCATTTCCTTCTAATTCAGAGGATCTGACGAGCTAATGCACAGCATGGGATTCACTGCATGACGCTTTATCTCCTGTGATCTTCCCTATGTCACATATGTCAGCATGTTAAGTACCTTAACATGTAAGATAAAAATGATTGCATTGTAATTTCAGTCAGCAACCTCCTGTAAGTTGAAGATATAGTTCTCACGGAGGAGATTTCTTCATGCCTCTTCAGTCTTATTGCTATAAAAGTTGTATTTTGGCTTCCATAATGGTGATTCATGCTTGTAATCATACCTACTCAGGAGGAAGAGAACTGGAGGGTTCAAGTTTGAGGCCAGCCTGGGCAAAACGCTAGTGAGAACCCATCTCAAAAAATAGTTGGGCTTATGGTGGTGCACCTGTCATCCCAGCTTCACAGGAATGGTAAACAAGAGGATTGGGGTATAGGCCAGCCAGGCCATAAATACGAGACCCTGCCCTCTAAAAAGTCAGAGCAGTAAGGGCAGGGATGTAACTCAAGTGGTAGAGCACCTGTCTAGCAAGCGCAAGGCCTTGAGTTCAACCCCCAAGACCACCACCAAAAAAAAAAGTTACATTCTTACACAGCCCGCTTTGAGGTATTTGTTTATATCTTGTAAAGAAAATCTTGGAAGAGGAAAGAAGGACTTCAAATAATAAGTAGAAATTCCTCTGTAATAATTCAGATATTTAAGGCATAAAATAATTGTTATTGAGTGTGGCTTACTGTGCAGAGCACATTACACACACTATATAGTTCTTTCTTTCTCTATGTAGGGACTTATCTATTAGCTTACAGACAACATAGAGAGCCAAGTTCTTCTTAAAATTTCCACTATCCAAAAGCAAAACTACTAATCTCCCATTAATTTGAGTTACCATCTAAATACAAAGAAATTTCTGGAAAGATTGATTTATATTTCCTCCCCTTATGATCCAGTTACTAGATGGATTTTGTCCTTCCCCCAGCACACACACACACACACAAAATGAGACTTTATCTTATCAAAAGACTCTTCAGATCCTCAGTAACTCACCCCCTTCTATCTTAGCTTTTCTTTTTCCTAAGCTGTCAAAAACCTTATATTTTCCAAATTTATTCTTCTCTCATTGAAGTGCTGTATTGCATGTTAGAAAGCCGTCTACTTGCATACCACGTTTCTATTATTGACCTTCCTTTGCTCCCCCCCGGGGTGATCTCATCCCCTCTTCCAAACCTTCTCCAATGAATCCCAAAAGTTCTTCACTAGTCTTAGTCTCTCTCTTGAGTTCCAGACTTCATTTCTAGCTTGAAATATCCCACCAGCTCTTTATACCCAGCACTTCAGGGGACAAGAATCATGGTCTTGCCATGGCTTCAAGTTAGTTCTTGCTTGTGTGTCTTCTGATGTGATGGCTGACATTGCTCCTTTTTCCTGCTACTCAGCCCTGGAATCTGAGTCATTATCAACACTTCTTCCACACTCCCACTTCCAGATGTCTGAGTAATTCTGTTGACTCTACATTCGAAATAGCTCTCAAATAGACTCTTCTGTTCTCCCTATGTCTTTCTACTGCTTGAATTCAGCTCTTTTATTGCTGGAGCTGCTCAAACAAGCTCCCCAACGTAGTCCTTTCCTCACCCCATCCATCCTGCATGGAGCCTTCTTGACTTTGGCTGAAAGCTCTTTTGTGCTGTAGACTGAGTTATGTTCCCCCAATTCATATGTTGAGGTGCTAACCCCCAAGGTGATGCTATTTGAAGATGAAGCCTTTGGGAGGTAATGAAAGTTAGAGGGGGGTCATGAGAGTAGGGTCCTTATAGGAAGAGATACCAGAGAGCTTTCTTACGATCTCTCTCCGAGACAACATAAAATAGAGGATAGGTTTTACCAGAACCTCACCATGCCAGCACCCTAATCCTGGACTCCTGAACAGTGAGAAAATAAATTCCTATTGTTTAAGCCACCTAGCCTATGGCATGTTGTGCTGGCAGTTGGGACTGACTCATACCTTCCTTATTTCCAAATTCCCCAAGCTCAGTTCTCAGCTCACATGAACTCCATTTATAGTAGACTGTTACTAGTTACTAACCACAATATTTTTCTCCTTCTATACTCTTACTTTTGGATTCTCTCATCCTACAATACTTCCATTGCCTCCAGCCTCCATATTCACCCCGACAACATCCTTTTCATGTATTGGTCAGAGTTGTTTATGATAAATCAGGCTGATTTATATGAGATGAGGTGAAAGGACAAGCTGAAAAAGAGGCTCAGGAGGAGTGCCTGGGAACAAACAGAATGGAATTAGAACTGCAGGCAGAATCAGACCAGTGGAAGGATGCAGTGAGGATACACCGCTGTGACCGAAGGACCCTGGTACCTCTGCTGCCCATCTCACTCACCTACACTGCTGCCACTGTGGCCACCAGTGGCATGGGTGCTTCACTTTCTGTGACACCTGTTGTGATATTTCCATATACCATGACTTCTTCCCAGCATGGCAGCCACTGGGAGTCAAGTTTCCTACAAGACTCTAAGCACAAGTGTTCCAGGGCACGAGACAGAGGTTCTGCTTCTGTGAGCTTACAGGGTCACATCTGCTGAGTTGGTTGGTTACAACTGAGTCACAAGACTGCACAGATGAAAGAGCGGGGGGATTTGACTCTACCTCTCTGTGAGGGAGAGGTGAGGAGGCAAGGGTAGGCGTGGGGACAGTGTAGCCATCTTTGAAGGCGCAGTCTGCCTCAGTGGGGCAGGAGTGTATTCTTGCTGGTAATATTTACAATTGTCAAAGTACGGAGATAATAAAAGAAGCAGGTAGTCAGTTCGTAGGTTTTATTTTTGCATCCTTTTGTTGCCTGTACCTGGGACAGAACTCACTCTTGCTATTCCACTGCTCGTATTCTGATCTCCAAAGGCCTGGGTAATATAGCACTTATTAACTTGGTTTTCTTGTTATTTGTATATCCTCACCTCATGTAAATTATTCACTAAGACTAGAGAGCATTTCTTTATAGCTACCACAGTGCTAGTTGTGGTGTGAATTTAATTCAGATTTAGGAAGGCGCTTTGATTGGCTGAAACAATGACACCATATATTAAGTGCTCATTATTTAGAACTAAGAGTTTTAAGTAGATGCCCTGGACCCTAATAAATCTATATTCTCAATCTATACTGGTGCAGGAAAAAATTAGTCAAGATTTAGGAGACTGTGCCACACAAAGTGTTGGATCCATGGCTCTGAATAAATGGGTATAACTCCTTTAATAAATCAAGCATTTGCATTTTTTCTGATAATTCTGTTAGCACCTAGAGAGGTAATGGGGATAGAAGTTGACGTTTGTGTACGACCTCACATGCCCTCCTGCTGAGCCTCTTCATCACCAACTTCAACAGAGAAAGAATTTCATCATCCTTGTGGTTGGAGGTGCTGCCTCAGAGGATGCCCACACCCTGAGGCTCACGGGGTCCTGCGCACCCATAAAAACCCTAACCCCATTGTGCCCCTGGACATGGGGGCAAATGAGCTGGATTCAGAGATCCTGGCTGGTAGGGTCTCTATTTGTGTCTGGCTGTCTGTGGTTGTTCTTTGCCATGACCACAGTACTCTGTACCACTCAGCAGAACCACCCTCTCACACTCTAAAACACCTGACACTTAAGACACTTTTTATTTTTTGCAGTACTGGTGTTACTGGTGGGTGGTCTTAGGTGACCTTGGTCAAGATCTCATGTTCTTGTGTCTTGGAACAAAGCACTGGGCAGAGATACAGATTGTAAGCTGTAGTATAGTTTTATTGAAAGAAAAAAAAATGTACAGACAGGAGGAAACACTGGAAGACAGAGTGGTGGTTACTGGCTAGATGGCACAGAACTCCCTATCTTTGTTCAGAGGGCAATTTATAGGTTATAAGGGCAAAGGCGGAGGGGAGGACTGGGTGGTTTTTGTGGGAAAGGCTAGGGTGATTGACAGGAGGATGTTATCAAACTTATTTTTGCCTCTGCATCTCCCTACCCATGATGCATTGTGTTATAATTACATGTATGACATGTAGTACATATGTATGAAGTTTTAAGTAGGGGTGTGTGTCCCAAAAGGTCATCTGAGGACAGTTCTCTGGCCCTCAGCGCATGTACTAGCTCCAGGACTTTTCCTTCTGACAAGCATCTTGTTTTTGTCCTAAGGAAGTGGCTACTGAGTTAACCACAAAAAGGGGGTTCCAAAGATGTTCCCAACCAAATGTCTTCTGAAGGGGGCATGTCCTAGAAGGGACCTGGGGCATGTCCTAGGCAGGACTTTTATGGCATTTTATTGGTCAGTCTCCACCCCTTCTTGCCAAACCGTACTTCCCTATTTTCCTGTCTCACTGAGGTTTGAACTCTGGGCCTGGTGCTTGGTACACATGTGCTCTACCACTTGAGCCACACCACATGCCCTTTGTGCTTTAGTTTCACTTTCAGATAGGGTCTCCCATTTTTGCCCGGGGCTGGCCTTAGATCATGGATCCTCCTACCTCAATCTCAAACATAGATGAGATTGCAGACGTGCATAACCACACCTGGCCCTGATTCTTATTTTTCCTTCAAAAGAGTACTTCATTTGTGTGAGCAGATGAATAATAAGTACCTTCCTTCCATTGTCTGCCAGGACTGTGAACACGGACTGTGTCATTTAATCCTTATAGCCATATGCCACAGATACTATTATAATTCCTAAATTAGAGATGAGGAAACTGCAGCTCAGAGATACTTGATAACTTGCCCAGAGTCACACAGCTGGGATGTTCTAGAGCCAGGATCTAAGTCTGATGTACCCCCATGTGTACTCTCTGAACTGCTCCATCTTACAGTCTCCCCGAGGGAGCCAGTTAACTGAAGTACACACCATGGGTGCGGACAGTGCAGAATCCCAGGCCTTTTACCTGGGCACTTTGTTTGGGGTGGGTAATGTCTCTGTAGTTTCTCAGGAATGAAATTTTGATTCTTCCCAAGATGGGCCTTTGCTACTCACACAGCCGCGGCACATACAGTGTTCCAGCGCTTCTGGCTTCTTAGGAAGGAGTGAACAAGCGGTCACAGCGCACCCCTCAACAAGGACACTCAAGAAGCTTCCACAAAAATGAGGCCTGTTTCTTACACATAAGTGTTCTCGATGGTCACTGCATCTCATATTCCTTGCTATTAGCTTTGACTTACAGTGGCATCCACGACTTCAGCTGGGTTATTTTTAACAGAGTTGCAGAGATTTTTAACTCTTTCTTATAATTGGTTTTCCTTACCCCATAAAGCTTACTCATTGGGCATCTTCTATTCCATGAAGTTCTGTGGTTATTAGTAATATAATTGAAATAAAAAGAATTCAATGGTAACGCTGAATAGCGAAATGAAGTGTTATTTTAGGGTGATAAAACTTAACTCCCATTTGCACAGACTTAGTCCAGGCCCTCATCATTGCTGGACTGCTTCACCAGTATTTCCTAGTAGCTTGAAGTCTTGCCAGAGGTAATCCACTCTTTGCTTGTGCTCAGCACAAGCAGCGTAGCTTCACGTGTGTGAACTATGCTCACACAGGACCCATGCTCAGAAGTGCCCCAGGGCTCCTGTTGTGCTGTCCTGAATCATTTTAAACATGGCATTCCTCATTTCATTGTGTGTTAGGTCTTTACAAATCATGTGAACGGCCTTAAAACATACAATGAAATCCATGCCTCACCCCGTAAAGACTCCAGAAGCAAATTTCCTAAGAATTCATGAAATATTGTTTAGAAGTAGATAGACTTTCTACAAACTACCTACTATTTTTAAAATTCTGTAATTTCCAAATGTAGTCATTAAGGTATGTTAAAGACCTAATGTTTACACAAGTTAATCCCCTCATAATGCAACAAATATGGCATTTGTTTTTGTTTGTTGACTTCTTTTTTGCTTGCATGGCTGTTGACTCATCCATCACACATTTGACTTGTCTTGACTTCATAGTCAAACACAATTCTCCGATTTCTCTTCAGCAGTGACTTTCATCTTCTTCTTTAAAGTCACAGATCTGGACTGGACATTTTAGTCATTCTCACTGTTATTAATCATCTTAGAATCTGATAAGACATTTCTAAAAGGACTTAGAATATACAAATTTTTATTTCATTATGTTTTTATATAAATTTACATCTCTTATGCCACATACTAGAAAAGAAATGTAGGTCATAAAACCAAACAATTATTAATCAGTTAACTTTCAAAACACTGAAAATAGCAGTTGATTTGCTTGTTTATTAGTTAGTGTAACAAACAACTACTGAACATTTAGCAGGCCTGAGGACTCAAAGACAGAGACAGTCTGAGGGTGCCTAACATGTAGATGCAGCTGAGAGTAGGGGGCCAAACACCAACAGAAACCACCAATAAAACATCTACTGAGTGTTGTCACAGATGGGCATAGGTGATGGACACGATGGTTTCTAGGAGACAAAAGTGTCATCTCAGGAGAGAGAGCTAGGCAGGGATGGTGAGAGGTTGAAAAAGCACACTGGTTTCCTGGGGCTTCCACAACAAATTACCACAAACATAGTAGAAGCTTAGAAGCACAGAAGTTTATTCTCTTGCAGTTGTGCAGGCCAGAAATCTGAAAGCCAATGTTTCATCAGGGCCACACTCCCTTGGAGGCTCTAGGGAAGACTCCTTCCTTGCAACTTTGAACCTTTGCTGGCTCTTGGTGTCCCTTGCTTATGGCAATCTACCTCCAAGCTCTGCCTCCACAGGGTTCAGGGTTTTCCCTGTGCCTTTTCTTTTCTTCTATCTGCATCGTCTCTTCCTTCAAAGACATAGAAGTAGGGTGCACCGAAAAATCCAGGATAATCTTATCTGGAGACCCTTAATTACACCTGCAAAGTTGATGCTTCCAAATAGGGAAGTATTCACATTTTCCAGGGGTTAAGATAAGGAAATATCTTTTGGGGGACACCATTCAGCCTACTGCAAGGAGTCAGAGACATGAAATGGTCTTGGAGTAGACTATAAGCAGTTGAGCGTGGTGAGAGCACAGAGTTTGGGTGTGGGGGAGTGTCAGGATGAGGTTAGCCAAGCAATGACAGCCCACATCAGGGAAGACCTTGTCCTCCCTGCTTAAAAGCTGCCCACCCTTTTCATTATAAATTTTTTATTAGACTATATTCATTATATGGGCAGGATTCATAATGAAAATTCCAATTAGACTTATATTGTACATTATTTGCATTGCCGCCACCATCTCTCCCCCTCAGCCCCCTCCCCACCCCACTTAAAGCAATCGCAAGAGGTGTTTTAGCTCTGTTTCATGTAGGTATGTGAAGCCCATCAACCATATACTGCCACCTTAATCTCCTTCCTTCACCCTCCCCCCTCCCACTAGTACCCCCTACACACTGGCCTCCTTTTGTGAATGCTTGCCCAACTCTTTGCCCTCCTTTGAGCTCTCCGTGTTTTCTTTTGCTCACCCATCTCAGAGGTAAACTAACAGTGCATGCAAAATCCAACAAGCAGATGTGTTAGTATTTGTCTGGCACACATTTAAATTCTAACTACTTGGCAAGCTTTTAAAATTGATCAGTTTCATGTGCAAACTGTATGCCTACTTATCCTTGAGTTGGTGGCCTGGATATATGCACACCAATGACAGTAGCTGGTAGGAGTATTACTGAGTTTTTCTGTCCCCTCCTGAAGGCAAAGTCCCCTCCCTTGGCCACAGTCCTCATTTATATTTTCCTCAGCCAGAGGCTTTTGGCTTTTCTCTACTGAGACTACTTGGCTCACTCGTATTACCTGATTGGCCTTTAAGGCAAATGAATTTGAAATTTTCTGTTTAAGATTCTACAAAGACAGTTATTTCCTTTTTCCCTCCAACTAAAATTCTCTTCCCTTCCCTTTTCTCTTGTCTCTCCATCTTTTAGCCTGTCATGTGGAGAACCCCCATGGGAAGTTTTGCCTACCCCCCCATGTCTGGATTGGTTGTTTCTTCTTATTATTTTTAATAAAAGGAGAGGGCTTTTTTGTACGAGGGGCCTAGAAAAAAAGCTATTGATCAGTTTGACTTCCTTTTCCTGCAATTCCCTTCTGTGAGTTGGGCTCCTGAAAGTACACTTCGATTATTGTTAGTAACTAATCTTTTTATTTTTGTTTTATTTGTTCTTTGTTTGTTTGTTGAGACAGTCTCTCCATGTAACCCATGGTCTAGCCTAGAACAGGTAGCTGGCCTAGAACTGGCCGTCTTCCTCCTTCAGACTCCAGAGTGCTGGGATTACAGACAGGCACTACCCTAGTATGCTTGGCTAGTAATTAATCTCCTTAGTGTTTCTCTTTTTCCTTAGACTATAAGATTCTTCAGGTCAGCATGACGGACTTATCTGTCTCCATATCCCTAGATCAAGCACATCATCCAAGACGGAGTAAAGCCACCATAAAAATTCCTTGAAAATGTCGGAGTGAATGAGGGATGAATGAAGAAATTCTATCTATATCTCTTTCCTTCTCATAAAACCTCAACCTGTTTTTAATTGAAATCAATAGTGTTTCTAGCAGGGTAAATTTTCAGTGGTGTTCTAGGAGACCTCATCTTATCTGCCAAGAAGCAGACAGTCAGCATCTCCTCCTCCTTGCTGTATTTTTCCCTGGGTGGTCAGAGGCTTGTGTTTAAGTCCAGTCCACTGGCTCCTGTCTGTGGGAACACTCATGCCTGTGCTCCCTCAGCTGTGTCCTCTTCCCAGCCAAGTTCCAAGTCCCAGGAAACAAAAGATTTAGAACAGGCTTGTGAAATAATTTCTCTTATCTCTTATATGCCCATTGAGGTTTGTCCCCCAAGTGTGTCCAAACTTCTGTCTCCTGGTGCTATCTTCTTTGTCTCATGATGCTAAGTCCCCTGACTCCTGATTCTAACTCCCCTGTCCCTTGATGCTAAGTAACTTGTCTCCTGTTGCTAACTCCCTGTCTGCTGATGTTTACTCCCCTGTCCCTTTATTCTAACTGCTGTCCCTTGATGCTAACTCCCTTGTCCCCTGATGATGACTCCCTTGTCTCCCAATTCTGCTGATGTGGTGGGCACCAAGAGTCTCTTCATTCTCTCTTCCTGCCCTGCAGCCCATGCCGTCCTCCTGCCCAACACTTTTTCCTCTGTCATGTCAAATATCTAGGGCACTCTCTCTGCATCAGATTAAGTAACTGATTCCTTCAGACAGTGTTCAAAGCCAAGCTGTGCTTCTCCGCATGACTGTCCGCAGACATGGCTGCTCAGTCTTTCCTGACCTTCCTTTCTCCATGGCCTTTCCTACCTCTGTTGCTCCCTACAAGCATCAAGTGCCATCCCAACCCCGGGTGCCTCTCAAATCAACCTGTACATGTCTGAATCAGTCAATGTGTGTAGTACAGACTTGGTGTTCAAAGCTGAGTGGAAAGCCATCCACGTAAAGAGTCATGGCTCTTCTGCTGGCAGACCTGGAGTTGCCAAGAATTTGCAGCATCAGTTTGGGGCATGTGATTCTCAGCAGCTCATGTCTGTATGGGATCCTTTACAGTCGTTGTTTATCTGGTCCTCGAAATGACTGCTTCAATCTTTTATTCTCAATTCTGAAATCTATAAAAACAAACAAAACACAAGAAAACAAAAAACCAACCCTCTCAAAGCAAGGTTAGTCTTTCTTTTGTTTCTGGATGGAAAAACCTGAGAACTGAATTTATTGGCTACATTAATGTGGGGTTACTTAGAGTTCTTTGCTTTTTGTACTTACTGTGAATATTCATGTTTTTTGACAGAGAAATGTGATTGTGTTTTATTGTGGGGTACAGTATCCAGCCTCACTGAAGATATCACCTAATGAGCAGTTTGTGCATCCTAGTACCTTTCAAATAACTGTAAATGTTCTGCATTCTGAAATATTGCTCCACTCAAGGGTTGACGTGAGGGACTGTGGAGCTGTGGTGGCAAAAGCATTATAGATTTCTACATTTGACCAATGAGGAAACTAAGGTTCAGTGAGCTTACATTACTCACTCATCTACTGCCCTAATGAACTGGGGTGAGGCCTAGAACTCAGTTCCTCTGATTCTAACTGGAGCATGGTCCGCTTATAGCAGCCATCCAACACAGATGCAGTTGGATGGCAGGTTAGAAGGAGAAGAAGAAGGAAACTGCTTTGCCTCAGTCTATCAAATACATTAATTTTTCCAAGTATCAATAGATTCCTGGAAAAGATACCACTTTCAGAGGCCATTTTTAAAATACAGTAACTTCTACACACACTTAGAAAATAGTTAAAGTTGCATATATGGTTAAAAGGTCATAAAGTTAGATTGTTTCGTATAGATTTAGTGTAAGTTTTATGTATGTTTTTGTTGCACCACTAATATAGACACAAAGCCAGTTCTCCAAAGCAGTGTGTTCATTCATCCATTCATTGAGTGCTTCCTATAATCCTAAGTAGTGCTAGAGATGAGAATAGAGTTGTTTGAAACTGTTACCATGTCACAGTGGAGATTTGGTTCCTGGGTCATCCCTAATAGTCTACTTAACCCACTGCGTACTTAAAAATTATTTTTTGATAGTGCTACCAGCTCACCATGGAGTGCAGTTGTTCCATGGGAAGACAGGTTGGATGTTTTGATTCTTGGTGTTTGTCTGAATATAATTGTCCATCCAGGTAGGACAAGAGATTTCTTTACTAGAAGCTTCTGTTGGCCTCACTCATTAGAACCAATCCTAGAGTAAGACAAGGCATTCCACCCTCCCCCATCTGTTCCACTTCCGCTAATGGTCGCCACTCAGATTACACTCATGGGCACACACAGCACACTCTCAATTTAAAGGTAAATCTCAGCAACTCATCTTCCTAAGTACTCTGATCTATTTATAACTGCAGCCATGACTTTTGTCCAGGATGTGACAATCCAACACTTGGAACCACTTCAGCCACAGTGCTATTTTCAAACTCAAATGTGATGTTGGGGATTACAAGTGGTAAGAGCACCTGCCTAAAACTCAAATGTTCTTACCACAGAAAGAAAGACAAATTGATGAAGTGATGGATATATAATGAACTTGTTTGAATTTTTCTGGAATGTATACATGAATTAAAATATCACACTGTACCCCATAAATACCTATAATTATTATTTACCAATTAAATATAGTAGTTTTAAACACTCAGTGTATTTCCATCATCTTCTTACATCTCTTTAATGCCCTCCCATTTTCCTTTTAATAAAGTCCAAGTTCCTTCACATGACATACATAACTTTTGTAACCTGGCCCCCTAATTCCCTGTTCCTCCATTCTCTGCACTAACCCATAGCTTCCACCCACAAAGCTTCTGACACAGAGTTATTGTCAGGTCTCCCAGACCCTTCTTCCAGCATAGTCTTACCACTGCATGAAGACTCCTCTCAAGAGTGAAGGATGCCAGGTGCTGGTGGCTCACACCTGTTATCCAAGATACTCAGAGGCAGAGATCAGGAGGATCATGGTTTGAAGCCATTCCTGGGCAAATAGAAAAATACCCAACATAAAACAGGGCTGCAGGGTGTCTCAGTGGAAGAGTGCCTGCCTAACAAGTGTGAGGCCCTAGGCTTAAATCCCAGTACTACCAAAGAGAAAGAGAGAGAGAGAGAGAGAGAGAGAGAGAGAGAGAGAGAGAGAGAGAGAAGAAAACAGCTCCTCTATTCTGTATGGAATTCAGCATCCTTGTGAGGCAGGGCTTTTGAAGCTAAACTGAGTTTGAATTCCTGCCTCATTGCCTACTTGCCTTAAGCCCTGGGCGAGTCCTTGATTCACAGTAAGCATCCAGTCAATTTAAACTTTTTTAATGATAAGTTATTGAGTGTGAGGCAAGTTCCATGTTGGGCACTGAGGCAAGAGGGAAAGAATGTTTCTATCCCTTGTAAGCCAGCAAAGAAGAAAAAGACGTATCATTACAGTATAACAAAGATAACTCTTAATTGTTAGGAACATTTTTCTACTAGGTAGAGAAATGAGAAAGATATCACCACCTCCCCCTATTATACTGAGGTGAGGATGTGATTTGAGGTAAAAGGAAGCAGAGACATTTTTTGACATCCTTGGCATCCTGTATGTCCTCAGCCCAGTGTTTCTTGGTGTGAGAGGTCGAAGCTGGTGAGTGTGCAACAAGAGGCTGCAGGAATTTATCTTCTCCACTTTCCTCATTCTTGAGAGGGAATAAAGTAAGTTGGAAACCAGGTGAGGGTACAATGAGGTGGACCTTGCCAGATTTTAATTGAATAAATATTGAGGAAATGGAGGATGGAAATCTCAAACCATGAGAGAGAGGAAAGAAAGGTCCCTCCGGAGACTCCAACCAGAAAAAATTCTTCCCCTGATTTATTTCCCAGCCAAGGTTAGAAATGAAATCAGAAAAATCCTACAAGCACAATCTCAAATTTTAAGGAATCAATAGAAATTTCACACCATGATTAATATTTATGATATTTATTGAAGTAATTGGTAATATGTTTTGTTGCTGATTGCAGTGTGCCATTTGTTCAAATACACACATGCTAACCATGAGACTTTGAATGTGCATGTGAGGCAAGTACCATGTTGTTAGAAAAATGAGAAAGATATATCACACTTTCATTTCTTTCCCTCATTGCAATAGTATATTTATATTTTGTGAGATAGTTCTTGAGTCTTTCCTGGTGTTACATAATTTAAGGAAATCCCTCAAAATCTAAAATCCAGTTCTAAATATTTACTTTTTTCTGATTCTATATGATATACAGGTAAATACTATGTTGTGAAAATCATTCATAGTTTATGTATATAGATAACCACATCATTACTAATTACAGTTTCTTTCTTTCACTGAAGGAAGACTGAGAAATAATTTGGGTCCTAAAGATTTAACTAGAGATTCAGTTTTGAGATTACCCAAAGACACTTGAAATACTCTTTTCTGATTTGCCACTCATTTCTTGTCCCCAACATTCGACTTAAACTTTTTATGTACATATTCTAACAGTTTTTCCTTTCTTAATTTTCCTTTAAGGTAATCCAAAACAAATCCCTCATTCATGTCACACTTCACTGCATATTTTTGTAGTATTTAAATATTTCCAGATTTGTCTTTTTGTCCTCCTCCTCCTCCCTTCTTCCTTCCTTCATTTTTATTGGTACTGGGGGGAGAGGGGAGAGGTCCTAGGGATTGAACTCAGAACCCTTCCTGCTTGTTAGACAAGCACTTTATCACTTGAGCTCAACCCTCCAGATCAGTCTTCTGCATGTTGATTTTAGTTCCTTTGATCTGAGTCAAAAAATTTAAATCTTGGAGATGACAGGGTTCTTGAAATCACAGCAATCAAAATACCTTTTCTTTCCAGGTAGCTCTTCACACAGTTTGATTTTTCTTGTATCAGAAGCAGAAATTAGGTAGCAGCCTCTTTTCATGTAAATACCACCATGCTTTTCACCTGGCATATTGAAAATGAATGTTAAGTGGAGCCTAAATGTTGTTCTTGATTTTTATAAATGACAATATCAAGCAAAAGTGTTTTTGTTCTTCCAACTAATGGACAAATGCCATGCGTGCAATATATTTGTCAGAGGTCTCACTGGAGAGAAATGGTCTCCATGTGAAATCAGCATGGCTGCACTTTGAGGATAAGGTAAATGAGTCAGTGATATAGGGCTGTGATTCACCACCAAGCCATCAATTGGCCATTGTAGCCAAGCTACTGAGCGCATTCTGATCTTAACTGTGTGTACCAGCTGGTCCTGAACACTGAGGTTGTTGTTACTGACATCATATTTGTGACTCTGTAATGTTACCCATTCAAAGGCACCAACTACAGGACAAATCCTGTGTTCGCAGTGATGTAATTCTTTGTTAGGTGCCCATTGAGACTATAATAAAGGAATGGATGTTTATGCTGGATTTCTCAGCTACAATAAGGGCCTTCATCCCCATGCCTGTAAGCTAAGCAATTGAATTTATTATTTCTTCCAGCAAATGTATAGTTTTAATACAAATATATTGTTTTAATCCTTTAAGTTTATTCTGGTTGCTTTGCAACCGGAAGTTTTCATGTGCCCTGTGATAATAATAAACCTTACATTCCATTTGTGATTACTATGCTAAATTCTACAAAATGAGTATTATTGCCATTTTAATTTTACCAATGACGTATTTGAGGCTTCGAGTAATTTGTTTAAGGTCATGGAGCTAATTGGTGGCATTTTGTTCTTACCCAGATTATTAAACTCATAAAATTCAAGATAGCTGGTTAACTTTGATGAAGTAAAAGTTTTAAAAAGTGGCTCTTATGATAATTAGAACCTGAAAACACACAGACCATGATAGTGTAATTCAGAAAGTACATCTTAATATCATTTTATTACAGTATATGGTATTTGAAATGCTACAAATATAAAAGATACAGAAGAATGTTATCTGAAGAAGCACAGGCAAACTAAAAATTATTTTTAGGGTAGTACTTAAGTCCAACCAATGCAATAAATAAAAGTAATAAAGTGCCAAGTAAGTGGTAGAATGGATCTATTGTTTTTTGTAATTTCACTGTTTATTTATCTTTTTTGTTAAATTGCAGTGTTCTTGACAAGGTCAGTGCTGGTCAATAGAAATATAAAGTGAACTATAAACTTGATTTTTAAATTTTCTAAAAGTCATATTTTAAAAATGTAAAAAAGTGGTATTGCTATCAGGTTTGTAACTGTTTTCTATTCATTGCATTTGTTTTCCCTGCATCTCCAATGATTTTAATTAAGTATTTTAAATAATTCTATTTTATGCCCTAACAGTGAATCAATTATACTTTAAAAATTTTTATAGTGCTTGCTCTAAAATTTATAATGTACAGTTTTTATTTTTATTTTAAGGTGGGATTGGAGTTTGAATTCAGGGCTTCACACTTGCAAAGCAATCCCTCTACTGCTTGAGCTCCACCTCCAGTCCATTTTGTTCTGGTTATTTTGGAGATGAGCGTCCCTTACGAACTATTTGCCCAGGCTGGTCTTGAACTGTGATCCTCCCGATCTCAGCTTCCAGCTGTGAGCAGTATGACTTTTGATTATCCATCTGTGCTTATAGTTGGGCTGTATGCTGGGGACTTATAATAGATCTCCTCATGGTAGGCCCCTGGTTGACTAATGGCCCACTGCCCCTTGTAGCTAGGATTGTAGGTGTGAGCCATGTGCTCAGCTTATAATGTACATTTTTTAAAGTAATTTAAGTCCACTTTCAAATAACTATATCACATAATGTAATATATAGGTACCTTTAGCAGAATATTCTCAATTCCAGCCTTCTCTCCCTTGTAATATTACTGTCATTTATTTTATCCATATACTACAATCATCCTCCAGTGCATTGTTACTGTTACTGATTTAAATAAACAGTTCATTTTAGAAAAAAAAGTGGTGTTTGTTTTAAAAAACATTCTGTTGAGTCAAGTATATCCAAAGTGTTATCATTTCAGCATGTATCAATATAAAGTTAGCTATTAGATTGTTTTACATTTTCTAAAACTAGTACATGTTTCATATCTCAAGTGGTATACTAACTTGTCATCTGAAATACTTTGTCTATATTTGCACTTCACAAAATTCACAATGTGAAATGTAGATGAGGGTACAAATCAGTTTCATACATTCTTACAAGTTTTCAGATAACGTAACCGGTACTAGTTTTAAGATTTGTGTTTTACTAAAAGCAAATAGAATTAAAAATGTAGTCCCATAGTTGCAGTAGCCACAGTTCAAGTGCTCAATAACTATCACAGCTGGGGTCTACCATATTGGATTCAGTGCCTCAAGGAGGGACAGGCCTGAGAAGAACTTTCAGTACCAATCAGAAAATTCTGTTTACTTAATACCTCAATTTGTCAAGAGAGAAGAGAACTTTCTAAATCCCCAAACTTTTACATATGAAAAGTAAAACTTTTTACATATGAAAGGTAAAACTTGGAGATCTGAGTACTTTTCTTTTAAGTCAATGATGGATACAGCATGGGCATAATTAACATAAGGGCAGTTCTACCAACCTGGGGGAAGGGAGGAGACAGGAAGAGACCAAAGGGCAGAGCAGCAATTATGTGTAATCAGGTGAACATCCTTTGGCTTAAAAATCCTGAGAAGGAAGTCTGTCAGTGGCTAACAGAAAGTAGAGGGCATGTACCTCAATTCTGGCTTACAACAGGGAGAACACCTGCTCTCAATATGCCTCCATAGGCAAGTAAATCACACAATAGATCAGATTGCTGCCATGGGAACCAGAGGACCCTGCGGCAAAGCTGGAGAGGGAAGACAGCCCACCTGGGGGTACAAGAAGATGTGCTGGACATTAAAGAATCTTTATACCTATGAGCTTAAATGGACCAAGTCAGCATGAGGCCACGAAGACATCAGCAGTAGCTGTCAGTAAGGCATCAGTGACACAATGGGAGTGGAGGCCAGAGAAGACAGAGAGGGCACTTTGTAGGAGAGCCCTGTGGGGGACTGAGAACAGCTGAGTATTTATTTAGAATTCATCCCTTCCCACTCAGTATAAGATGGGTGCTCATGCTGGTTTTGGAAGACAGGGTAGCAGCATTCTCTACACAATCTAAATTGAAGTATTTAAAATTTATGACTTCTGTAGGGTCAGAAAGATATGTACCTTTCTGCATCCATCATAAGGTGTATGACTAATACTTCTATAACAAATGGTAGCTTAACAAAAGAAGCCTAACAAATGTATTTAGTCAAAGTTTTAAGTGACAAGAAAGCCTTCAGAAATAATGACCTCAGGACTAAGGGAAAACACTTTATTTTTATGCATAGGTTTGATGAAGAAAGACTCACCATGTAGCAAAGGGTCTGATCTATTGGTGACTGAGTGAGGAAAACCCATCAAGGCCTGTCTGTTTCGATTCTTCTTGACTTCTTTGTTAACTTTGCTTCTTGTGGGGTATGGGGCAGTGAGAGTCTTCAGTGAAAATGGAATGACTTTAATAGGTCTTAATGACCCACATGGGGAAGAATTCTGGTTTTATGACTGGCTACAGAGAAGAAAGATGAGTTGGAGACAGGAGGGCAGGAGAAGGTCAGAGGGAAATTTTGCTTCTCAGTCTTTCTAATCTCATTGAGTTCAAAGTATTCAGCATGTCAAAGTGCCATAACTTGCTATATCATTTTTTGACACCCAACACTTAAATATAGTACCATTTAATGTACTGTCACCAGCCCTGCCCAAGTATACCACAGCTATGAGAAGTCTGAATTAAGTGAACACAAATCTGTCTTGTAAAATCCTTGGTCTTTCACCATTGCAGCACCAACTATCACTTATGTTCACCTTCAGATGCCTTTGCATGGCTATTTGGCAAACTTATGATTGTGGATAAGAATATCAGGTCTGAGTACAATAATCAGACTTCCAGAACCCTGCATGCTGGTTCAATAAATGAACCTTCTAGCTTCTTTTAACATCACTGTACCAATTGTGCATGTACATAAGTTTTAAAATTTGAATTTTCAAACTTCTCTGTAGCATTGTGCCATGGAGTTCCATCCTTAATGCTGTCTTATTTTAGGGGAGTCTCTTTCTGGAGCTAAATGAAAGAGGATAAACATAATAGAGGTCAACATAAAAGTTTAAAATGATATTGGCAGGATGGAATACTAGTTTGAAAACTGTAAGGAATTTCATTTCTTGAATAATCCCAGAAGTCTGGAGGGGTAAGGAGGTGGAACTTAATAAAATTTCAATTCATGTGAGGAAGTTGTGAAAGGTTTAGTAGCCCATAGACACAAACACAGTATGATCAATAATGTATTGAAGTCATTAAAACAAGACAAATCAAAATAAAGTTAGTGCTCTATCAGGCTCTATTAATTAAGGTTGTCAAAATCTACAAACCAGTTAAAGATAATCCAATCCCAAAATGACTATGAGACATGGATCAATGAATTATGACAATAGGGTACAGTCTAGAAAAGTTACAACTGTTCTCTGGGCTGATTATAGGATATGTGTATGGATGGGCATAATTTTTGGAGGAGTGACCTATGTCAAAAATACTAGACTCTCTAGGTTGCTGAGGGTTCTACCCACTGAGTTATTCTGCATCAGTGGAAGAAATTGAAGCTATTTAGTTTGTAGGTAGAAAGAGCTAAATAATAAGAGAGTATGTGAAAGTCACTTGCAAATAAAAATTAGTGGAAGTCTTCAAGCAGATGATCTAATATGGAGGATGGCAAAATAGCATAATGAAGAAGTAAAGAACAAGAGGAGTAGAGTTCTGCAAAGACTCAGCCACAGGAGAGCTTAAATTTAATAAGCTCCATTCCAGGCTCTGCCCCAGAATTAAGTCCTGGTCCTATGATATTTCCTGGTCTGACTCTGATTTAACTCTGCAGTTTTTGAAAATTTACTGTAGGCCAACTCCATGGTAAGTACTTTGCCTGTGCTGTAGTCTTTAATCCCTACAGTACTATGTGGTATTATTTTAATTATCATTTGTATTTGATATGTAGATAGGCTTAGACAGGTTGGGGTTGAAAAATGTCTCCTATGTAAGTGGCAGAGCTGGAACTCAAACCCAGATCTTTCTAGCTCCAATGTGAATGTTCAGAAGACTTTTACAAATTCCAGCCCATTAATTCATTCACCCAGTAAGCAGATATTGATTGAGGGTTGTAGTTTTCTACTGACACCATGGGCAATTACCTTGAACTTGGTGATTTAAAACAGCATGATATATTATCATAGAGTTCTGTACATCTTAAATCCAGCTTGGGTCTCACTGGACTAACATCAGTTGTCATCAGGCTGCAAATATCAGGACACTCTAAGGGAGAGTTCATTTCATGCCTTTTCCAGCTTCTAGAGGCAACTTGTGTTCCTTCCACCATTCAAAGGTAGAGAGAAGATCATCTCCAAATCTCTCTCTTTGACTATGACCAAGAGTAACATATCACAGGAAATAACAGGAACCCAGGATAGGTTCTTGGGATTAGTACGAGGACATCTTTCAAGGGCTGATATTTCCTGTCACGAGGGCCTACCCTGTAGCATGCAATGTAAGACAGACAAGGAAGAGAAAGACAATAAGCAAGTAAACAAATACATACACAAGATAACTTCAAATCATGAAAAGTACTTTCAGATAATGAATTCAAAAGTTCATTTTTACCCAACCATGTCATTCATGCTTCATTCATTTATTTTTTGAATGTTACTGTGATTTTCAGAGCAATGAAGGAGTACCGGTGCCATTCTAATGAGATCTTCTAGTGAAGGGAAGATAAACAGATGTGCAATGAAGAGCATTATTTTAGAGAGTGACAAATGCTTTGTGGTCTCTCCATCTTTGCATATCCCTTTATTATTTTTTTCTTTAGTAAGTCTCATCTTTATTGAATCTTACTGTGAGTCAGGCAAAATGACAAGCACAGGGCTCATAGTGAAGTATCCAGACTTGGCTTCTATGTTCTCACTGGAGGGAAGGAAGCAAACAAAATAAATAATAACTGTGCACACAGCTTGAGTGTTCTGAGAAAGGACAAAAAGGTTCTTTGAGCACACATAGCAGGATTACCTATGCTGTCCCTGTGTCTAGGACACCCCCCCCACTCTCTCTTTCCCTTTGCCTGGGATGGCAATGCTTATCCTTCAAACCTGGGATTTCCTCCTTGAAAAATTTAACACAACCTCTGGTGTGTACTAGATCACTAGGTGTTTAGCAAATATTTGTGTGGATTTTTTTGAAATTTCTTTCTTTAAATGGTACTGTTTTATAAACAGTATATTTCCTCAGCTTACCCCAAAGATGATGTTTATTATGACAAGTGAGCTAATTCACATTACAGAATAATATTGTCATTAGAACTCTACTTCCGTAAAAGCAAATAAGTAAGCAAAGCCTCTGTATATTTGTGTTAATTATAGCATATCTTTGGATAAGCAAAGAGAAAGTGTGGAGGAAAGTACACCCAGCTATTAACAGAGCGAATGATCCACTCTGGTTATCTGCTTCGTAGTGCTAATAGGTATTTGTGGAATGGGAGAATAAGTTCTGCTAATATGGCTAAGTGGGTTGGCCTGTGAGGTAGTGAGCATCCAACAGAGCCTTGAGGACTGAGTGAACTCCTCCCTGCTCAATTCACAGCATCCTTCTGTTTGTGTTTATTTTAGCTACATTTTGGCATCTGGTTGACCTAGATGGTTTCCTAAGTGAATTACATACCCTGAAAGCATAAATAATCAACTCGTGTCCCGTATCCTGCTTGCTTAATAGATTATTATGCCATAATCTCTTCTGCTGCAAATGACTTTCTGTAAAGAAAACACATTTAGACTGGTTAAAAGGCACTCATAATCATAAAGTTGCCAAGTACAACTGAATATTCTCTAATTTTTCTTTTGTTACATTCATGCAGACTATGCTCCAAAAATATGATCAACCTTGAAGTTATACCTATAAGTCTTGATATTCTACTAACTTCTGAAATTCTCATAAAAATGGACATTCTGTCACCTCCCCCTGTCCACTCTGGGTCTGAACATGAATGGGCATCTGGTAGAAGAAAAGCCAGTCCCAGGCTATTTCTAATATAGGCAACGTTTTCATTAGTTACCAGAGTGCCCAGACCATCTCTAGGTTACACACAAGTCATTAGGGTAATTTAGGAAATGATTCAACACTCGAGAGAAACTTCAGAGAGCTGTGGTCCAAGCCTACAGCTTTCCATGGGCCTTCATCACTTGAACAAGTAAAGGGCTGGGCTGGGTCTGCAATGGCTGTTGGGGAAGGCAAATGTTTTCCAGAGCCATATAGATTCTGCACATGGGCACACTGACCTTACTTTCCATTTCCCCTAATGACAGAGCATAGATGTGACCTCATGCTCCTATTTTTAATTCCAACTTCTGGCCTTTTCTGATGCTCAGTTTATGACCATAAGCCATTTCTTCCCCAAAAGAAGTCAGGGAAGAAAAAGAAGGAAAGAGTAAGAGGGACTTAAAGTGCTGTCCCCATAGTTCTTGTTTCCCCTTCTTCTTTCTCAACAGTGCCACCTCAAAATCCAAAATGTAGTCTTCATAATAAGCTATATCTTGATTCAGTTTTTTTTTAACTGTAGAGTGAAGTTAATAATGATAACTGACTTAGAAGGTTGTTTTCGGGATTTCATAAGATAATGTCAAATGCTTAGAATAGTGCCCTGAACAGCAGTCATTTATAAAATGACAGTTATAATTAATATTAGCAATGTTCCTATTACTCAGTTAGCCCATACTCATTTTGTCTTAATAAGGAAAGAATTTTGACAGAAATGCATGGTAAAGGATCAGGGTATTGGGAAGTGGCCTGAGATCCCTGCTGTGTTGTTTATTCATGTGGACAGAGTCTGTTAACACATTCTTTCAGAATGGCAAGAGCATCTTTACCTCTTCCTCATCTCTTCCCGTCCCCTTCTCATGTGTGTGGATCCCTGTAACTGGAATTATTAAGCCCTTCTGAGCACTGGCTTAGGAGACACAGGTCTAGCTCTGAAGGTCACAAGCCAAGATGGAGACTGTTTGGTGTTTTTTCTTCTGGAATAGTCTTGGGACCTGGGGTATACTGCAATGAAGTAGTACACGGCTCAGGAAAGGGTTTGTATCATTTGTACTGTTTAAATATTAATACAGCTTCTTCTGATAACCAACAGGGCTACAAATTTTGACCTGAAAAAATATGAAGGATAATTACTGAATTTCATAGCATCCTAAGATGGTTACTGTGAACTAAAAGTTTAAACACTGATTTGGGTTTCCTCTCTTTGGCAAATGTACTTTTTTTTAATTCGACTCAGGACAGTAGTGAAGTGGTTATATACATTTCTAAGATTTTTTCTGAGTATATGATCAGCACCAGGTACTTACATTAACACCACAAAATCTAATTGTACTGCTGAAGCCATCTCTTTTATAATTACTTTACTATTAACTTCAATAATAATTGACACATTTACTTGCAGTCAACAGATTTGCTTACATGACTTAAATTATGAGCAAGTGAGCTACAGAGTAAATTAGATTGGGAAAAGGACCAAATTATTCTTGAACATGGTGGTTTACAGCTTGGATATATTTCATTCACTTGGTGCTATATGCTCTTCATTAACATATATGAAATTGCCAAAAGTGTGGGAGTCCATTCACTGTTTTGTTTTTAGTTGACTCATTTCCATCATTGTAATTAAGCCTTTTTGTGCTAATTCTGGCTGGTAAATTTTAAAAATTTTATAATTTCAGATAAAAACATAAAAGCAAACCTTGGCACTGCGTTGAATCTTAAATTCCTTCTTCAAAGTAACATTTATTTAGTGGGAAGCTCCATCTTATTTTTTATAGCTATATTCACATTTCTGGTTTGATCAAGTATGCATCCTGTCAGTGTGGCATTTAAACATCAAAACATTGCAAAAGTATCAATTTTCTCCTTCTCATAATATCATTGAGATTAACTTAATAAATACACTCAGATGAAAGAAGGAAAGGTACATTAAAAGTGAAAAAAAAAACCAGTTGGAATGTCTGTATTCATTGTTCCTAAATGACTAGCAATGTTACATGAGAATTGGTTATTAATAAGAAATGGCCACATTGGGCAAGCGAAATTAAATAACTGCCAATCTTAAATACTGCTTCTGAGAAACCTTTATCAGGGAATCCGTGAACTGTAGTTAATAATTTGAACTAGGTAAGTATATGTAACTCTGTACAAACATTTGTGCACATATACAGAATCTGTGTACATAAATGATATACCTTCATGAAAAGCCATGCTTTTGTTTATTATTTCAGATGTACATTACCAACACAATCAAAGCCAAAGGAACTAGACTTGCTAAGCCAGTTCTGTGCTTGGGATTAATGTGTTTGGCCTTTCTTACTGGACTCAACAGAGTAGCAGAATATCGGAATCATTGGTCAGATGTCATAGCAGGCTTTCTGGTTGGAATATCTATAGCAGTATTTCTGGTAAGTACAAACTTACTTACATGATTTTGGGTCCTTTAATGAACTTGTATAACCACCTGTAAAAAAAAGTTTAAGGGTGAAAGTGCAAGGGTGAGTCACTGAGTTTGTCTATTTGTCTAATTGTGATATACAAATGACTATTTATTCTGCCTGAATCTGGTTTAGGGATGAAAAGATAAATTCCTCACTTAAAGGTGAATGAAATACTTCAGGTAAAAATGGAAGAGGGCTTAAAACAGTCTTCTCTGGATGGTTTTTGTTTTGTTTTCTTTTGTTCTTTGGTGGTTCTGGGGTTTGAACTCAGGCCTTCGCTTGTTAGGCAAACACTACTGCTTAAGCTGAGTCCCAGCAATTTTTGCTGTGGCCATGATGAAGCCAGTGTCTTGCTTTTGCTGAGGCTGACAAGGACCACAATCCTCTTATTTTAGGCTTCTTTCCATAGCTGGAATGGCAGGTGCATACCACCACATCCAGCCATTGTTAAGATGGGGGTCTCTCAGAGTTTTTGCCCAGGTTAGCCTGGAACTGCACACCTCCTCATCTCACCCTTCCAAGTAGCTGAGGTTACAAGTAGAATTACAGATGTGAGCCACCAGCACCTGGCCCCTGGACAATTTCTAAGACTGGGTTGATTGGATATTTTTAGGCTTTTCTGAAGTATCTAGAACATCCCAGGACCCCTTTGTGCCTCACCCCTGTGCTGCCTGTGAGCCCCTGTGTCACATCCACTACGACAATGTTTATTTATGAGACGAGCCATTTCACTTTAAGAATGAAAATTTCACAGTCTGCCTCCAAGACAGTACCATTTCAAATCATATATGAAAAGCATATACAGTGGCTTGTAATGAAGTAAGAATACCACATTTACTCATATTATAAAATGTCCTTGGAATATTTCTATAGGTTCTGGTTGTTGGAAATGTATTTTAGCCCAACTTGAGAGTATCAGATCATTGTAAGCACTGGCATTTTCTACTAGATGATAAAATGTGTATGATACATATCAAAACATTTTTGCACAGACACATTATAATTTAAGAAATACTTTTCATTTGATTACACTTGAATTGTTCTTTAACTTTTCCTTCCTCTCCCTCTTTTTACTAGTCAATCATTACAGAGCAAAAATGCCTGTGTACTTTTCCAGTTAACAAATGCTTGAACACAGTTGATGTACCTGGTGTTTGAAATGGGTTGTTTCCTCTAGAGTCTCTTGTGGCAAAGTGGTGACCCTGACCTCATCTCTAGTCTACATCCTATGCTTCATGTTTGAATAATGTCACTTGTTCTGTTTTCCAAGGTCATTGGGAAATTTATGTCTGGTTGCTGTGCTTTGTTGTTTTTTTTTTAAGTCAGAGATTATTTAAATTTAATAAAGTTTATTTGAGAAAAAAAAAGAAACAGGCTCTAGAACTGGGCCAACTTGGTCCGGAATGCCCACTCTTCACATGTGTGAGTTCCAGTTATAGCCAGAGAAAAGGAAGTGATTTAAAGGAGCAACCTGATTGGCTGTAGTTAGTATTTGCCTTATGTGGTTATGTGTGGCAGCTTTGAGCCTCTGATTGGCTGGAGGTTCCTCAGCTATAACTGGCTAAGACTCAGTTTCTTGGTTACAAAGGAAGACTTCTAGATTGAGATATAGTTTGTTTATTCATCAATTTTTGCAGGCATTTTAAGTCAAATACGGAAACAGACGTGGGCCAGACCTACCAATTTAACACTCCCAATTTAAAACCTTACCAATTTAAGACCTGTCTGTCTTAGAATAATTTGCAGCCTCGGGTGAAACCTGGAGCCCCAGTTTGGAACAAAAATCTTGCCTTGTTTTCACTCACCATAGTTGAAACTGGTTAACATTTTTTAAAAAAGAAACAAGATTATGGTGGCTCATACCTATAATCTCAACTCTTGGAAGGGGGTCAGGAAGATTGAGGTTACAGTGTGTCTTGGGCAAAAGTTAATGAGACCTCTCCCCATGCCTCCACCAACAAATCTTGTGGTTCACATCTATAATCCCAGCTATGCAGAAGCATAGATAGGAGGATCATAGTCTGAGGCCAGCACCGGGTAAAAATGTGAGACCCTTTCCAAAAAATAACTAAAATGAAAAAGGGCTTGGGGAGTGTTGCTCAAGTGGTAGAGTGCTTGCTTAGCAAGCAAGAAGCCTTTGGGTCGTAACACCCTCCTCACCCCCAAACAAAGACCCGTGCATAAATCCTATGGAAATAGTCAATACTAGACAAAGAGCACAGCAGTAATAAAAATGTCAGAACACAAGCATGAGATTTAACTCCTGGGTCCCTTACAACTTCCCAGGCATCTCATCACACTTCCTGTGGATGGTCTTAGGTGGCTGTTGTCATCATCCCTTACTTCTAGGGAGCAACTCACACTTTGAAAACCCCAAACCTGAACCCTAGGCACTTCCCACTCTCAGAACCTTGTGGTGAATGATAGCTGGACATGGATCCCTAGTGAGAGTTAAAGTCTGATTTGGGATTCAGATAGTAATAATCAGGTCACTCCCTTAAATGTCTCCCCACTCTCTTCCATCATGAACAAACATTTACTGAGTCCCTGCTCTAATCCACGCACAGTGCTTGGTACAAGGAATAAATACCTGACAAAGATATAATGCATGTACTTAACCGATCATCCTCAGGTGGGAAGAGCAGACAGAAGTACCATTACCGAAGAGATAAACCCTGCTGCAAGTAGGCACAGATCAGAAAGGGGAGATGATTCATCAACTTGAAAAGTCTAGGCTTGGCGTAGGGAGTAAGGGACAAAGGGAGGCACCAGGCCATAAGAAACACTTCATAAAATCAGCTTACGTGGAGCTCCAGTTGTATTCTAGGCCAGGGCCCAGCTTGTGCAGGAGAGAGCATGGCGTTCTGGAAGGCACCAGTTCTCCAGCACAAGTGACAGGTGAGGTGGGGGTGGAAAATGACAGGGGATATTCCAAATGGTTTTGCATGTCATGAGAACATCTGGACTTTTGTTTAAAATGGAGGTCATTTAAGAGCATTGTCAGACTTCAACTGAGTTGACACAAAACAAACAAAACCCCAGCCCAGTGGACTCCTCGTTCCTTCAGGTATTTAGCTTGGACCATGGAGTCATCCACTTAGCTTTTTTGAAGCTCGGTATCTCCCTCATCAGTGAGTCTAATCACAGCCTCCCTCTTGGGTTCACAAAGGCTAAGTGAAGGAGTGCGTGTTCCCTGAGTTGCTTTGTGAATGACTGAAATAGGTGCCATAAGTGATTGTTTTTCTCATTCCTTCAACCCTGTAAGATTTGTACTTGGAAGAAATGTTTGCTGGAAAATAAAACCCTAGGTTAAGCAGAACCAAGGAAATAAAATGGTGAAATTAGTCCTGAGCAGCAGGGAGTGAGGAGAGGGGCTCCAGGAGGAGGTGGGAAGGTGGGCTGAGGAACAGTGGAGGTGAGGCAGATGAGGCAGAGGGAGCAATCTATGATGATGACTCCCAGGTGTCTCATTTGGGCAACTCAGCAGTGCTTTTGTTTTGAGCAGTGACTCCACCCTTGCCTTGCAATCTCCTGGTGTGTTTCCAATTATCTTACAACACATACAGGATTGTAAAATGACTCCAAGATAAAATTAACATTAACCTACTCCAGGCCTCTTATGTCTTGGTTAAAGAACATCTCCTCCCATCACCCAGACTTTTGCTAGCATTTGCCTTTGACTCATCCTCCTGGTTCATCCCCCACAACCAGGGATTCATCTACTTCAAGTTCATTTCCATTTACAAAAATATTTTTCCCATATCTGCTTTTCTGGCTAGAACCTCTCAATCTGAAGATTATTGCTTCTCATCTCCGTTATCTCTATAGGTTCACAGCTGCCCCTTTGCTTCAGACTTTCTTCTAAACACCCCCTCCGCCCCCAATTCTGGTTCTATGTACATTTTAACAAGTCACTGCTAATGGCAAAACAAAACAAAAAGCAAAACCTCATTTCTACTGCATCAAATCCGGACACGTCCATTGCATGTCTGGGGTTCTCAGTTATCTGGCTGCACCTTTCCTAGTGAAGTATATTTTCCCCTTTCACTGTGCATAAATCCTGCACTTTGAGTACAATCAGCTTCATTCCCCATCATAAACAAGCTGTGTCCATCCTACACATTTGCTACAGCAGGAATGTCCTTTCTTCTGCATGTATCAGAGAGCAGAGCAGAGAGATGTGGGTGAGAAAAACTTACATTTGGGGTTTGCCTTTGTCACTTGCTGGTCCTATAATTTTGAACAAGTCACTTAACCCATGTTACTCCTAAAATAATGAGGCATTCTCTGAACTATGAGCAAAATGACTACTCCCTTCCCCAGGATTTCTCTTATTCCCTTTTTTACTTTTCTCCAAAACACAATTCAGATCTTTTTATATCACATCTAACATTTTTGTTTTCATTTTGTTTCCAATCCCATTAGAGACCAGGCTCCTTGACGAAAAGAAATCTTTTGTTTGTTTTACTCACTGTGCATCTGCAGTTCCTAGAACAGGGACGGCATATAGGAGGTGCTGAGTAAATGTTTGATGAATGAATGAATGACGAATTGTTTGATTTGCTTCTCACAGTTCCTTTAACGGTTAAACGAGTCCCGTATGTGGCCAGGGCAGCCCGGTGCCCGGACAGAGAAAGCACTGGGCATCATGGTCCTCCCCTTTGATAGCTATTCAGTCCTTTGCACAGCTGAGCTTTGGCTCAGTCAATTCCAATTTTCCTATGCAGTGTGCTGAGGACCTGATTCCTTTAATTTCTACTATGTTCTCGGTTTGTCCTGGTTCCATCTTGCCAGGAATTATATTGCTTTTAAATGTATCACTCATCCCGTATGCATTTGGCTCATGGATAGACACACAAAGCAAATACTAATCCAATAATTATTGGTGATCAATCAAAATTATTTTATAAAAACTGTGTAATTCAACATACTTCCAAAGCAAGGTATTACAGGGTCAGTTAGGATAAGTTCAAATTCATTGAGCCACAGCAATACTTTGTCATGTTACCTTAAACAACAGTAATCTCTCATGTGATTCTTACTAAATTAGTTCCACTGATCCTCACGATAGCTCATTGAGTATATTGTCTTCAAAGAAATCAGAGGCCTAGTTCTATTAAATAGATTTCCCATGAACTTTGATCACAAAGATAGTGTGTGAAAGAGCCCAGAATTGAGATGATCCAAGGCCCATGAACTTAATGCCTTGCAGTGATGATATTTCGTTGCTATAACAGAAGAGGAAAAGCGATCACAGATGAAGCAGATTCATTTCCCATCACGACTGGATAAAGAACTATATGTGTAGCAGTGATTTATTAGTGACATTTTTGTAAGAGAGTGTAGAATTATGCACACAGAAGCCACATCTATAGAAATATAATGTATATAATTATTTATTTATATTGAACTATAATTTATAGAATTTATATAAGCTTATGCAAACTATAGTTTATAATTATTTATATAAAATATAATTGATATAAATTTATAAAATATAATTTGTAATCAATTACTGTTTGGAAGGTAATTGATTTTAAGTAATATACGCACATCAGAAAGTTTGAGGATGCCTGGTCTGAATGTGTGTCCATTCCAGTCATTGTGGCGGTAGGAATACAAGGATGAGAAAAAGAAAAACAGGTAACATCCTTGGTTTGTGAAGCAGACAGTCTTGGAAGAGAAACACAGCAATCAAAGACTTGCTATGACTGATGTAAAGTTTCCTGCTGTGACAGGTGTGCTGATAAAAAGAATTATAGTTCCGTGTGCACAAAACAGCACGTTGTCCTTCTCTAGCCAGGGGCTCAGAGAAGTCTTCTGTGGGAAGTCAACGCTGAGGTTGCACAGGATGACCGGTTAGATGTGGCATCCAAGATGGTAGAGATGAGAAGTATTCCAAGTAAAAGAACATGAGAAGGGAAAAGGAAAAGGTGTTTGGGAAAGTGAGAGAAAGAAGGTTACAAATGTGGGTTAGAGTTAACACTTGAAGAAAAATGGGAATCCAGTTCACAAAATGGTTTTAGGGAATGACATATCCAGCTTGTGTTTGGAACATTCACCCTCATGTCATTACAGGAAATGGATTGAAGAGGAACAAGACTGCACTTAGTAGGACGGTTTAGAAAGGTGTGCCGTGAATCCAGCCAATAGGTGGTGGATGGTTGGTTCTTGAAGTTGGTATAGATAGAGTAAAGCAGATAAAAGAAATCAAGTTTTTAGGAAGGAAAGCTGAGCAGATTCAGCGAGTGGTTGAGTACAGAGGGTATAAAAGACGAACCCAACTTTTATGTCATGTGCAACTGCACTGGGATGGGGGTGGAGGATCTCTCTAAGAGGATCCAGGAGTGGGGTCAGGAGATGGGTAAAGCTTTAATTCAGTGGTGAACATTTATTAAATATGTCATACCTTTGTCAACCAAAGAAATGGAGGTAACTTAGTGATCTGTTACAATATCTTCACTTTCTAAGTGAGAAAACTGAGACCCAGAGAATCATCCAGAACATACAGATGAAGAATCAAAACCTACACCTTTTGCTTTTTATTATTATTTTCACTAGCAGTAAATCAGTTCTTGTTAGCAGACAAAACATTAAATACTTGCATATTCTCTAAAGAAAATTTAGTAATTTCCTTCTTAATAACAATAATAAAAAAGAATCAATAAGTTAATAGTTCATATTTAGTAAGCATCTACTGTGTGTTAGGTGCTTAAGTATTTCAAATAGGAGTTCTCTGCTGCTTCAGTGGTATTAACCTCATGTTTCACTAAGGCAAAGAGATAGCCAATAGATCCTTTTACAATCCTAAATAATTAAAAATAATGAATAATGCTCAAAGCCACAACTTCTAAACACAGAACAAAGAAAAAGAAAAAAACTTGTGTTAATTTCAGAAGCCCATGTTACCATTAGATAAACTTCATCTCAAGAATTCCAGATGTCTGTGCATCTCACAAAGTTTTACTTCAGATTTGTCAGCAATTTTATGTGCTAAATTTCCCAATAATTTATAACACTAATGAAAAAGAAAATGTGTTTGAATGTATGTGTGTGGTGTGTAGGATGGATGTGAAACTGCTGATTTGTTTTATTGTCGTTATGAGCTAAAATTACTGATTTTATCCTTTGTATTCTAAAAGAGTGGTCAATCAGAAAACTACAACCGACAGATCAACTTTGACCCACTGCCTACTTTTGCAGAAGAAAGTTTATTGGCACATTAATAAACTATTTATTTATGAACTGACTTAATGTCTGCTTTTCCATGGAAAGGACAGAGGTTGAGCAGTTATCACAGAGTCTGTAATTTGACAAAGTCAAAAGTATTTACACTCTTCCCTTTCCAGACGAAACTTCCTGACCTCACCTCTCGAGCAATCAGTATCTATTTGTATAGATTTCTGTCTATCATGAAACTTGTGATGTCCTTTGACAGTAGGTTTACCAGGTCCCCATTCCCAAGCCCTTCCTGCCAACCCTTACCTTAAAGACCTTGCTGGCATCACTAAAGCTGAATCCATCAAATAACAGGATTTGATCTATGTTTCTAACCCAGAATTCTAGGATGTGGAAGAAATAAATAATAGCTTGCAGGGAAATAACTTTTTGTTATAAAATCTCATAGTATATTCTTATTTTCTAGATTTGTAAATTTTATTTAAAAACTAGAGGGTAACCAAGATTTAACTGTCTTTGAAAAATTCGGTATTAAGTCCTACAAAAGAAAAAAAACCTGTCCAATGGAGTATTTGTAAAAACATGCAGTGTAGATATATTATTATTGACTAAGTATTTACTTTTTTTAAAAGTTATTAAGTTGAAATTGCAATTAAGGTTTGTATCTTGATTTATAGTAAGAAAAAAAAAACTAAGAAAAGAAAAATCAATACCTTACTCACTTGTTAACAGTAGCAAATAATTTTTTTGCATTGTTTAGTTCATTATTTCTTAAATATGACCGACCTGCACCAGAAATTTCTACAGTGCATTTGTAAGTGTCAACTTTTGGGCCCCATCCATCACCTACTAAATCTGAAACTTTAGAAGAGGGTTTAGAAATATGAAGTTTTAACAATACCAGAACTTCATTTTTATGCACAGGAAAGAGTACGAGAACCTCTGGTTTAGTATAGATTCTTTCACCTCTGGGATGTAATCAGTTGAAACCCTTTATTGAAAGGGTTTTCTATTTCAGCAGCTGCCCTGGTAAGATACTGTTGAAATGCCAAGTATATATGGGATGCAATAATAGACAATAAGCTAGGTTAATTAAAGAAATGTTGCTAAATTAGTGCCAATAGTAGAAGGTTTATTACGGATGTAATAATCTTGATGCAATGAGAAGTAACTGGCATTTAAATTAAGTTGTAGGTTAGCCATATTAAGGAAAGGTTAGCTTGCTATGAATTTTTATAAGGTTATGGTGTTATTTTTGGATTGATCTGAACATTTAATGAAAATTTTGGAATAATAAAATTGTCATTATTAATCAAGTCACATGTTATTAGTGAATTTTCTTAAACCTAGCTGTGTTGGAATAGTTATTAAAATTATAGTTATTAAAATTTATGCAAAGTAAATCTGGATGCAAAGTATCCCACATGTACACCATTTAAGTATTTTTAACACTTTTATTACTGTGTTTAGATTCAATAAACTACTCACAAGGATGATAGTTATAGGATATATGTCTTACTGAACTGTCATTGTTTTCTGAAATTTTAGGTTGTGTGTGTGGTAAATAATTTTAAAGGCAGACAGCCTGAAAATGAGCACGTACACATGGAAAACCTGGTTCGGATGCCAGCCATCAACGTGCCTCGGGTAGAAAGTCCACTGGAAAAGGTAACATCTATACAGGTGATTCGTGACTTCCATCCTAAAATCTGATTGTCAGCAAGAACAAATCAGTAATTATTCTTGCAGGTGTATCTGGAGGGTGCCTGCACAGTTCTAGTTGGTTTACTTAACCTCAGAATCTAATGTGCTATTAGCAAGAATTCAGTCACTGAAAAGATCATCTTAGAAAAATGAATACCACATTTAAAAAAACCTGTCTGTATCCCTTGTGCTAAAAGCTGAGAACCTGTACATGGAATCTGTTCAGTGCTTTGCTGCAGCTTCCACGTAAAGCACATTGCACACTAGTCTCTCACAGGAAATTTAAGAAGATACTATTACTTGAGAAGATGTGCATTTTTCATAAAATGTATTCCATCTTTCCTTGCCCCATGTCTATGTGAAAGTGCATCAATTATACAATTGATTATACAATTCTTGGCACTCGGTCAAGGCTGAATATTTGCTGAATTTCAGTGTACATCTCCTCTTTTTGTGATAAGGAATCTTTGAAGTAAGCATGTTGCTTTTCACTACAGCTCATGTGGCAAGTGCTTGCATTATTCTCTTGAGTAATTTGATTTTAATTTTGATAGTTACAGAATGACAATAGTTTCTCAAAGCTGACCCTCTGAGGAAGGAAAGGGAGCCTTCGTTTAAATTTGGTCTGCAGGCATGGCCAATAATTTTAGTGTTATTAGGCCACACTATCATTCTCTTATTGTTACTTGTTTGGGTTTCTTCTAGAAATTAGACACTTACATAAGCTCCTGATAAACTATAAGCACTGAGTAATTATAGCATGTAAGCGTGCTTTATTTTAATGTAAGTGATTTATTCCTTAATTATGGGGAGTTTTTCATATGGTTTCTGAAAGTTAAGTAAATCTGAACATTAATTGTGTTTGGTTTTATGAAAAGAATTAAGCGTTTGTGGAAAGTAGCCCATCACACCCCACTGTCCACTCAATAGTCAAGTTACCAATGACTTCGTTACAACTTTTCGAATCATGAAAAGCCTAAGTGTGGGTCATCAGTGAAATACTGACTCAGTGGTGGCCCATTCCTGCAATGGGATCCAGTGTGGTATGGTGTGGTGCATGTGCTTGTAGGACCTGGTGTCAGACTGGCTGGGTGTTTTGGACAATTTCAACCTTAGGACACTCATTAAAATACTCAATGACTCAGTTTTCTTTTTCACAAATTGGCCATTATGGGAGTTCAATAAGCTGTCATTTCTAGGCCTTTTGGCTAGGATTGAGTGGAGAGTTGAGTGAGCTAATGGTAAAGCACTGAGAACAGTGTCTGGAACCTGTGAGACTCAATAATTGCTACTTATTGCTCAGCAGTTAAAATGGAGTGAGTAAATCGAGGTGCAGAAAGTTTTCCAATATGTATTGTAAAGTTTTAAAAGAAGTGTTATGCATATAAAATACGTGTATGTATCTAATGAAGCCACTTATTCAGAATTACCACACAAGAATGCACAGAGGCAAAGATGGGAACACTGCAGCTTCAAGCCACCCTATGCAAAAATGTTGGCAAGACTATTTCAAAAACAAGTCAGATATAGTGGTGTATACCTGTAATTCCAGCTACAAAGGAGGCAGAGATAAGAGGATTACTGTCCAAGGTCAGCCTGAGAAAAATATGGAAGACCCTATCTGAAAAGTAAACTCAACAAAAAGGGCTGGAGGTGTGGCTTGGGTGTTAGACCACCTGCCGGGCAAGCCATGTTCCAGAGTTTAGTGTCTGATATAACCAAAAACAAAACAAAACAAACAAACAAAACAACCCCCCAACACATACACACAAAGGATACTTGCCTTTAGTAGGACAGAAAGGAGCATATGGACACACACACACACACACACACAGAGAAAGAGAGAGACAGAGAGAGAGAGAGAGAGAGAAAGAGAGAGAGAGAGAGATGGAGGGGGTGGGAAGAAGAGAACAGCAATGCTTAAACCTAAGAAGAAAACTGATTATCTAAAATCCTGGTCCTCCCCTTCTCTCTATAGATTAGATAGATAGATAGGTAGGTAGGTAGATAGATAGATAGATAAATAGATATTTTCTCTATCTTTCTCTTCTATTTCTATCTTTGTCTCATTAAATAATACAGTATTCATGAATAATTTTATGAGAAAAGATCATTACAGTTTTAAATATTCAGATTTTTAAGCTGTCTTCTGAAGAACTCCTGGTTATGCTCCCTCATTAGGTTACTGATATGTTTTGATTGACCAAAATCCCTTGAAAAAAAATTCCTCCAAGGTGATTTAAATCCCTGTGCTCCTTCCTAGTGGCTCACACGATCATTTTGAAAATGGTTGGTTGTTCTCTGCCAACGTAAACGTGGAAGTTCTATTTGTAGCTCCTATGCCTTCACACCCAGGGTCCAGTACTCCTAGCATCCCTTGTCAGCCCTGCATTGAGCTGTGTAGGGGTCACTCATTCACAGGATCCACAAAGTTCCCACCCAGCCAAGGACCCAGGGAACCATTTTTCTTTCCTAGATCACACTGTTCCTTTTCCCAAACTCATTTTTTCTGCTTTGTCCTTCAAAGGCTCCTGCATCCCAACAGAATCTGCAGTGTGGGTGGCTGGCTCCAGGATGTTTCCAGAAACCTAAAGACATTATTAATTTCCCTTGGGAATCCAGGAAGCAAAGGTGTGGCTCTCCTTCTAGGAAGAGGAAAAGTAGGCATTTCCAGTTTCATTATCCTTAGGCTCCTGTATTAATTAGAGTAAAGGCAGCATTGATACTTTTTTTTGCAGTAAACATAATAATAAAGTTTATTAGGAAAAGAATTTAGTCTAACAGAATAAAGTAGGGAGAAATGGGGAAAAGGGACCTTTTCTGTTCCATGCAGGAAATGAGAGAGAAGACTCCAGGAATTGATATTTAATTGGCTGTGTCACAAGAGTGAGAATTAGTAAAACTTTAGGAATTTCTATTACATACAGTAAAAATAAGCTCAACTGGAGAAAATTTCCCCAAAAGGCAATTAAAATTTTTCTTTGGTATTAAGGATGTGCCATCGATGATGCAGGAGTGGCTAAAATCCTCTAGAATCCCACTAATCCAGAATTTCAGTGTGAGGACCATCTAAAAGACTGAGGAGTTTACATTGTTTAGACACATTTCAGCACATTGAACCAATACCACTTTGAATAGATTTAGCAATGGGCAAGTGTATCCTGCGCCCCTTCCCAGTGCCTCCAAATAAGTTTTCTTTTGATCACACATCTCACTAATATAGGCTCATGTCTGGTGAAGGAATCCTTTTCTAAACTGAGTGAGTACCCCAAAACTGGATGGGCAGCTACCTCCACTCAAAAAAATAAATAAATGAAAACAAATGACAACAACAGAAACCCAAGCAAACAAAGGAAACAATTGCTTTCAAGGACCATACTGTCCTGTGGTGGAAGACAGGCTGCACAGAACTGGTCTTCCTGGTGAGTCCACAAACACAGGAATGAAGCTACAGAAATAACCTGATCTTCCTGGTGATGCCCATGGTCTCACCTCTTCACACGTCCCCTTTAAGATAGTATATCATCAAAATGATGATACACAACTCCAACTCTTCCACTCAGAATCTGTGTGGCAGATTCTCTAGCAATTGATGGAAGGAGTTAAAAGGATCATTGATGTGTCCTTCCTCCTTCCATTTAGCAAAGTAAACTGAGGTAAATTATGCTTTAAGCATGAATATATCAAGACAAAAACTTAAGTCCTTTAAAATGATTTTGTGACACAGAAGAGATAAAATGTATCTTTTTTTTAAATGACCAGAAATTTAATTACATTTATTGCAGATGGCAGCTTCATTCCACAGTAAAGGAAATTAAAACGTGAGGTTGGGTGCAGTGGTTCACACCTGTAATCCAGCTGGGGATCTGGAGGACAGCAGACCAGCTGGAGGAAAAAAGTTAATGAAGTTCTTCTCAACAAATAAAGCTAGGCATGGTTGCATGTTCCCATCATCCCAGCTACGTGTGAGGCTTAAGTAAGAGTATCACAGTCTTGCAAGACCCTATTGGAAAAATAACTAAGCAAAAAGGGGTAGGGTGTAGCTCAATTGGTGGAACTCTGAGTTCTAACTCTAGTGCAAAAGAGAGAGAGAGAGAGAAAAGAAAGAAGAAAGGAAGGAAGCAAAGAAGGAAGGAAGGAATGAAGGAAAGAAAGAAAGAAAAGGGAGTAAGGAAAAGGACAAAAAAAGGAAAGGTGAAAGATAACTGGTAAAACTAAGAAACTAATGTAGAAAAACAGATAATTCCATTGCAGGATTAGAAGTGTACTAGAACCATAAGGAGAATAAATAATCCATGCTAGAGAAAGTAAAACCACTTAAATTAAGACAGGTTTTGTGGTAAAAGAACAAGAGAAGCAAACTGCCCTGAGAAAAGGTAATAGATTTGGAGGCCATACACAGAAATCAACCTTATGAGTCACCATATAGCCTGAAGAAGAAGGCAGATCAAGCAATAGTACTATTCAGATATTATGCTTTATGGAAACTTTTCTTCCAAATTAATGCTTGAATTTTGAATCTGGAAGGGTTACCCTGATACAAGACAAAACTTAAATGTATGTCAGAAATTCTGCATTTTATACTGCTGATCTTGAATATCAATACTGAAGGAAGAATCCTATAAACACCATGGTAGATGACAATTTTAACTGCTTCTTTCCTTTCTGCTCCAGTTACTTTGGACTTGGTCAATAACCTGTGAATAGGCTTGATAGATACCTCGTCAATCAGAAACTTGAGTGAAATTGTGAAAACACTAAGTCAGAAAACTAAGTTAACTAGCTGAGGGTAAATAGCACGTTGGCCTCAGGTTTCTCCTTCAGGAGGGTGTCTCCAGTTCCCAAGGAGTAAGTTTGTGACACACGAGTTCTATTCTCACCCAAAAGTTGTTTGAGCATTAAGATTACCTTAAAATTTCAGCTATGTAAAAATTCAGGGATTATACTACATAAATTTATAAGAAAATGCTTACCATCTAACTAAATAATTGCCAAGACCTGGGACTCTCAAGTTGAGAAAGTCATGAGATGAATGAATTGTCATACAGAATCAAATCCTCTTAAGTATAGAATTAATTGGAATTGGAATTAACTGTGGTAAGTACAGTAACAGAAACACTGCAAAATTATGACATTTGCTTAAAGACAAGATTTGTAGGGCTGGGGGCGTGGCTCAAGCAGTAGAGCACTTGCCTAGCAGGTGCCAAACCCTAATTTCAAACAGCAGTACTTCCAAAAACCAAAGAAAGAAAGAAAAACAAGATATGTAACAAGAAAATAATATAGCAGTGAGAAAATGAAACACAAATCCTATGTAACACCAGCACAAGTACAAAAGCATGCAAATTTCCAGATTTGATGAAGGACGGACTCATTCTTAACGCTTCACTCAGCATTGCTAACTAGAAAATTGTTCAAGCACTTTGGAAAAATTAAAATTGCCAAGAGTAGTTTAAAATAAATTAAAGTCAGATGACTAAGTGTAAAATGTAAACAACACGTGCCAGAAGATTGATATCTGTAATATATAAACATCCTAATGGAAAAAAAAATGGGAAGGTTCACGAGTAGGCAAATAACTAGTGACCAAATTCAAATGGTAAGTAAATACACAGAAAAGTAATCGTTTTGAATGAAAGTTCACAAAGCATCTTTTACTTGACATTAAAAAGTTCATTCTTACCCTGGGAGCAATTGGAAGCCATTGACGAGTTTAAGGAAAGAAACATATTCAGAATGGAGACCAAATTTCAAGACAGCAATACTGAATAAAAACAACAAGATCTTTGAGGCTGTTGAAGAAAAATCCAGTTGAATACTACACACAAAGTGGGCAAGAGCTCAATAGATCCTATTATGTCATTTTGACTATCCAGGCATCATTGGGCAAAGTCTGCTTTTAACCAGGTGCTGATCTGATCTCAGAAGTTATCTGTCCTCATGATTTACAGTAAGCAAAGGCAGCTAGCCAGGGTGTCACTAAGAAACCATCCCCCACCTCACAGAACATGCAGATCCCTCATTTATGTCATTTTCCCTCCTCTCTTCAGAGTCCTTTTGTTCACACTCCAGTGGGTAAGGAGCACAACTGTCCTCCTTCCAAATGATCTCCGGGTTCAACAGCAGCAAAGCATTGAGGGCTTTTCCTTTCCCTCTGTCTTGAGCCAAATGCCAAGAGGCAATCCTATGGAAAATGATGTGTGCCTTATCAATTTTAACCAATGCTCTGTAGAAAGGGGCGTGCTATATGACAAGGGGTGAAATGCTTAAAAATAAATATAAGAATGCATAGGATTTGATAGAAAATGGAGTATTTCTAATAGATCTAAGAAGAATTAATGTCCACATAGTTTTATCCATGCTATTCTCACAGGTTACTGTAGCCACTTGTGCCTAATTTGAAAGCTAAAGTAGATAAGGGAATGGTGAAGGGAGTGAATTCAAATATGACATATTTCATATATTATAAGAACTTTTGTAAATGCCACAATTTACCACCATCCAGCACAATAATAAAAAAAAAAGCCAAGTAAAGATAAGCTTTTTGAGAAAATGTCTTTTTCCCATTTAAACCTAGACATTACTTTCTGTTTGGTTGATGTGACCTTAATCAATTGAAGCAAGGGGAATTCTCTCTTGCCCACCAGGGAGGAAAAGTAATGGCGAGAATGGTTTATTGGTATGCTTAATTGTATAGTTAGGGTAAGGGGTTTTTCACCAGCCTGTACCAACCAACAGAGCTCATCACACAAAAGTACCCCCTGCTTAACAGAAGCAATGGTTGAGTGAGTCATAAGCAGTAATGACAGTTCCAAAAATCTAGACGTGGTATCATGAGTGTGTACTATTACAGTTGCCCAATGGCAACTGCAAAGGCAAATTATACCCATGCAGAAATTCTAAGAGAACTCACAAACTCACAATGACCAGGGAAGCATGTACCTTGACCTTCACATTGACTCCTTTTGCAGATTACAGGATTACAAAGTGAAGCATGAGCTGATGGGGGGGGGGGAGGTGTGGAGAAGAAAGCCAAGCTTTGGCAGCTCCAAACCCTGGGTTCAAAGTTGAAGTTTGATTCCTCTACATAATAACCAGATGGAATTAGACAAATTACTCCTCATTGCCTTACTCAAAAATTTGATACAATGCTGGTTCCCCCAAGGGTAAGTGTTGCAATTAACAGGTCACAGATAAGCTTCTTGGTACTTTACTCAAGTTCCTTCCTGAAACAATAATAATTCCCTTAATGGGATTTCTGTTTGATTTGGGACTAGAATATCCTTATAAAATGTTTCATGGATTTAAAAGTTAATGTAGGTTGTCTATTTCATATGTAGCACATGTAGCAAAAAATACTCTGTTATAAAATGTTGCATGTAAATTTTACATTGTAGCGACAGCAAAACGATCCTGTGGCTTCTTGCCAAGGCAAATATGATGACCTATTACCATGTCCCGGGAATAAATCCCTTGGATGTTTCAGAATGTGGTACATGCATAGATAATTCTGACAATCTATTTAAGATTACAGCTTTTCTGTAATGCAAGTCTGTTTGGCAGAGCTGCAGAACTGTAGCATAAATGTTATATGAGACCATGTCAAAAACAACTTTATTAGTGATTGGATATTGGAAATAGTTACTAGAATGAGATATATTCATGTTTAGACATTTTTCCTCAACCTAAACTTTGAACGTTTATGAAAAAAATTTGAAGTGAGTCAACGTTCACAGTTCTCATTTGTTAAATTCAATTTGCTTAAAAAACAAATTGAAAATTAAATCTTTAAAATTCCAACAAGCATTAGCATTTTGGGGGTTAAAAATACTGAACATTCTGCTAATTGCTTTGCCATATGTCATTTTCCTATTTGCATATGCATGTATGCACTATTTATTTTTCCAGGCTACTTATGAATTATAATATACTTCACAGAGAATAAAAGCTAGATTCCCCTCCCCAATGCACTTATCTAACTGGTTTTCCCTTTTATAAAAGCATCTTTCAGTAAATTAGTTTCAAATGTAGACAACAGGCATTCTCATTTATCTGAATAAATGAGAATTGATGAGTGTATCTTAAAATTATATGATTAGTTCAGCCATTAGTTAAGGAGAAAATAAACAGTGATAGATTAAAATTCATTTCCAGTGCACACATTAATTAGCTGTACGTGGGAAACTGCTCACAGCCTCTGGTGCTCTCAATCAGATCTGTGTCCTGAGAGTGAACCATCCTAGAACCACTGCTGATGCCTTCAAAATCAACCAGGAGTACCACAATACTGTGAAAACACTGCAGAAAAAATGTAAACTTTTGACTAAAACTAGTCAACTAAAATAAACGGCCCAAGTCAGAGTCTTAGAAAATGGCCACTACTTTTTATTGTTTTAGTGAAAGAAGCAACCATGAAGTAAACAATTTGTGTACATTGCTTAAAATTTGAAAACTCAATGCTGGGGGTTTTGCTCAGTGATAGCTCGCTTGTCTAATGTAATCAATGCCTTGTGTTCAACTTTCAGTACTGAGAAAAGAAAAGAAACAGAAAATCCAGATAGACAAAACAAAGAAATAAAGAGGCAGTATCCACTTCCCGTCATATGAGCACTTGGAACATTCTCTTAATGTAGTTTTCAAGACCCTGTGGGTCTATGAATTTGTGCACATGTAAGATGTGTGATATCTCTGTTAGGTCACATAATAATACATCATAAATATGTGCAATAATGACTGATCATATGAGCATAGCAGTAAACATAGTCTTCGGTTACAGATTAATGTCTTCAGTTATGAAGTGAACCTTGCACAAAAATATTGTAAGGGCACAAATATGAAGGGAAATAAAATGGCAGAAGTAACTTAGTTTTAGATAAAGAAGACAGGAAGACATCCTTAAAAGAAAAACAAATAGGGAGATGTGAGAAACAGGCTTTTCACACAAGAGGTAAAGAGCAGTGGTCTTTTTTCTGAGATAAGGGAAACAAAACCTTTTTAGAGGCAGACTTCTAAAGCGTTAAAATATAGACCTCCTAAAAGAAAGTAACCCAGAAAACTTCCCCAAATAAATGAAAAGGGGGTCTCATCAGAACAATGAGCGGTAGTCATAAAATGTCCCTGACAGGTTTCAAGGAGAGGATGGACTAAAGAGACCCTCTTGGAATGTCCAGTCCGATAAGGATGGGGGCAGCCAGATGCCTGGGTTCAGCAAGAAGTTAATTAGACAGCCAATTATAGGTACAGCTTCAAAGTAGAGTGTGGGGGTGCCTAATGTCAGCCCCTATTTAATCTCATGAATTTCAACCATCCTTTGGCTTAGCTCTTTCATTAAGTCCCACCCATTAGGATGCTTTGTTATCCTTTCAATAAACTCTGTGCTTGCTTTTCCCTTACTCCTGCTCTGTGGTGTAAACTTGCTTTGACTCTTAATGGCTTCAGTCATCCACTGCACTAGGACACAAACCTAGGGAACAACAATCCAGTCTTGTATCAATATCATTTACGTTTTTGTAGAAATGATTTGCGCGTATCTTATCTCCATTTTACTGAGAAAGAGACACAGAGAGGTTAGGTCATTTGCCTAAGGTCACAAAACAGGGCTGGGTTTTGAAACAAAAATACAAAACTATATTTTCCATTCTCATGGAAATATATTCAGTATTTGGTCAAATTCATGATTTCTCTGCTCTACAATAATATGAATTTATGTGGAAAAAAGTCATATTCCATAGAAATTCTGCATCCATTGCCTTTGCTAGGCATAAAAGATGCCTTTACTCCCAATTTTCCACAATTAAAGACAATACCAGGGTAAACATCCCTAAGATATCTATCATTGCATGACTAATTAATACTTTAGAATGTAGTCATAGGAATGAAAGTGCTGAAGCAAAGAGATGGACGCTCTTAGAGCTTTTGTTTAATTCAGATGTTTTGTCCTGTCCGTCAATGGACTGTATTACCAATCTTAGAGGACGAAATGAATGGAGCATCTCATTTCAGTATATGCTGTTTGAATATTTTTCAATGAATTTATTTTGTATTTTTCTTTTGTGATGGAAACAGTCAGATGTTGGAACAATGATTTGATAACTGATAGGCCAAATTCTATTCTCCTGTGGACCTTTAGAGAGTTCAAGGCTAGCAGTCCTATTTTTTCCTCCATTTGGGGAATATCCTGAAAATTTCCCTTTCCTAGAAGCCTACAGTTCTGACAAATGCCTGCCATCATGGCATCATCAGCAGAATCAAGTCAGAGAACATGGCAATCACTTCAAGATATTTCTTCCCCTTTTGTCCTCAGCCCCTCCTTCAACCCCCACTCCTGGAAACCAGTGACCTGCTTTCTGTTCCTGTGATTTGCCCTTCCCAGGGTGTATAAAATGGACTGACAGAAAATGCGGCCTTTTGAGCTGATTTCTTTGTTTTAAGTACCGTCAGTAGGCTTTTCCTCCTTTCTCTCTTTTGCTGAGTTATATTCCCTTGTGTGGCTATGTCGCAGCTCCTTTACCCATCAGCTAATTTAAGGACATGTGAGTTGTTTGACACTTGGGGCAACTATGAATAAAGATGGTGGAAACAGTCATGTGTACATTTTTGCATGAATGTAATTTTTCCTGCTTTTGTCTATATACTTTCAGTGAATGCTGGGATATGTGGCTTATAAGATAAATGTATATTTACCTTTACAAAAGATTTTCCAAATTATCATGTCTACTGACCCTCATGATTTTAAACAGTTCTGAAATGTGTCTTGCTGTGACACCTGTGGATTTTCACTGACTGGTGCCTCTGTAAAAATAAGCAAACTGAGGAGTTTTAATCAGCTTCTGGCTATGAAAGAATGCATCCGTCACTTAGACCAGTATCCATCTCCTCCAATTCTTCTCTTTCAGGAGGCACCAGGTTGCATGTTCAGCAGATCTACAATATTTTGAAAAGCTAAAGAGAACTGAAATAAATAGGGAGGTTCCAGTTAAAATGCTACTGTGAAACAAGACATGGGTAAAATTTGTGGATGAGTTACCTTTCTTATCACCAGCTGTTGTGCATAGCAGAATTTTATTGGTAATCAGGTTTGTAGTCAATAAAACATGACAGATATCAAATAAGAAGTCCCATGGTGCATTTTCCAGGACTCATGAACTTTCAGTGTTAGAGGGAGAGATAATTTTATAAGCATTACAGAAGATGGGGATGATAGCTGTTTCAGAGGAGCATGTAAAGGGGAACCTAAACTTATCATTGCCTAAGAACCATCTGTTAGGACCATTTACTAAGAAAGGAGCAGAGAAAACAATGTTCTGCATAAAGACCCAGCTCCTGCAAAGAGTTCATGCATCAAATGAAGTGAGGGCCCTTGAGGATGCAGTCAGAGGATGTTCTGATGATTGAGTATGGTGTCCAGGAACAAGCTAGAGTGGGACAGATGGATGAATTTGCAGTCAGGAAACATCCATAGGGCCAAAGAAACTGTAGAGTGAGAGTGCTTGGGCAGGAGGCAAATTGGGAATTTACATTTCTAACATGATTGATTGCTGAGGAATATGGGATAAAAGGGTGTTAGACGGGAAGGTCATGAGACTTAGGGAGTATCACAAACTTAGAGGACAAGGTATACAGATACTCACATCCACCAATTACCATAAACACACCAGTATTAACTAAGACTCAGATGAAGTTCAGTGTCAACACATTTGGATAACATGATGTTAAAGTGAAACAAGAGTTTTCACTGCAGGCCCTCTCAACAGCTTTCTTTATGTGTTGTGGAGCTCTAAGTAAGGCATATGATGAGTGGCTGGTCCCAAAAGTTTTGAGCAGAAAGGTGGTTTTAGAATCATTCAGGACTATTGCTTTTTTAAGGCAATACACGTTTAACTAGAGACAGGCTAGCCCCACTATGCTTGTTTCGCTAGTCAGTCACTTTTCCACACCTCTTGGCAGTGGTATTCACAGTGGTGTAAGAGGAAAGCACTTGCTTATGGCAATTGCAAATGGCAAATCTCTGGAATGCATGCCCAGAGAGTCTGACCCATCAGGCCCTGGTTTGGGTTTGGTGATCTGTACCATACAAATCAGAGACCACAGGTGGTTTGGATAGGATGCCAGAGATTGGCCTGGAACCCAGTGGGGCGTGTAGAGCTGCTATTGCAGTGGTTCTCAGCATCACAGTCATCCAGAGAGCCTTTTAAAATTCCAGTGGCAAGGCCATGCCTCAGACCAAGTAAACCTGAGTCTCTGGGGTCGCATCAGTATTTTCTTAAAGCTCCTAAAATGAAGCCATGGATGAGAACCGGTATCCATAAAGATTTGGTGTGGAAGCCAGCAGGTTCTCAGGACTTGAAAATACTTCACAAGACCTGTAGCTGATGGTCCAGTAAAAACAAGGCCTGTCTTTGGCTTAACTAGCTTATCAAGGAAAGCTAGAGATTTCTGCTTTCTCTAGGGAGAAAGGATTTTCTCAGAAAGTAGACTTTAGTCCCTATAGGACAAAAAGCTGAATGGAAACAAAGCTCTGAGTTAATATAAACTTTGCAAAAGTAGAACCATTGTATAGACAGAGAAACATCTTTTTTCCCAAGGAAACTTGCTCTGCCACATTTTAGCTTTTATGTCTATATATCCTCAGCTTCTTAACACAAGAAGTTGGTTATCTTGAATTCTATAACCAGTTCCACAGCTTTAAGTCTGAATTTTGCTAATAATTTCTTCATTAAAGGACCTAATGTAATTTCTGTTTACTGAAATGCTCTCACCAATTTCACAGCTTTGTAGGAGGAAAACTTAACATGGCAAAGTAGAGTCCTAGAACATGTACTCCGTTCACCATGCTTTTCTAATTTTCTCTTCTCTTCTGCCCTTTCACTCTCCTCAGAGTACACAAAGATTGAAGTAAGGAAGCAAATAGAAAAATTAAAAGTGACAAAAGGTCTGGGGGCCTGGCTCAAGTGGTAGAGCACCTGCCTAGCAAACCTCAGACCCTGAGTACAAACTCCAGTAATGTTGAAAACAAAGGAAAAAAGAAGTGACAATCTTGGGATTATGACATCTATTTTATCTTCCCCTGGTAAAGTTTAGGCTGTGTCTATACAGCGTGAGAATCACTGGTTGATTGAGTTATAGGACAATAATTCCTCACCCTAAATCATTAGTTCATGTTGGTTATCAAGTTGCAAAATAGTTTACATTTTAGGAATTTGTGTAGTCTGTTACACAAGCAGAGAATGGAGGATCACTTTGTAAGCAAAGCAGGATATTTATGTAGCAAAACAGCAAAATTTGCATCCTGTCAGTTCAGGTTAGGCTTCTACACCAAATGTGTTTGCACCAATCTTGTAAGAAGTGTTTGAGCCTCAAAGTTTGCTTGGGTATTAGAATTGTAAACTTATAGAATTGGGGACAGTATGGTAAAATGAATAAATAGTGAATTTTGTCTATAAACCTCCAACCAGTTATTTTTATTTCTTGATTTCTTCCTTTTACTTTTTCTTCTTTTTAAATTTCAGTTGCTAAGTTTGTTTCTGTGGTTTCATAAACTACAAATGAATAGTGCGTATGTTGGAGTAGGGGCAAGAACCATTGTTAATATAATCTTATTTAATATTAGTAAGAACCCATTTCAAATAGGTATATTTTTCATTTCCTAGATGAGAATACTAGCTCTTTGAAGGATTAGCTTGCTTGTGAAAATTTCCATTGTTATGGAAACCACATTCAAACACTTGACATTCAAACAGCCAGACTGCAGAGTCCTCTGTGCCACACAACTTCCTCACCAGCAGGGCCTAAGATAACAATCACTGAATCAAAGACCCCAATTTATATTTAGGTGAAATACCTAAGCTGCTTGTTGACAACCTGTTGTTATGACTGCAGATCATTTTATAATCAATCATCTTGAAAAAACGAAAGTGGTACAATATTTAATCTCAGCATTTGGTCTGACAATGTCAAATATAGAACTTTTAACTAGTGCTTTGCCTAAATAAAGAAGTCAATATTTCAATAATTTGTAAAACACATTTTGTAGGTGTCTCAAAACCAATGCATTGACAATGGCCAAGAAGAAAATTCACAGGGGAGATCCTTTAAAGACTGTCTTGCCAGGCTCTTCAGCGGGATGCTGGGAGTAAGCCACTGTGAACACCTTCGATTAAGGCAATAAACGTATGTGCGCTGGAGCGCACTGGTGTTGAGCTTGGGTTCCAACGCTGAGGCGAATACAGAAAAATGTGTCCTTCTGTGCAGGTCTCCATGACAACCAAAGGGGATCTGGAAACCCTCGCTAGCTTGTTACTATTGTTATTATTATTATTAAATTTTCAAATATATTTTGTTTTTTACTCACTGATGAAGATTAGCACTCCATAATTAAGTAGCCCTTAATAATGGCATTTCTAAAACCTGTTTTTTGATAGCTTTAATTCTGAATATTTTCCTGGAAGACTCCTTTGAATTTTGACTATTCTATTCTTAGAAAGGAGAAATTTTTCAGTGGCAGATCTTCTTGGTGGCAGGTCATTACCAGATTTTGACATCATGAATAAGTGAATTTTGCTTGAAATAATATTTTTATTTTTTAGATGGAGGTCTTGCTTTGTGGCTCTGACTGGCCTCGAACTTGAAATCTTCTTGCTTCTGTTTCCTCAGTGCTGGGATTACAAGTGTTTACCACCACACTAGCTTGAATAACACTTGTAATACATTACAGAGTATAATATCTATAAATGGAGGTAGAGAATAGAAATATAAAATAGAGATTTTCATGTAGAATTCAGAGCACAAGAAGTGGATAACTATAGACTTTAGAGTTTCCCAAATTTAAGAATCTAGCCAGGAGCTTTGGCTCAGACCTGTAATCTTAGCTACGTGGGAGGCTGAGATCAGGACAATTACGGTTGGAGGCCAGTCCAGGCATAAAATGTTCATGAGACCCCATGTCAACCAATAAAAAGATGGACATGGTTGTGTGCACCTGTCATCCCAGCTACGCAGGAAGCATAAATAGGAGGATCATGATCTAGGCTAGCCAGGGCATAAGTAGAGACCCTATTACAAAAATGCTTAAAGCAAAAAGGGCTGCGGATGCGACTCGAGTGGCAGAGCACCTGCCTCACAAGGACAAGGCCCTGGGTTCAAACTTCTGTACCATAAGATTCCCAAACTACTTTTAAGAAACAAAGTGCTTTTTTTTCCATGGGACCCCTGCACTCAAGGACTGAACTCAGTATTTTGCACTGTTGTTGCTGTGGGCTTGAAAGAACACTTTCTAGCACGTACTTGATGTAGTCTATTCTAATCTTCAGCCCTTTGACCAGATGGTCTGTCATCTCCTCCTTAAATCTCTGTGTGTCATTGTGGACAGCACCAGCCATCCTGCTGGTGTGTCACATGACCTCTTGCCATCCGGCTGGTGTGTCACATGACCTCTTGCATGGTATTCTGGTTTGCCCACCGCTTATTTTAACTATTGTCTGTGAATAAGATTATTACTAAAAATTTGTACAGATTAAAAGGAGAAAATCCTCATCAGCTGGTTTGCCTCAAGACAGGGGATCTGAAAAGATTAAATACAGTTCTATTTATGTATATCACTGGGAGAAATTTGACAGGGAAGTGAACGATGTAATTTCTTACATAGGAATTATTACATCTGTTTATTCTAAATTATGCATATTATGTGTCTTGACAATGGAAGTTGTGTAGAATTTATAGATAATAACATAATTTTCATATTGTTATATAATTATCTTGTCCCTTCTCTACAGTCCTTTATGCTGAAAGAAAAATAATCTTGGTTTTAAAAGCCTATTAGGATAAATAAAACCACTGATAAACAGAAGGTCCCCATTTCCACTGTACACTTCTTTCATATACTTAGCAACTATTGCTGAATTATTCCTTAATTTTTAATTCCTTGTTCATTGTCTTCATCTGTCTGTCTTTACCCTAACCACACCACCTCAAAGATGACCACCCTCAATACAGCAATATTACAAAAAACAGGTCACACTAAGAGGAGGTCACATATGGGAGGGGGAAGGCAAAAGAAAGAAGTTAAGAAGGTTGAATGTGGTTGATGGACTTTCTATACAAGAATGAATACAGAATTTTTAAACCTGCTGAAATCACCATAAGAAGGGGACTAAAGTAGAAAGAAGAAAAATAGAGGAAATGAACCAATACAGGTTATAATACATATATACATGGAAATGTCACAAGGAAACTCCCTCTTTAGCTACCTTAAACAAACAAAAATGTCATTTTTTTTTTCCTTTTACAAAATCACAGAACAGGTCCTGTCTGGAGGGTTGGTATCAGTGAGTGGGGGAGAAGGTGGGGAAAGGGTGTGGGAAGGTAAATATAGTGCAAGTACTGTGTACACATGTATGTAAATGGAAAAATAAGACCTGTTGAAACTGTTCCAGAAGTGGGAGGAGGGAGGATGAAGGAGAATGATGGAGGAAATGAGTTCAATTATGATGTTTTGATATATTTTAAGAACTTTTGTAAATGCATCAATGTATCCCCACCCAGTACAACAGTAAAAAAAGCAAAGATAAGCCCCAGGTGAGCTCCTTCTAATTCTAGTCAAATAGGAGAAGTCATCGCAGAGGTTAAACCATCATTTGATGTGAAATGCAGAGGGTTAGTTGCCAAAAAAGCATAGAATTTTGCACAGAACTCTGGTCCTTTATTGTTTATCTTGGAAATGAGTTGGCCTAAGGAAAAGGTAATAGGGTTTTAATTTATGAGCCAGGGAAGGAAAACAATGGTCACTGAAGCTTGTGATTTTAAAAGAAAAGACTGAAGTCCGGTACTTTCTGGACCTTAATAGAACCCTTACAGTTCCGTGCTTAGTGCCTGTTACTAAGGTGTCTAACAAAATACTGTAGAATGTTTATTTATAATTGAAATGTATTTTTCGTTCACTTATTTTTTGTGATTGCAGGTACTGGGGATTGAACTTGTGGCCCTAGGCTTCCTAGCCAAGAACTCTACCACTTTAGTCATACCCCTAGTTCTTTTGCTTTTTTTTTTTAAGTCATTTTTACATTTCCTTACATGGGTATACATTTGGGCTGCCTCTTTACCCCACTCTACCCCCACCTCAGGGCAGAACCTGTTCTGCCCTCTTGTTCTCTGATTTTGTTGAAGAGAAAACATAAAAGGTGATAAGAAAGACAAAGCGTTTTTGCTAGTTTGAGATGAAGATAGCTATACAGAGAGATTCCTAGCGTTGCTTCCATGCACATGTGTATTACAACCCAAATTGGTTCATCTCTACCAGACCTCTTCACTACTTCCTAGTCCCTGTCCCATAGTGGCCTCTGCCAGGTTAAGATGACTTTGTTCACTCCTCTGCAGTAAGCACATCAACCGCATTCAAGTTTCAGGTTTCCTTCCCTTTCCCTATGCCTCCCTGCGTGTTCTCCCCTTAGCATGTGACCCATATCCCATAATATCACTGCATTTGTTTTGGGTCTATGATTAGCATATGAGGGAGAACATGAGATTTTGGGTCAACTTCACTTAAGATATGTCCTCCATTTCCATGCATTTAAATGTGAATGACAAAATTTCATTCTTTGTGACTGAGTAAAATTCCATTGTGTATAGATACCACATTTTCTTGATCCATTTGTCAGTGGTGGGGCATCCTGGTTGTTTCCATAACTTGGCTATTGTGAGTAGTGCTGCAGTAAACATGGGTGTGCAGGTGCCTCTGGAGTTACCTGTGTTGCATTCTTTTGGGTATATCCCCAAGAGTGGGATTGCTGAATCATATGGTAGATATTTTTTTAGTTTTTTTAAGAAGCCTCCATATTGTTTTCCCAAGTGGTTACACTAGCTTACATTCCTACCAGCAGTGTAAGAGGGTTCCTTTTTCCCTACATCCTCGCCAACATTTGTTGTTGGTGGTGTTTCTAATGATGGCTATTCTAACAGGGGTGAGGTGGAATCTTAGTGTGGTTTTCATTTGCATTTCCTTTATGGCCAGGGATAATAAGAATTTTTTAAAGATTTTTTGGCCATTTGGATTTCTTCCTTTGAAAAAATTCTGTTTAGTTCACTTGCCCATTTCTTTATTGGTTCATTGATTTTAGGAGAGTTTAGTTCTTAAGTTCCCTGTATATTCTGTTTATCAGTCCTTTGTCTGATGTCTAGCTAGCAAATATTTTCTCCCACTCTGTGGGTGGTCTCTTCAATTTAGAGACCATTTCTTTTGTTGTGCAGAAGCTTTTTAATTTCATGTAGTCCCATTTGTCCATCCTTTCTCTTACTTGCTGGGCCACTTGAGTTCTACTGAGAAAGTCCTTGCCTACACCTGTTGTTTCCCGAGTATTCCCTGCTCTTTCCTGTACTAACTTCAAGGTTTTGGGTCTGATATTAAGGTCCTTAATCCACTTTGAGTTGATACTAGTACAGGGTGACAGGCATGGATCTAGTTTCAGTTTTCTGCAAGCAGATAGCCAGTTTTCCCAGCAGCATTTGTGGAAGAGGCTGTCTTTTCTCCATTGTATGGTTTTAGTGCCTTTGTCAAAAACAAGTGGGCATAGCTGTGTGGATTCATATCCCAGTCCTCTATTCTGTTCCACTGGTCTTCATGTCTGTTTTTGTGCCAGTACCATGCTGTTTTTATTGCTATTGCTTTGTAATATAGTTTGAAGTCAGGTATTGTGATACCTCCAGCATGGCTCTTTTTGCTGAGTGTTGCCTTGGCTATTCGCAGTCTCTTGTGCTTCCAAATGAACTTTAAGGTAGATTTTTCAATCTCTGTGATGAATGTCCTTGGGATTTTGATGGGAATTGCATTAAACCATGTAGATAGCTTTTGGTAGTATAACCATTTTTACAATGTTGATTCTGCAAATCCATGAGCATGGGAGATCTTTCCACCTTCTGTGGTCTTCTTTGATCTCTTTCTTCAGTGGTTTGTGGTTCTCCTTGTAAAAGTCATTTACATCTTTTGTTAAGTTTATTCCTAAGTATTTGATTTTTTGAGACTATTGTAATTGGAATTGTTTTCCTGTATTCTTTCTCAATTTGTTCATTGTTTGTGTATAAAAAGGCTACTGATTTTTGCAAGTTGATTTTGTATCCTGCCACACTGCTGAAGCTATTTATGGTATGTAGGAGTTTTTTGGGTCTTTGAGGTATATGATCATGTCATCTGCAAATAGGGGTAGTTTGACAGTTTCTTTACCTATTTGTATTCCTTTTATTTCTTCTTGCTTTATTACTTTGTCTAGGAATTTGTTTTTCACAAAAGGTATCAAGCTAACTTGGCCCAGGCTGGGCTGTAGCAGAGATGATCTCTGACTACAATGTTCCTTTCTCTGTTTCCCTAGTAGAATAGTTGGGATTTCAGGTGTGAGCCAACACACTGGGCCCCAGAAATTTATTTCTTATAGTTCTGGAGGCTGGGAAGTCCAAAATCAAGGGATAGTGTCTGGTGAGGGCATTCTAGCTACATAATCCCATGACAGAAGGGCAAAGAGAAGGAGAGAAAGGGAAAGAAAGGGAGAGAGTGAGTGAGTGAGTGTGAAAGAGAGACAGACAAATCAGGGTACTGAGTTTGCCTTGTTATAATGAACCCACTCCCAAAATAATGACATTAATTTATTGACAAGTGCTCCACACTTAAGTCCTAGTCCCCTTATCAGCTCCTCCCCGCCCAGTGCTTGCATTTCCAATGCACACTTTCCGGGGGGAACATGCAAATCAGAGCATGAGGTGACCTCATGTCCTTCTGGGGACAGCTCTGATTTACACCTATTGTCCTTGTTTATAATTAGTCTATCTTTTACTCTTCCACAGGGTCAGATTACATGGTTGACATTTACAGTCACCCTGCTTATCTTCTTGTTTGTTCTATGCTTTGCACTTCTGCACTTGGTTTTCCTCTGCTTCTGTCAATTTTTGCATTGAACATCAGTGTGGTATTTATAATTTCTCTGGCTTATTAGGATCGTTCCTTACTGAATTCTGCCTTCCAGGCTGATGGTTGTCCCCTTCACTTAGGACTATCTTCCCAAATTTAGTGAGCATGTGGCTACTTCATGTCTTGGGAACTCTGTGACCTAGGCCAGTGGCCTTGTAACATCATCTTTTACTTACTTCTGTCTCTCTGTACACTGTCCCCTTTTCACCACTTCCATGCTCGCCAGTTGCCACTGATTGATTTATCTTCAGTTTCTATCTTAACATCTTTCGAGTGAGTATTTTATTCTAAATCCTGTCCAGAGGTGTGACACTCATATCAGTTTTGTACAGAAACACTCTGTATCAAATTGTATTTTCTCAGCTCAATGATTTCCCTTCCCTGTGGGGCCACTAAAAATAAAATTGTAATGTAGTCTTTCTACAGTTCTTATGGAGTTTATTCAATCACAGTGTATTATGTAACTGATAACCTTTCCTGTCCTAAAGTCATGTCTGCTCTTTTGTAAGAAAAACTCAAGAAATCTTAAAGATGAACTGTTGAATTTCCCAGCATTTTCATCATGCATTTTTAAAAATGGGAGCTTAAACATTATCAACAGCATGCTTAGCTCACTTCTGATTCCTACTGATACTGTTTTTCTTTAATAATAAGTTGGTTAATCCTAGAAAAAAATGCCCTAATTGTAGTCAGTGCTATGCTTCTAGTTTTGGGTTAGTATGCCTAAATTCAATGAAAATGAGATTTAATTTCTCCAGGCACATTTTAAGTATGTTTTAACTGGCTGACCACTTGAACTTAAAAGAAGTTGTGTGTATGCTGAAGAAGTTACATGGATGCATCCAATGTAAGAAATTCTGTCAGTGACATCATTCATTCACAGGCAGTGAGGTGGTGAAGCCCTTTGGGTTTGTTGCTGTTCCTTGTGGAGGTTGCCACTCAGGTTAGATCTTACCAGCATCCCATATGTGGCACCGTTAATTATGTAATGTCAATTTTTCATTGCAATATTTTAGCAGCCTTGACAGACTACTGCATGCCTGAATCTATTTAAATGCTAGCTACTACAAAAGGCTTCTTCCTATACAATCTGTTGCTTTAAAAGAAAAAGAGAAAAGACTCTGTAAAGAATCCTATGGTTGAAAACACAGAGATTCCAGTCTGGAGTATGAATTGCTGCATCAAAAATGAAGCATTTAAGTAGATTTTTGTCAACTAACAAATGCCATTTCAGTCTTAGCATTTCACCACCACATTCCACACCATCTGTCTCACAGGGAGCAATTAATCTGAAACCCCAACATGCAGCATTAAAATTCCATTAACACCCAAAAGAATATTAATGTGTCTGGTGTTGCTGTTTTTATTTCTCCAATGCCAGTCTTCATTTTGAATAAAGCAGGTATAACATTTTAATCTATTCAGCTAATTAAGGCTATTGAACAAATATATAATTATCAGCTAAAGTTATGTAATAATACACAGAACTTAGTTCCCTAACACTATATGTTCTGGTAACTGTAAACATACATGGGCTACATTTCTATATGAAGCTGATGGTAATTTGTAAAAGCTCTAACTATTGTACAAAACCAACTTCCCCAAGATTCTGACTTTGTGATCCCGTTTTCTCTTCACAGAACCACATCACCGCCTTTGCGGAAGTCACATGATATTGAAGCAGATGGCTTGTCCCTACATTGGACATCTTCCCTTTTTACCATCCATTCATAACACCCAAAGTTTGTTTGATCACAAAAGAAGTTTGTAAAGTTGTCTAATAATTTTTATAATTTTAAAATCAATGTCAGCCTGTTTTCCCCACTAGACTGTGAGCTCCTCGAGGGCAGGACTGTGTCTTTCTTTTCTGTATCCCCGGCACCTACAGGGAAGACTAATACAAAGTAGGTGTTCAATTAAAAAAAAAAGAGAGATGACCAAATGAACAAATTAATCCTGAAATAAAATGTTCACTTCAGTTTCTCAAAGAATCTCTGTGACTATGTGGAAGGAAACCTCTCCATGAGTCATATTTGAATAAGAAAATCCTCCATTTTGGGCTAGTTAAGACTTTTTAATTTTTCATATATCTATTTAGCAGTACACTATATTTAATTTGAAGTGGACTTTGAAAGTCACGGGGGTTTTTATTTTATCATTCAGCATGACATTATTTCCATCCTAACAGATTTCAGTGTGTGAAATGACTTTACTTTTAGAAAGAATATCCTGTACTAAACTAATGTTTGCACATTATCTTAGGCTGTACATCACTTAAAATACCATTCATCCCATCCACTCTAAGACTGGTGCTTCTGTTTTTGAAGGGGAAAATGCCAATTTTTACTGTAATAAGTAATGTATCATAATTTAAAAATTATTTATTTGGAATTTTTCTCCTTACAGCTGTGGTTTAATTGTTGACTTGTAGGATTTGAATGCAGGCTGTATTTAGAATAGGTTAAATGAGTAAACCAGCAGTGAAACTTATTGTTGAGTAATTTTCCATTGCTAACAGTGTCTTAAGAATGGTCAAAGGCTCCATTCTAGACTTTTTCTGGTCAAGATTTCATATAGCTTAAGTTGGAAAGAACCATAACCTAGCACAAAATTTATATCAATGGCAGAAATACGATTAATGTATTTTACTTTGCACTAGTATAGTACTTTATAGTATGAAATATATTTCCATTTATTATCTATTGAATCCACATAATACCCCAAGTAAACGTTACAAGTATGGCTTTATTTTACAGATTAGAAAAATGAAACCAAGAAACAATAAGCAACCCACACATCTGGTAACAAAGGCAGTTAAAACTTCAGTTCGCATTTTCTGACTCTGAAGTTATATTCCTTTCAAATATGCCAGAGCTAACACATCTTTTTGGATACTGAGGCATTTCATGGGTCACTAAAGACCTGGGTAACTACCTATATTTAAAAAAAAAAGTGAAGAAATGCAAAATAGGATAACAAAGGCTCTGCTTTGTGATTGAATATTGAATGTTGCCTTTTTAAGAATGAACACTTTTCAAATATACAGCTATATAGTAACCTATTTATAACCTTGTTTGAAATAATGAATGTCCAAGGTCAGGCTATGGGGGTGTTTATAAAAGTGAAGCCCAAATCAAGAAATCTTTCTTCCCACCTGAGCCCCACCTCCCCTATTCAGGAGAAGGCCTGAGGGACAGACTTTACAATTAGAATGTGGAATTAAGAATGAAAATCACCAAAACAATCATTTTGCAGTCTCTAAAGGAACAACTTTGGCTTATATGAACAATAGTGATTTGACTGAAATGAATCTTTCTAGTCTTGAAAGTAAACTTTTAATTAACTCCATCATTTCAAAAGAAACAAGCAAATAAATAAAACCAAAACCAAAGATGTGTCCATTACTCCCAAAATGGATGTGACTTACACATTTCCAACCCTGTAGGAGTTAAAACTCTTTTACTAGGGTGGAACAAAGAAAATTCGTATTTCTACTAATTTTAGGTCTCTGTAGAATTCAGTTCTTTTGGAAATTTAGAACACGAAAGAACTTTGATTGTCTTGACCCTCTTCAAACACTAATTATTTAGGCAATGGGAAATTAACTTATTGGGAACAGAAGTGAGGGGGATGCCATAATGTTTTAGAAGGCAGACTACCAGCAAAGCTTCCAGAGTTTTGTCTGTTCAATTAGATCACATTGTTCCAGGGATTCAAGCAGGAACGTTTTTCCTGGTGGAAGCCTTAGCTATATTTAAGTATGTCACTGTCATATCTTTGTACTTTGCTAAACCTGGTCAGAATGCAACAGTTATAAATTCCTTAAAAGAAAAACAGATTTAGCCCAGGATCAGAGTAAGGTCATTTCTAGTATTTAAGCATCATGGGTTTAAGATTGTGCAATGAATGATCCTGTCACAAAACACAGGGGGAAAAAAGATACATGTGAGTAAGGGAAAAGCCAGCAAAGATGCTATTACTGACAATAATGAAAAACACATTAAGAAAATATTAATATGTAAATATGTACATATGTAGTCTAGCAAATGCAGGCAAACACATATCTTTCTGATAAAAATGTCTCCTTTTTATTCTTACTTGGGGCCCAGGTCAGTATAAATTGGTCAACCTGAAAATTTTAGTAGTCTCTGTTTGCATGGCAGAAACTCTGCACATGTTTTATCTGAATCCTAAGATAACTTAAAAGGCTCTTTTATGTTAAAAGGGAGGTGAACCTTCTTTGACAGACTTTGTCTATTCCACTTCTAACTGGGCCTCTCTTTTCTCAGGTTCTATCCTAGCCAAATAGCTCATTGCATTTACCATGGTTTCCTTTGTGAAAGAGCAGTAGGGGAGGAGATAATTCTCTGCTGTGTATTGTATTTTTCAAATAAAATTTTAAAAATTAAATTTAAAGGATGAATTTTTTTCCTCATGTCTTTATTGGGGGTAGAGGAATAAGAATACTTGTTAAAACACGTGGGAGTCAGAATTCTCAGCCTAACTAGAAAGTGATTGGAAATGGTCCAGGCCAGTTAAACCAGTTCCTTGGGCAGCTATATGGTCCTCCCCATCCCACGGGCCATCCCTGGATCTTATCAAGCTCTGTATTTGTCACTAAGAAGATGTAGCTCCTCTGTATAACCTGTGTCCTATTGTTGTGGGAGGTTGCTAGCTGAGGTACGGGACTCTGAGGCAATTAGCAGGAAGCAATATTTTCTTGTGCCAGCACAGACTCAGCGCACTCATGTCCAAAGGCTGAGCCCTGAGAACAAAGGGGTCTCACCTTATAAACCCTTGTAAGCAGGTGACAGAAGCAAAAAGCAAGGTCTAATCTGTATATGGTTATATTTAATTTTATTGGCTACTTTATCCTAGTGCTACATGACTTTCCCCTCCCTGGTGGTACATGACCTTCTTCGTGTTCAGATTTCTCAGGTTTTATCTCCCTGCTATGCCATCCCTGTCTCTCTGCTACTTTCTCAGGACTCAGGCCAAGACTGTTTTCTTCTGATCCTCCTCCCTGCTACACTATGAATGCAGAGCACTAAAGAATGAATATAAATGATATTCCTGTCCCTAGGATACCATTTATTAAATTTGGATCGCATGCTCTGAAAAGTGGCCTAGGACATCTTACCAAATAGTTCTATTTATACTCTGTAAACACTGATCTCAGTTTCCCTAGTATTGTATTTCTTACAAATTTTGTGAGTTATGATTCTTTAAGAATAGCATTTTAATAGCCAGGCCCCATGGCTCACATCTGTAATCCTAGCTACTTTGGACACTGAGATTGGGAGGATTGGGGTTTGAGGCCACCCCAGACAAATAGTCCTCAAGACCCTATCTCCAAAATAACCAGAGCAAAAATAGACTGGAGGTGTCACTCCAGTGGAAAAGTACATGTTTGCAACCACCAAACCCTGAGTTCAAAACCTAGTCCCACCAAAAAAAATCATTTGAGTATCACAATGAAACCCCTTTGTGCAATTAATATATGGCAATAAAAACATCACTTATGGAAAGGTAATAAATGGATAAACTGCTTCTAAGAAGAAAAGAATATTCAAGTTCTTCTCTCTGCCCCCTTAAATTTAGATTATAGCTGGTTCTGAGTTCCTCAGAACATGGTTGCTATTCAATTTTTTAAAAAGTCTGTTCACTCAAACCCTGATTTTTATAAGCCAGATGGATCATAGGATCTGAATTTTAAATTTGGACTGTCATCTTTCAAATCTGTGCTCTTGCTCACAAAGAGTTTCAGATAAGAAAACATAGGTAAATGGACACACAACCAGCTCCAGTGTTCAGAGGAAAACTCAGTTATGTCTCAAAGGTGTCATTCCTTTGAAGGCTGATCTCGACAGATACCACACCTTCATATGACTGCATTTATAGATGTGTTTGCAATTATTTTTCATAAGGCATTATCACTTGTAGAAAAATGGGGCTATCCTTTTTCTTCTTGAGAAGAAAACTAAGGTGTATTTTAAATTGAGTTCTTAAAACAAAAAGAAAAGATAGGAAAATCTTTCCAAAATAGACACTTTCTGCAGTAATCCAGTTTCCCTATATAGAGGCACTTTCTCCTTGTCAACAGGACTTTCAGCCTTCATTCATTGAGTGATTCTGTGTATCAGAAAATTCACAATGTGCTGAGTGAACACTGATTGCAAAAGCCGATGTGGCCTCTGCCCTTCTGTATTTATAGTTCAGCAGTTCTGATGGTAGAGCTATAAAAGTTCTGTTCAAAGTTAAATAAATGGGAGCTTAGAGTTAACCAGACGCTTGTTCTGAGGGCTAAGTGAAGGACATTTTTATCCTGAACAGTAGCTAAGATTAAAAAATTAAATGAAGCCAGTGCCAATGTCTCACGCCTGTAATCCTCCCTAACTTGAGAGGCTGAGATGGGGAAGATCACAGTTCAAGGTCAGTAAAGTTAAGGAGACCCTCCCAAGGGAAAAAGCCCTGCGTGGTGGTGCATGCCTGCTACACCAGCTGTGGTAGAAACGTTAAAATAAGAGGATTGTGGTCCAAGCTGACCTAGGAAAAAAAGCAAGACCAACCGGATGAAAAGAGCACCTGTCTAGCAAGCACAAAGCCTTGAGTTCAAACCCCAGTACCATCAAAAAAATAAAAATAAGAAGCATCATCATCTCCATAAACAACATTGTAGTATTCAGCTGCTGTCAAATGTAAGCATCCCTAAAATGCTGTGTAATAAGAGCATCCACTGTTCTTTACAACTTCACTGTCCAGCTGAGTCATTTTCCTGGTGTGAGCTGAACTCATTCATGCATCAATGGTCAACTTTGGTGTCTCGGACTGATCCTGGCTGACCTTTCTCACTTACATTGAAGTAATCTTGCTGTCTGCTTCTCAGGGATGAGTTTGCTTGGGACAACTGAACTCATCTGTATTTAGTCCCTGATATTTCATGAGATGAGACTATCAAGTCTGCTGGGAGAGTGAGCCAAGAGAACAGAAGCACCGGCACACTGGCATTGCCATTTCATTCAGTTGGCCAAAGCAAGTCCCAAGAGCAGCTCAGATCAGGAAGTGAGAGAGGAGCTACAGATGCATTGTACAGGGTTGGATACAGAGATCAGTGGAGAAGAAGGGTGTCATTTTTGCATTACCTATATTACAAACTTTTAATGCTGTTAAGTGTTCTACCGAATTGAATTCCTCCACATTTTGAGCAGTGGTTTATTCTGTCAAGCATTAGAAATACACAAATGACCAGAAAAAGCAAAGATACTAAATCTGAACAAAGGTGGCCACCTCACCAGTCACCAACCACATCCCAGAATGCTCTTGTAGTATCATGGAAGCAATTATTTAGAGATAAACAGCCTAGGTATTCCACCCAGGAAGCAACAATAAAGGAAGAAAATGTAATTTTACATGAAAAAGTAAAATAAAGGAGAAAAAAACTAAGCAGGAAGTAACTGAAATATAAGACTATGTTATACGGACTGGGCTCAGTAGTACAGTGGTTGCTTAGCATGCACGAGGCGCTGGGCTTTTGGGAGAGAGAGAGTGAGAGAGAGAGACAGACAGAGAGACAGAGAGACAAAGATGAGACAGAGAGAGATATGAGTTTATGGAGTACTTTATTCTTCTGATCTAAAGACTCTCAGAAGCTGTGATTATTGATTTATTTTTTCCCCTGTCACCTTCTTATGGCATCTCTACCCTCTGCTGTTGATTCTTATTATTTCTTGTCTTGAAAATTATTTCTCCTGGAAACTTTCTCACATGCTTCCCATCTGCTTATTGCTTTAGTGAGCTCAGGCCTGTCATACTAGAACACTAGAACACACTGAAATAATGTCACACTTTTGGAAACTAGAAGTCAGATTTTAAAATACCCATGTCACCAGTTGGCTGAGGGTTCTTTTGTTCTATTGGGATGGATGTCATCACCAGGCAGTGTCAGCAGCTCTAAGCATGAGCTGTCTGGGACCCTCAGCAGACAGAGCAGAAGCTTTCAGAGGTTTTCCAGATCTCTTGCAGCAGCTGCACCTTGTGGCTCTTCTGCAGTACAGTTCTCCATAATTTCTTACCTTCTCAGTGTTGGCTCCTCACAGCCTTCACTTTCCACAGTCTCTGTTCCCAACCACTGTCTGGGATTCTTCTGTCCTTTAGCTGCTGCTGGGTGTGCCTGGGGCTGCCTTCATGCATCCAGATCAGGCCTCTCTACAGGTGATAAAAGACCACAAGTGGCCAATAAATCCACCTGGAAGAGGCTTTACTTGGGCCTGTGGACATCACAGGAACAGGCACAGGAAAAGGGTGTCCCTGACTTTTGTCCTAAGGGTGGGAGGAGCGGAGCAGGCTACTTAAATAGCCAGTCACACCTGCACACCAACTGTCATGCGTGGGAGAGGTGCTCCTCCCAGTGGGGTTGTGCAGCTATGGGTGGGGTTATCTGCTGTGGCCATAGGCAAGGTCATCTAAAAATCATTCAAAGTTGTCATGATCAAAACAGAGTCTCTCTAGGCAAAGCTGTAGGTGGGGCAGTGGCAATGATAGATCCCCTGACCAGAACAATGTCTCTTCAGGGCACTTGTGACTGGTCTGGCCTCCTCCTGGCATCAGTGGCTGGATCAGAGTCTCTTCTGACATATAGGAGGGTTTTAAAAGAACCTCAATTATCCTGATGACAGTTGGAAGAGCTGCCCAAGGAGCAGCTGCTTGATTGACAGCTCACTAAAAGTGGCAGATGAATTTGTGACTGCCATACCTGCCCATAGTCCTTCAGGAAGGGGCAGCACTATGGTTCATGGGCTCAGTGGACTTGGGACAGGAGACTACACCAGCAGCTCCTGATCCTGCCTTCATTTCTGTCCATCCTGAGGTAGCTGCTGGGTTTTGGTCAGTGGCAACTGCTCCTGCAGCCCAGTGTGGTGGAAGGGTCTGACAGCTGAAAGTCAAGAAGCCAAACTTCCCTGCTGACAGTTTCTGTCACTTAAAAGGGTGCTTACAATACAGATTAAATATCCAATTAACAATTATTTCAAGGAACTTTTTCTAATAGTGTTTAACTCCAACCAAATGACATTGGAAGGACTGTGTCCTCGGGTCTCTGTCACCAGTGGTGTCATTGGTTTGTAAAGGCTCTGTGCTGGGGATGCAGACAAGCACCTTCCCCCTGTGCTCATGGGGACAGAAAATTCTCTAGTTCCTTTTTGATAAGAACACCAGTTTTAGGGAACAAGATCTCTCCCTTATGACTTCTTTTCACCATACCTGCCCTGGTACAGGTCCTGTCTTCACTCATAGTCACACTGGGGATTAAGACAACACATATGAATTTAGGTGAACATGGAGGCACAACTCAGCCCACAGCCAAACATGGTTTTAAGATTTCATCTCCTATTGCTATGTCCCATAGAAGAACTAAAGGAGCCAATGAGTCACAGACGCTGATGGTGTTATTACATGTAAAATTAAATCAATAAGGCTCAAGTGGACTCTATTCTTCTCATGAAATGAAACATTTGAACTTCATGAGGTATGTTTTTGCTGCTATAACTCTGACTTATTTGCGATACTTCTGCTTTCAGATGGCTCACTAAGATTCAGATTAAAGTCTCAGTAGTCAAAAGTAGAACCATGTAATTACTTATGTGCTATGGGTAAGAATATCTTGAAGTAGAGTGTAAAAAATGAAATATGAGATTTCTAGATGTCATGTTGAAGCAAGAATCCCAATAGATGTCAAATAATTAAGTCTGCTCTATTAGAGAAAGATTTTAGCATACGGTTCAATGTTAAAAAGTTGAGTTATAAGTTGAAGCCTGCGGGATCCTGAATCACAGTGATTGAATGTAAGACTTCAGTGCTGTGAAAATTTCAGGCTCTTTTAGCTCCCTTGCTTTCTTCGTGATGCTGTGCTTTGCGTTATAGAGACCAACGTGTATCTATACCAGGTAAAACAAACGACATGGACCTGTATTTTTAAATCAGAAATTCATAAGACATATGGTGATGGCATGTGGGATCACAGCCATACCACTTCAGATGCCTATTTATTCTGAATACTTGGTACTAACCATGAAATACTGAAGACATATGGACATAACAGCTGGGCTATCATCAATTGAAACTTTAACACTATTCATTCTAACAATATGTAGTTTTAAAAAAAATAATGTTGTTACTTTTTGACTCTTTTTTTTTTCATTCTTGCTGGCTCTTTCTAGTTCAACAAATTTCCAGGAATGTTGTATGAATAACAGAAGAAACAGTGAGCTAGATTCTTTATATCCAGGTTAAGTTAGATATTACAACATAATTGTTATATATAGCTTATATACTAAATAGTCACTGTATTTATTTATTTATGCTTAAATTTTTGTAAGGGTACATAATATATTATCTATATAATTTGTCTTCTTATATAACATGTAACGTATAATATAACTATAACATTATATATCATCTATTATGTATAATATATGTTACATTATAAAATTTCATTATATATGATAACTTCATATGGAATATGATGATGTATAATTTCCTTTTTGTTATGAGTAATAGACCAAGCAAACACTTCTATTTCTATTGTAAGACGTTGAACTTTGCCTTCCTGAATTAATATGTTGAAGTCTTAGCACCCAGAATGTGACTTTACTTAGAAATAGGATGGCCACAGATGTGATTAGACAAGATGAAGTCATACTGCAGTAGGGTGGCCTCTATTCCATTATGACTTATGTCCTTATAAAGAGGGGAAGTTTGGATGCATACACACATGTGCGCATACCCACACATGGAGAAAACCAAGTAAAGACAAAGGCAGGGCTCACAGCAATGTCTTACATCCCAAAGAATGCCAAAGACAGGCAACAGATCATCAGAAGCCAGGTGAGAGGTGGGACAGGCCTCAGAAGGAACCAATCCTGCTGACACCTTAATAGCACTTGCTTTGTTTTGACACAGGGCCTCACTGTGTTGCCCAAGATGGCCTCCTGAGTGCCTCCTGAGTGCTGGGATTACAATTATGTACCACCACGCCCCGCCAGCACCCTGATTTTGAACTTTTAACCTTCAGAACTGTGAAACAACAAATTTCTGGTGTTGATGCCACATAGTTTTTGGTACTCAGGCCCAGCAAACCAATGTAACTAGTTACTCCAAGGTATCCTGAAATAATGGAAAAGAATCCAGTTTAAATGTTGGCTTCTCCCCTACCAGTTCTGTGATTTAGGCTGATATTTAAATTTACTAATCTCCCTAGGAGGCAAGTTATACATGAGTGTGTTATAATAACAGACAACCCCCAAATCTCAGTCCAAGGAATTAATTTTCATTTGGGGTGCATATTTCATGTCTCCCACGTTCTCTTGGTGGCACTAATCATGTAATGGCCATCCTAAATTGAGAGCTAGTCTGGCTGAAGGGATGGTATTTGAAAAGGCACTAATGGTGGCTGGGAAGAGACCAGAGTGGCACTGTGTCTGGTTCCTAAAGAGTCTACCCCTAGGAGTCTCGTGTCACTTCCACTCATCTTCCACTGAGCAAAACATGACTGTGTTTAAACAATATGGTGGGGAGGAAATGGAGGGGCAGCAACCAATGACCACCTGCCCAAACTGATAAAGTCATATATTGAAATTAATTAATTTAATCCTTCCTTTGGCCATTGTTTATCCAGCCACTACCATGGGCAATACTATGCCAGATGTTGGCCAGAAGACAACGAACAAAGGCACAGCTCCTGTCTCCAGCAAACTTTTGCCTTATTGGAAGAGTCAGCAAAATAGAGAGAAACATAAATGCACAATACTACTGCAGATACACATCAGTGTGATGAAGAAAAAAGCAATGCAAGTGAATGACGCTGAGAAACACTGGCCTGGGGAGGAAGATGCAGGGTAGATATCCAATGAATACGCATTTCCTAGCAAAGTGATAGCAAGTGTAGACACCCATTAAATGCTTCTTTTATTTCCCCCAACACCCTAGACAATTCACATCCACAAAAGATCAGAAGTGAATTTTGCAATGATTAGATTACAAAACACAGAGAAAAGATTAAAATGCCTAATTCTGGAAAGGATGTATTGTAACTAACAGAAATGTGTATTTCTGCTGGCAGTGAAAATCCCTCTGGAAAGCAATTTGGCATTGTGTTTCATGAGCCAGTAAAAATGCCCATAACCTGTCTCAGTAATTTCATTCCTGTGAGTCTGTCGTCAAAAGTCATATAATTTAATAATCCCAGAAAGGATTAGTGCAGTGTTATTTATGATAGAAAAAACAACCTAAATATACAGCATTAAGGGAATGGTTAAATGGATTATGGCTTACCAATTATATAGAATACCATGTAGTCATTAAATTATAATTACACACATTATGTAGCAATGAGAAAATGTTTATGATGGGATTTTAAGTTTAAAAAGATGCAAATTATACCCTATGATTACTATTATGTAAAAAATCATATATGTAAATGTGTGGGATTAAAAGAGAATGTGGAAAAGTAAAATCTCGAATGTGCAGATTTGCGGTAATTAAATCATACATTTCAGTCATTCCTTTGCCACTATCAAATGTTTAACGAGTACTTCTATACTACTTATTTATGTAATGAATTCTGAATCATAATGAGAAGAGCCATGAAGAACATCCAATAGGATTACTCTTTACTGAAATCCTATTATCTGCATGACCTGATCTGACCGAACTCTATCTTAATTTTTGATGTCAAAATCATTCCTTCTTAATTGCTGTATTAAATTACTATTATTGCACATGATACCCATCTCTTAAACAAATACATTTTGAAATTTAATAAATCAGCCATAACATACTTCTCATTCATGAGACTAAAATGTGAACTTTAAATTTTCAGGTATATGATATCCGAATGTAGACATTGCTGAGTGGTGGAGGCAAATCATCTGTGTCTTCATTGTTTAAAAGAAGATTATGAGGCTGGGGCAGTGGTTCACATTTGTAATCCCAGCTATGGTGAAGTGGAGAGTAAGAGGATTGTGGTTCAAGTGAAGCCTGGGGAAAAAGTTAGTGACCCCAAATCAGAAAATAAGTGAAAGTAATGACTTATGCCTGTAATACCATCTGCACAGCAGGAATAGATAAAGGATCCCAGTTAGAGGCCAACCTGGAGCAAAACTTGTGAGACCCTACCTGAAAAATAGCTAAAGCAAAAAGACCTGGCAGTGTGACTCAAGGGGTAAAGCTGCATGAGACCTGAGCTCAAATGCAGCACTGCCCAAAATAGCAGTATTTCTCATAACAGGGTCAGGCCGTCACGAGTTGGAGAGGAAAGTTTCTCCTGGCACGCAGTGAGTAGTGAGAGACACCTCATCTGGTTATATCCAGGACAGCTCCCACAATAGAGAAGTATCTGCCCTCAAATGGCTGAGAAACCCACGGGTGATCTCTGGGAAGGCTATGAGCAGGACAGTAGAGAAACCTCACCTTTAGTGCTATTTCCACTCATCGCCAAAAAGGATGGCCTCAATTTCACCAGTGAATTTTGCCTGCGATTTCCTTATTTGTAAAATGAAGGTAGAATTTATTACACCTCACAGAACGATTTATAGAGTAAAGGGGAGCAGTGTTTTAAGAGCTAAAATGTAATATGAATATTATATCTTGCAGGCAATTACAATTACCAAAGATAATTACCAAATAGCTTATTCACAATTTTTATTTTTTTTAATTAAAAAAATTTGTTTCTTTTATTCATATGTGCATACAATGTTTGGGTCATTTCTCCCCCTCCCTGACCCCCCAGCCAATTTTTATATTTTTAATTCGTCGTTTTTCCTCACTGAATATTAATGAAAGCCATAATAAAATAATGTCACTTTACTGATATTTCCAGATAAAACAATGAAGCTTCCTTCATCAGTTGTCTGTCCCATCCTGAGTTTTGCCTTTCTTCATTTTCTGAATTCTTGACGTAAACCACAAACACAACCAGGACCCTTTCATGACCATCCATCTTCCACCTCAAGCTACCACTTCTTGTCTCCCATTTCATTTGCATGTTGATTGAGAACTAGACAGTTTTTGAGATATATGATGAAGAAGGAGCATTGTAGAGAATAAACTTCATGTCTCTTTCAGGAAGGGGGTGGCTGGGTGAACTGCAGGTGGGTAGATCTGACTGAGACATGAGGGTGGTGGCAGTCATGGCATCCAGTGCTAGTACAGGATGGAAGGCAAACCTGGCCGGAAATGGAACACAAGAGATAATCTAGCACATTGGCCCATCTCAGAAGGTTCAGTATGGAGCACAGCGGATCTGAGAGGCTTGCAGCGGGATACAACAGCAGAGCAGGAGATGAATGTTGTTTTGACAGATCCAAATAAGCAGCTGGCACTGAATAAATCCACCAGCAGTGGGCAGGAGCTCAGAAGTCACTGACAGGGTGGGATCTCTCTACCTGCCTCACACCTCCCCAACAAAAGAAAAAAAAAAGGATCTGATAAAAGTGAGACAGGACCCCATTCCTGGAATGATCAGAGTACATATTGTACTCGCTATCACAAGAAGCATGAAAACACGAGGATCAAGGCAGGACCTGAGTACCAAATTGAACATGAGATTAGGTCTGGCAGTAGTGATGAGTGATGAAGAAACAACTCAGGTTTCCTACTGAATTTATTTAACAAACACATGTAGAGCACTTACATGTCAAGCTATTCTGAAGTAATTCAGAAACATTAATTCATTGATCCCTTGTAAGGGACTATAAGGTTTTTTAAAATCATCATTTCATCCTCAGTCCACATCACAGAATATGGCTCATTATAGGTCCTTAATAAAATTAATTTGGAAAGAAGAAAATAAAGGAGAGAGGGTGGGATAGGAATGGAAGGAAAGGGAGGAGGGCAAAAGGGAGAGGGAAAACAGAGGAGGAAGGGAGCAGTAGGGGAGGTGGAGAGAAAGATGGAAATGAAAATAAGGAAAGAAGGGAAGATTAAAGAATGAGTCACTGTTCTTAAGACTCTAGGTTGACTCTACTTAAACGCTTCTTGCTTGCATCAAGACTGGATTGAGGGTCAGGCATGGAGCAATGAACACAGGTGAATAAGAATGTTACCTTTGAGGAGGGGATGGAGAAGGCAGTAGCAATGAATGTCTGGTGTTTATTGTTCACTTACTACGCTAACTTTAGGCCATATAATCATCTTCATTAATACTGTAATTTTCATGAATTCCTATGTTGCATGTAAGGAAAGTAACATGTAAGTTTAGTAACTTACTCTAGGTGACCCAGACCGTAAGGAGGAAAGCCAAAACTCAAAGTCAAGTGAGTCTCTGTTCTTTGACACGATGCTGAACGCTAGGCTAGGAGAAGACAGCATCTGAGAAAGTAGGTCAAAAGGGGCTCTACTTTTGAAGCTGCAAATCTAGACCGCACTTTAAGCCATTGGTCTATTTATAAGTGCAAGAAGCACCTGGAACAGACTCCAGTGTAGTCAGCTTTTGTGAAAATGAGTCAGAAATAAAGGAATTTGAGGAGGAGAAGGTGGCAAGGCGAAGATAAAAGGTCTTGGAATTTTCAATACCTGCTTTAAAATCTTGCTGATGATTGTGAAAGGCAGAGAATATTAAATAAACTCTGATGTAAGTAAAAAAAAATACAACAGCTTGAAACTAAAATAATTCAGAATCAATCTGGCAGAAATTTCAAAAACATGTTCAAATGGAATGCACATTCATACACAAGTTATTTAGGCATTCTCTCTCTCCTTGGGGGAGAGGTTCTTAATTAATACCATCACCTTGGGGAGGGAGGAGACCTTCTTAATAGTAAAATATTAGGTAACCCAAAATTGAGGAATTTGACATACTAGATAGTAAAAAATCCCTTTTAACAAAAACTCAGTGGCCTCACTGTTAGGTGTTTTGTTCATGGCATACCATCTTTAATGGTCTCTGTGACTGACATACTGATGATTCGTGAAATGCAGGAAGTAACCAACCTGACTGTTTTTTATTAACTCATCAACCCAGGGTAGACACAGAAAAGTGTCTCATGGCCCAGAATCAGGTAGACTATCTTTCCTCACCTCCAGATAAGCATCTTTGAAAAGTCATGATTTACTTGAATGATACCGTGTCTGCTCCAGGAGGGAAAAATTTTAATTCTACAGTTAGAGGATATCCTAGGCTGGTAGACAGGGCTGAACTCAGACAACAAGGTGAAAGAGATTCTCTTCAACCCTTTTTCCACGTGTCCAAACTCAGAGTTTTGCTATAATCTTGCCTGCCACTTTCAGCCTTCTAATTCCTCCACCTCAAAACTTAGTAATTTATTGATTCATTCCTTTAAGACTAAGCTTTCAGCCTTAGTATACCATTGGCACTCAGCAATGCTGGCCGTCTCAGTGGGGAAGGAGTGTCTTAAGAGAAATCGCCTGTTAGATGCACAAGGGTCTTCCAAATAGACAATGAAATATGCAGAATGTTGTAAATTTCTGCATCGCAACACAAGATCCTTACATGTTGTGGTTCCAAAATAGTCAAATAACAAAATCCCAGCTAGGTGGCACTACGTTTCAAGTAAACAAATAAATGTTAAACAGCACTGCGATAAGTCGGCTGGGAAATCTGCAACGCAGAAAATGGCCCCCAAATCAAAAGAGGCAATTAACCAAGCTTAACATAAACAATGTTTTATGGGCATACTTCTGCTAACTTTAGCAAACTGAAATACAGACAGCCAGTTATCTTTGGATTTCAGAGAAATAATGCACCATTATTTAGTGTAAGTATGTCCCAAATACTGCATAGGATATACTTACACTAAAAGTATTCATTGTTTACCTAAAATTTAGAGTTGAGTGAGAATCCTGTGTTTTATCTGGTGACCCTGTATATACATGTACTATATGCCCACCATTTTTTTTGACATTAAAATACATTTTCCTGTCTCTTGGCTCACATTCAAATCCCCATCCTCCTGTTTGCTCACTCCCAAGTTTCTCTGGAAGTCTGCTGCGAGATACCCCAGCATCTTCTGAGGCACCACACTGCCCTTTGGGTGTCTCTCACACCCACCAGACATCTCTAGCTTCCTATTAACCCCTCAGCTTCAGCTAAGCACTGCCACTCTGTCGTGGTTCCAGGCACTAAGATAGCCCTCCTAATGGGTGCCACCTGCATCAGGAACTACCTTATCCACTCATGTTTGCTGTTCCTTCTCCAGGGATTGTCACCTCAAGCCAGGTAAGTTGTCACTTCAACAAAGCACTGGAGCTTGGCTGCATTTTCTGCACTAGACAGAAGGACTCTCGACCTGTTCGATTTACACCTTTGTATATGAACCCCAAAGAACTTTTGCTTGTGCTCCAGTGTCCTAAAGAGTTTTAAGTGACAGTAAATGTAATAGCACTTTTAAATATTTACTTCCAGCTCATACATCCTATGTCTAAATGTGGACATAATTCCATATGTCCCAAAGTATTAGGGTTTGAGTTGTATTTGGGACTGCATTTAGAGATCAGTCCTCCAAATGCATGGTATCATACCCTACTCTTCTATGAAGGAAGCATTTTTACTAAGTGAGTTATTTTACTTCCTTCTCCCAAGAAGAATTTTCTACCAGAAAATTCCACAATCCCTAGAAATGATCCCTTTTGGTGGATAATACTACTTGATAATATTTAATGCTTGCACAATCCAGTGAGTGAGCTGCTATTTCTCACCCTTTGCAATAAGGTCCTTGTGATCAGAATTAACTTACAGATTTGAGAAATAAGTCTCCCTCATAATCACCTGCTGCTCTCTGCCTCACCAATTTCATCTTAGGAGTGTGCCCAGATCTTTCTTGCATTTACTTTACCTTGGTTGTTTCACCGTACAGAGAATGGTCACCCCAAGGCGGTACTCATCATCACCAAGTTTTGTTTAATGTCATTCTTTAGACAGGTTTCCCTAATCCCTTTCTGTGGCAACTTTCATATTTGTTGAAGGAATAAAGGCATCTAAAATCCACATCAACTAGCAAAACTGCTATGTCTTTCTTACTATTGCTTATGTCTTCTCTTCAACAAAATTAGAGAAGAGAACAGAACAGGTTCTGCCTGAAAGCAAGGGAGTCGTCGGGGGGAGAGGGAGGACATGAGGGGCAGGGGGAGAAATGGCCCCAACAATGTGTGCACATATGAATAAATGAATAAAGAAAAAAATAAAGCCCACACCTTGAAAGGCATCCTATAATGAAATCAAGGGACATTTACAAAATCCCATTTTCTTAGCTACAGAAAATATGAGAATATTTTAGAAGATACTTTATAAGGCACACACACACACACACACACACACACACACACACACACACACACATCCCTTACAGAAGTATTAATAAAGACTAGGAAATCTGGTGGCATTGTTTAATGTTGAAGAGAAAGAAAAGAGCAGGGAAAAGATGGTTTTTTTCACCCAAGGTAAAACTTGGTCACTTGATAATTTTGCTTAGATAGGGCCTCTTCAGGATGCCTACTTAATTGAATGCAATTGGAATCCAGTTTTCTATATGTACAGGCTTCATAATGATGAAATTTCTAGAAACATCTCATTATATATTTCAAGATCACTCCTTTAGTCACCCCTTGGGGGTTCTAGTGCTATTGTTCTATTGGACCCAGATGTGAAATATTCTGGTACTTAAAACTTACTTGCCACTAAAATCTGGGATTATAAACTCAAACACCCAAAAGAGGAGGAAGATGAGGAAAGTGAGTGATTTCTTAGTCTTATGAGAATATGTTTTCATTCATGAATGATGGTGCATGCCCAGATAAAGGGGTAGAAGATGCTATTTGCAGTTCTTGTCAATTGTTGCCATACCAGAATTCAGCCCCTGAGATGCTAGTTCATCTACTTTGTTGAGAGAAACCAGAGATCTGGATCTTTATGAGAAACTTTTTTTTTTGGAGGGGAGAGGCTTGATTTTTATAAACTGTTTTAGGTTATATAGGTTGTGTGTGTTCGCCCAAGGCAGCATGCTGGCAATTGATCTCCAACACTAAGATAACAATCCTAACATTATTCTTCTGAAAATGTATGCAACAGCCTTTGACTTTTTAAGACCTTTGCTTTCTGTTAGGGTGCATTAGTCTGCCAGACTGTGTGGGGCAAGCAACGTGTCAGGTGACACCCTCGATTAACAGTGATGAAAGCTCTTTCTCTCAGTTGTGTGAATGCCCAAGGCAGTCTCAGATATTAACAGCATTATGTGTTAGAACAACTTTGCCTTTCTTGTGGGTCATTTATTCATTTTTTAATATTGGGGCTCTCTGTGTTTTTTCTTTATCACAGATCTTCTTGCTTTCTTTTCAGCTTTTGGCATTTGAGCCACTGATATAGCTTAGCTGTATTATCAAATAAAAATTATTCCCAGCTATCTAATCTGTGGAGTGTAGGGCACAGTGTAATAATCTAGTATACAATGTTAACTTACCCAATAATCTGATGTATCGTGTTTAATTGGGCTCATCCGTAATGCTCAAATAACATGCTATACATCCCATACCAGAACTACTGATTGTGCTATAAAATGATCTCGTAAACCCAGCCCTTTTCCACACCAGGTCAATTTCTATCACTTTAATCCCTGCTTTCCCATTACAGCAAACTTCCAGTGCTTTCCTGACCTAAAATCTCATGTCCATTTCCAATCATTCGTACTACTGCTCAATAGTGTAATAGAGTCCTGGTTTCATCGTGATCAGAAAACCAATCACAGTCAGTTGCCAACAGAACAAACTATCTGCCAAGATGTGTGCGGATGATCAGAAAGCTGGATGATGCCAGCTTTTTGCATTCTCCCAGCAGTTTGACATGAAATCCCAATTCTGCAGAGACTCATCTTTCACACCTCCCTGACCACGTGTTCACCCTGTGTACTACTTCTGGTCATCTTTTCTGCTCTCTACACTCAAAGTATCCTTCAGATGCTGATCAAACATCTGTTCTGTTTGATGATAGCCTCAACAAGCCGAGGTAGCAAGTCACTACCTTTCTTGTGCTATTTGTCTTTATACAGCATTCGTTGTATCTTGTTAGAAATTTTTGTCTCTTATTTTCCTGAGATTGTAAGGTAGACAGGAACCATGTGCTGTTCATTGATGTACACTACTTACTCAAGAAATGAAAATTCAAAGTAGAAGACATTCATTAATATCAGTATATTTCCATATAAACTAATTAATTATTTCAAGGTTCTTTAGTAATACAGCATCATGAGTAATAGCTAGGATGTGGAAAACAAGATTTGAGTTCAAATTCCAGAACTGACACATTCTCTGGGTAAGTTTTAAGCAAGTCAGTTTAGCAGTCATGGGCTCAGTTTCTCAGGTTATATACTTTGTACGATGTTATTAAGAAAATGAAGGGGCCATCCAGAACTGGGAGAAAATAATTGGAACACAATATGCATGACAAAGGCAGAATATTAAAAAGAGATCCTTTACAACTTAATAATACACATAAACTCACAAAATGATTTGATCAGGTATTACATTAACAAATGAACATGCAAGAATGGCAAATAAGTATGGAACGAAATGTTTCCTATCTTTATGTATCACGGAAAGACAATTAGAACCACAGGGAGGTAACATACACACTCAATAGAATCGTGGACATCCGAGAGGTAACAAAAAGTCTGGCTATCTCCTATGTTATTGGGTATGTGGATAATAACTGGAGCTCTTATTCATCACTGTCGAGAAGAAAAAAATGGTGTCATGACTTTGGCAAATAGTTTCATAAACACACTGGCCATACCCAGGTATCTACCCAAGAGAAACAAAAATATATGTCCACTCAGAGATTTGCACATGAATGTTCATAGAAACTTTATTTCCCATGGTCTCAAACGAGGTACAGTCCAAATGTCCACCAACAGTTAAATAAAAAACCAAGTGTGCTATGTGTTCGGTGAAAAGAGCTCAGTGAAAAGGAGGAAAGAATTAACAACACATACAGCCTTGATGAAGATGAAAATCACTATTCTGAGTGAAATAAGTCAAGTAAAAATTATACCTCCTCTTTATTTCATTTTTATAATATTAGAGAAAATGCACACTAATTTACAGTGACAAAATAAACCAGCAGTTTCTCGGGGATGGGAGTGATGAAGGTTACATCATAAAAGAAAACTTATGGGGTGATGGATACACCCTCTAGCTTTATCGTGGTATGCATATGTGGAATAAAACCACATTCAACTGTATGTATGTTTTGTACTTAATTTTATCTTAACATAGTTATTGAAGAGGCAGCTGTCACTAGCTGATAAACTAAAAAGAATTGTCAGAGGAGATTATTTTAATTACTTCTCTTTTTAGTCATCCTCTGTCCAATCACTCAGGAAAACTGGAATGTAAGTGGCCATACTGCCACCTAGCATGGATTAATGCTACGAGGGACAAAGTACCAGGGAACAGACTGGCCCAGCATCCTCAGTGCTGAGGACTTAGCAAGGCACGTGCATTGTGTGGTTCTGGTGTTCATGAGGGATTTCTACTGATCTCATGGAAAGCCAACTGGATGCAAGTGTGGTGGTCAGAATTCTATGTGTGGCCGGGCACAAGGAAAAGAAGCTGACCAGCTTATAGAGCAACTGAAGCCTGGAGCTGCTGCCATGTGCTACAAAAAACTCGACTACCCAATCAGTCCTTGGGCTAAACACTCTGTGAGATAGCAATGGGTGTATTTAACTTGTGAAAATGATACTGTTCTTATATTCTGGTGGGGTGGGAAGAGAGAGAAAGAGAGAAAGAGAGAGCAAGAGAATAAAATAAAATTGACAGGCAGGGGAAGAGGGAGAAAATAATATTCTCTACTATATTAAAAAATGAAGATTTATAAAACCAAACCAAGAGTGTTAGTGCACACCTGTAATCCCAGCACTTGGAAGGGTGAGGAAGGAGGATTATGAGTTCAAGACCAGCCTAGGCTATATAGTGAGACTCTGTCTCAAAACATTGTGAAGCAAGACAAAACTTTAAAAAACCAAAGTTCAGCATTTCATTCATAGCGTATACTCCCCAAGGAAGATATAAGAACGGAGAGCATCTGAAGTTTCTTTAGTAAACGTTTAGCCATTTTGACTCCATGTTTGTCTCCTAGGGTGAGCACTAAGTGTCATCAACTGTTTAAGGACATAAGACTTAATTTTTTAATAATATGACCCATAAATGCTACCCAGTTACTTCATCTTGTGCTCGACAGGAGAAGCAGACAGCTGTCTATTGTACTTTCTAAGAGATGGTATGTAAATCTATGTGCTACGGGATTTTCAGTGAATTTTGAGCATATATGGTTCATGTCTTAAATGCTAATTTTAGAACTACCCACCACACAAAAGCACTCCAGCACCACCACTGCCATGATCACCACCAACACTTTAAACTTTTTGTTTTACCTGGCTAAGCTCAGTGGTACAGGGCTTGCCTAACACGTACAAGACCTTCAGTTTGATCCCCAGCACCGCAAAAAATGTTGTTTTCTTATATTAATTATTCAGAATTTCTGTAGCATATTTTCCTGAAACTAAAAAAAAAGGTATGCCACTTTAAAATTTTCCTTTTCGGGGGAAATATTACTAAAAATAACAAATCACAATTCAGTTCACGATCAAGTAGCTAGTATTGGAGTTGCCCTCATGTAATAAAGAATTATAAAACCAGAAAAAAAAACTTTTCAGATATTGACCAATAAAAAACACAAGGCTGTCACCCTTGGAGGAAAGAAAGTTTACTAGGTCAGTTGTCCAGTTGCTTTGGCTTTCTGTCTGGGAAAGACTTATGAATCATTTTTCAGAAAACTGAACAAGAACAGAACAGCTATCTGGCCTGATGGAGGAAGAGATGCCCTGGTAGGAAAAGAATGGATAGTAGAGTTTGGGACATCTGGAATGACTAGGGCAGAGTCCCAAAGACGTAGAGATTCCTGCAATGTTGTTGGCAGAATGCTAAGTTGTGCAAATGTGGGGCATGTTTCTGTGAAAACAAGCAAAGAACAACTTCTCTGGGACTGAGAGGTGAACAGGGATTGTAGGGCCCTCACAGTGCTAGGCAAACACTTGGCATTCTCATCCTGCCGGATGGAAAGACCTTCATAAACAACCTTAGCATTCAGTTGTGAAGCAAGAAATCCACGTCTGGGGAGTTAGGACCATTGCCTGAGAGTGAAGCCCACCCTCAGGATTAATGAGAGCAAGGCATTCTGTCGCAAACTTAACCATTGGTCAAAATAGAGCTCCCTCTAGGGAGGAAAAGGATGTATCCCAGAAGATCTATGATATACAATTTCTAACATTCTGCATACAATCAACTACTATTGTAAACAAGAAGCAAGAAGATAAGATCCATCATCAACAGAAAATTGGCCAATAGAAGGTCCACAAATGGAGCCTGGTACCAGTGTTCACACCTGTAATCCTAGCTATGTGAGAGGCTTAGTTTGGGAGGAATATGATTGGAGGTCAGTCTGGACAAATAGTTCACAAGACTCCATCTCAACCAGTAGCTGTGGGCAGTGATGCACACCTGTCATCCTAAAGTACTCAGGAGGCTGAGATTGGTAGGATCATGGTTCCATTCAGCCCATGCAAAAAAGTTCTCAAGACTCCACCTTGCCAGAAAAAAGCTGGGTGTGGTAGCACCCGCCTGTCACCTGTCATCCCAGCTATGGCAGAAAGCATAAAATAGGAGGGTCATGGTACAGGTTAGTCTGGGAAAAAAGTGAGACCCTGTCTCCAAAACAGCCAAAGCAAAGGGGTTAGAGGTGTGTCTCAAGCAGTAGCATGTGTGCCTAGCAAGTGCAAGCTCTGAGTTCAAACCTCAGTACTGCCAAACAATAAAAAGACCCATAAATGACCTAAATGTTGGAATTATCAGTGAAGGACTTAAAAGAGCTACTTAAAATATGTCAAAGACTTTAGAAAAATATGGACAAAGGTACAAACAGATGGAGGAGTTCAGCAAATTGTTAAGTTCTACAAAAGGACGAAATGGCAGTTTGAGAACTAAATCAAACTCTGTAACAAACATTCATTAAAGTAACTAGCAGTAGATTTGGAAATGTTTTATAAACCCCAAAGTCAAATTAGTGGAAACAGAAGAAAAAATAAAAGAATGAGAATTGCAGGCCAAACTTTCCATCTACTAATGTCAAACAATTGAACACACGTGAACCTAGAGTCTAAAAAACAAAAGAGAGAAAATGGAGCAGAAGAAAAAACACAGGAAAAGAAAAAGGTCAAAAATTTTCAAAGTTTAGTAAGACTATCAACCCACATATGCAAGAGATCCAACAAATTCCAGAAGAATGATAAATAGAAATAGAAATAAATAGAAATACCACACTGGATACATCAAACAAGCTGAAGCATACCAAAGAAAAGGAGGAAATCTTAAAACTAGCAAAAGGAAATATATGTGTGTATATGTGATATTTACATAGATTTGCATAATATGTAAGTATATTACATATAATATATATTTATTACACATGTATAATATAAAATGTAAATATAATATGTACTTACAGAATAGGTATATATATTCAGGTATATAGTAATTAGGATGATGTCTATATTTATAACAGAAATAAATGAAAGCCAAAGAGAATAGAAAGATAGAAAAAAACCTGTTAATTTAGAATACTCAGTAAAAGTACCTACCCAAAATGAAGGCAAAATAAAGACAAACAAATGCTCAATGAGTTTGATGTCAGCAAAGAAGTTTTTAGGTTGAAAAGGTGGTATTTCCTGATGAAAGTTTGGACCCGTCTGAAATGAAACACACGAGGGTAAATATCAAAGATTATTTTAAAATTTTCTGGGAAAGCAATGATTAGAATATTAAGGAAGCTGGTTAGATATCCAGGTGAGAGATGATGGTGTGACTGAGTAAGATAACAGTGTGAAAACTAGCCAGGTTTTGAATATGTTTGCAGAGAGAGAGACAATAGGATTTGTCAATAGTTGAATGTGAGGTTTGAGAGAGAGAATTCCATGATTAATTTGAGATTTTGGGTTTGAAATGCTAAAAGATGGCACTACCAAGTGACTGGAAGAGAAAAATTGACAAAGAATTACTGGGAAGGGAAATAATGTGAGCTGAGTTTAAGATGTTTGTTATTCACTTAAGAGATGTTTAAAAAGTCAGGCATGGTGGTATATGCCTATAATCCCAGTACTCAGGAGGCTGAGGCAGAAAGATCTCAAATTTGAAGACCACTTATTAGGCTCATAGGACTACATAGTGAGGCCTTGCTGTCACAAAAGGAGAAAAAAAAGGATGTCCAATTAGGTACTTGAAAATTAATCCATCATTCATGGGAGAAGAGGTTGGAACTAGATACACAAATTTTATAATCACATAGATAATATGTGATACATATCTATAATAAATCAAATTCTATATTCTTATATATTGAGATCACCAAGAGAGGAAGACTTATCCCTGAGTATAACCCCAGTGTTAAGAATCAGGAAGATGAGAAGGAAGGAATCAGAGCTGAGGAATGGCCAATAAGGTATGAGGAAAAGTGGGGATCGGGGTGATTTGGGGAGCATGGGGGCGGTGCTCTGGAGGTGGAGTGACAGTGTGTCAAGGAATAATCAAATTTGTCAACTTCTGCCTGTGGATCATGACCCATGAGGACTGGGAATTGAGTTTGGAATGTGGAACACGGCGACTGGTGACCTGACAAAGGCTAGCTGTGCTGGAATGAGGTGGGGGGGGACTTACTGCAGTGAGTTCAAGATAAGATGCGCTGAGAGTGAACACTGGGTATAGATATCTGTTGGAAGGAGGCTGCTCTAATAGAAAATTAGAGCAGAAATACCAGAAACTGGGTCAAGGACAGGTTTTCAAGATGGAAGAAAAATAGCATTTTCATGTTCTGATAAAAAAAAAAACCTATCAACTCAGATGTAAGAAGAGAGAATTGGTTGAAATCATGTCCTTAAGTGGGCAAAAGGTAATGGATTTAGCACAAAAGAGAGAAGCTGGCCTTACCTCTGAGCACAGGCAGTTCTGCTGTAGCAGATAGAAAGAATACAGAGTATTTGAAAATAATAAGAAATATGGAAATTCTCTTCTGATTGCTTCAGCAGTGGGTGTGGAGAAGGTGAAGAAGAATTGAAATTTTGACGTTTCAGAGGAGAAGAAGAGGCATGAAGCAGCCATTCAGGAGAATAGAAAGGGGATGGGGTGTCACTTTTTCCCTTTTTAGTTTTGGTGGCACTGGTACTGAGTAGCGTTTTATCTCTTGAGCCACCGTCCAGCCCTAGAGTATTTCTCTTGAGTACCATGAAGGGCACATTAAAGTCACTGATTGTGAACTTGTGTGTCATCATTGTTGGATTTTTTTTTTATTCACACATTTTTCACCTGAGCAAATACAGGTATAAGGTGGGCACATATTTAGAATTAATCAGGATTGGGCCTTTATGAGATAAGTATGAGAAAAGTAAAGATGTAGTCAAGGAAGTGATTGTAATGATTGACAATGGAATTTAAGGGAAGGCACGACATAAATAAAAAGTAGGTGGAGTCACAGGATTTTAATTCACAAAGCAGAGAGGGATAATAAGTCAGAGCAACAGAAGTGAACAGAAAAAGCTAGATTCTGCTCAGAAACTAGAATGCTTGGATTTAGGATTATGGAGGGAATTCAGTTATAGGTATTGTTGATGGAAATGGAAAGAGTGCCAGAGAGTTTCGATTGGAGGAGAGCAGTAAAAGAAACTGAGATGTTAAGACTTGTTGTGAGCACTGAAACCTGTAGGTATGACAGGAGTTAGTGTTACAAAGTGACAACATGCCAGGATCTAACATCTTCAGGGAATAAGATCGTGATTGTTGGGGGATAAGGTGGTAGATGGGCTGTATCCGACTGTAATCTATTGACATGAGGTTCACACATGGTGGGTAGGGCTTAGAAAGAAAAGAGAAGGGTCTGGAAGTGACATGGGATCAAGTCTGATTACTGCCTCACTTCCAGGTCCTGCACATAGAGTTCAAGTGTAGAATGGAAGTCAGCAACCCAGAAAAGATTCATAGGAGAGGATTGTCCTCAGAAGAAAGCCTGGTTTCTAACTTGTTCTTGATGACAGAACAATCCAGTCTCTATAAATAGCTCAGGAAAGAATGGCTGTCACTAAATCTGTTTTTCTGGCTCTGAAGTGGCTGTTCTGTCTTGACACTTCCTATGGTGCTATAAGGAAGTGTGACTGCTTCATCTCTGCCAGACTCAACCAACCCCACACCACTGACAACTTTGACGACTTCACACCTATTGGTAACAAAATTGGTTTCCATGTGATGAAACAGAGCACTCTCTCTCCCTCCCCCTCCCTCTTTCTTCCCTCCCTCCTTTTTCCCCTCCCTCCTTCCTTCTTCTTCCCTTGCCACCCCAATTTCTTCTTCTTCTCTCTCTCTCTCTCTCTTTTTTTTTTTTTTTGGGAGAAATAGGATAAGCAAAGTAATTACAAAATCGTTCAAAACGCTTTTGGCTACTGTTAGCAGAAGGAAAAAAACTATACTTTCAGAGAATGCTAAACATAAGACTAGAGTCTGCAATTTGTCAATACTCTAAAACACTAAGTGAGAGGTGATGGATCCTGAAAGTAACCAGAAAGAATTCTAAAAGGTGAACCTTCTAAGCCAGGAAGATGTCAGAAGACTATTAAAGAAGAAAAACGACTGGTGGCCAGATGTTCAACTTCCTCGTGATCATGCACACATTTCTTCATTTTAGGTTGGTCCCTCAGCAGAAGGAAATTGTTCTTAAGGTTTAATGTACTGGACTCTTAGACTCCAAGTAGGAATCAATTCCAAATATTTATCTGATGAAATAAAGTGAAATGACTTGCATTGGACCATTCAGTATTATTTTTTTCCTCACAGGGAGTGCATTAGAGATAACATCACTGAATTTCAAGTCAGGAAATTGCCTTTTCAACCCAGGTTCTGCTATGTGACTAAACCCTTACTAGCCTTCTAGTCTTAGCTTCAGTGTCTCTTTCTCAAATAATTCCTTTTCCCGAGTGTGTTTATTGGTTCTGTTATAGTGTTATATTTCACTCTGAAATTCTCTTTTATAGTCCTTTGCAAATTTATACATTTATTCAAAGTAAGTTCTATGGTGCCAGGAGTTATATCACCAACTTTTACAAAGGAGCTTCTACAAAGAAGGTAACCAGAAAGTATTTAGTGCCTATATGTTTGAACTTTTATTTATTTACAGGTAGTCTGTGTGGAAGAGGCCCCATTTTTAAGGAGACCTGGTGGACAAAGAAATACCAAGAAACAGATGGAATGTGGGGGTGGATTGGGCCTGCTGGAGATGGGAGTGAGGTGGTACAGATAGAACACAAAAGTAAAAGCCAAGCTTGCAGAGATATTGCTGCCTGCTGAAATTCAAACCTTGATGCTAGGAAGAAACAACCAATCAGTAAGGTCCACAAAAAGGGAGACAGCCAATCAAAGGTGTCCAAATCTGAGTTATAACTCTGAACCCTGGCTTTGTGTGCTACTCTCTTTTGTGTAGCCACCAGCCATTCCCAACCCCCTTTTAATGGCATCTTAATAAATCTTTGTTTTCTCCTACCCTCTGTCTCAGTAAATTCTGTTACCAACTCATGGCTCCACAAATCCACAACAGTGACTTCATGGAAACCTGGGAGTGCAAATACACAAGGGTACTTCAGAATCTTTGAAGAACTGATCAAATATGAACTTTCTTGCATCAAACAAACTCCTGGCGTGATTAACTCACCACTAACTAATTCTCCTAAGAATTAGTGTTTAGTTTCCAAAGGATCATTTAATTACTTACTATTGTGGGCTTCAAGAAATTAAAAAGCCCTAGAATTTGAAACATACTTTAAATATTGCTAGATGTGTTAATGTGCCTTGCAAACTTAAATCACAAAATCCTGAGAATAAAAGCTGCCTCAGGGTTTTCTGGGATTTCCCATTCTCCCCTTTAAATGTAATTAATGGATTTTCTTACTAAGTCCTCTTATTGTCAATGACTCTTATCATCTTACAAATGAATATATATGCTTATGAATATGGCCACAGAGAAGGTGCATCCTCAACTCTAACCAAAAGCTGGAAATGTCACGATTGACATGGGTTTTTTAACTGGTGTACTTAGCATGCTAGTCACTCATTTATAAATATATCCATCCATCTACCCATTTGGTAGATATTTTTAGCGAGCAATGTGCTTTGTGCTTAGGACACAAAGAAACACGGAGAGAGAGTTACAATGCATGGCTTAGGTCCTATATATTGTGCACTTACCTGTGACTTAAGTATTATCACAGTTATGCTGTGGCACAGTGAAGGAACATGTACCTCAGAATGAGAGGCTCAGGAAATACTTCTTGGAAAGGGAGCCACCTGAGCTGAGACCTATTAATAAGAAATCACTAGGAGAAAGAGAATAAGGAGAACGTTTCAGGAAAGAGAAGCTACATATTCAAAGGCACAGAGAAATTTAAGAAATGTCAGACATTTGGTATTGATAGAGACAGACATGCATCCTGGAAAGGAGAGGTGAGGTGGTTAGGGAGATGAGCCTGGCAAGCACTGTAGACACACAATCACGAAAGCCTGTGTGCATGTAGATGTTATCTGAGATGTGAATGGGAACTCTAACCTGGAGATTGGTCTGTCCAAAGCAATTTCATCTATGTTCTTAGGTGAAAAGTCAAGCGAACAATAGAACCTGAAAGATGGCAGTTGTGTGTAGATCCCATGATGTGTCATCTGTGTAAGGATTTGCTGTCTTTATTTGCCAGGCAATGTGGTAGGAGCCTTCCTTCTCTTCAAAGAACTCTAAACAATGCATCAACCAAGTGCTTTCAAAAATTCACTATTATACTTCTCTTTAATGTATAAAACCAATCATCTAAAAGCCAAGAAAAAGTAGCATCCTATGAGTGACAGGTCACCCAACTACTCACTATTTCAGCTGTAACCAATCCCTTAAAAAACTGCTATATTATAAAAGATTAACTAAAAATGAGCCTAAGTTAAAACAGTAAGTTTAGAACATTTAAAAGGGGATTTTATGTATCACATTCAATTGTGAAATGAATATTTTCATACAAAGAACACTGTAAAAATAGTTTGCTTTTTTACTGAAACATATTTTTCTAAAACATATTACTCATATGGTCAGGCCACCTTCAATACTGCTTATAGCCTCCTTTTGAGACTCCTTACTGGTTTTCTTTCCCTTTCCATCCATTCTTCCCACCTGCCAGTATCTGTCCTAATATTCTGCAACTGTGCATGGAGAATTAGCCTCAGAGAAGTAAGACACACTTGGCAGTGAGCCTGGAATAAACCTGCCCACTTGGGTGGTATAGAGAGCAGAAGAGCTTCAGAAAGCACTGTCAACAAAACAGGATAACAGGGAGTCATTTGATGCCAACCATTAGGAATCATAGAGAACCAACCTAGGTAAGTCAGTTGTCCAGGAAGACCATGACCATATGGAAGCCAGGGAAAGCAACATGGGAAAATGCATTTCCCCAGGAAGAGAGAAGCCTCATCTTTCATAGTAGGCTCTGTCAATAGCAGTCCGTGTTCTAATGCCTATGGTGAAATGAGGGCTGTTTTAGGGACAAGTGCTAGCCCTGATTTGTCCTAGGGTGATAAGAGGGCTTTAAAGAAAGAGAATAAGCCAGGGCCCAAGTTTTTCAGTGGAGAATAATGTGGATATGGTCTTAAAAATAAGACAAGTGGTTATTAGCACTTGTGCACAAGCTGCAAGGGAAGAGAGTTACAAAAATGATTTGATTCTTGGTCTTAAAATCAGACCAGAGTTCCTTAATGGACCTATAAGTAGTTTGGATATAGGTAGAAAATGTATGCAATGCTTGCAATGTAAAAAAACCCCATAAATTCTTAACTCTTAATTCTGACATCATTCAGATCCATTTTTCCCAATGGCTCATGAATGTGTGTAAGACCCTCTATAATCTGGTTTGAACTATTTTTATTCTTTTTACTTCTTATCATATCTCCTTCCAACCCCTGTACTACTTGCTTTGTGTTTTTATAGTTCCATAAATCCAAGCTAATTAAATTGTTTACAATCTGGAAAAAAAAACTGCTATAAATTTATATGGCAAATGTATTCTGATTCTTCTGGAATTGTCATATTTTCATTCAGTATTTTTCTTTGCAGTAAACTTAGTTTATTCAATGCAAAACTTAAAACTTAAATGTGACTTAAGTGGGACTTATTCATAGCTTAATAAATATACAAATAAAGACAGTTTTTCCCAGAAGAACATCAAAATTTTTATTTCCTAAATTCGGCTCTTAAATTTTTAAATCTGGATTGTTAAAACTATGCATATGAGTGTGATTTTCACAATACTATTTCTTGATTTCTCTCTCTGGGAAGGGCCAGCTGCCTGGCCATGTGGACTCTTAAGAAGAGTATGTAACGATATATTTAGTGAAGAACTGAAACCGCCTACCAACAGTGACCACCACCTTGCCAATGGGCTCCTGCAGTCCCATGAAACTTCCACACACTGTGGCCTGACAACATCTTGACTGAGCCACCACTGACCTCTGATCCCCAGAAACAACCTGACCCACCACTGACTGACCTCTAGCCCTACAAAACAACCTGAGCCACCACCTCACTGAGTCACCACTGATCTCTGATAATAAATCTGATAATAAATATTTATTGTTCTTTAAGCCATCAAGTTTTGGGATAAATTGTTACATAGCAACTAAAGCTACCTAATACCTAATGAAAATGAGTAATACAAGTACAGTTGGTTGTCTATAATCCTTGATAATAGCGAATCCAGTGCTACTAGAAACAATTACTCAAAACCACAGAAAAGTTTCTCTTTATTGTGATAGAAACAACATTGGCCTCTCAAAGTCGTCTGTTAGGACACAAAAAGTTCTACGTCTCTAGAACTTGTGAACATGTTATCTTACAGGACAAAAGGAGCATAGATGTAATGAAATTAAGGATGTTGAGGTGGAGAAATTATCTTGGGTTACCCAGGTAAAACAATGATCATCACAAAGGTCCTTTTCAAAAGGACAGAGAGAGAGTTAAATCAGATGCAGGAGATCTGACAAAGGAAGGAATCCACTAAAAGGTTTGTGAAGAGACCATGATCCGAAGGATGCAGGGCCTCTAGAAACAAAAAAAGGCCAGCGAGTCCACTCCCAAATGAAGCCTTCAGAAGGAACACAGCCATGTGACATCCTTGTTTTTGGTGCCCTTTATATTCGAAAGAGAATAAAATTACATTGTTTTAAGCCACTAAATTTGTGGTAATTAGCTATAAAACAATTAGACACTAAAACAGAAACTAATATTGTGCCACAAAGAGAAATAAAACTTCAAAACACAAAAGAAGTCAACACAGTGGTTGACTTCTCTACTTTATCTTATAAAAACCTCTCTGAGCCTTGTGTAAAATGCATCAAGATTCTGCTCTTAAAAGTCACTTCCAAAGCTGTAATCTACAAAATGAAGAAATTCAAATGACTTCCAGCTCATGCAATTAAATATATTTGGCAATACTAGACCTCCTGCACTTATACCCAAAATGCAGATTTTTTCAATTCAGGGAAAGAAATTGTTTCCAGCATGAGCTGAGTAAATATTTGTTGATGATGTGGAGCAAAATCCACGAAAAAAATGTTAGCAATATTAACAAATATTAATATTCTACAATATTAACACGCTAGGGGACATCTGGGCGCTTCTAGTTTCCATAAGTGGATTTGATGTGGTCTGAGTTATGGCATTGATTTTTCTCTCAGTGATAATAACAAACTTCATATTTATAGTTTTCACAAAATGCTTCAGATACATGTGCCTCAGGTGGTGCTCAAAACACCTTTGTGAGGTAGAAAAGACAGTAATTGTTATTTTTAGCTTATTCTTGAACAGTCATCCAACTATCCTTGACAGAACAATGACAGAAAATCCCTTGCTCATTTTATCATCAGCATCAGGACTTCATTTTTGTTTTGTTTTGCAGTTCTGGGGATTGAATTCAGGGCCTGTCATTTTTTAGGTAAATGCTGTGCTGTAACCAGTGGATGGGGTGTCCCGGATGTGCCTTGGTAGAGTGGGACTCTACCCCAGGTACAGCAAAAGAACCACTAAGAGTAAGAATATAGTAAGAATGATTTATTAGGGTAGTGGAATTTTACCTCAAGAGGTAAGTTGGACACTTTGGGTAAGGATTGACTACCAACACCTCATTTTCTACTGTGCTTTTCTGAAATAAGTTAAAGAAAAAATGTATTATTAAAGTGTTTCCTTTGACAACTTAACATCGAGCATTTGTGTGTTCTAGTAGCCAAATCTAAAATGGTGAAAAAGATACAATTCCCATCTTTAAGGAGCTCATTGTTTAGAAGAACAGAAAAATGAGTAGGCTGGCATTTACTCTGACGACTGCTGAGGACTGTGATACAAGGGGAACAGATAGTAATAGGGACACTAATCTAGATTTGGGGACATCGGGGAGGACTTCCCAAAGGTGGAAACTCAACTTTTTCCAACGAATCTGAGGATGTTAGCAAAGCAAATGGAAGATGGAGATGGAGTGAGGTGTTGAGGAAGAAGGAAGAAAGAAAGGGGCTGGGATCAGATTTCTATGAATGTTCCACTACAGTGAAAATGTCTCTACCGAGGGATGCAATATTCGTAGAGTCTACCCTGATGGCAACAAGCACAGTGCCGAGACTTCCTGGTGCAGGACATTTGAGTAAAAGGACATTAAAAAAATATTGTCAGACTTTCATGCTTCACTTTCTATTTCAGAGACCTGTTTCCTAAAATGTCCTTAGTGTTTCCTTCTGCATACAAATTCCTGTTAGCTCTTTCCTATGAGCTCTTCCAGTCTTACTTTTCATAATGACCCTTTGCTTTGCTTTGTATGTCAGTCAGATTTCTGTCACTGTGACAAAATACCTGAGATCCATTTCAAGGAGGAAAGGTTATTGTAACTCATAATTTCAAAGGTGTCAGGTCATGGTCACTTGGCCCTGTCAACTTAGGCATGTTGTGAGGCAGATAATCATGACAGAGAGAATCTGCTCACTTCATGGTAGCCAGAAAGGAGAGAGAGAGAGAGAGAGAGAGAGAAAGAGAGAGAGAGAGAAGGGAGTGGAAGGAGAGGAGTGGCTAGGACCCCAAAATCCTCATTAAGGGCATGACCCCAGTGACCTCACTTCCTTCCACCATGCCCCACCTCCTAATGGTTGCACCGCTTTCCAGTAACACCACAGACTGGTGGCCAAGTCTTTAGCACATGGCCTTTGGGGAACTTTTTAAATACAAATGTCTTCTATCCACCTCTATGTACTAGGCTTATGCAGTTGGGAAAAGAACAGATATGGTAAGAACATTTTAAAAGGTCACTGGTGTGTCATTTGGAAATTGCTTGACACCTAGAGTTTATAAAGCATTTTAGTAGCTTAGAAATGCAAAATTAGTGCAAAGCAATGTCTTGTTAAATAACAATTAATTTGCTTACCTTGTTGTATGCTATATCACTTCATGAACAGCCAGAATTAATTCACTAAGGACCATGCTGGAGACCTAAAAATAACAATAGTTTTCCTGACATGTAAACTATGTTACCTCTAATGGAATGCATTCATTTATTAAATATGGCTGAATTACTTATTTATTGCAGAGGCTTTGGAAAGAGAAGATCTGTATATCCTTAGCTGTTTACAATATAAGATTTAATTACCAAAATATCAATCAAGGAAATGCACAAGAAATCCAGTGGGGTATAGTAGACAGCAGGAATTTATGTGTCACTTCATTGCTGGACTCCCCAGAGGCCAGTGCAATGTCAGCTGTCCACTAGGGAGTTAGTGGTTTTGTGCTCAGCAGGTCAATGCATCACTGTCTATTGAGGCTTGACTGTATGCCCCTCCCCCACATTCATATGATGAAATGCCCACCCCAAATAATTCGGAATGTGACCTCATTTACAGCTAGGTCTTTAGAAGGGTAATCAAATTAAAATGAAGTCATTAGGGTAGGCTCTAATCAAATAAGACTGTACTTATAAAAAGGGGGAATTAGGATATAGATACATGCACACACACACACACACACACACACACACACAGAGAAAACTTTGTGAAGACACAATTCAGGGTGATGCTTCTACAAGCCCAGAAATGCCAAAGACTGCCAGCAAAACACCAGAAACTGGGCAAGAAACATGGAACAGTCTCTCTTACTGCACCCAGAAGGAATCAACTCTGCAGACAACTTGGCCTTAGATTTGTAGCCTCCAGAACTGTGAGACACTAAATTTCTATTGCTAAAGTCAATCAGTTTGTGGTACTTTGTTCTGGAAGTCATAGGAAACTAGTATAGTATCTTTCTAGTTAAGTGTTACATATCTAAGTTATAGACCATCTTGATTTAATATTCTGCTACAACTTACTTAAGCTCTTCTGCTGGATTTATATCAATGTTGGCTACTTAAGTAGTCTGTCAAATAGTAAACAACCTATTTCAATCTTCTACACAGTGCAAGTGCTTAAAATGCTTAAGGAGACACCAGATATGAAATAGCTTTGTCTCTTCTGTCATCCAGTACATGCCACATGTGTTTGTTACAGGATTAAGTGAGATGATTTGTGTAAATTACAAAGTTGGCCCCAAAAAAGCCTTCCAAAAATGACAGACATTTGCAAAGACACAATTTGGTTTAACATGAGAAAAGTTAGACTATATGGGTGTAGACTTTCAGTAACTACCTGATCTTGGGCACACCATATAATACCTTCATATTCCAGGAGAGTTCACATTTCTTCATGTTTTCTTTGTGATATTTGTAGTATGTGAAAATCTCACAGCAAAGTGACTATCACATAGCAAGTACTCAACTAGAAATAGTTTAATAGTTACTTGTTGAGTAAAAAAAAAAAAATACTGTGCTATCAACCATAGGGGAAATTGGGAAAGTACAAAGTTTCAAAAATGAGCAAGTTAGTTTAACTCCTTGGAAAGCACATAGAAGCATATGAAAGAAACTATTACAGTCAGGAAAGTGCTAACTGCTGTAAACAATGGAACCATCATTGAATTTCCATGGTCACACCCACAGGAATGTCTTTCTTACCCAAAAGTACAAGGTGACTCTTCCTGTGGGCAGGCTTGGTTTTCCTCCATACAGTGAATTCAGGGAATCACATTCCTGTCTTATGTCTCTGGATTCCCATTTACCTTCATGCCCTTGCTCTCCAGCCGGCAGAAGAGGTGGGATAAAGTGTGAGAAGGCAGAACTATTTTAAAACCCCCAGTCCAGAGGAGACTACCCCACTTTGGTTCATGTACCATTGATGAAAATCATTTAACTAGGATGCAAAAGGCCAGGAATGTAGTCCCCAGGTCAGCAAAACTCCCAGCAATAAACAATTGTGCACTATAAAAGGAGGAGCTATATTTCTGTATCTGTCACAGAGCTAAACCTATATACAGTGTTAAAATGGAGTGAGTCCAGAATGGAGAGGATGTACTAAGGTTATTCTAGGTACAAACCTCTAAAGTTTGGGTCACTTTTGAACTCTCTATCTCTTGTCTAATCCACAATAGAAAGCTTGATTGAGAGAAAAAAGGATGAGAAAAACCTATTTCAGGAGCATGTTAATAGTGTAGGACTTCAGAATGGCATTCAAAGAAGAAGAAGGAGAAGGAGATGGAGCAGGAGAAGCAGAAAAAGGAGAAGGAGAAGAAGGAGAAGGAGAAGGAGAAGGAGAAGGAGAAGAAGAAGAAGAAGAAGAAGAAGAAGAAGAAGAAGAAGAAGAAGCAGCATTTTATAAGCTTATTATTGAAGAGTTTTGACAAGCTTCTACTTCCATTCATTCCTGAGAGTTTAAGGCTAAAAGTTAGGCTGGATATAATTGTTTGGAGCAGTCAGTCTTCAGTAATATACGTGGACCCCTGTGTGCAATGAATCTGACCTTATGAAGTCTTACTGGGTTTTCTGATTTTTTGTTATATTGCTTGATAGAAGATCACTAAAACAAAGTTGTTAACATTCAGTAGCAGTACTTGGCTTTGGGGAGACCTTTTCCCAAAATTAGCTAGGTCAGCAGCACTCCGGTATGATTTGCTTCAGCACAATAAGAAATTCCAAATTCCAGTGCTGAGAACTCCACTCGTTGAGATGCAATACATGGCGTGCAGATATGTAAGAAATCTGCTAGGTTGTGAAAACATTTTCTAAGAACTAATAAGCCCAACCAAATAGCTTATGGCTGGTCCCAGGCCCAGAGGAAGGAGGGGACAGCTATACAAAGGGAAATATGCAACAGACAGCATTAATTTATCTGAAAGCCAACTGTTTAGTATTAATGTGAGTCAATAGAAAATGCTTTGCTAAGGAACTCAAGCAGACTTGGACTGAATTGGAAAAGGACTCGCATTAATTTCTTATTAAAAGTTACATTCTCATAACAGAAGAACAGGGTATACTCTTAGAGGTAATCTTTTAACTTAGGTAACTGAACAATGTACAGCTGTTTCTTTCAAAATATCTATAATAATGATAGATAATAAAAATATATAATAATAAGCAGTGAAAGTACAACGCCACATATACTCACTGTGACTAAAGCGCTTCCTCACTAATGTCCCTTAAAATGTTAGGATTTGTGAGCAATAATTTATTTAAAAGATGTCTATAATTTTGTCATCAAATATTATTAAGGCTGAGGGGCAAACAGTACTCAAAGTAAATATGCAACTTCTAGGTCTTGCTTTTATCGATTTGGTGGTAGACCCCCCTGAAAATAAGCAGTATTGTGTTAAAACTATTTAAATATTTCATTAGAGTTCATTGAAAAACAATTCTAGAATTATAACTTAGCACAAAAAGATAACTAGCAAGATGTGAGAATTGGCATATCAAAATCATAGTTTGAGAGAATTACTTATTGGAGAAAAGGTTTTCAAGTTTGCATGAAATGGCTAGCCCTTCTAGTAGGTCAAATGAGATGAGTCTGGTTTATTTAACACCACTTGTCTCTCTCTTTTATGGTGCTGGGATTTAAACTCAAGGCTTCACACTTTGGAGGCAGGTGTTGGTCTACTACTTGAGACACGTTCACAAGCATTTTTTACTCTGGTTATTTTTGAGGTAGGGTCTTGCTTTACACCTGAGCTGGTCTGGACCAAAGTCCTTCCATTTTTTTGTTTGTTTCCCACTGTAGCTGGGATGTCAGGCACACACCACCATACCCATCTTTTTCTGAGGAGATGAGGTCTCATGAACTGTTTTGATAGGGCTGGCCTTGAACTGTGATCCTCCCCATTTCTACCTCCCAAGTAGCTGAGATTACAGGCATGAGCCCCTAGATGAGGCTGCCTTTTGTCTCTATTACTAAAGACTCAGGTATTAGATAGATACAGGTTCAGGCTATAAAGTAGGAGCAAACCACAGATTCAAGCATTCAGTGAAAACTGATATGTCCATGGCAGAGAAGGGAGGTCCTTTTATTAATACTGAAAACCTACACTTACATGATAGCTCATATATCAGAAGAAGGGAACTGTAAAGCCTAAGAATAAATCCTCAGTCTAGTAGTAAGAGTGGAAACAAAACAGACAAAATTTATATCATTTTCAGGAGAACTGTGACCAGTAATTTATCTTGAGAGCCCCAAATATTCAGAATGTATAACTACAAGCCAGGAACTAAAAGCAATACAGAGTTGATGTTCTATATAGAGTAGGTGTTCTGAAGAACACCTCCATCCCTTCACCTCTGTTTCCATTCAACATGCTTCAAGAGGCTGAAGAGAATAGACTGAATAAGAGTCACACACCTGTCGCTCTCATTTCTCTGCTGGTGTTCAATCCATGTTCTGTTTGGAGATGGAAAATATTTTTGCAAAGTCAAAAGAAACTATGCAAAACATCAGAAAGCTCAGCATCATTTTCCTCTTAGGTATGACAGGTGGGCACTAAACCATTGGGCCCTTTGTCCATTCATAGACTTCCTTCTTAGTAACCAGCCTTCCCTCACTTTATATTACTGACTTTCCAAATTTCCTTTTAATTTTTATAAAAGATGGCAAGGTTCAATGGAAAAAGGATTGATTGTTGGGTCTAGAGACATACAATGCATGACTTTGGGCAAACCATTTACACACTGTAGGTCTTCTTCTCCTGGGACGAAAGCATAGGTTAGGTTGAATGACTCCAGTCTCTCTTGCTCCAACACTCAATGCAGTTTTATTTCATTATTCTAGAGATGCAGGTCCCAGTTCAATGACATGAAGAGGGAAAGAGTGAAAGTTGAACCTGAAGTGTGAGTCTCCCCAGAGGCCCTGCAGTTATGGTCTAGAAGCATCAATGGGTACCAATGTAATCACTGCTTCCAGGCATCCTGAGAACATATGACACCCAAACTCAACTTCAGATCAGTCAGAGGGGCTGTGAGTCCCACATAACATCCTGTCATTTGGATTTAAGAGAGATTTTCTAGATCACAGCAAGAAGAAATAACCAAACATGAAAAAGAAACCATTTGTTGCTGAGGGCAGTGACTCCTTCACAGAGGTGACTAAGGTGTTTGCATGACATCTCATTTCCTTCTTACCCAGTCATAATGTAAGGGTCTTCCTGCACATTGCTGGTGTGTAAGCCATTCATTTCCAACCAAACCAAGAGACTTTCTTTGAAAAATGAATCCAAGAAGAAACATTGGACTTACATCAATTTTCTCTTGAACATTAAACCAATATGACTTTATATTTACCAAAATGCATTATTATCTGGGAGCCAAAAGGATTAAAGTAATAAACTGTTAGTCTACTCTAAAATTCATCCTGAGTGAAAGCAGCCAGGTGGTTGTAAGTAAACATTTTCCATGTTTCATTCCAAAACCAATAGTGAAGGTGGTGCAGCCTGAATCCCAGCTGCACAGGAGGCATAAATAAGACAGTGGTCTGAGACTAGCACTGGACAAAAAGTATGAGACCCTACTATAAAATAACAAAGGCAAAAAAGAAAAAATAATGGCTGAGTGTATGGCTCAAGTGGTAGAGCATCTGTCTAGCAAGTGCAAGGCTCTGAGTTCAAACTTTGGTATTGCCAAATGTATAAAGTTTAATATAAAGACTAAATCTGAAGAACACCTCCATCCCTTCACCTCTGTTTCCACTCAACATGCTTCAAGAGGCTGAAGAGAATAGACTGAATAAGAGTCACACACCTGTCGCTCTCATTTCTCTGCTGGTGTTCAATCCATGTTCTGTTTGGAGATGGAAAATAATTTTGCAAAGTCAAAAGAAACTATGCAAAACATCAGAAAGCTCAGCATCATTTTCCTCTTAGGTATGACAGGTGGGCACTAAACCATTGGGCCCTTTGTCCATTCATAGACTTCCTTCTTAGTAACCAGCCTTCCCTCACACCTGCAAAGCAACTTTCTTTCCTGTAGAAGGGACTTGATTTCAGCTAAAATTGCAAAACCAGAAGCTGGCTTTTCTAGTTATGCAACTTTCTCTTACTCCCAGATAAAATAATGAAAACTGACTTATAAATGAATGAATTCATCATGAATGTATATGTGAACAAATAAAAAAAGAAATTCCTTAAGTTTTCTGAGCTAAGAAACCTAATAGTATTTTGTCATTACCTCCTAACTACTCAATTGATAAATATTTTGATTAGGTGAAACTGTGAGAAATTTTGGAAACAGATTAATAACATTGATCTCAACTTTTAAATAAAATCTAAATCTCTCAAAAATATTTTCCTTTCAGACTAGAATGGATCTCAACTCTTCAAGCCAAAGCAACGACCAAAAAATAGATTTGTTTTATTCATGTATTTCCTTTGTAACTGTATTAGTCATAGTTCTCTGAAAGAACAGAACCAATGGAAAAAAATATATATAGTTGTGAAATACAATATATATAATTACAAAAGGAGATTTATTAGATTGTCTTACACCATTGGAACCTGGATAGTCCAATAATGGCCATCGGCACACTGGAGATCCAGGGAACCTGGTCACTTCTCAGTCCAAGAAGTCTGGAAGCCACAGAACAAGACCAATGATGCAGCCCCAGTCTGAGACTGAAGGCCTGGAGCCTCTGTGGAGAGTCACTGGTGTGAACCATGTAAATGGCTGAAAAGGTGGAGTCTGATGTCCAAGGGTGATGGCAGCAGTAATAGATGCACTGTCCTCCTTCCAACTTTTACTTAATCTGGGACCCCAGCATCTCGGATGATGCTGTCTATGTTCAGGGTTTGTCTTCCTCCCTCAGTTGCTCTCCTGTATGTCGATCATCTCTGGATATGCCCTCAAAGACATACCCCAGGAGAGTGCTTTACTAATCTCCTAGGCATCTCTCAAGATAATCAAGTTGACAATCAAGATTAACCTTCACACCAGCTGTAATATTTTTGGTAAAGAATGGAAATTCTTTGACATATCTCCTATGAGTGTTGGTTGAGTGTGCTTTGTAGGGTGAAGCTTGTAAGCTCAGTTGTAATTATTAACATACAGAAATGACTCTGAATGACATCAAAGGCTAAATCATTAAAGATGATGGAGTGCCTGCCTTGTTCATTGGTACACATGTGCTTGGAGCTCTGAGTTTCTATATAGGAAGTGCTATTGCTACTGGGCTCTACGGTGCTGACCACCATACTAGAGAGGCCACAGGTAGGCACTTTGGTTCACAGCCCAGTAAAGACCCAGCTAATACCTGTAAGCACGCATACGCATGTGAGGGAGCCATACGGTACGTGAGCCACTGCTTCCAATGACTGCAGACACAAGGATGCCTCAAGCAACAATTGCCCAGGTGAGCTCTTCCCGAACTCATGACCTACAAAAATCACAAACAAAAAGAAAATGCTTATTTGAATCCACAATGTTTTCTGGTAACTGGTTACATAATACTTATAAATAGAAAAATTCTCTTATTTAAAAAAGACTTAAGGCAATTTATTAAGGTATAAAGACAATACTAACCTGGCTATCTGTCTCATTTTGTTCAAATCTTTGTTCAAACATCACCTTAAAACTACAATATCTATCTCCTTTTCTCCTCCCCTCTTTATTTTTTCTTCCCATTTCATCTATCACCATCTGGAATAGTAGCTGTGTTATTCACTTATCGGTTTATTTAAATTTTCCATCAGAATTCAAGAACAATGAGGACACAGACTTTGTGGTATTTGGTATTTAGCAATTGAGCAATGCTTGACACTGTAGGAATTCAATACATGCTCATTGAATGAGCAAACATACTTTTCTTTGAGAAAAGTTTTCATGCAAAGTAAAAAAATAATGTTGATGTGTGATGAGAAAAGACAAAACAAATAATTAATGAGAGAGAGAGAGAGAGAAAATTAAGAAGAGACAAGCCTCTCCTTTTAATACTCTTATTGCCATGTTTACACTTTCAGTGGCCTGAGGATTATTTAGTCTTAACATGTGTCTCCAAAATGAAATGGTGACAACAATCTTCAGAGCAGATCGAGCACTGGCTGGGCAGTGAGTGGAAGCGCTGTGTCCCTTTCTTAATTCGTGGGCATTTCTGCTGGGTTTCTTTCAGGAGCCGCGACAAGCTTTGTTTGACACTTCATGAAGGTCAATTTTTGACAATCAGTAGTTAATTTGCTGACTTACAACTTTTATTTTCTGAGTTTGGAGATGATGACTCTTTTGTGTACTCATTAGCTTCTTCAGGATTGCCAGAGGTGGTTGCAGGAAATGTTTTGAATGGTAGCATTTCGGCATTTTTTCTGAGCAGTGAGAATATTGTCACTGGAGCTTTCAGAAGATGGATTATTTTCTTGGCAGGTAGTGTGGCCTCCACAGGGCTCATTAGGCTTTCTGTTGGGAAGATCTAACATGCACAGTTGAATACTGTCATAAAAAGGGAAGTGGTTTGGGCCTAATTTCTAATGGAGCTGCAAAGACTACAGCTCCATTTTGATCTCTGAATTCCAAACAGGCCTTTTATAGTTGTCAAAGTATTGACTGCTCATTCCAAAGCAAAGATTCTTTTTCTTTCTTAATCTTTTATGTTCCCAGTGTTACTCTGATGGCTAGTATTATGTGAGCAGATTTGGTTCCCCTGTGTATTTAAAAATATCAACATTTCATCCTAACTGGCTGTGGGGTGTGTGTGTGTGTCTTACAAACTGACACATGTAGCATGAGTGAAATGCAAGATTTTAAATTGAGCATGGTATCATAAAGCTGTAACCCCACCTCTGGGGAGGCTGAGGCAGGAGGATAACAAGTTCAAGGCCAGCCTGGGAAAGGAAATTCTCAAAACCCCTTCTCAACCAATGGCTGGGCACAGCAGCCCTTGCCTGGCACCCCAGCTACTCAGGGAAGCACAGATGGGAGGCTCACAGGCCAGGTTCAAGGCTAAAAGTGAGACCCCATCTAAAAAATAACCAACTCAGAAAGGGCCTGAGGAGTGGCTCAAGTGGTGAAGCACCTGCTTAGCAAACACAAAGCCCTGACTTCAACCCTCAGTATCACCAAACAACAACTAAAAAATGTCAGATTTAAAATGAAAATGTGGGTTAAGAAGGACTTCCCAAATATCATTTGGTGTTTATTTGCATCAGTGATTGTATCTTGATTTCCTTTTCCTCTTCATTCATAATTATTTCTATTCAAGACCTCTCCAGTCTTGTATTTCCGCACAATATCCCCAGTTTATTTTTTGATTCTGAGGGAAAAAAAAACCCTAATCTGTGTGGACTTAATAGTTTCACTAAAACCTGGGTTTAAACGTGGCTAAAGCATTGATTTTGAGCAAGTGACCAAAGCTTGTATGAAGGTAAAACCTAAACGAGGAGTAGATACATAACAATCCAAGCTTTGCAGAGAAATGCCTGGCTGTGTGTTCACATTCCAGGATAATCTTTTTGGGCTATAAAAGTCAAGCATATGAAGGGCTGTTGTATCATTTTAAAAAGTAAGAGACAAGCCTGCAGTCATTTTTAATATAGTTTTGTAACTGGAAGAATGGTAACCCATGACTCTAAGCCCTAGTTAGCTCTTTTGAATTTTGAACGTGAGCTTCTAATCCTATTTGTGTTTATATTTTTACATAAAATCCATACCACCTAACATTTGTGTTCTATACACTTCCTTGTGTTTTAATAATCTCTGCAATTATCATTTTTGGTAAAGTATAACTTTCAATAGACACAGGTTTATTTTGATAGCTTATAAGTTTGTTTCCTTTTCTTAAAGAAAAGCACAAAGTCAATGTCAATTAGCTGATAACTCACTGATGCGGAGTTGCTGGCTTGAAGATTTGGTCAGAGAGAACTTTAAAACATTCATTCAGGTGGCAGTGCAAAATTGGGAATTTTTCTTGCTTGGGAAATAAAAATACAAATTCCTTATTCTTGTTCTTCCAGCTGTCTAAAAGCGCACATTGCAACACAAGCTCAGAACCTGTGAGGATCAAAGGAGAATCTGTTACATAAAATCACTCAGAATCTGTGGGAATGCTTGAACACATGTTGAAAGATGCTGAGGATTATTAAGTTTGTCAACCAAGCACAATTCAGTAATAAAAAAAAAAGGAGTAACACTTTCCTTAAAACATCAACTGAACAGATATTTAGTGTTACTAACCATTTATTTATGCAAGAGTGTATATTTTTATGATTGACTTTGGTGGTATTTGATTGTTTTGTTTTATTTTACATTGGTAGTATTTGAAAATTAAGGTCATTTCTTGTACTTTATTATAAAATATAGAGCTGTTCTTATAAATCTAGAACATTAGCATCATAAGATTAATGTTTAGTGTGTTTAGTGTGAGAGCTGTTGAGTAGACAAAATATAAAATATGATTCACTTATATATTCACTCTATGAATATTTACTGAACACTTTCTTTGTACATGGTAAGAGGTAGAAAAGACTAATACTATCTTGACCTCATCCCCAAAAAGCTTAAATATTTTAAAAGTGAAACACTATGGAAATTCAAGTCTGTTAGGAATATCAGTTGCCACATTGTTACTTATTAAGTGAGTTAGGTGGGAAAAAAGAAAGGAATGAATGCAATGAATATTTGGTTCCTTTGAACAACACATAGTCCTCCTTAGGACGTGTCTGGAAAATTAAGATCTTGAGGTGTAAATATGTAAATGGATTTTCCTCCTCAGTGGGGCTGGATAATCTTAATTTAACAAGAGTCTCAGCTCTGTGGCAGTGCTTAGCTCCCACTGAGATTTTCGTTTCTGTGCCACACGGAGTGATCAGCTTTTAACTATGCAAGCCCAACATGCTCCTTTTTGGAAAAATGGCACCAGTAACTCATCTGCAGTTTTATGTGTGTAAAAATGCTACCATATCCACACCACAATTGCGATTTTATCAAATGTCCTTCTACATATGCAGTGACATTGATGCCTCAGCTCTGACCAAGGAAGCTCTAATTTGTAGTAAAGGGAGATCAACAATATCTTCTTGCTAGATGCTGGATCTCTATGCCTTTAGGTCTGAAGACACAATAAATGTCTGTTCTCTTTTCTTGTCCCTGCCAAAAAGAGTCACCATGGTTAGAGAGAACCTTAAGTGTTCTCAACACAAACAAATGATACATGTCTGTTCTGATTGTGACAAATTGTTTACTTGTATGGAAATGTCACAATGCACCCCATGTATATGTACAGTAATCACATGTCTTTAAGAATTAAAGTATATATTTTAAAGACACTGTGCAATCTGCAGTGTTTCTAATGACAGATGTGCTTGGTTTACTTTCTGAAATGTGCACCTTTAATCCATCTTCAGAAGATGAGCCTAACTATTTTAAATATTCTTTCTTGCCAGATTAGTAGCTTAAAGAGACACTCGATGACATGCAAACCTTCTTCCAAGTGAAATTACACTTGGGGCTCCTTCATTCACTTAATGTAGATTTTGGTTATTTTGCTTCCTGGTGGTTAAGTAAAGACATTAAACTGTAAATATATTCCACTGAAGAAGCATGGGATCAGGTCATTATTGAATACATAATCCGAGAAACAGTTGATGTGTTAATGAGTGTAAAGGAGATGTAGGGTTTCACCATGCAGCCCAGGCTGGCCTTAAATCTGCAATCTTCTTGTCTCAACCTCTCCAGGGCTTGCATTACAGGCCTGAACCACCAGAGGTCTTAGGAGAAGAGATCTTTTGGAATTCTGTCCTACAAGAAATGGCTGAGGACTGGGTGATAGCTCAAGTTAAAGTGCTTCCTTAGCAAGTGTGAGGCCCTGGATTCAATCCCCAGTACTGCAAAAGAGGAAGATAAAGAGGAAGGAAGGAAGGAAGAAAGGAAAGAAAAGAAAGAAGAATTGAAACAAAAATAATCAAAGGCTCTAAGAAATCTACCCTAGTTGGAAAAATATTTTTATAAAAATCTACTGGAGTATCATATAGCAGATAGCACACTTAGCATTGACCAAAGATCCAAGTTCTCTCCTACATTTCCCAGAATCCCTTGAAACTAAGTTATGGACACTGGACCAGCTCTGGCCAGCAAACTGAGGGATGTGTCACTTCAAGAACAAGGCAATTAATGGTTACTTTGCTGTCTCCATCTCTCTTTTCCTCTAGCAAAGTGACCCTGAAGGTTCTCTGTTTCAGAAAACATAGTTACAAGATTCAGAAAGGCATCTTGATCCACAGAAGAATGAAATAAGCCTTTACTGTTCTCAGCCACTGGGATTTCAAGGTTTGTTTGATACAGTCACTAGAGTTAATCTCCCTCATTAGCACAGGGAATGATAACTGTCTTCCAGTATTTAGAGAATGCAGCAAGAAAAAACAAGATTTGATATTGGAATCTTATAGAATTAAAGCCAAAAGATAAAATGTACAGATATACATATATATATATATATATAAAACATTGTAATAATCAGAATTATACACAGATGGATCTCACTCTCAACAAACAAGCATGTTGGTATTTGAACACTGTGGGAATATTGCAGAAGGCATTGAGGTATTTCACAGATGAATGGACAGGACTCCAACACAGAGCCACATTGCTCTGGAGGAGGAAGTGGTCACTTTATTTATTTATTTTAAAAAAATTCTTGTTAGGATATACTCATGAAACAGGGGAGTTTCATAGTGGCAATTCTGATTAGACTTATATTGTACATTGCCCCCATCATCTCTCCCTTCAGTCCCCTCCCCACCCCACTAAGCAATTGCAAGGGGTTTTTAGTTCTGTTTCATATAGGTATATGAAGTCCACCTACCATATACTCTCACCTTAACTTCTGTCCCTTCCCCTCCTTTCTCCCCTTAGTACCCCCCCATACACACTGTGCCTATTTTATAGTCCTGGTTTTCATAATTAATATTTAAGTTGGCATTCAGAGGGGTGCCTCAATGTATGCCCTCTGTGGGCATGCTTTATTTTGGTTGTTCAAACCCTTCGAATGCTCTCCTTGACCCCTTTACCTCCCACCAACCTTTTTCAACATCTTTTAATATACATCCTTATATCCTCTAGACTCTCACATCTTTTGGTATGTGATATTACTATTGCTCTATCATTGTCTTTTCCTTTCTCTCTTTCCCTGAGTTCCATAGAGTAGTTCCACTGTTACAAACATGTTCTACATATGAGTTTGTATATGATCATGCTTGTTTTTGTGCATATGTTTATCTTTGGGTCTATCATTCACGTATGAGAGAAAATATGTGGCCTTTGTGTTTCTGATCCTGGTACATGAATTAAACAGGGAATTCTCAAAGGAAAAATACAAATAGCCAGTAAATACATGAAGAAGTGTTCTACTTCCCTGGTTATAAAAGAGATGCGAATCAAAACAACACTTATATTTCATCTCACCTCAGTTAGAATGGCCAGAATCAAGGGTAACAAAGGAATCCTTATACACTGCTGGTGGGAATGCAAATTAGTACAACCACTGTGGAAAGCAGTATGGAGAGTCCTCAAAAAACTAGAGATGGAACTGCCATATGATCCAGTGATACTGCTCCTGGGCATCTACCCAAAAGAAAGTAAGGCAGGATACAGTAGAGACACCTATACACCAATGTTCATCACAGCACTATTCACAATAGGCAAGCTCTGGAAACAACCCAGATGCCCTACAACTGATGAATGGATCATGAAATTGTGGTATATATACACAGTGGAGCATTACTTAGCCACAAAGAATCATGCTATGGGCTTTGAAGGTAAATGGATACAATTGGAGAAGTTGTCACTTTAAGGACAATGATCCTTACCAAGGCTGCTTGGGAAGTCCTGTGTTATTGCTTCTAATGGTAGCAAGGTATACATAATAGCTACTTCTTGGTCTCTGTCGCAAGCAAATAGTTTACTGCTTACCTCACCACACCGTAGTGAACTGGCTCACAGTTCCCAACCCTGGCTTTCTAACCACATCTTTTCCTTTCAAAATTTTGTTTTTCATACCTATACTCTGGAGCCTTTTAACCCTATTATTTTGGATTTCACACTTATGTTCCTTGGTCTCAGGCATGTGAGGTTACTCCTCCCCCAGTCTCAAAGTCAGATTAACTTGGGCACTACCTGTTACAAGAATATTTGTCTTTTGTCCAGAGATGAGACAGTTCAGTACTTCTAATTTGTTCATTTAAGAAAATCTCCCTCCCAAACATCGTTTGCACATACAAATAAAATAAAATAAAAAATAAAAATAAATTTTTAAAATATCTCCCTGTATGCTACAAGGGCTAAAGGAAGAACTGTGCCAAGGTGAACTTGCAGAGTGACCCTTCTAGATAACATAGTTTTAGGAAAGTGGGGATAGTTTTTGACCATTTTATTGATTCTTAACAAAATACACTTTAAATCAGATGGAACCAGTAAGCAACAAGATGACATTCATCCATGACTTCAAGACTTATTTACTGAGCATCTGCTATAATCATGCATACTGCATATACTTGCAAGAAGAAATATAGAGTAACTAAATTCTTAGAGCTCACATTCTAATGCAACTATGAAACTAAAAAAGTGGAGAAAGTGTAAACTAAGCTGTTGTTGATGAACAATGTGAAGGAGATGATGGCACAATGTTATCGTGAAATCTGACTGACACACCTAGTTTATGATGGATGCGTTACTAATATCTCAGGTTAAGCTGATTTATCCCATGAAGCTTAAAAATTTAACTCTTGGTATCTTCCCACCATTTAGCTCACAAGTGTCCATATTTCATCAGACAATTGCTACCAAACACTAAATCATAATCATGCAGATTTCTGGCTCACAATCCATAAGGATAGCAGTCAGAAAAGAAGAGAAAAGGCAGCATTCTCTTGAGGAAAGAAAGAGGAACATTTGCCAGTTTAACAGCCAAGATTCAAAATTCAAGAAACTCACAACAAAGAAAGGACAAAGCAGAGTTGTTCAACCACAACAGCTTATCTTAAGCAGAGAAAAGCACAGATGGTCAAAGGATTACTGCCATGTGTGGCCCTCTGCCACTGCCATACCAGGGCAGCGGAGGGTTCTTCTGGACCAGCGTGCAGAAGAACCCAAATGCTAAAGCCAGCCATGTGCAATGTGTGCACCTGCTGAAAGGCCTGCTGGGTACCTCTTTGCTTTTGAAAGCTGGTATTTAAAATCACTCTGGCAGATGGAAGAAAAGTATGTAATAAAAGTTGACATTTCATTTTGCTCTCTATGTTTGTTAAGTTAATTCTATTATCATTCACAGGGAGATCCACACTGGATGGTAATCAGATTGTGGCAGCTTTCAGCTAATGTAAAGGTGTAAGGTTTCTAAGGGCAAACTACATAGTAGATGACAGGAAACCATTCATCACAAGAAAGTCATTATCTTAAGAGATCCCAGGTGGAATAAACGATAAAGGTAAAGCTTTGGAAGACTAAATCTACATTTGATCATACATATTTTCAACAATAGTCTCCTTGTGTTGCACAAAGAAGGAAGGGAGGGAGAGAAGGAGGAAGAAAAAGACAGAGGGAGGAAGGGATAGAGTGAGAGACTGCTTGATTTATCCAGGGAGATTTAAAAATCAAAATCTTCATATCCTCTAACAGTCTAGCTTGAAACCTTCCAGAACCTCAAGAAACTTTTCTGAAGGACAGGGAGAGAAAGAGAGGAAAAAAGGAAGAAAGGAAGGGAGATAGAAGAAGAGAAAAGAGGAGAGGGGAGAGGACAGGAGAGGAGAGGAGAGAGGAAGAGGAAAAGAAGAATTTCTGTTCCATTTTGTGCTTTCATTTTGTTAAAATTCTTGAAAGTAAACCAGCAATCTCCTTCCAGCAACTTTTCTATTTCACTCACAAACGCAGCTTGTAAGCAGATAGCTCCCAGCTAAAGTCTGTTACTTTTGACTCAGAAATGTACATGTTCACAATTTACCATAGATAATTAATTATTAAACTTTTAAAAAACTTCTAATTACATGATTTGATGCCTTGAAGTATTGTAAAAGTAGCTGATTTCATCTAATTTTGGAAGTTGTAGAATTAATTTTTCCTGCATAAATGGATTTCTTTTCATCCTTGCTTCATGTCTCTGCACCATCTTTATATGTTTTAAGTTTTATTTTCAGCTTTATCCAATGTATCACTGAAGAATATCCTGTGCCCACCACAGAGCTCACCTGTTTAGGTAGTAGCTACTGTATGTGCCATTAGGGAAAGCTGGAATTACCACAAGTTCAATGTCCCCAGGAGTAACAGTCGACCAGTGCAGAGCTAGAATTGGGGGATTTGGACCCTATCGTCCTCATCTGCTAATGATATTATTCTAAACTGTGTTCTTGAAAACATTCAAAAGGGTCCCAGTGGAAAAAGTCCCACTTGTTCACCTGAGCCCTAAGTAGCAGCACTCTGTCTTACCTTTCTATTTACCTCATCTACTTGCTGGAGAACCTTCTCAAATAAAATACTTAGACCCACATCC